>NC_138776.1:198545832-199231364 GCF_965119305.1 Pelophylax lessonae
AACTATGGCCTTACAGTAACTTCAGACAGTGAAAAGGTGGTGGATAGCCATGCTTTTGCAGTATTTTGTTTAGTGTCTGTCAGTCTGTCCAGTTTAAGATTGAGTAAAGCTTCACTTGGGTTCATGAGTATTGTGGTGTCTAATAGTAACGTTCATATATTGTATACACGTTTAAACAGAGATTGGGCTTTAGACAAATCTACCATTTGCGTAAATACATTCCTTGCTCTGGACAACCTCAGAAGAATTGCCCTAAACAGCCTGGGGTAAAGTGGGCAAATCATGTAGGGACCAGATACCAATGGTATAGAATTAAAGTGGAAGGGATAATGGATGGGATTTTATCAGCACCAAAAAATTACAATTATAAAAAGTGCAAAAGTTTATTGTACATCATAATATTTTATATGATGTACAATAAACTTTTGCACTTTATATGATTGTAATTTTTGGTGCCAAATAAAATTCCATCCATTATCCCTTCCACTTTACTTGTTTCCAGGGATGTGGCACTAAGTATGGGGGGGAGGGCAGTTACTATGGTCTGAAATATTTTTTACCAATGGTATAGTTGGTTTCTAATGCTAAGACATGTTGTGAATATGACTAATTTGATATTTAGGGTCCCTAATCCACTTGTCCATGTGAGAATGATGTGGAAGAGATTTGGAATGAGAATAGCACAAGCTTGCGGAGCGTGGATTGTCTTGACATTTCTGCTTGAAGGAGGTCAATGATGTCCCATCTGATTGGGGACAAATCGTGGTGCTAACAATATTTTTGATCTGTAGATATCGGAACAACTCAGATTTAGGAAAGTTATAGGTAGCCTGCAACACTGGGAATGGTTTCATTCTGTTAGTGGTAGCAAGGTGGTAGAGGTATGAAATTTCATACCTGGATCATTGTCTGAATGAATTTGACTCTTCAAAACCTGGGGTGAAAGAAGGATTTTGAAGAAATGACATCAGGGTAAGTGCAGTGATATAAGACCACCTTAGTATTTAAGGGTGTCCCAAAGCCTCAGAGAATGGACTGAGATTGGATTTTGTAGGGTCACTCTATAGTTGGAGAGAAGCCAAAGAAAATTATCCATACTTAGGGGATCACAATTGATTGCTTTAGGTGATACCCATAGGAACGTCTTGGTGACAGTGTAAAAGTTAGTCAGTGGAGTTAGTTGGGAGGCCTAATAATAATTTTGTAATTGGGAACATCTAGCCTGCCATGGATTCTAGGTTGATACAAGACACATTTTGGCAGTCTAGGTCTTTATTGCAGCCATATAAATTGCATGATTTACCTTTGTTGATTGCAGAGAATTTACTAGGAGACCCTGAATGATAATAAGGCTAATAATTAATCTTGGTAGCCACTGCATAAACATAAAAATATATGTATGGCCAAAACTTTTTTCTCTTACGTCCTCTGACAGTCGCCGCCCATTCACACAGTCTTCACTAATGGGGTATTGCTTCCTCTCCGCAGGAGTTTCTAGGCAAAAGACTTGTAAAAGAACAATTCATCTACATAGTCATACCCATGGGGGCTGTCCTTCTAGTCCAATACCCCCCTGCAATAGCCATCCCAACTCAGTTTGTCATTTTTTTCTTTACATTCCTAGCTGTTTATTTTATTAGCACTAGTTAGTTGGATCTTCGGATGAAGACGACGTTTGCGGAGCTGGGAATCGGACTGACCGTCCTGGCTCTGCAGGACAGAGGATCAGATGGAATCCCAGCCTGCCATCGAGCGTTCCGCAGGCTATGTGTTCGCCCTGGCCTCGCAAATGACCCATCCCTGTCCTCAGGGATGCAGCCTGTGAGGTGGCTACCTCACTGGACACGGCATAGGTTCGTCCATGCACTTCTAGTGTCCTGCTTTTTTGGCTGACGGCACTCCCCTGCCATCTGAAGGTGGGCGGTTTCCCGTTTGATATGAGGCACCCCACGCCATCGGGTACAGGTAAGTACACTCTGTGTGGGGCCTCTGTCTTGGGTCGGCAGTCCATGTGTGTCTGTGGTGTCCCCCTATGTCTGTGCGTTTTTGGGCTCCCTAGTCCCGGTCCCTGCAGGGGTTTTGTTCTCTCACAGCAGCGCTGTGTGGGGTTTTGGGGATCCCTCTCCTAATGTCACTTTAGGGTGCTTGGAGGTACAGACACATGCGGCGACCGCTGCGGGGTTAAAAACCGCCGGTCTGCCATTTTAGGTGTGGGCAGCATGTCTGGCTTCACTTTGGCATTTAATACAGCATGCTATGTAGTGATTTTGGCGCCTTGCGGCGCCATCTTGTGTGTGGCAAACGGTCGTTCCAAGCACATGTCGGCGGCCATCTTGCCGAAGCCTCCCATTAGTTTCAATAGGCATCCATTTTCCCTTGGTCTGCAGCCTTGGTTCAGCCTCCAGCGATGACATCACTTCCTCCCTTCTCTCAGAGCCGACCAAAGGAGCTGGTAACACACTTGGGGGGTTCTGTCCTGCTGTTCCTTTACTTTACTACTTGTGCAGATCTTCCTGGCCAGTTTTGACCCTGCGGGGGATCTGTGTGTCACAGTCCTTATAGCGGTGTGCTGCGGGGGGCCGCGGCGCTCTTAAAGGGGCCAGTATTCAAAAAAAAAAACTTTTTATTTCTGCTATGGAATCCCAGGACAGCAAATTCCCTCCAGCTTTGGTGGGGGATTCAGGTTCCTCCGAATCCTCTGCCCTGACTAATTTGTCTGCTGTTGTGGCAACTTTGGTGTCAGAAATGGATGTGCTGAGTTCTGACCGTGCTGCTAGAAAAAGGCCTAGGATTTCCTTTTCATCTGATTCTTAATGTGACATAGTTGCTTTAGGTAGCGTGGCCCTTTCGGGGTCTCGTTCTTCTCAGGACCCGCAAGAGTCCGAGGGGGAGGCGGAGGTTGCAGGGGTGGATGATTCCCCCCCCTGGGTCGCCCGAGGAACGCACAGTTATGGATGCGCGGATTCTTGCCGTAAAGGAAACACTACATTTGGAGGATGAGCCCACTCCCCCGGGGCGTTGTGTCCTCTTTTGGGACACACAGGACCCGCAAGACGGCGCAGGTTTTTCCTTGCCCCGCAGAGTTTCACCATAAGGTGAATGAACTATGGCGTAATTTAAAACACATCTTCGTGGTACCTAAGAAGTTTCAACTTCTCTACCCTTTTGCGGCTACTACGATTGCGCGCTGGTGTGTGCCTCCTCAAGTGGATCACACGGTAGCCAGATTGAACAAGGCTACTCTGCTCCCCGCCGAAGATTCTCCGGTGTTTAGGGACCCTACTGATAGGAGGCTGGAATCTCTTGCCCGACATTCTTATATGGTGGCGGGTTCCATGCTCAAGCCTATTTTTGCCTCTGTTATGGTGGCTCAGGCTGTGGCGGATTGGACCAAGGTGCTCAAACGCACCCTCGTGGCTGATTCTGCCCCCCCCCCCACTACCGTGGAGATGGTGGATCAGATTTATCAAGGGGTCATGTATTTGTGCAATGCGGCCTTAAATGAGGCCCCTTTAGCTGTGCGCCTGTCCTGTGTCGCAGTAATTAACCGTCATCTTATCTGGTTGAAGAGCTGGTCGGCTGACCAGAAATCCAGGAAGACGGTGGCGGATATCTCCTATGCGGGGTCTCGCCTTTTTGGGGAATCCCTGGATGAATTGGTTAAAGGAGTCACTGGGGGTAAGAGCACACTGCTACCCCAGAACCCTAAGGGTAAGTTTTTCCGCGGCAAGCGGGGCTTCTCCTTTAAACCTAATCAGGGGTCCTTTCGTGCCTTCAAGGCGCAGAACAAGGGAAAACCCTTCAAGGGCCAAGGTGGCCAGAAAAAGCCCTGGTTCGGCAAACAAAAATCCGGCCAAGCTGGGTCGGCGGCTCAGTCCGCCTCTGCCTGAAGGGGCGCCCTCACCCGTTTCAGGGGTGGGGGGACGTTTGCGCGGTTTCCTTCAACCTTGGCTGTTCCGGACCACGGACAGGTGGGTTCAGGAAATCATTCGATCAGGGTTACATAGTTACATATTTAGTGAGGTTGAAAAAAGACATCAGTCCATCCAGTTCAACCTATGATGTGTGTGTGTGTGTTTGCTTTTAACCGTACATTGTATACCCCTGTATGTTGTGGTCTCTAAGGTGCCCATCTAATCGTTTTTTAAACTATCAATGCTCCCTACTGATACGACTGCTTGTGGAAGAGAATTCCACATCCTTACCGCTCTTACAGTGAAGAACCCCTTACGCATTTTAAGGTTAAAACGCCTTTCCTCTAGTTTTAGTGAGTGGCCACGTGTCTTATTGTATCTCCTTTCTCTGAATAGTTTGTTCCTTATGCTAGGGTCGCCAGTACAGTATTTGTACATTGATATCATATCCCCCCTCAATCGTCTCTTCTCCAGAGAGAATAGGTTCAGTGCTTCTAGGCTTTCCTCATAGCTGATGTCCTCCATTCCCCTAATTATTTTTGTTGCCCTTCTCTGGACTCTTTCCAATTCCAGCACATCCTTCCTGAGGACCGGTGCCCAGAACTGGACATCATACTCCATATGTGGTGGGACCAGAGTCTTGTAGAGCAGGAGAATAATCTCTTTATTTCTGGAGTGAATCCCCTTTTTTATACATCCCAGTATTCTGTTGGCTTTGCTTGCAGCGGCTTGGCATTGCATGCCACTGCCAAGCCTGTTGTCTACCAGTACCCCCAAGTCTTTTTCCATCCTAGACTCACCCAGAGGTTCCCTCCCTAGTGAGTAGCTTGCTTTCTGGTTTCTGGCCCCCAAGTGCATTACTTTTTCAACATTAAACCTCATCTGCCATGTAGTTGCCCACCCCGTTATTTTGTTCAGGTCCGCTTGTAAGGTTTCCACATCCTGCATAGAAGATATTGGCAAGCTTAGTTTAGTATCATCCGCAAATACTGAGATTGTACTAGATATCCCCTCCTCTAGATCATTTATGAATAAGTTAAACAGGATTGGTCCCAGGACAGAACCCTGGGGGACCCCACTTTCCACACCCGCCCAATCCGAGTACTCCCCATTAATCATCACCCTCTGGACTCTCCCCTGGAGCCAGTTCTCTATCCAGGACTCACCTTATGGTCCATACCTACCTTCCTTAGTTTGTACAGTAAGCGTTTGTGGGGAACAGTATCAAAGGCCTTTGCAAAGTCCAGATACACCACATCCAAAGGCTTTCCTTTATCTAGGTGGCAGCTCACTTCATCGTAGAAGGTTAATAGATTGGTTTGGCAAGAACGATTTTTCATGAATCCATGCTGATTACTACTGATAATACAGTTTTCATTACTAAAGTCTTGTATGTGGTCCCTTAACATCCCCTCCCAAATCTTGCAGACTACAGATGTTAGGCTGACCGGCCTATAGTTACCCGGGATACATCTCGGCCCCTTTTTAAATATTGGTACCACGTTGGCTTTTTTCCAATCAGCTGGCACCATACCGTCTGTAAACTATCCTTAAAGATCAAGAATAATGGTCTGGCAATCACCTGGCTGAGCTCTTTAAGAACCCTCGGGTGCAAGCCATCCGGTCCTGGTGATTTATTTATGTTAAGTTTCTCTAGTTTAGTTTTAAGTCTATCTTCTGTTAGCCATGGCGGTATTTCCTGAGGTGTGTTGTTTAGTTCGGCCTTACAAGCTAGGTTCGTGTAGCCCCCCGATTCTTTTGTGAAGACTGGAGAGAAGAAATTATTTAACACTTCCGCCTTTTCTCTGTCCTCAGTGGCCATATTTCCTTTGTCATCTTTTATGGGGCCAATGTGTTCTGGCCTCGCTTTCTTACTGTTTATATGCTTAAAGAATTTCTTGGGGTTCTTTTTACTCTCCTCTGCTATATGTCTCTCGTGTTCTATTTTAGCCACCCTGATTTCGTTTTTACATTTCTTATTACACTCTTTGTAATGCTTAAATGCTGCCAATGACCCCTCAGTCTTGTATTTTTTGAAGGCCTTTTCTTTAGCACTAATATGCATTTTTATGTTGGAGTTTAGCCACCCAGGGTTTAGTTTTGCTCTTTTAAATTTATTTCCCTTTGGAATGCACTGGTCAATCCCCTTGTTAAGTATGCTCTTGAAGCACTCCCATTTTTCCTCCGTGTTCTTTGTTCCCAGGGTTCTATCCCAATTGATATTTTCTAGCAGCGGGCGCAGTTTTGGGAAATTGGCTCTTTTGAAATTCAGCGTCCTTATATTACCCCTCTACTGTAATTAATACTGAAACTTATTGACCTATGGTCACTGTTTCCTAAGTTGCCCTGTATTTCTATATCCGTGAGCAGGTCTGTATTGTTGGTAGTCAGTAGGTCAAGTACCGCATTGTTTGCACAAGGGTACAAGATCGAATTTCTTTCGCGGCCAGCAGACAGATTCTTTCCCTCAAATCTTCATTTGACCCCAGGGTGGTTGCAGGACCTGCGTCAAGCGGTGGAGGATCTCCTAGCCCAGGGGGTTGTCGTCCCGGTGCCTCATCGAGACAGGTTTCGGGGGTTTTATTCGAATCTGTTCACTGTGCCCAGAAATGAGGGCAAAGTGCGTCCGATTTTGGACTTAAAAGCTCTGAACAGCTTCGTGCACATTCGGAAATTCCGCATGGAATCACTCCGCTCGGTGGTGGCCTCCCTGAATCCGGGGGAGTTCCTGGCCTCTATAGACCTGAAGAATGCGTATCTGCACATCCCCATTTTCGAGGGTCATCAGAGGTACCTCCAATTCGCTATCGCAGAGGATCATTACCAGTTTGTAGCGTTATCTTTCGGTCTTGCTTCGGCTCCATGGGTCTTTACCAAAGTGTTGGTGCCTTTTCTGGGCCTGTTGCGGGCACAGGGCATTGCGGTCTTGGGTTATCTGGATGATCTCCTGCTAAGATCGAGTGCCAGTCAGAGTCTGTTATGCGATCTGCCCACTACAGTCCAGACGCTCCAGGAATTCGGTTGGACAATCACATTCAGAAGTCGACCTTGACGCCTTCCGTTCGGCTCCCGTATCTGGGAATGATCCTGGACTCTGCTCAAGCAAAGGTGTTCTTACCGGAGGACAAGCTCCGGACCCTACAGTCCGAGGTCAGGTCCCTCAGGGACAACGAATCCTCATTGCTCAGGACCTGTATGCGGGCCCTGGGGTTGATGGTGTCAGCCTTCGAGGCGATACCATTTGCACAGTTTCATACACGATCTCTCCAAGCGGAGATCCTGGCCAAATGGGACAGACCAGCTCAGTCCTTGGGCCTGAGTGTGTCTCTGAGTCGCCAAACCAGAATGGATCTCTTGTGGTGGCTTCAGTCCTGGCTGTGTCGGAAGGAAAATCCTTCCGGCTGATTCTGTGGACGGTGATACTGTACCACGGATGCCAGCCTGTCGGGCTGGGGTGGAGTCCTGGGCAACCTGTCTGCCCAGGGCACTTGGTTGGGGAGGAGTCCTCTCTTCCGATAAACATTTTGGAATTGAGAGCGATCAGGCTGTGCCTGCTCCATTGGTCGGATCGTCTTCAGGGCCGTCCTGTATGGGTGCAGACGGACAATGGCTTACATCAACCACCAAGGGGGCACCAGGAGTGGCCGGGTGGCCCAGGAGGTGACCAGTATCCTGTCTTGGGCAGAGACTCATGTCTCGGCGATATCGGCAGTTCACATTCTGGGTGTGGAGAATTGGCAGGCCGACTATCTGAGCCGCCAGACCCTGGACCAGGGGGAATGGTCCCTACACCCGGAGGTGTTTCAGATGCTGTGTGCGAAGTGGGGATCCCCGGATGTGGATCTGTTCGCGTCTCGGCTAAACCACAAGGTGGAAAGGTTCGTGGCAAGAATGCGCGATCCTCTGGCAGATGCCTCGAATGCGCTGGTGGTGCCTTGGCGTCAGTATCATCTGATATATGCCTTTCCTCCGATTCAGTTGTTGTCCAGGTTCCTTCGCAGGGTGGCCTCGGAACAATCAATGGTAATTCTGGTTGCGCTGGACTGGCCTCGCCGGTCCTGGTACGCGGACATCGTTCACCTGGCCGTAGAGCCTCCGTGGCAGCTACCAATGTGAGAAGATCTACTGTCTCAGGGACCAATCTTCCATCCTGCTTTACAGTCGCTGGCTTTAATGGCCTGGCTGTTGAAAGCCAGGTCCTGAGGGACAGGGGTCTCTCCTCAGAGGTCATTCCTACTTTGATCAAGGCTAGAAAAGCCTCTTCTGGTAAGATTTATTACCGTACATGGAAAGCTTATTTTGCCTGGTGTGAGTCCAGGGGTTTCTCTCCTCGTTCCTACTCGGTGATGAGGGTGTTGGCTTTCCTCCAGGCTGGTGTGGACCAGCGCCTTGCGTTGGCCATGATTAAAGGCCAGGTATATGCCCTGGCTGTTCTTTTCCAGCGCCCTGTGGCGTCTCATTCCTTAATTCGCACCTTGATTCAAGGTGTGCGTCACTTGGCCCCTCCTAGAAGGGAGCCCTTACCTCCATGGGACTTGAACTTGGTTCTGTCCCTGTTGTGCAAGGCTGCGACTTGGTCGTCGGTGCACACCTTTTCCAAATTCCAAAGATTACAGGATTAAAGTTCTGGCATCAGCCGATGCCTCCATTGGCCGCAAAGTTCTCTGTGCGGCAGTGCCATAGGGGACCCTGGTTTTGTACTGGTCCCTAGCTGTTGGGGGTTGTTTTCCCCTTGGTTATTAGATTTCCTGGGTTGTTGCTCCTGTTAAGCCCTTTTTTGTTACCCAGAAGGTTACCTTTCTGCTAATGTAAGGTTCCTTTCTCTGATGTGGGTACTGCGTTGCTTTTCTGATGGTTGCGTTGCCCACCCCTCATGTCTACACTGCTTTGGGACATCCCCATTAGTGAAGACTGTGTGAATGGGCGGCGACTGTCGGAGGACGTAAGAGAAAACAGAATTTTTGTAAAATATTACCGTAAAATTCCTTTCTCTGAGTCCTCCGACAGTCGCCGCCCCCGCCCCTCTTTTGGGTTTTTTTCTACACTTTCACTGCTTGCGACCAAACTGAGTTGGGATGGCTATTGCAGGGGGGTATTGGACTAGAAGGACAGCCCCCATGGGTGTGACTATGTAGATGAATTGTTCTTTTACAAGTCTTTTGCCTAGAAACTCCTGCGGAGGGGAAGCAATACCCCATTAGTGAAGTCTGTGTGAATGGGTGGGGACTGTCGGAGGACTCAGAGAAAGGAATTTTACGGTAAGATTTTACAAAAATTCAGTTTTTTTTAGTTGTGGGATTTTTTTTTTTTTGTGCTGTGTACCATTGGGGACATTTCACTTTGCTTCCTGTCCCAGAGATGCAAAAAGAAGGTAATCTCCCAATGTAAGAGGAGTTCCCTTCTTAGACACTTGTTCCCAGAACAGATGTTCCCATCGGAAGATTTCCCCTTATCTCTTGTTCTGGAAACAACTGTAAAATGTTGGATTTTCCCTCTTTCTTTCTTGGTGGCAGTACAAATAGAAGCATGAAACTCACCAATGGGAATATGAACTGCAAAAGATAGAGTCTAACCCTTCCCCACTTTATCAATTCAAAAGAGTTTGCCTAAAAATAAACATGCATTTTATTTGATTAAACTTGTATTAATTAATTGGTTTCATTTGTGTATTTGTATTAGTACACAACAAGCATGTTTTAATTTTCATTACCATTTACACTTAATAACAAAAAATTACCAAACAATGGAATGGAGCTCTTCAATCAAACTTATTCAAAAAAATTCATCCTTCTTGGACTGTCTGATATTCCTTATTTAAAACCAATCTTGTTTCTGATCTTCTTTATAATGTATATGGTGACAATATCTGGAAATTGTCTTCTCATTATCATGGTGAGACTTAATTCCCGTCTCCAAACCCCCATGTACTTTTTCTTAACTAACCTTGCCATCATTGACATCTGCTTCTCATCAACAGTGGTACCCAGAATACTGGTAAACACCATATCACAGGATAGAACTATATCTTTCCTAGGATGTGCAGCTCAGATGTATTTCCATCTGGCTCTTGGAGGTGCAGAATGCTTAATACTGACTGTCATGGCCTTTGATAGATATATTGCGATTTGTAAGCCATTACAGTACAATATGATAATGGACAAACAACTCTGTCTATGTCTGGCTATTGCATCCTGGTTTCTAGGCTTTAAGAATTCAGCTATCCAAGCAATGTTCACATTTCAGCTGCCGTTCTGTAAGTCTAATGTTATTGACCACTTTTTCTGTGAGATACCACCTTTACTTCGGCTCTCCTGCAAGGATATCTATCTCAATCAGGTATCAGGCATCATTGCAACTGCCCTCTTTGCATTCGGTACGTTCTTCCTAATTTTTCTGTCCTACCTTTGCATCACCTTAACTGTGATAAACATCCATTCTGTAACAGAAAGAAGGAAGGTTTTCTCCACTTGTGTCTCCCATATTGCTGTGGTCTCCATCTACTATGGTACTATCATGTTCATGCATATACGACCTCAGTCCAGTTACTTCCCAGAACAGGACAAAGCAGCCTCTGTTATCTATACAGTTGTGACTCCAATGGTTAATCCTGTAATATACAGCATAAGAAATAAAGATATCAAAGAAAGTATCAGAAAGACATTAAAGATTATCTAAACCCAAGAACACAAATTGAATATATTGCAGCTTATAAGTCTATCTTTATGTTGCCAGAATTTTAGTGTCCTTGTACCTTCCTGTGCAATGTACTGATAAATCCAATATTGTTATCATTCTTCAAAGCTATCTTATGTGCACTACAGAAGAATGTCCCCTCTGTAATGGAGATGACGAGTGTAGGAGTGGTTAGTGTTCCAAATCAAGAAAGCAGCCTCGTAACACTGATGGCTCCCCCCACAGATAGAGTACAACAAGTGAGTGTTGTCACCCTAACACAGGAAGTGTGTTCTAGGGTGACAACAGTGAAAATGAAGGGAAAAAGCCTGCCACTGGGCCTAAGCACTGATAAGCTGCAGTATATTAAAGTTTTGTTTTTAGCTTTAGACACTTGCTAAAACTAGTATATTATTTTGTCTCCCAATCTGGCTCCACTATCTTGAAGATTAGGCCCTCAACTTTGGAAAATATATATTACTTGATGACTCCAAAAAAGACTGTCTGAAATATATAAAGAACTTTTCCCTGTTTCTCCCCCTTCAGTAACTAAATGGGTGGAGGAAGTCCTGGATCTAAATGGGGAGGATTGGGTCTGCATGTGGAGTTTCTCCTTTACTCGATTAGTGGCAGCAAGGGACAGGTTTATTCACTTTGAATTCCTACACAGGATATAATATACCCCAGCTAAACTGTCCAGTATTTATCCGCCGGTCTCGACAGAGTGTTGGCGTTACTTCACTTCCTGGCTACTTTCGGACATATCTTTTGGTACTGTCCAGTGGTTCAGGACTTCTGGAAAGTTGTCCTGCACTGTATAACAGAGGTCACTTCCCTACCCCTGCCCATGACGATGACAGTTTGCCTTCTTGGTCTTGTGAAAGGTCTGGCACTGATCAGGGCTCATCCTACTCTATGGCTATTTTATGCTTGCAAGGCATTGATCCTTTACTGGAAGAAGCCAGTGACACCCTCCCTGACTTATTGGAAAGGGCTGGTAAATAAAGTGGTTCCCTTTTTAGAAGGCTACAGGTTACAAGGCACAGTGAAGCTGCATTTGATGGGCACAGTGAGGCTGCATTTGGTGGGCACTAAAAAGGCTGCATTTGATGGGCACTGGTGAGGCTGCAATTGATGGGCACAGTGAGACCGTGAGGCTCACAGTGAGTGACTGGTAGCAAGCAGTAACTACCACTGTATATAGTTTATTGTTGTTTTTGAAGTTTGAAAGTTTGCATGCGGCCCCCATTGGATATGAAAACATGTCCAGTGGCCCTTGAGGTAATTTGAGTTTGAGACCTCTGACTTAAAAGCATAGTTTCTATTCCCTGACACCAGCGTAGACAAATTTACAACCCTCTTTTTGCATGAGACACTGTTTCTAGCTAGGAAAGTGATTGCACGACAATGGATGCGCGACAAACCCCCCACCTTTCATGACTGGCTCCGAGAGGTTAACACGCTACCCTACAAAAAGTTAATATATGCCCACCATGGGTGTCCTTCCAGGTTTTACAAAATATGGGACAGATGGGTGCAGCCCCCAGAGACATGCATTTGATTTTATACTGCTGTTTGTATTGAATCTTTTTTTTTTTTCACCACCCCTCTCGCTTTTGTATTCTGTCAGGAACATAGAGCTACTATTGTTACAGCTTGGCAATTCTTATGCTCATCATATGCAGAGATATATAGTAACTAAGTAGAACTACTTCATTACTGTACTTAAGTACCGAAAGGCGTTATCTGTACTTTCCTAGAGTAGAATTTTTTTCTCCTACTTCCACTTTTACTTCACTATATTTTTTCGATGATTTCAATACTTCTACTCCGATATTTTTTTTTTGTGCTGCATAGTTACTCGTTACTATTATAAAAATTACCACTGCCAGAACAGTAGATGGCTGATTTCATGAAGCTCAAAACATGTGTATTATCAGCGCATACGAAAATAAAAGCTACTGTATGTATAAATAAAAGCTGCATTTGAAATAATAAAAAAAAATATGATGTTCAAACTTTTGACTTCTTTCTTTAATAACTACATAACACAGTACTTGTACTTTTACTTTCAGTACTTGAGTAGCAACATTTAAAAAAAAACTACTTGCAATACTTAAGTACAAAAAATGTTGAATACTTTAGTACTTCTACTCAAGTCACTTTTTGATCGAGCACTTCCACTTCTACTCAAGTCACTTTTTGATCGAGCACTTGTACTTTTACTCAAGTATGGGTTTCGAGTACTTTATACAACTCTGACCATATGCGATGGATGTACCTAAGTATTCTTTCTTTGACATCACCTATATTGCTGTATTACCATGACAATTCCTCTGTTTGCTTCTTTGTATTTGTGTTTTTTTTTTTTATCAATAAAGAATTTGTTTGATTAAAAGCATAGTTTCACTGCTTTCTACATAATGGTCAATGTGTACCTATCGTGGTCAACCAGTACCCAAGTACCGATCACCAGCTCATCAGAGTCCCCGAGTACCTATCACCTGCTCATCAGAGTACCCAAGTACCTGTCACCTGCTCATCAGAATACCCGAGTACCTGTCACCAGCCCATCAGAGCACCTGAGTGCCTGTCACCAGCCCATCAGAGCACCTGAGTGCCTGTCACCAGCCCATCAGAGCACCCGAGTACCTGTCACCAGCCCATCAGAGTACCGGTCACCAGCCCATCAGAGTACCGGTCACCAGCCCATCAGCGTACCTGCCTCAAGCTCATCAAAGCACCCGAGTACCTGTCACCAGCCAATCGGAGTACCTGTCATCAGTCCATCAGAGTACCTGTCACCAGCCCATCAGAGTACCCGAGTACCTGTCACCAGCTCTTAAGAGCACCCGAGTCCCTGTTACTAGCTCATCAGAGTACCCGGAGACCTGTCACCTGCTCATCAGAGCACCCGAGTACCTGTCACCAGCTCATCAGAGCACCCGAGTACCTGTCCCCATCTCATCAGAGCACCCGAGTACCTGTCACAGCTCAACAGAGCACCCGAGTACCTGTCACCTGTTCATCAGAGTACCTGTCTCCAGCTCATCAGAGCACCTGAGTACCTGTCATCAACCCATCAGAGTACCTGTCACCAGCCCATCAGCCTACCTATCACTAGCCCATCAGCATACCTGTCTCTAGCTCATCAGAGCATCCGAGTACCTGTCACCAGCCCATCACCCCTGTCGTGCAGCCCAACAGTACCTGACCTGCATCCCATTAGTACCTGACTTGCAGCCCATGAGTACCTGATGTGCAGCCCATCACTACCTATCGTGCAGCCCATCACAACCTGTCATTCAGCCCATCAGTGTCACCTGTCATACAAGCCACCATGTCCAAAAAAGTTTTTACTACCGAAGAGGCATATCAATTTCTAAGCCTGACGGATGAGAGCACTCACTGTCCAATTCCAGTTCCAAATCCAGTTCAGAATTCAAGCCCTTTGCATGCAGTACATCAGCGACCGAATCAGGGGAGAAAGCAGTCCATCCTAAAAGATGTTCTGAAAACCAAGCAGCCACCAGCAGCACCATACATCCCAATGGCCAATCGGCAAACGCCAACAGTGCTAGACCCCATGAGGAAAGGCCCAGTACAAACACTGGAATTTCACACCAGACCTAAAGAATTAGAGCCCAAACTCATCTTCCAGACAGTTTAGCAAACTCATTATGGTTACCTTCTAACTCAGGGTCAGCTACAAGCTACAAGCTTTCACAGCACAGCCAGGTGTGCAGGTCAACACTGAAAGTTTTTCTGTGATTGATTTTTTTTAAATGTATTTTTCCCTGACGAGTTACTTCAAAGCATCGTGGACCAAGCAAATCTTTTACATAGAGAACAACCCCAACTCATGCCACACCTGTCCTTTTGAACGGAGACGCCTAACAGTGGAGGAGTTTAGCTTGTTTTTCTGCCTTACAATCAATATGGGGCTTATAAAAAAAAATGATTTGCATTCTTATTGGTCTACCAACCCCATCCACCACATGCCAATTTTTTTCAGCTGTCATGTCCACGTCCCGCTATGACATAATGCGCTTCCTGTATTTCAGTGATAACTCGCAGTGCCCTCCCCAAGATCATCCCAATTTTGAAAAACTATATAAAATTTTCCCCCTAATTACTTTTTTTTTAAGAGGTTTCCCGAACTTTATGTCCCTGACTAGAACATCTCTGTGGACGAATCCCTGGTCCATTTCACAGTCCAGCTGGGATTTAAGCAATACATTCCCAGTAAGAGGGCCAGGTACAAATTAAAGCTCAACAAGCTCTGTGAAAGCACCACTGGATATGTGTACGCCTTCTGTGTGTACGAAAGCAGAGACTCCCAGCTCCAGCCCCCTTAGTGCCCAACGTACATGGGAATAAGTGGAAACATTGTCTGGGACCTAGCGTTTCCACTGTTGCAAAAGGGGTATCACATTTACGTAGACAATTATTATACAAGTTTGCCACTTTTCCACCATCTGTACCCTAAGAAAACTTTGGCCTGCGGTACAGCAATAAAAAACATGAAGGGCTCCCCACAGCGTTTAGTCACCACAAAACTACGAAGGGGGGATCCGGCAAGCCTGAGGAACGAGGAAGTGTTGGCCGTGAAGTGGAGGGATAGGAAAGATGTGTACATCATGTCCACAATCCACAATGACACCTCAGTAAAACTTCACAGAAGACGTGGTCCCATTCAAAAGCCTGGGTGTATCTAAGAGCACAATAAGTTCATGGGGTGGGGTGGATTTAAACAAGAAATGCTGCAGCACTATTTATCAACACGAAAGTCCCTCTTCTGGTATAAAAAAGTTGCAATTTACCTTTTCCTTTTGGCCATTTATAACGCAGACGTCACCTATCAAAAATCTAGAGAAACACAAGACTCCTTCCTCAAATTTATCAAAGATACTGTCACTGCCCTGATCTACCAGCAAGGATCCCCCCCCCCCCCCTGAAAGTATTCGCTCTGAATGTTTCAGCAGACTGCAAGAGCGCCATTTCCCTGACAATGAAGGGAAGGGGGGAATCGGCGCTTGTTTCGCTAGATGTACACAAAGATCCAAACAAATTATGCAGCAATATATGGAGCCAGAACTATGAATAATCCTACAGCTCGATATAACACATAATCCTAGCTATGATGTGAAGAAAATTTAAAAGGTGAGTAACAATATGTAAAACATGTGGAACAGCTATATACACTGTGTGACTTCAATAAGATGATAAATCAATACAAATGAAGTGGTGTGCAAGACATACACAATGATAAAACAATATATGTTGAAGCAATACTAAACAATATCACATATTCTCAGTGTGAAATACCAAAGCTATGAGTGCTCAGATATAAGTGTAATAGCATAAAAATTACAATAAATAAATATATAGATGGGGTGATGATCAATAAAAATAATAGTCCATGTGCAAATAAATGTGCAAAAAATGCTTCAAAATAGGTGGCTTTATGTGATTCTTCACAACAATCAGGTGACTTTCGTGGAACTCCAAAGTGTGTCTCCAGAAGTGAGCTATATCCTCAAATAAGTGTAATGGCCGCTCACCTCCAAAAACATCTTTACAGGCGTTTTGTGATAGCGATCAACGGGCTAGGGTAATATAATCCTCCTCCACAGGTGGGGGCTTCTATTGGGTCCTCTGGGATGTCCTTTGTTCCTACTGGATATCAGTCACCTCTTTTGTTAATGGGCAATAATCCTCCAGATACTCCCAATACTCCTCCAGTCACTCAAAGAGATAGTCAAGTACTCATGGTGAAGTATGTAAGAATATTTATTTAAGAACAAGCAAATAAAACTTACAGTTAAGTAAGAGAAGGTCAGCAGCCGCCGATGCGGTATAAGTCCAATACTTCCAGTCTGGGCCGTAGATCAGAAGTGACGTCACCCGGCTCCTCCTGATGTGTTGCGTCACTCAACACGTGACTTTATCAAGGGTGATAAAGTCACCATGCCTCTTACTAAATACCTTGGACTGTCTACTTTCCAAAAAGGGATAAGGTGGGGGGTATTTATACTGTCCTGACATATCAGGGCCTCGAGAAAAGAGCTAGGCAGTCAGTATATCAGGTGTGATCAATTTTCAGTAATTATTACCATAGCTTGTAGACTCTATAAGGGTCCTTTCACACGGTCCGTTCAGTTTTTTCATCTGCTCAGTTACTTTTTTTTTTTTCACACAGACACGAATGCACTTTTGGAGGGTCCGTTCCGTATAAAGGTATATTTTACTCTAAGAGTGCGATTCCTGCGCTATCTTGGGTAAGTAAGCCACCCTGATGACGCACATACAGTAACTGATACCAAAAAACAGTTTGAAGTATTAACCACTTTCGCACTGCTCACTAGAGCTGTACTGCGGCAAAGTGGCTCGAAAACGTCTGGCGACGTAGACCTACGTCACCAGACATTCCCCCTTCTCGGCGGCGCGCGTGTGCCGCCGGAGGCTCGCTCCCACTGTATTCAGTCACAGCGGGAGTCGGGCCAGGGGAGGAGCGGCGGCGATCGCCGGGGAATCGAGTGTGGAGATCCGCCTGCTTGTGTAAACAGAGCGGGCGGATCTCCTAAGTGACAGGCAGGGTCAGATTGCAGGGTTCAGCATAGTTGAACCTGCGATCTGTCCTTCTGTCACATAGTCCCCTCCCCCCACACACGTCAGTAAGCACCAGGCATACATTAACCCCTTGATCACCAATTAAAATTAACCCCTTCCCTGCCAGTGTCATTTTTACAGTAACAGTGCATATTTATAGCACTGATTACTGTAGTATTGTCACTGGTACCCCCAAAAGTGTCAAAAATGTCAGTCAAGGGTCCAATCTGTCCGCCGCAATGTCGCAGTCCCGCAAAAAAAAAATTGCAGATCGCCACCATTACTCATTAAAAAAAAAAACACCAAAAATGACATAAATCTTTCCCTTAGTTAGTAAACGCAATAACTTTTGCGCAAACCAATCAAAATACGCTTATTGTGATTTTTTTTACCAAACATAGGTAGCAGAAAACAAATTGGCCAAAATTTTTTAAAAAATTTGATTTTTACATTTTTTTGGGGGGGGGGGGGGAATTTCATATAAAAAAAAATGTGAAAAATATTAATATTTTTTCAAAATTTACGCTCTTTTTTTGTTTATAGCACAAAAAGTAAAAATCGCACAGGTGATCAAATACCACCAAAAGAAAGCTCTGTTTGTTGGAAAAAAAGGACGTAAATTTTGTTTGGGTACGGTGTCGCACGTCCGCGCAATTGTTAGTTAAAGTCGCACAGTGCCGAATCGCAAAAAGTGGCCCAGACGTAAGACAGCAGAATCCTCCGGTGGTAAAGTGGTTAAATATATGGGGGGGGGGGGTTGTACTGCGCTTCAAGGGTGTTTAAATAGATCTCATATACAATTTAATAAATACAATAAATAAATATCGTGCTTTTATGTGTGTCTTGTGACTACAAATATCATGTGCAAAATACTGTCACTTGTCAAAATTAATCACATTGGTACAAATCAATATAAAAACGTAAATACTATAAAGTGCTAAGGTGTCAGAATCACAATATAAATAGACTATAAGGTGCTTATATTGCTTAAATGAATCAGTGCATAATCATATAAATATATGTGTTTCGTGTCAACCAGTGCAAGTGCCTCTCTCCTGTAACCATGTATATAAACACTTGGTGTACCAATATTAGTGAAAAACCGAGATTCTCATCAAAATTAAGTATAAAGTGTCCAATCACAAAATTGTAAAAAAAAATATATAATAGGTAATTCTCAGTGCTGATTATCTTCCTCCAATTTCCCTTTAATCTCCGTGATTGGGGGATTTTTAGTGATCACACATCTAGGTGTCCTAAATGCTCACCTCAGTGAGGTCAATAATACGCCTGTATCATTAGACCTGTAGTGGATGTGGCTCCTTTAATTCCTTATCCCAAAGCAGTCCTGCTCCTTCGGGGGGAGTCTCCGTCTCTCCTGACCTCGGTCCGTCTCTTTTACGTAGGGTGAACTTCCTATGGGGGCTTTTTGGGTCCTTCCGGGATCGTTCTGGTAGCTAATACCTCTGCTCCTTGTAGCTCATCAAAACAATGGGGCCATCATAGTATATGCATAGCTTTTATTTTCAACAAATATAGCAGACTAAAGGCCCGTACACACGTACCGATCGTCGGCATACAAACGTCGGCGGACGAAAGATTTGCCGATTGTACGCTTGTTAGTATGGTGCCTCCGACAGCCGTCAGAGCACATTCTGCCGACAAGAATCTGTCTTGCAAGCATTTAAATTTTTGTATGCCGACACCAGAACGGCCGATTGTTCGCCAGTCAGTACAGAATTCGGCCGACAGACCGCAGATTTGCAAGACTGGGCATGCTCAGAAAAGAAAAAACACAGGGAAAGTTAACCATTACATGACATCACTTCTGCAGTCGGCTGTAGTCGGCGGACAAAATTCTTGTGCAGTCTTTGCACTTTTTAACAGACACCGACAGCCCGGGGACAAAAGACGGCCGATCGTCGGCCGACGATCGGTACGTGTGTACGGGGCTTTGCATTTAAAATGACTGTCAACTGTATGCAGAGAAGCGCCGCAGGACATCCGTCCCGTTCTGTCACGTCACTTCCGGGTCGGTTTTTCATCCATCCGTTTGCGGATGAAAAACGGACACAATGTATGTCTATGGGATTGCGGATGTCAGCGGATGACACCACTGACATCTGTTTTTGTGTCCGTTCCGTTTTTTTTAAACGGAAGAAAAATAGTTTTAAAAAAACTGAACTGAACGGAATGGACGCGAAACGGATGTCAGCGGATGGTCATCCGCTGACATCCACAATCCCATAGACATACATTATATCCGTTTTTCATCTGCAAACGGATGGGATGAAAAACGGACATACAGACCGCCCGTGTGAAAGAACCCTAATTTTCACACAGACTAAATAATATAAGCTAATTTGGGTTATTTTTACCAAAGGTATGTAGCAGTAAAAATTTTGGCCCAAATGTATGAAGAAAATTACTTTTTTGCAACATTTTATAATAGAAACTAAAAATAAGTGTTTTTTTTTTTTCAAAATTTTCACTTTTTTTTCGCTTATATCACAAAAGATAAAAAACCCAGTTTTGATCAAATACCACCAAAATACAGCTCTATTTGATAAAAAATGATAACAATTTTGTTCGGGTACAGTGTAGCATGACTGAACAACTGTCATTCAAAGTGTGAAAGTGCTGAAAGCATAAAATTGGTCTGGGCAGGAATGGGGTGAAAGTGCCCTGTATTGAAGTGATTAAAGACCAGGAGCAGTGCCATGTCAAGCTGACCAATATTTCCCATAGATGCCAATGAGCACTGAAAACTGGTCTAGGCAGGAAGGGGGTGAAAGTGTCCTGTAGTGGTTAAGAAGAATCCTATGACAACATTTTAAAACAAAACAGCGTGTAGTCTCTCCCCAAAATCTACACCAGGCCCTTTGAGTCTGGTATAGATTTTAAAGTGAACTCCACACCAAAATTTGTAAAAAAAAAAAAAACTGCGTGGGGTCCCCCCTAAAATTCATACCAGACCCTTATCCGAGTATGCAGCCTGGCAGGCCAGGAAAGGGAGGATGAGCGAGCGCCCCCCTCCTGAACCATACCAGGCCGCTTTCCCTCAACATAGGGAGGGTGCTTTGGGGTGCCCCCCAAAGCACCTTGTCCCCATGTTGATGTGGACAAGGGCCTCTTCCTGACAACCCTGGGCTGTGGTTGTTGGGGTCTGTGGGCCTGGGGCTTATCGAAATCTGGAAACCCCCTTTAACAAGTGGGCCCCCAGATCCCCGCCCCCCTATATCAATGGGTATTGGGCCCCCCCCTATGTGAATGGGTACTGAGCCCCCCTGCCCCAAAGCCCCCACCCCCACACCAAAAAAAAAAACGGCGTGGGGTTCCCCTTGGATTCCGGAATGGGGGGGGGGTCTCTTTGCTGTTATTTTTTTTTTTTTTCATTTTTTTATCTGTATTTTCAGGAGCCGACAATACATTACAGCCGCAAGCAAGTTTAAATGACATTTTTTCCTTTAGAAATGTTAGTAATGCAGCAAGATCCATACATCGTACAGATGCAACACTTTGCAGGCACATTAGGAGACTCCCCAGGCACGATATTTAAAGGACTTTTTCATTTTTATTGTTTCACTTTAGGCATCTTTAAAATCACTGTTCCTTTAAAAACGATTGTTTTAAAAAAAAATTGCATTGATACATGTCCTCCAGGGCAGTACCCAGGTCCCCATACACTTTTTATGGCAATAACTTGCATATAAGTCTTTAAACTGAGGACTTTTGATTTTTCATGTTCATGTCCCATAGACTTTAATGGAGTTTGCATGTTCGCTAGTACCTTTCCCCTGTTCAAGATATTCTGGTGCGAACTGAACAGGGGGTTGTTCGACCGTTCTCCCTACTTGGGACCTGCATCTTACCCAGGGCCGGATTAAGAGCATCATGGGCTTGGTGCTGAGGATTTTGAAGGGCCTTAAGGGCCGTGCCTTGCCATGCACCCAGAGGAGGAAGGGTGCAGCCATACATGCCTAATTCAACATGGGATGCTGTCTCTGAAGCCCATAAACACATCCATGCATCAGCAACTGTCCCTCCTTGTCCGGCCTTCGCGCTGTGTGGGGAGGTTCTGAGGGTGCTGCCTGGGGAAGCGAGCATAGAAGCCAGACTTCTGTGTTTACAAGTGACAGAAGAGCGGTAACAGTGAATATGGCCAACCCGGGGCCTATATAAAAGGTAGGGGCCTGGAGCTGCAGCTCCAATAGCCCCTACGTTAATCTGGCCCTGATCTTACCCCCATATTTGAAAGGATTATAAAGATGCATGGAGATCACAGGAACAACAGGCATCCCACTGAACAGGAGAACAGAGCCTCCAGGTGTCTTTATTATCCCTTCACCATCCCATGTTTGGTCTAATGAATAAGTTGGGGACCTATCTTACTCTGAGTTCCAATCTTGGAGCAGTAGTCTTTATGAGGAATTAGAGTTTCCCCTAATACCAAGCTCAGAGCTCATCCCCTGGAATTATAGGTGACTGGCACATTTTAGGGAAAGCAGGAAACTGGAAGCTTTCACCAATGTGTTGTAAGCAAGCAACCTTTGGGCCCAACTGTCCATGCTTCATGACTGGGCTTTTCATTAGCTTTATAGGGAGCTCCGTCTTCCTCTTTCCTGAGGGGTTGGTTATATAGGAGAATTATACACAGTGTTTAGTGTTTCTTGTTTTTCTGCTTATTAGAACACTTGTTATACAGTACTCTTCTTTCCAACCCCCCCTCCCCTCTTTTCTTTTTATCCGCTGCTTACCTTTAGTCTACAAAGAGGAGGACAGGAGTTCTTTCCCTGTCCTTTTTTTTTCTCTGTGTTCTCCCCTCCCATTCCCATCCCCTGCACCCACTCCTTTAGTCCTTCACTCCTACACAGACCATATCCTCACGTGACAGGACACACTCAACATTCCCATAATGACTTCTTAACATGCACAATCTCAAAGAGTCACCCCCAAATTACCTACTAAAATACACACCTGGAATGTAAAAGGTCTCAACATCCATGAGAAGAGATCAAGAGTGTTGGGTGATTTATGAAGAGCAAGAGTACATTCTTTCTTCAAGCATTTCTTTAAGAAACTCACTTTCTAACAAGGAAAGTGGAGAAACTCCCTAACATCTGCTACCCTCATGCCTATAATGGGACATCCATGGACTCTAGATCCAGATGCGTGAGCACTGTAATAGGGTGTTTTGCCAAATGGGAGTTCAAAGATTTCCAAGCGGACAATCAAGGCTGTTATGCTCCATGTACACGGGACGTTGTAAATGGCCGTTTAGGAGCAGTTGGGCGTTTTTTTCAGAAGCCCCTGAACCCACCTACATTCTATCTTATCTGTCCATGTACACAGGGTCGTTTACAGTAATTTGCAGGCAGTTGAGTTCATGGACGTTTTTTGGAACGCAAATTGCGTTCGAACGTGTGTTTCCCAGCGTTTCAAACGCAGAAACGCGGCCGAACATGCCCAAACGTGACCGAACGTGATGAACGTACGTTCAGCCACGTTATAAGTTTTTTTTCTTCCATTCAAAATCATTGGTTCCCTATGGGAGCCTATTGATTTGAATGGAAATCGCACCACAAGTCGGATCCGACTTGCGGCGCGACTTGCACTGTGAGAATCTTGAGGGGGAACTCCACGCCAAAAATGGGAAAAAAAACTGCGTGGGGGTCCCCCGCAGGTTCCAAACCAGGCCCTTCGGGTCTGGTATGGAATTTGAGGGTAGCCCCATGCCGAAAAAACGGCGTGGGGTCCCCCCAAAATCCATACCAGACCCTTATTCGAGCATGCAGCCCGGTAGGGCAGGAAGAGGGAGGGGACGAGCGAGCGGCCCCACCCCCCCTGGACCATACCAGGCCACATGCCCTCAACATGGGGGGGTGTTGGTGCTTTGGGGCAGGGGGAGCTCTGCACCCCCCACCTCAAAGCACCTTGCCCCCATGTTGATGGGGACAAGGGCCTCATCCCCACAACCCTTGGCGGTGGTTGTGGGGGTCTGCGGGCAGGGGGCTCATCGGAATCTGGAAGCCCCCTTTAACAAGGGGGCCCCCCAGATCCCGGACCCCCTTCCTATGTGAATGGGTATGGGGTACACTGTACCCCTACCCATTCACCCCATAAAAGGCAGTGTATGTAAATAACGACAGGAGACGTTTTGGAAAGTTTATTAAAAATCTTCATCTGTTCTTCTCTGCTCTGGTCTTCTCCCTCTCCTGGTCTTCTGCTCTTTTGCTGTCCGCTCTTCTGCTCTTTTGCCCTCTGCTCTTCTCTTCTCTTCTTCTTCTTCCTCCGGTCCTCCTCCGACGATGTCTCCGATGATTATGCCAGTCTCCGGTCTCTGCAGCTTGTTATATAGCCATTGCGGGCGTGGCCCCCGATGACGTCATTGGGAGGCCCTGCCCCCTCATGTCACAGATGACTCATCTGTGACATGAGGGGGCGGGGCCTCCCAATGGAGACATCGTCGGAGGAGGACCGGAGGAAGAAGAAGAAGAGAAGAGCCGAGGGAAAAAGAGCATAAGAGCAGGAATGAGCATCGCTCGAGGTCCCCATCAGGCTTCCAGCTTCAGGGGAAGGCATCTGCCTCAGCTGGCCCCTCGCGACACCCAGACAGATTGGGTTGTTGGGGTTGTGGTGCACGTGTCCCTGAAGACAATACGATGCACGACAAGTGCTCCTCCCAGGCTGCGGGAGAGAGGGACAATTCAGACCAATGACTGGAGGCCCTAGTGAAGAGGGTCATCAAGGATTCCCTGGCAGAATTGGGAATAGGTCGGGCGCAGAGCCCATAAGTGAATCCTCCAAGCCCTCCCCCTGAAAGAGCACAGACTAGGGAGGATCCTAAAATCTCTCAGCCTTCCTGTCGGATAGTGACTCGGAAGTGGAGGACCCTTGCTTGGAATTTGAGTATGCTCTCGTCCCCTCCCTGGTGAGAGCGGTAAGAGAGACCCTGAATTGGGTTTCTCCGCCAAAAGAGAATAAATTCTTCAAACAGCGCTGCAAAGAGTGACTTAATTTCCCATTTCTAGGTGAATTGGGGGATATTATTATGGAGGAATGGAGTAAAGTGGAAAGGAAGAACTCCATGCTTTCCAAAATGTCCCGGCTGTATCCTTTCAAGGAGGAAGATATAAAACACCTAAAATCTCCTCCCTTGGTGGACGCCGCAGTCATGAGGCTGGTCATACATTTGACCCTTCCACTAGAAGATACAGCCTCCTTTTTAAAAATCCTCTAGATAGAAGAATGGATTCTGATCTTAAGAGAATCTATCTGACTGTAGGAATGGCATGCAAGCCGGCACTGGCCTTGGCCGCAATGTCCAAAGCGATGGAGTTATGGTCCGACTCAGTGGATGAGTCCTTTCGGAGTGTTTCTGAGGAGGCTGCCAGAAGTTCCCCCGATTCAGGAACTTGGATGGCTGACCCAGCTTCCAAGCAGATCTGGTGCCGTATTCCCTTTGGGGGTTCCTCCCTCTTCAGAATTAAGCTGGACGGGGCTATAACACAGGCTACAGGCGGCAAGTCTGTTTTTTTCTCCCTCAGAATTAACGCCCTCTCAATCCAAAGAAGGGGCAGCCCAGGAGGTATGTTCCAGATCGTGCCAAGGTAGCACGCACCTATAGACCTGGCAGAGAGCTTGGTCGTAATTGGAGATTAAGACAAACCTCCTCTCAGGAGCCCTCAAAGAGTGTCCCTTCTGGCGACCTTGATACGACCGGGTCCTTTTAAGATTGGGCCCGCTCAGGCATGTCGGGTGGGGGCTCGGTTGCTACACTTCCCGTGTGTCTGGGAGGCCTCAGTACGGGACCTCTGGACTGTCAGGCTGGTCACATGCGGACACAAGTGACCTTCAGCAAAGCACCAACACCCAGTTTTTCTTCCTACCTCCCTGTCACCCTCAGGGGAGAAGCGCAAGGTACTATTTTTCCTTCATAGAGTTTCTGGTGTCTCAAGGGGCTGTCATCTCCGTACCAGAACAAGAGTGTGGCAAGGAATCTATTACCCTCTCTTTCTCGGTACAAAGAAAATCGTATCGTGGAGACCATTCATCGTTCTGACCTTCCTTAAGCGATTTATCAAAAAGAAAAGGTTCAAGATGGAAACTCTTCTTTCTATTCAACAGGCGGTTCAACCAGCAGGCTGGATGGTGTCCATAGACTTAAGAGACGCATACTTCCATGTCCCTGTTGCACAAGATTTCCAGAGATATCTGTTTTTTTCCTTCAGGCAATTGCACCTGCGGTTTACTTGTCTCCCCTTCGGGCTTTCCACATCTCCACGAACCTTTTAGAAAGTTTTTGCTGGTTGTGGTAGCTCTGTTGAGAACAAAGGGCATTCGTCTTCATCATTATTTGGACGACATTCTTCTCTTGTCCCAAGACAGAACTCAGCTGTAGATGCAACTGGACCAAGTCGTGTCCACCCTTCAAACGTTTGGTTGGCTGCTAAGTTTGGAGAAGAGCCATCTATTCCCACCCAGTCCCTCGTCTACCTTGGGGCCCTGTTCAAACACAGCGACAGCGACAGTGTTTCTTCATTAGGAAAAAGTCGCAGTGGTCTGGGACAGAATTCTCCATGCCCTCTCATCGCCTCACCTCCAAGCGTGTCAGGGCTTGAGAATCATCTGGACCATGGTGTACATGGCTCCCATGGTAAAATGGGCTCTATGGAGAATGAGACCCTTACAGAAAGGTTTTCTTCAACAGTGGGATACCTGGCATCTGGATCAGTCCATCTTCCTGACTCCAGCCATGAGGGTGTCTTCCATGGTGGTGACATCGGGAACGTCTTCTGAGATGCCATTCTCTTGTGCCAACCTCATGGATTCTGGTGACCTCGGATGCCAGCAGCACAGGTTGAGGGGCCCATTGCCTCTCGGAAGTGGCTAAGGGCAAATGAAACCTTTCCTCTCGGGGAATAGTTACCAACATTCTGGAGCTACGAGCGGCTCTTCGAGCTCTGCAAATGCTCCTTCACTTGACAAAGGGGTTTTCAGTGATGCTAAGACTGGACAACACCTCGGCAGTCATATATAAGGAAGCAAGGAGGGACACGTAGTTGGTCCCTGCTGCAAGAGGTGGAACCGATTATGGCCTGGGTGCAAAAGAACTTGTCCAACCTGTCAGCAGTGTATGTTCCGGGGGTCCAAAATGTCCAAGTCGATTTTCTATCGCGTGTGCAGTTGGACGACAACAACAAGTGGTCTCTCCAGAAGATGTCTTCAAGTGGATCCTGAACCTGGGTTTCTCCCCAGAGGTCAACCTCTTTGTCTCCCCTCACATCCGCAAGTTGCAGAAATTCTATGCGAGATTCAGAGATCCTCAAGCTTCCGGGGTAGACACCCTCAAGGATCAGTGGAGGTTCCGCAGGGCATATGCCTTCCCTCCGGTTCCAATATTCCTGCAGTTTCTTTGGAGACTCAGGTCAGAAGCAGTGGAAGTACTGGCCGTGATACCACCTTGGCACAACAGGCCTTGGTTCCCTCTTATAACACTCTCAGTATTCAGGATCCAATTCCGCTGCCCTCAGGCAAGATCTACTATTACAAGGTGCCATACTGCATCCTTGCCCAGCCTGACTACACCTGAAGGCTTGGTTATTGAGAGGGGAAGGCTACAGGCCTTGGGGTGCCCCAAAAAAGCTATCTCTACACTTCTGAGTGCCAGACGGAGTTCAACCAACAGAGTGTATGAGAGAATCTGGTCAAAATTCTCCTCACATCTGGCCGCCAGGTCCAACCCTCATTCATCCATCAGGTCCCAGGATGTGTTGAGTTTTCTGCAGTCTGGTCTAGATCTTCCACTCTCAGTAAGCTCCCTTAGAGTCCAGGTTTCGGCTATTTCAGCTTTTTCCGGTTTTCCTTGAGCTAGCCATACTCTGGTCTGACAATTTTTTCAAGGGGGCAGTAAGACTCAGGCCCCAGAAGAAGCCAAGGTTCCCTAAGTGGGATCTCCCCTTAGTTCTGGATTTTCTTTCACAACGTATCCGTGATACAGATGAAACTCTTACCGTCAAGGAATTGACATTAGTAACTGTTTTCTTGGTATCCATTACATCCGCGAAGAGAGTCTCTGAAATAGGAGCCTTAGGGGCGCGGGAGCCCTTCCTAACCTTTTTTCCAGACAGGATAGTCTTAATCCCTATGTTGGAAGCAAGACCAAAGGTTACCTCTGGCTTTCATGAGAATGTGGAGATAGTTTTGCCTACCTTTAGGCAGGAAGAGGGCTCTTCTGTCCATCCGCTGGGTGTTGGATTTTGCCTCAAACAGTATCTGAAAGCTACGGTTTCCTTCTGGCAGTCAGATCATCTGTTTGTCACCTTCAGTGGAAAGATCAAGGGACTTCGGGCTTCTTCAAAGTCTATCTCTTCTTGGTTTATCCAAGCTATCCACTGCGCTTACAGGGCTGAGGGCTTGACTCCTCCAGTGGCGGTTACGGCTCACTCAACTCTGAGTGTTTCCACTTCTTGGGCAGTCTCCAGACATGTCGCGCCCGAAGTGATTTGTAGAGCAGGATCACGGTCCTCTATAATTACCTTTTTGTCTTTATGTTGAGCCGGCGGCTCTTTCTTCTGTTAATGTTGGTTTACAAGTCCTGTCAGTTGACAGAGTAAAGTAAACTTTTGTTCAGCACCTGCCCACCCTGTTTGTGTACGGCGAGTTATTTCCCGATACGTATGCTGCCATGGAGTCTGTCAGGAAAATGGAAAATTGATATCAAATACTTACCGTAATTTTCCTTTCCTGATGGACTCCATGGCAGCAGGAGTTCCCTCCCAGTTTCTATGGAGGATAGTTACAGAACACGTGTGCTGAACAGGTGCAAGGATTTGTGGGAGTGGACGTCCTATAGGGTAGGTTTGGAGGCGGGGCCAAACCCGATACGTATGCTGCCATGGTGTCCATCAGGAAAGGAAAATTACGGTAAGTATTTGATATCAATTTTCCATTTTTCCTGCCATCATCTGTAAAAGTTTTTTCTCTGGACTGGTATATTGTATAAAAATGAATATTGGTGGCTAAAGTGAACCACAAATGGGGTTAATTTACTAAAGACACATAGACTGTGCACTCTGTAAATGTAAATGTGGTGATGTGTTACTTTGTAGATGATACCCAATCAGGTTCAAGGGAAAAAAAAACATTTTTGCTTGCACATGATTGAATTATGCAAATAAGCAGAGCTTCACC
Source organism: Pelophylax lessonae (assembly GCF_965119305.1). Taxonomy (NCBI): domain Eukaryota; kingdom Metazoa; phylum Chordata; class Amphibia; order Anura; family Ranidae; genus Pelophylax; species Pelophylax lessonae. Next base: position 198,574,224 of record NC_138776.1, read on the forward strand.
ACATTTACTAAGCTCTGGGGTAAATAATTGCAACTGCACTTGCAAAGTGCACAGTTTACTTACCTTAACCTCCCTGGCGATATGATTATGTCTGGAAGTTTATACCAAAAGCGGTACAATTTTTTGCATGGAAATTTGGTGTTATGTATTATAGGCCTACAATTCTTAGTAATTACTGACTTAAACCTGACCAAAACAAGACTCTAGTAGACATCCCAGATGTGATAAATTTTGAAACACAAAATCATGAATTATAATCTCATAAATAATGTAATTTTATTCAATAATGTAGTAAATAAGGAAATTTGTCAAAGAAAGAAAATTCAATACACATGCTGCGTGTGATAAATTTTGAAACAAGGAACTACACAAAGTCCGACGTCACAATCAGGACAATGGAACCTGGTTTCCTTTCGGACTTTCTTTCCATTTCTATCGCGTTTTGAGCAGCAAACAACACACATCCTGGTCGGTGCTACCTTTTTTGCAGTTGGCGGGATTTAGTCTGCAAAGTGACGGCCGGTCAGACGTTCTGGGTTGACCACGTCAACAGCGCGACGTCCAGGTCTATTTACAACTCCTGATTGTGTCTGGTGCTTTACAAAAATCTGCTCAGCCACCTTCCAGACAAACTCGGAATGAGCAAGAGGCTTGTCAATGTTGGCTTTGTGCAGGATGTAAGCGTTCCAAAGACATTGTTCCAGAAGGTGTCTGAATATTTTTTTATAATATTTTTTTTGCTGTTTTCGCATAGCGGGATAAAAGGTCATGGCCTGATCGGCTCTGTCGACACCTCCCATTGTTTTGTTATAGTCAATCACGACCTGTGGTTTCAGCACATCTGTCCCACATTTTGTGTGGACCATGGCAGTGGAGGTATTGTGCACAGTGCTCATGAGACACACATCCTTCTTGTCTCGCCATCTCATTGCCATCATCTTACCCTTCTGCCAGGCAACCATTTCTCCGGTTTTTAGTTTTTTTTTGGCAAACAAAGATGGCATGTCTCGTCGGTTAGGCCTAACGGTACCATATGCGTCGGTTCTATTTTGTAGCAAAACATCATATAGTTCCGGGGAAGTATAGCAGTTGTCCGTGGTCACACAATATCCCTGGTTCAGCAATGGCTCCAGAAGTGTCAGGACGGATTATGTGGCCATCCCATAGCCGCTGTACCTGGGGTTGAATTTAGTGCCTTTGCCGGTGTAAATTACCGAATTCCATATGTACCCCGTGGATGACTCGCAGAGCATATATGATTTGATGCCAAACCGCGCTCTTTTGGATGCGATGTACTGAATCCAGCTTAGGCGACCCTTGTAGGCCATCAAACTCACATTCACACTGACGTCCCTTTCTGGCACGTAGGTCCGCTGGAAATTGGCCACAATAATTTGCCATACCTCCCAGATTTTTTTCAGTTTGGGCGCAGGATGCGTGGCCTCATCAAACTCCTCATTGTTTGTGAAGTGGAAATACTTCATAATCAGGGAGAAGCGATACTCAGACATCACGGTGCCAAAGAACGGAGTGGCCAGTAACCTGTTGGTGGTCCAGTACCATTTCTGGAACGGTTTCCCCACCAACCCCTGAAGAAAGAGGAGTCCCAGAAACAGCCACATGTCCTCTTTTGTCACTGGTTCCCACTTTCTTCTTCTGGAAAGCCTGGCATGCAGCGTAGCGGATTGCTGCTCTTGGTAGCGATTCGTCTCCATGACAATTATTTCAATTACCTCCTCAGTGAGGAATAATTGCAGGTATGCCAGAGGGTTGTCACGCTCGACATCTACCTTCATCCCGGGTGATCCGGTGAACGGGAATCTTGGGGGCGCTACCTGGTCTGCATCGCAATCAATAGCGCACCAAGTGCGCACATCGCTCAGGTCAGGTGCAGGGTCATCGCCGTTGTCACTTGCCAGATCCGTGTCAATGTCAGTGTCAGATGACAAATCACCCCATGACTCGCTATCGCTCACTTCCGCGAGCACCTCCGGGTCGCTGTCGCTGTCACTCAGCTGGTCCAAAAGCGCTTTAGACTGGCGCTTTTTTGATGCCATAATATATATATTTTTGGGCACAAATCACAAGTATAATGTCAGACGGGGCACTGTACTGCCAGATCTGAGGTAATCTTTGGTGATACAGTGTAATCCTCTCAGATTACAGTGTATCATCGCTGGATCGCCGGGACAAGGTAAGTGCATTACTCGGGGAGCCAAGGGGGCTCCGCTGGCACTCTGCAATACTACCCCGAGCGTGACTTGGGGTTACCGCTCCTGATAGAAAAAATTAACCCCCGAGTCACGCTCGGGATCACCGCCAGGGAGGTTAAGTAAATCATCCCCATAGAGTGCTTATGCTCTTAATATAGGTGGCCTATGACTGCAGGTGTACATGTGCATGCATGACCTCAGAATCCTGTTGTGTCATGCATTTTAAAAATGTGAGACTGTCACTGAGAATGTAAACCAAATCTGTGTATGCGAGCCCCCCAAGGTCTAAATCTGGCCCTAGGTGTGAAGTTAGAACATCTATGCAGATACCACACAGGAAACAGCCTTAGCTACATCAAATGTGTTTTGTGACCAGCCTTTACTTAGCATAGGTGAGGTTATTCATCCCACATCCATCCAGCTGTTTACACCCTCAAAATTTTAAATATATATATTTTTTTAAAGGTGAGAAAGCCTGCTATAAGATAATATACGATTATAGGTGTGACACAACATTTGCTACGATCAATGGAATGAAACATTTTATCATCAATCACATAGTTACATAGTTATATAGTTACATAGTAGGCGAGGTTGAATAAAGACAATAGTCCATCCAGTTCAACCTGTGTAGGTGTGTGTGATCACATTTAGGATCTATGCAATGCATATGTATATTCTGTAACAATGGGTCCCAGCATTACATATGGATTTTGGTTACCCAAGTTTTTAGTATATTGATATTAAAAAATATTTAATTGTGTTTTATTTACATTGATGCAAACTTTATGGCTCAGTAGTTTGGGAAAACATTTTTTTTTTTATTTACTCTATTACGATATGTTGGTAGGCCTCTTGGGATCCTTCCTGGAGGGATACTTGTCTGCTCTAGGCGTTTAATTATTTTAGCTCCAATTAGTAGCAATATGATTTTCTTGCGAGTGATATGTAGTTATTTTTCACTTCTTATTCCTACATTTTCTATGATCCTACAATTTGGTTGGCCCAACTTATCAAATATGTATTTTTAATTAGGGATAAGTCAGAAAATGTGACCCCCCCCCCTCCCTTTACCCCGCCTCCTCCCTATCCCTCTAGCTACACTAAGGCAGCCCTCAGATTAGTCCATTTTTTTTGTTCAACCAGCAGGTTGAACAGAAAAAAACTGACTTGATTCCTCCCCGCTGAGCTATTGTATTCTGACAGTGGAGAGACTTCTCCACTATCCAAATACACTGATCAAAGTTGCAGGCTATAGCCCGCAGTGCTGATTGAGCAGGGAAAATCCAAAACAGCGGTTGTACAGAGGTCGATCGGTAGATTGACTTCTGTACAATCTCAGTGCCCATACATGGATTGAAAGTTATCTGCTCCCTGCTGAACCAGACAAATTTCAAGCCATGTATGGCCAGCTTAAGTCAAACTATCCCTTCCATAGGTATTTGCTTACATCCTTCAACAGTGGTGGCTTCCTGCATTGTCAACATCCCAACTGGTGTAAAAGTAGCATGGATTTCCTTCGGCTGTGCACTAACATCCTATAGACCTGAATGTGAGGATGTTAATATAAAACAAGTACATCCTATTTAAGCCTATTGGATAACAGTGCGCAGGACAACTGTGCACATTACATTTTTATTGGCTGGAATGTAGACAACGTGGGAGGCTGCTGCTATTGGTAAAGGAATGTAAGCACATGATTTGATGACGGAAGTCAGCAGAGCTTCACCTCAGTCACCAAGCTCTGAAGCAAATTTTCCTGTAAAGTGCAACTTCACTTGCAAAGGGAACAGCCTATTTGTCTTTAGTAAATAAACCCCACAGGAGGCAGAGGTCAGTAGCACATGATTCACAAGTAAAGGGTTCAGCAGTATGTGAAAAAGTACAGAGTGTAGAGGTCAGGAGTATGTAATTCACAAAGCACAGGGGTAAGTAGTATATAATGTACAGAGTTCAGGGGTAGGAGTATATAATGTACGGAATACAGGGATCATGAATGTGTAAAGTACAGGGGTCAGAATTATGTATTCCTCCCACCAAGTACAAATTCCCCACCCCTAGCAAAACCACGCCCCTTACCTTCCCAAGTAAAAAATTCTAGCCCCAGCATACATCCTTTGTTTCCCAAGCAAACTCTTCCTCTTCATGAAAACCTTTTCTCATCCACCACATCACTAAACTCCCCCCAAGAAAGCCCATCTGCATTAGCAAATCCACCCCCCCCCCCCAATAAACTCCCACTAATCCCCTACTAACCAAAATTCCCCATCCCCCCAAAAAAACCCTTCTCACCCCCTCAGTAAAGTAAAAAACTGTGCCAAGAAAACCCCTCCTCATCTCTGAAGAAAAATCCCTATCACCCAGCACAGAAATCCCTACTCCCCTGCACAGAAATTACCCCTAGCACACAAATCCTCTCTCCCCAGCATCCCCTTGCCAAGCACTCACCAGGCCTCATGCAGAGCATTGGCTATGCAGAATGGGGGAAGATTCGCCCAGCAGTGCCATATGAACTCAAGAAGAAGTTTCTTTTAGTTCCCTCAGCCCTACCCTGCTGCTGTGACCCGAGGTCTGACGGAGAGCAAGGTAGTTTGCTGCTATGCAGGAGCTAAAAAAAGTGCAACATATAAGTGGAGCACTGTCAATTACTGGAAAAACATGTAGATAACAAAATAAAACTAGTGCTAAATCATATATGTGATAAAAAAAAATTATATATGTCAAATTCCCATTCACAGAATTCCACTGTAGTGCAAATATAGTGACATAAAATGCTTGTATCCAATGTGTTCAGCGCTTACCACCTTCAGGCAAAATTCCTGCTCACCTCCAATATCTGACCCCACCACAGAGTCAAATAAGCCTTAATGTCCTCCACTTAAGATGATACTGGATGATAATGGAACATTTCCACTGGTAGCACCCCTGAATCATTAGTCCTCCGCCTCTTACTCACGATATTTATTGAATATGCCATAAAAACAGAAATGGAGAAATCATAGTGCTCTCTGCTATATATGGGCATCTTGAGAATTTGTGGATTTACTATGCATTAGGGTATATGAAAATGAATGGTTCTGTATTTTAGTCTGTCACTTTAAATAAAGAATTCAGTAAAATAAATAAATTAGTTTAAATAAATAAATGAATTAAAAAAAATAGATTGGTCTATTTATCTATTTAACACTTTCTTTTTTTTTTTCTTCTGTGCTGTCCATTCCACTTTCTTTTTATGCTTTTTTTTTTTTTTTTTTTTGTTCCTATGATCTTTTATAATGCATTTTCCTGAAAGAAATACCACATTTTAGGAGATGTAAGGATCTCAAATGTAGAAGCATTGGTTTTTAGCAGTCTAACTGTCTCCTGAAGCATGTGTGCAGATTCTGCCCATCACTTGTAGCATGCCTGCAGTCCCCTGTCTGTTGCATTATAATTACTGAACAATATGTGTGGATATTTGGTGATGTTATGGCTGCACTTGAGGCCCCCTGTACAGGGCTGGCCCAAGACATTGTGCTGCCTGGGTCCAAAAATATAATGATGCCCCCCCCAAAAAAAAAAAAACATGCCCACCAAAAGGCCCCCACATGCATTATTTTATATCATGATAATTAAAACTAAAATCTAATTATTCAGGAAGTCAGATTTACATGCAACAGGCTACAGTAGTATAGGGGCAAGCTAGGGTAGTATACGGACATGCTACGGTAGTATATAGGCAGGCTAGGGTAGTATATAGGCGGACTAGAGTGGTATACGGACAGGCTAGGGCAGTATATGGAAAGGCTAGGGCGGTATACGGACAGGCTAGGGAGGTATACGGAAAGGCTATGGCGGTATACGGACAGACTAGGGCGGTATACAGACAGGCTAGGGCGGTATACAGACAGGCTAGGGCGGTATACGGACAGGCTAGGGCGGTATATTACAGTGGGATCAGTGGCAGTGCTGGTGAGGGATGGGGAAGGGACTTATTTTCCATGTTGCTCATGAGTAGGACAGCCCATTGAAATGTATGGGCTGCCCTACATGTGATACATATAAAACAACTTCTGCACTCGTGTGCAAATAAAGCTAAACTGTGTAAATGCAAAACAACAGATTTTCTCTAAATATTCAGTGTTCATAAAACTGAACTACCATGTAAATAACTGTGAACACTGTGCTCTGCTCATTAAAGATGGTTAACTTGTATTGAGTATTTAGTTAATGTGGGGAATTTAGACTTTGATAAAACAGAGTTTGGATAACAGAGGGTTAAATGGAATGGTCATAAAGTGTGTTCACATTATCTGGACATACACAAAGTGTGTAGGGGGGGTGTTAATATAGTGATATGTGGCGGCTCCAGAGATGTCTGTTAGTTTCTAAACAAAGCTCCAGACTTGGCCGGGCCGACTCCCCCACACGCACACTCCCCTGCTCTTCCGATCCTTCATATTAGCTGAATCAGTCTCATCTCCCTGCAAACAAATCCTCCTGATTAGTCCTGATGTAAAACTGCCAGCTTACCTATCCAAATTGACTTTTCTTAGACTTCTAGGGCAGATAGAAAAAAAAGAGTTTGGGAGCTGTAGCGGGACAGTCACTGTCTGCTGTGGGCAATTATGTAACGTGCATTAGATGATTAGGGTATGCATGCCTGTGAGTTGTCTCCGGCTCTGTGGTGTCTGGCACTGGCAATAGTGACACCTATGCCGAGATCAGGAGATGGGATCTCCTCCAGCCTTTCCTTCTTCAGTCTTCACTAGTCAGCTAACCTTTTAGTCTCCACCCCCCAGCCATTCCATGAATTGAATGGGCGGCCGCAAAGAGGCTGATTGGGCGGCTGCGGGCTTCAGAGACAGCCCAGCTGCTGAAGCTGCTTTGTGCCCCCGCCCCCCCCCCCCACTGGGATGCACCATCTGCCCACCTGGATGGGGGAAGACGCAGAGCTTCCCTTTCCTTTTGGTGTCCCTAACCCGCACAGCCGGACAATAAAAAGGGGGCACCTCCGGTGTGATGTGTACTGATAACAGCGACTTTGCACACAACTGCTAGAAAGAAATGTGGTCGGCAATTTGCTGCCCCTTTAAACTGCAGCCTGGGACCAATGGACCCAGCAGGACCCATGGTAGGGCCGGCCCTGCCCCTGTATCAAGAAAGTTGATCCCTACTGTTCGAAGAGGTCTATTCACCAATCTTTTTGCCCAAGATTCACACACATTTCACCCAAGATATTCATATTTTTCCAATGTAATCTTCAGAGAAAGTTGTGTGAATCAGGTGAAAACATTGATTAATAGACCCCTAAGTAAAAGACCAGTCATTGATCATACATATAAATTGCAGCATCAGATAAAAGCAGCTTCAAACGCATTTAACAACCACTGTCTGCTGATGCTACGTTATAATTACAAGAGATTGCTTAACACACAGGGGTAGATTTACTCAAACTGGAGATTGCAAAATCTGGTGCACCTGTACTGTACATGGTAGCCAATCAGCTTCTAACTTCAGTTTCTTCAATTAAGCTTTGACAAAAAAAAAAAAAAAAAACCCTGAAAGCTAATTGGTTTCTATGCAGAGCTGCACCCTGCACCAGATTTTGCACTCTCCAGTTTTAGTAAATCAAGCTCACAATACAATTGCCATCTAAAGTTATATGCCACCATTAAAAGAGCAAATGGCCTAAATAGCCAGTCACGTAAAATCAATGGCAAAATAGTTATTGAATTTGCTTCATTGTCCCATGAGTGGCCACAGTAACATAGTATACAGACATATGTAGAGTAAGACCACAATAAATTGGGGCCAACTATAGCGCTTCAGGTGAACCACTGCTGGACAATTGCTTGTCAATTCAAAAAAAGGTTAAAAAACGTGTGAGGTTGGTAGGCCTTAGAATATATATAAATGTATAAGTGAGGGTGCGCTGATAGTGGTGAGTTAAAGCCGCAACCTGTATTCAGTGCCTGAATAGAATAAATATAATAGTGATGTGATGGGTAGGTGCGCTAAAACAATATCCAAAAATAATATCCAAAAATAATAAAGTTACACTTGGATATATGTGGGAGGTGTTCGGTGTTATGAACAACTTAATCGTGACAAAATGGAAAACATAAGAAAAGTGCTCAACAACACAACAATATGTCCAAAGCATAAATCTTCTAAATGTCCATAAATGATGAATCAATCAAGTGCTCAAACAAATTGGAATAAAGCAAAAATCTTCAGCTTCAGTGTAGTGAACACCCACCACCAGGTGAAATTCCTCCTTACCAGATGGAAAAGTAAGATGTGCACAACTTAGCATATGTGTAGATCACTGCAACCGTGCATGCTGCCAAAATCCATGTGAACCACCCAGAATGGTCCCTTACCGGATAAATGAACAGAAAACGCCTGTAGATATACTCCGAGTCCCTTTCCACTTCCTCCGTATGTATCTCTACACGGGAGTGCCTTTACAATCAGCTGATGGAAAGCGTTGTAGTTCCAAAAGTACCCACTGCTTGCTCCTCCACTCTGAACCTAAAGCTAGGCAGGTGTATGACCAATAGGCCAACACCCAATAGGCCAACTCCACAGCTTCCTTCCTGGTCACATGTTTCCTCCAGATGAAGCAACGTGTGATAGTGGCCTAACGCGTAGAGGTGGAGCCTGGTGGTGGGATCACATCAATAGAACACGTGAGAGCTGGGGGTGTGTGGTTCATTCAGCCATTTAACCCAGGAAGAAATGCGTCAGGGAGGAGGCGTTACCGTCATGAACGACCGCTCAGGACCCGCGCTGCAGCCGGACCTGAGCGCACCTTTAGAAATTCTGGAACAACACTATATGCTCGATTGAACTGCTTAAACTGTAAGTGTATTACTGCGCAAATAAATTGGTTTTAGAAGGTATCACACTATTGTGGCTTATTTTCTACACCCCACGCCTGGAGGATGTTGGCCTATTGGTCATACACCTGCCTAGCTTTAGGTTCAGAGGGGAGGAGCAAGCAGTGGGTACTTTTGGAACTACAACGCTTTCCATCAGCTGATTGTAAAGGCACTCCCGTGTAGAGATACATACGGAGGAAGTGGAAAGGGACTCGGAGTATATCTACAGGCGTATTCTGTTCATTTATCCGGTAAGGGACCATTCTGGGTGGTTCACATGGATTTTGGCAGCATGCACGGTTGCAGTGATCTACACATATGCTAAGTTGTGCACATCTTACTTTTCCGTCTGGTAAGGAGGAATTTCACCTGGTGGTGGGTGTTCACTACACTGAAGCTGAAGATTTTTGCTTTATTCCAATTTGTTTGAGCACTTGATTGATTCATCATTTATGGACATTTAGAAGATTTATGCTTTGGACATATTGTTGTGTTGTTGAGCACTTTTCTTATGTTTTCCATTTTGTCACAATTAAGTTGTTCATAACACCGAACACCTCCCACATATATCCAAGTGTAACTTTATTATTTTTGGATATTATTTTTGGATATTGTTTTAGCGCACCTACCCATCACATCACACTTAGAATATATATGGTGCAGTAAACCTTAATAAAGTGCTTTGTGCTAATACCTTAATTAAGTATTGTGCAAAGATGAATATGTATGTGTATACACACTGTTTGATGAATAACAAATAACCTTATAATAATGCTTAGGGTAGATAACACAATATAGGTATACAAGGTTGGATAATTAGATATATTATAATGCAATTTTAAAATTATAAAGGTGATGGAAGGAGCTGTAATTAAAGTGATTAAATCAAACAGGTGAAAAAAATGTTTGCAATAAAAGTTCATAAATAATAGTTCATATGTGACTCAAGTGCAAATATACAGGTAAAAAAGTTCATAAATAGTAGTTCATATGTGACTTAGGTGCAAAATATGCAGGTAAATCTTGAGTGCAGATAGGGGAAAAAAGGTGCAGGTGCTCTGTGTTGAATCCTCCAATGATCCAGTGCTGGTACTTTTTGGTGTCACCGTGGGGGATAATAGAAGAAAACACTCACCAGATGATGTGGGTCTTATATACCTTATGGTATTAAGACCTGTAAACGTTTGTTTGGCCACCAGGGCCAGAGTAGACACTGCTGGGCTTTGTAGTACCACAGTATTCGGGATTTCCCTCTCCTGGATAACCTCGATCCATGGGGTTCAGTCAGGGTATGAAGGATAAAAAAAGATCCAGATAATGTATCACCATAAAAATTGTTTTTTAATAGAATTGATAGGTAACCAGTACATGAAAAAGTAAAAAACCACCAGCCGAAATGGTGCCTTGAGTGGAGAGCGGTGAATACCGGCTTGCGTTCCACTCAGGCACCCGTGATGTAAGCAGCGTGCGTTCAACCTTACGCGCGTTTCGTCAATGCGTATGACGTCTTCAGAACCTCCCCCATTAGTGTCCTCAAATATGTGTATTATCTATTAAAGTGCCAAGTGAAATAAAGTGCTTAAAAAGTCCCACAAATCCAATATAAAGCATAAAGTACAGTCCCACAGAGCACTTTATTTTAAGCACTTTATTTCACTTGGCACTTTAATAGATAATACACATATTTGTGGACAGCAATGTCCAATTTGTTGGAAACAAATATTTATTGAGAGCACGGTTAATTCATTTTTTTGGTTTGTTCGTTGCTAAACTTTTGCTTTACAACGTGCAGTTCTCATCATTGTATTTTATTTGTTTATTCCATATTTGCGCAGATGTGGGGTTCATTTACCTATTTTTTCAAAATTAACCTAACAAATGAATTTGAAATGTTTCTGTTGTGCACATCGCTAATAGTATATAATAAAATATAGAACACTTTTTTTTAAAGAAGTTTAAAGTTACTTATTGAAGATCTGCCAACTCTAATTGGACTGGGAATCTGAAAACCTTTGAACAAATCTCATGGTGAAATTAAGCAAAAAAACCCTTTGGGAACTCATTGTGAAATGAAAAAAAAAAAGCTTTAGGGAAAAATGAAGGGTTATATGCAAATCACAAACAATATATGAACTCTGCAAAGTAGGCTTTCTTTACAGGGGAGGCTTGCATGCGTCACCTAAAACTCCACAGTGGTCCTTTTTAGGGAAAGCTAGGAATTAGAAGCATAATATCTTGTATCTTATTGCTACATTTCTATATTGTACTGGAGCCTGTTTGATAGAAATGTTAGTATTACTATAGTTCAAATGAATGCCATACAAATACCAAAGCTTTTAGGAATGAGAGAATTTTCTTCATCAAAAATCGCCATAGCTAAAAATGGCATTGTATGTTATGTTGGAAAACTCAAACCCTACAAATGTAGGAAAATTCATTCTTCTTGGACTTTCTACAGTCTACAGTCTGAACGCCGTCTTCTCCTTGTTGCTTTTTTTGATGTACATGGTGACGTCATTAGGAAATCTTTTACTGATCATTATGGTAAAGAATAACCACCAACTTCAGACGCCCATGTACTTTTTTCTGGCTAATCTTGCTGCTATTGACATTTGTTATTCTACAACTGTGGTGCCCAAAATGTTGTCGTCAGACAGAAGCATTTCCTTCTTGGGATGTGCAATCCAGATGCACTTTCACTCAGCTCTAGCTGTTGCTGAATGTATAATCTTGGCTATTATGGCTTTTGACAGACGAAATGCCGTCTGTAAACCTTTACAATACCATATGATCATGGATCAAAAACTGTGTCTTCATCTGGTTGTTGGATGTTGGATTGTGAGCTTTGCTGTTTCTGTATATCTTACATTGTATACTTTTAGATTGCCTTTCTGCAAATCCAACCAAATCAGTCATTATTTCTGTGAGATGCCACCATTACTTCATTTGGCTTGTGCAGATATTTGGTTTAGTGAGGTCTTAGAGTACATTGTAGCTGTAGCAGTTGTTGGAAACACCTTTGGGTTCATACTTGTATCTTATCTTTTTATCCTTTGGAACATCTTGAATATAAAATCCACAAGACAAAAGCAAAAAGTTTTTTTTACTTGTGCCTTCCACCTTACTGTGGTCTTCCTCTTCTATGTACCAATACTGTTCATGCACTTACGTCCTCCTTCCAGTTACTTCCCAGAGCAGGACAGGGTTGTGTCTATTCTATATACATTGGTGACACCAGTGTTAAATCCAATCATCTACAGTGTACGAAATAAGGAAATAAAAGCAGCTATAGAAAAAACCTTTTCAATCACAGTATCCTGCTGATATTTAATATTTGCTATCACCAGATAAAGATGATCATGGTACACCAGGCTGATTAATACTTAAAGTGGTTGTAAAGCTTCAGGTTTTTTGCTTTTTTTTTTTTACTAAAAATAACAAACATGCCTATACTTACCTGCTTTGTGTAATGGTTTAGCCCATCCTCTTCTTCTGGGGTCCCCTGCCGGCTCTTCAGGCCCTTCCTCTTCATCAGGTTGTAATGTTCTGGTACCTTTGGGTACCCCAATTACTCTTTCATAAGTGTATGCGCCCCACCATTCTCTTTTGGTAAGGTGCGCATACACCTTTAAGACTGATGCTGTCATCACTGAGCGCCGGACTGGATGGCTATTTAGATCGCCGGCTCTCACTCACATGTGTTCGTTCAAACTGCTTTGTGCCTTGATGCTAACCTGTCTTGAAGCTCTCGTGCTTGCAAGCATACCTCGCTGTCGGAACCACGCTGCGCTGATCCCTGTATCCCGCTACCGGATCATCCGCTCTTGCCGAACCTCTCCTCTGCTACATTGCTATTAGTGATAAGTACCCCACAGGGGAAACCTCTATAACCTTTATACTAAAGCTTACACTATCTAGCTCTGCATACTAAGGACTATTACTACATCTGCATTATCTAAGATTGCTAGCTCTTGAGCCTACTACCACCTGTTCTTGCACTGGGTTGATCTCTCTTGTATGTCCACCTGCTACTCTGTCATCTGCTACCATACATGATTGCTAAACCTATCTGCATCCCATCTGCTACTATCTTACTTTCAAGAACATTTCCTTTCAAGTGTCTGTCATCTACCATCTCTACCCAACCTGTCTCTTCAGCCTATCATCACTGTGTTACTATATACATAAGTCACTCTAGGAAACATCTTATTGAGTGTGTGTATTTACTTGCTGAATTGAGATCATCCACACATGATGAGTCATTGAGAGTTGGGAATGGTGTCTCAGCGTTTCTCTACATGACTACTGAAGTGGAATATTTCTGCAGCTGAAAATCCACATCATACGTAAAACGCAGGAGCGTTACTGATTGAACGAACCACAAATGGATTGAGCAGAAATAACCACTCAGATGACACAATTAAAACAGCAAGTAACTGCCTTTATACACGCACTTGCTGAATTAAAAGAAGACAATCAGGCTCTGTCGCAGCAGGTAATTAGACTGACACAACTTACCACTGCTCAGTCCCCTGAACCCAAAATAAATCCTCCTTTGGTATTTACAGGCGATCGCAAAAAATTTCGCGAATTTAAAAACGCATGTGAGTTACTTTTCTTGCTAAAACCCCGTACCTACCTTACTGATCACATTAAGGTCTGTACTATTATTTCTTACCTAACAGGCGATCCTCGGGCCTGGGCAGACTCTCTTTTTGAGAAAAGCGACCAGCTTCTCAACTCCTATGCCTTGTTCCTAGCAGAACTCACTAGCCTATATGATGATCCCAATAGGCAGAGTACTGCCGATCTTCAATTAAGATCCTTGAAACAAGGTGGGAGACCTGTAGAAGACTTTGTCGCAGAATTCAAGAGATGGACCCTTGATTCAGAATGGAATGATGCATCTCTGAAATCCCAATTTAGGCTTGGCCTATCAGAGGCCGTTAAAGACGAGCTCGCCCGAGCGGATCTGCCAAAAACCCTGGATGCATTGATACAACTCAGTATCACCATAGATAGAAGACTACGAGAAAGAAAGGCTGAGAAAATGGGAATGCCATTATCCAGTTCTTCTCGGATCTCGGCCGTTGACCCCGTTCCTATGGAGGTAGGAACCATACACCCACCTCTATCAACTATGGAAAGAGCCAGAAGACGATCTGGTAATCTCTGCTTGTACTGTGCATCCCCGGATCACAAGATAAACGTCTGTCCCCTAGTCTACAAAAAGAAGGGTGAGTGTTCACATGCCCTCCTAGGGGGATTGACAACTTCAATCACTAACCCTTACCTTTCTGTTTGCTTAACATTACAGTGGGACCAGAACAGGATTACTACTAAGGCCATGATTGACACAGGATCTTGTGGAAATTATATTGACATACGTTTTGCTGCTTTAAATAAAGTTCCTATTATTTCTAAACTTAAACCTGTCTCAGTAAGTCTTATTAACGGTGTTCCTTTATCCTCTGGTCCGATCACTGATCAGACACAGGCACTCCTAGTCACTACTAACGGGTCTCATATGGAGACCACTACCTTCGATCTAATACCTTCACCCCACTTTCCCATTGTTTTGGGACTTCCCTGGTTGCACACACATCAACCAACCATAGATTGGAAGGAACGGACCCTGACCTTCCTCTCTTGCTATTGCGAGGGTACGTGTAACCTCCCGTCTTTCGGGAAGATCCTGTCTGTGGTGACAGATGAGATTGCACCACTATGTTATCAGGATCTCTCTGAGGTTTTTCTTGAGAAAAATGCTCAAGCACTACCTCCCCATCGAGACTATGATTGTAGCATTGATCTACTCCCAAATAGCAAATTGCCGTTCGGTCATGTTTATCCTCTTTCACAGGATGAACTTTCCCATCTCAAAGACTATTTGGATGAGAATTTGGAAAAAGGTTTTATTAGACCTTCCACTTCTTCCACAGCAGCAGGACTCTTTTTTGTCCGCAATAAGGACTCAAGTCTCAGGCCTATCATCGACTATAGGCAATTGAATGCTATTACAATAAAAGATCGCTATCCTCTACCGCTTATCCCTGAGCTCATTGAGCAGGTGCGTGGAGCTACCTATTTTTCAAAATTGGACCTGAAAGGAGCATACAATCTCATTCGAATCTGTGATGGACACGAGTGGAAGACTGCATTCAGAATCAGATACGGATTGTTCGAATATCTTGTAATGCCATTCGGGCTATGCAACGCCCCTGCAGTTTTTCAACGATTTATAAACGATATTTTTAGAGACTTACTAGATGTCTGTGTTGTGGTATATCTGGACGATATACTTATATATTCACGATCCCTGTCTGAACACATAAGACATGTAAGACTAGTATTATCGAGATTGCTTGCACATAACCTTTATGTGAAACTGAAAAAATGCTTGTTTCATAAAGAAGAGGTACTGTTTCTAGGCTACATCATATCCAAAACAGGAATCGAGATGGACATGAGTAAGATATCCTGCATTCAGGATTGGCCTACACCAACCACACGCAAGGCGCTACAGCGATTCCTTGGATTTTCAAATTTCTACAGGAAGTTCATTAGAAACTTCTCTGCCATTGTGAGACCCCTCACACAGCTCACTAGCATTAAAAAAACATTCAAATGGTCAGATGAAGCAAATAAAGCTTTTCACCTGTTAAAGACAAGGTTTACTTCTGCTCCCATACTACGCCATCCAGACCCATCCCTCCAATACATTCTGGAAGTAGATGCGTCAAACATGGCAGTAGGAGCAATACTCTCTCAACGACCAACTCACACTTCACCACTTCATCCAGTCGCCTTTTTTTCTAAATCCCTAAGCAGTCCAGAGATAAATTACCCCGTGGGTGAAAAGGAACTGCTTGCTATAAAATTGGCTCTGGAGAATTGGCGACATCTGCTCGAAGGCACCCAATTACCCATACTTATATACACGGACCATAAAAATCTCCAATATCTTCAGACTAACAAAACTCTCTCGCACCGACAGGTACGATGGTCACTATTCTTTCTAAGGTTTAACTTCCTAGTGACCTACACACCTGCAGATAAGAACAAAAAGGCGGATGCACTATCACGACTAACTGAAGAAAACTACTTTGAAATCCCTTCCGTTCCTATAATACCTCACAAACGCATTATTGGAGTTGTCCGTTCCTTGAAGGAAGAGGTTTTGCATGGTATAAGTTTGGATACACCCCCACCACAACTAAATACTGATGCAGAAGGCTTCCTCTACTACAACGACAAACTTTACATACCACCTACCATACGCACCAAGATCTTGGAATTATCGCATGATGTGCCTATGGCAGGACATATGGGTATGACAAAGACTCTTAATCTGATTACCAGGCAATTCTGGTGGCCTGACATGAAAACATCTATACAAAAATTTGTCTCTTCATGCAATGTCTGTGCCAGGTCCAAAATTGACACTACGAGACCATCCGGTCTACTATGCAGTCTACCAATACCCCAAACTCCATGGGAAGTTGTGTCCTTGGACTTTATAGTGGAATTGCCTCCTTCCAAAGGATTTAATACCATCTTAGTGTCAGTGGACCATCTGACAAAAATGGCACATTTCATTGCTATTCGCAGACTACCTTCGTCCAAACAAACGGCAGAACTCCTGATGAAACATGTCTTTAAGTTACATGGTATCCCAAAAACTCTTCTGTCTGACCGTGGATCACAATTTATTTCCAAGTTCTGGCAAGAACTATGTCACATACTACGGATCGAGCGAAAGCTCACTTCTCCTTACCATCCGCAGACCAACGGACAGACTGAAAGAGTCAACCAATGCATCGAGCAATATTTACGTTGTTACACTTCTTACCAACAGGATGATTGGGTGGATCTTCTCCCTCTGGCAGAATTTGCCTACAACAACGCAACCCACAGTACGACCAAGCAGAGTCCGTTCTACTTGAACTATGGGTTTCATCCCTCTATTCTTCCACCGCGTATCCTTCCTTCAAATAACCCAGTAGCTTCAGACTATCTTACCCAAATAAAGGACTCTCTGGGTTTGCTTAATACTACCATTGCACACGCTCATAGTCAACAAAAGAAGTACTATGATCTTCGCAGAAGACCTTCTCCTCAGTACGCTATCGGGGACCTCGTTTGGCTCTCAACAAAAAATTTAAGACTGAAAATCCCTAGCAAAAAGCTTGGACCTCTGTTCTTGGGACCTTTCCCAATCAAGAAACTTATTGGAAAAGCTGCAGTACAGCTTACATTGCCAATAGACCTCAAAATACATCCCATTTTCCATGTGTCGCTACTGAAGCCCCATGTTCCTGACCAAGGAATAAGGCCTACTATCCCACCTCCTCCTCCTGTACAAGTTGAAGGTGGAGAAGAATACGAGATAAAAGAGATTCTGGATTCTCGTATCCACAGAGAAAGACTTCAGTACTTGGTTCGATGGAAGAACTATGGGCCCCAAGACGACACCTGGCTAAACACCTCTGACATACATGCCTCTAGATTAATCCGCAATTTTCAAGGCAAGTACCCAGACAAACCAGCTCCAGAGGCCTTCAAGAGCCGGCCTTAAGGGGGGGGGTACTGTAATGTTCTGGTACCTTTGGGTACCCTAATTACTCTTTCATAAGTGTATGCGCCCCACCATTCTCTTTTGGTAAGGTGCGCATACACCTTTAAGACTGATGCTGTCATCACTGAGCGCTGGACTGGATGGCTATTTAGATCGCCGGCTCTCACTCACATGTGTTCGTTCAAACTGCTTTGTGCCTTGATGCTAACCTGTCTTGAAGCTCTCATGCTTGCAAGCATACCTCGCTGTCGGAACCACGCTGCGCTGATCCCTGTATCCCGTTACCGGATCATCCGCTCTTGCCGAACCTCTCCTCTGCTACATTGCTATTAGTGATAAGTACCCCACAGGGGAAACCTCTATAACCTTTATACTAAAGCTTACACTATCTAGCTCTGCATACTAAGGACTATTACTACATCTGCATTATCTAAGATTGCTAGCTCTTGAGCCTACTACCACCTGTTCTTGCACTGGGTTGATCTCTCTTGTATGTCCACCTGCTACTCTGTCATCTGCTACCATACATGATTGCTAAACCTATCTGCATCCCATCTGCTACTATCTTACTTTCAAGAACATTTCCTTTCAAGTGTCTGTCATCTACCATCTCTACCCAACCTGTCTCTTCAGCCTATCATCACTGTGTTACTATATACATAAGTCACTCTAGGAAACATCTTATTGAGTGTGTGTGTATTTACTTGCTGAATTGAGATCATCCACACATGATGAGTCATTGAGAGTTGGGAATGGTGTCTCAGCGTTTCTCTACATGACTACTGAAGTGGAATATTTCTGCAGCTGAAAATCCACATCATACGTAAAACGCAGGAGCGTTACACAGGTGCCCCCAGGGAAAGCCGATTTTCCTAGGGGCAACCATGTGCGCTCGCTCCTGAGTCCCGCTGCTGCGTCCATTGCCCCCCCCCCCCCCCGTTCCAGCGTCACTGAGTTTGATTGACAACAGCAGGAGCCAATCGCTCCCCCTGCTATCAATCTGTCCAATGAGATAGTGGTGGGAGCTGCTGCACTTTTACACATAGAATGCATTAAGGTGAAAAACCTTAAGGCTATAGAACCACTTTAAAGGCTCAGTTCACCTGTCCCAAATTGCAATTATTATGGTCATCCAGTTTATAACCTCCCTGACAATGGTCCCAATTCCCTTGACTGTTTCAGTCTGTCTGTTGGGTCTCGTAAGCACCTTAGCACACAGCTGAGCAACCAAAGCCCTCATTGGTTTGTAGTTCCAGTATTCAATGTGCAAAAGTCCGTCATTTTAAAATGAAAGCAATCAGAGATGCCCTCCTTAAATTTCTGAAAGGCATTGGTCAATGCCGCTATTCCCCTATGCAAACCCACATACCGCTCAAGTGGATACCCAGCTAAATTTTACAAAAACATGGACTATCATTAAGCCCTTGCTCTATTTGTTTCATATTATTGTCACTGTTTTACTAGATTTAAAATCTCAGGCCTGGTACACACAGCCCCCTTAGTTTTAACATTGTATAAATGCTTTTCTGTTGCACATGAAATAGCCTTGGAGGACCTCAATTACGAGGAACAACTACAAGCACTAAATTTATTCTCACTGGAGAAGAGACGGTTGAGAGGGGACATAGCGATTTACAAACACTTCAATAATGATCCCAGCGTAGGAAAAAAACTTCAGTCTCAGGAAGTGTAAGAGGACACGGGGCCACACAATGAGATTGGAGGAGAACCAGTTTTAAATAAACTATGCACTGTCAGCGGTGGTGTCAGCGGGGATTATTGATATTTTTAAAAGACTCTTGGACATGCATCTTTAGGAACACAACATACAGGGATATGGGAAATTAAATATGGGAAATGATTATAGACACTGACACACGTACACCTACACAGTTTGAATTGAATGGACTATTGTCTTTTTTCAACCTTACCTACAATGTAAATATGTACCCTATAGATGTATTATTCATCAAGCGAGAACGGGCAGCGATGTTGGTTTTAAGAGTTGGTTTCTGACCTCTTTATAATAAAGTCCATCTATTATTAGAGTATTTGTTTCATGTTTTTGTACTTTCCGAGCCGGGGAATGCCCAAAGGCTCTGTATTGTAATTTGTCTTTTACCTTCAAAATTCAAAAAAAATAATAAAGAAAATGCTAAGTTCACCTTTTCCAGAAAATAGCCTATGCAATAGAGGCCCCAGCAGATCATAAAAAAATGTTCAGCTTTGTAAAGTACTCATACCTGTACGCTATTTGGGCCCCCAGAAGCCCAAAACTCCCAGTTAGCTTGTCCCCATGTCCTGCTTTGGAAATAGTTTTCACATCCTAGCTGGTTGGTGTCAGCAGTTACCTCAGGTTTGTCATCTGGACTCACCTCTGGATTCTCAGTCCTTAGTCTGCCTTATGAATCTTCTGACCTTCTCCACTGCTCACCCTTCCCTTTGCTCTATTTTCCTTTAACGTGATTAATCTTTATGGGTTAATGTCACCCACTTTTTGGGTAGATGGTGATTGGTAAACTGTAGTTTGGTTGGTGTAGGATATTACTGCCTAAGCCTTGGTGACTAAGCATGTTGGACTGTTAAAGTGGAACTATAGGCAAAACTTTTTTGAGATTTTGGACAGAGCAAGGGAGGGTTTTAGCCTCTGTTAGATTTTTTTCACCATCTGTGTCCCATTTGGGAGATTTCCTTTGACTTCCTGCCCCATAGCCAAACAGGAAGTGAGAGGAAATCCCTGCTAATTAGAGGAATTCCTTGGGGACCCCCGGGTCACCAGAACTAGTGCCCCCAATGGAAGATTTCCCCTCTATTACTTTACTGGAATTTTCTTTTACTTTTACTTTCAATGATAATGGTAAACAGGACAAATAGAGAGGATAAATCTCCTTAAAGCGGAGTTCCGGCCACGAAAAAGTATTTTCAATAAAAATATCCCCCGGGACAGTCAGGGCTAGTATATTCCACAATGGATAGCCCTCTGATGTGTCCCAGGTCGCACTTACCTTTTAGAAGAAATACTTACCTTGAAAATTTCTTCTCCAGCACTGCCATCTCGGATGTGGGCAGCTGAAGCCAGCGCGTCCTCTTCTGCGTCCTCTTCCGTGTCCTCTTCTCCCAGAATGCGCCTGCACCGGCCCCGCTCGTCACTTCCGGGGGGGGGGCGCGCCATCCCTCCACAGCTTCTGGGCACGCCCAGAAGCTGTTTAGCAGGGAATGAGGCGCCCGCACCGGAAGTGACGAGCGGGGCCGGTGCAGGCGCATTGATTTCTGGGAGCGATGACGTTCAGCTCCCAGGAATCGATGCAAAGAGGAAGTGACGGCGCGGGCCACAGCCGCAGAGGGAGGAAGTGGAAGAAAGGTGAGTATATTTTTCTTCAATAACAAGGTAAGTACACAAAAAAAATCGTAACTATCCATTAATTTTTCAGGTGACCAAAAGCAAGCGGATGGCCCAAAATCGATTATGTCGATTTTGTGGCCAGAAATCCGCTTTAACTGGGGCACAGACAACAATAAAAATCGAATAAGTGTTCAAACACCTCTCCATTTTATCCAAAACTAAAAAAAAATTTTACCTTTTAGTTATATTTTATTTGTTAACAGGAGTTCTATTTGGTAATAAAAGTCAAAGTTTATTTTATAATTATAATTTACTTAAAACCAATAAAGGGGCCACAACCTTTAATGTGTGTTTATTTTAATAATTAGGTATGGTAATATGGTATGGTGAGTGTTAATGGGGTGTACAACCCCAATAAAAGCAATGGGCTGGGACAAGTTAAATACTGCCAGGGTGTTTAATCACTTCTGGACCGGAAGGTTTTCCCTCTTCATCACCAGGCCATTTTTTGCGATTCGGCACTGCGTTACTTTAACTGACAATTGCGCGATTATGCGATGCTCTACCCAAATAAAATTGATGTTTCCCACAAATAGAGTTTTCTTTTGGTGGTTTTTGATCACCTGTGCGATTTTTATTTTATGCGCTATAAACAAAAAAGAACAATATTTTTTTACTTTCTGCTATAAAAAAAAATTTAAAAATCAAATTGTTTTCATCAATTTACGCCAATTTGTATTCTTCCACATATTTTTGGTAAAAAAAAAATCCCAGTAAGCGTATATTGATTGGTTTGCACAAAAGTTATCACGTCTACAAACTAGGGAAAATATTTATGTAATTTTATTTATTTTATACTAGTAATGGCGGCAATTAGAGATTTTTAGTGGGACCACGACATTGCAGCAGACAGATTGGACACTTAACTGACATTTGTGACAATTTTGGGGGGACCAGTGACATTACTACAGTAATCAGTGCTAAAAATATGCACTGTTACTGTAATATTGACACTAGAAGGAAAGGGGTTAACACCAGGGAAGATCAAAGGGTTTAATGTGTCCCTAGGGGCTGCTTTCTAACTGTGTGGGGGTTGGGCTTAAGGAATGAATACAGGGACTTGAGTTCCTAAATAGGAGGAACACAGGAGCCCTGTGTTCATTGCTGACAGAACAGCGTTCTGCTGTGTTTACAACAGCAGACCGCCGTTCTGTCTCCACGGGGAGCGATTGCGGGTGTACGGCAGCAATCGAGGCTGCCGGACCCGCAGATCCGGTTCCCCTGTGGCGAATGGGAGCACCCACTCGCGGTCCTGATGTAGTTTTGTGGGAATATGTACGGCGGCTGATCGGCAAGTGGTAAATGATTTTGTTTTATTCTCCTAGATAGCACAGCTGATATACCTGTTCTTCCTATATTTTCGGATCGTTAGTATGGTGCTTTCAACAGCCGATTATGAATTTATGGACGACAAATACTGGATGTGCAGGCTATAAAATTTTTATCGTATGTGAACACAACGTCCCATTTTCGTTTAATCTGTAAAGTTTTCCGCAGAAAAAAATCGTAAGAGCAAGACTAGGCATGCTTGGAAATGAAAGAATACATACAAAACAATTTAACACACATGACATCACTTCTGAAATTGTGATCTGTCGTACGAGAATTTTCATATGAAAGTAACTTCTTCACTTTCGATCTGAGACTAGCGTGCAACAAAAAAACCATTCTGATAATCTGATCGTGTGTACGAGGCTTTAAATTGGGGAAGGAGAGCGAAGAGGGATCATGTGACCACACAGCTGCGGTGTGAGAAAAGGTATTTAGCCTTGTCATTTGAAAAAAAAGACACACAATGTAGTTGATAAACCAGAGGGAATACCAGCAAAGTCCCAATGTACGTATATGTATTATTAAACATGATATTATACATTGATTTTTCATCACCTTTTAGCAGTGTGCTTCATTTAATGTCCGAATCTCCCTCCTCCTTTTTTTGACTTTACAAACACTTACAGTACAGTAGATGTATGGTATGTGTGTATGTATTTTTTATTACTTTATTTAACTTTCACTTTTTTAAATTTAGCTTCATTACTGTGCCTCTGGGTTACAATATACATTGGACTTACTTGAGAAGACATTAACCCATGATATCTCCCATGTGCTGTAAACAGAGAATAAGAAACACAGTTTCACTGATCTCCACTAACATGAACCTGGATCTGCTTGTTCACCTGAATGCAAAAACGTACTCCAGAGTTAGTTTTTCCTTTATTTTCTATTTGAAAGGCATCAGACAGCACAGAAAGTGAGGCAAAATTTCCAAAAACAGAAGTGTATTTATTACTGGTACTTATAGAGTGCTGTTAATTTCTGCACTTTCCATTTACACTGTACATTCACATCAGTCCCTGCCCTCAAGGAACTTACAATCTATGGTCCCTAATTCACATTCATACATGCACATACTAGGGCTAATTAACCTACCAGCATGTCTTTGGAGTGTTGGAGGAAACATGCAAACTCTAGGCAGGTAGTGCTGTGGTTGGGATTTGAACTAATAACCCAAGTGCTAGCTAGGCGAAGTGCTAACCACTCTGTCAATGTGAAATATAAATATTTTTTCAGTAGGTCAAGGAAGGGTTGGAACCTCTGTCATTTTTTATTGTGTCTGTGTCCCTGTTGGGTTAGGTGACTGTCCGTGTGACTGGTGTCCCTCAGGACATGAAATGAGGGGAAATTTCCTTCAAGGTAAAACAGTGAGTCCCTATGATACGGTCTATGAAAATCTTTGAAAAGTTTGTCTATCGTTCATTTCTGCAACTCTGCGTGCCTATTTGCAGCCACATTTGAAAAATGTATTGCCAAATAAAGCTACATATTAACCACTTAAAGCGGAGTTCCGGGCACAAAATCAATCTTTTTTTTTTGTGCCCGTCCGCTAGTTCTCCTTCACCTGAAAAGGAATTGGATAATTAGGTTTTTTTTTTTTTTTTTACTCACCTTGTAATTGAAGATCGAAAATACTCACCTCAGTGTACTTCCTCCCTCAGCGCCGCGGCTCCGCCGTCACTTCCTGTCTTGCGATGATTCCTGGGAGCTGAACGTCATCGCTCCCAGGAATCAATGCGACGGCACCGGCCCCGCTCGTCACTTCCGGGGCGACGCCGCATTCCCCTGCTTGCCCAGAAGCTGTGGAGGAATGCGGCGCCGCTCCGGAAGTGACAAGAGGGGCCGGTGCAGGCGCATTCTGGGAGAAGAGGACGCGGAAGAAGACGCAGAAGAGGACCGCGTCGGCTTCAGCTGCCCACAAGAGAGATGGCAACGCTGTGGAAGAAATTTTATAAGTGAGTATTTCATCTTGCAGGTAAGTGTGAACCGGGACAGATCAGAGGCTAGCCATTGTGGAATATACTAGCCCTGACTGTCCCGGGGGTATGTTCACTGAAATATGTTTTCTGTGCCCGGAACTCCGCTTTAAGCCCCGGAAGATTTTACCCCCTTCCTGACCAGGGGGTATTTTGCGATTCGGCACTGCGTGACTTTAACGGACACGTGCGACGCTGTTCCTAAACGAATTTGACGTCCTTTTTTCCCACAAATAGAGCTTTCTTTTGGTGGTATTTGATCACCTGTGCGATTTTTTGATCATGCGCTATAATCAAAAAAAGAGCGACAATTTTGCAAAAATAACAATATTTTTCAATTTTTTTTTTTATATGAAATCCCCCCCCCCCCCCCCCCCCCAAAATGTAAAAATCTAATTTTTTTTAAATTTTTGGCCAATTTGTTTTCTGCTACCTATGTTTGGTAAAAAAAAAATCACAATAAGCGTATTTTGATTGGTTTGCGCAAAAGTTGTTGCGTTTACTAACTAAGGGAAAGATTTTAGTCATTTTTGTTGTTTTTTTTTAACGAGTAATGGCGGCGATCTGCGATTTTTTTGCGGGACTGCGACATTGGGGCGGACAGATCGGACCCTTGACTGACATTTTTGACACTTTTGGGGTTACAAGTGACATTACTACAGTAATCAGTGCTATACATATGCACTGTTACTGTAAAAATGACACTGGCAGGGAAGGGGTTAACTTTATTGGAGAGGGAGGGGTTAAGAGTGTCCCTAGGGGCGTGCTTCTAACTGTGCAGGGATGTGGCTGTGTGTGTAACAGCACAGATCAACGGTCCTACATAGCAGGACCGTTAGATCAGTGCTTTTACACAGGGGAGAGTGACAGGTGGCTTTGTTTACACTAGCCGCCTGCCTTTCTCCCTTCACAGCGGACGATCGCGAGTGACCGGCGGACATCGGGTCCACCAGTCACACGCACGGAGGTGTCTGTGAACGAGCCGAGGCAGGCGCACGCCTCTGGCGGTGCGCGCCCGCCCGCTATTGGCTCCCAGGCTAGTGACGTACCGGTACGTCACTTTGCCTGGCCGGGGCTGACCGCCGCAGTATATGTACTTGCGGTGGTCGGCAACCGGTTAAAGCAACACTTCATTGACCAGACGCCACCAATGTGCTCCTGTGTAAATTTCTCACAGAACAGTCCACTCAGCAGACTGCATGCAGAGGAACTCTAGATCTGTTCCTGGACTAATGATGGAATTGTCTCACTGTCTGTGAGGATCCATTCATGTAGATATTCTGCAGGAGGGCAAGTGCAGCAGCTGGTACAGTATTTTATCGAGAGTATTTTTGGACCGGATGGAGTGTGAGACCAGAGGAGATTTGCAGCATATACTACCCCAGAGGGGACCAGGAGTGACGGGAGGAAGAAATACCAATAAGAATATTATCATATGCTATAGAATTTTCAGCATCTGGTAAGAAGCCCTTTTTGAGAGGTGTGGGAAGAGAGTATATATGTTTCCTATCATGAGGGGTCTATTCTCTGGAGGTGGCTGCCTTTTTGCCCTTATTTTAAATCTGCTGGTAAGAAGCCAACTTGCTAGGTGGAGGGATATTGAATTGTCACATCAACACGGGAGCACTGTTTGAATTGTATCCAGCAACAAGTTCTTGCACGTTTATTTTGCACTCAAGGCTTTGGACTTTGAACTGGAAATTTGTTTTGGACATTTTCTTAGGGGAATTTGCACAATATTTTATGTGGAGCACATATTTATGAATGTATTTTTCACTTTGATGAATATTTGATAGATATTTTGTATACTGTCATCTTATTTATTTATTTTTTGTCACTAAGTTATTTCACTTGGGAATGACACCTAGTATTTAGCGCACCAGACTAATTTTCACAAGTCCACTCAGCACGCCAAAGTGTGTGATGGATGTCTGTGGTACAAAGTTTCTGAGTTCTGGTTCCAGGGCCCTCAACAGATTCTGAGCAAAGAGGCACTCCCAGAAAATGTGCAAAGCAGTTTCCTCATGGATGAAGGGGCAGTGCCTGTATCTGCTCAAGTTTTTGGCAAGCATAAATGTCCTTAGTGGCAATCCCCCTTGGATTGCCTTCCATGCCAGATCATTGTGCCTGTTGGTAAGTCTCTTCTAGCTCACAGTCTAATGTCCAACTCATACTTACACTACATTACCAAAGGAATTGGGATGACTGCCTTTACACGCACATCAACTTTACTGCATCCCAGTCTTAGGGCCCTTTCACATGGGCCGTCCAGTCAGGTCCGCCTGTCAGTTTTTCAGGCGGGCCTGATCGGACCTTCCAATTTCCTCTATGAGAGATCCTGTTCGCAAAATCCAGACAGATGGTGGTCCTATTTTCCATCTGGCGAAATGGATCAGATGAAAACGGATAGGCGATCCATTTCCATCCAATTTTCCCATAGAGGAGGGCAGGACTGTGTCCCTATCTGCTCTGCTCAGAGGGGCTTAAAGGAGCGATCCCCTACGGAGCAAGTGGACTCCGTTGCACGGAGGCGCCTG
The DNA here is from genome assembly GCF_965119305.1 of Pelophylax lessonae. Lineage (NCBI taxonomy): Eukaryota > Metazoa > Chordata > Amphibia > Anura > Ranidae > Pelophylax > Pelophylax lessonae. Next base: position 198,601,132 of record NC_138776.1, read on the forward strand.
TGTGAAAGGGGCCTTAGTCTGCAGGGTTCAATATTGAGTTAGCTTTGCATCTATAACAGGTTCAACTCCTCTGGAAAGGCTGTCCACATGGTTTAGGAGTGCATCTATGGGAATGTTTAACCATTCTTCCAGAAGCGCATTTGTGCTTTGTGCAGTGGTCCAAATCATTTGGTGGAGGGAGGATTATGGTGTGAGGTTGTTTTTCAGGGGTTGGGCTTGGCCCCTAAAGTGGGGTACACACTAGTAGAAAATCTGCCGAAAATTTCCGCCCAAGGTGAAATCGTCAGATTTTCGGCTAGTGTGTACACAACCTTCAGCAGCCGATGCCGACATTTTCAACGAAAAAAAAACGGAGGGACAAACGCCAAAATTTTTATCGTCCGTCCCCAGACAACCAATTTTTGTTTAATGTTTATGCAGTACGTCCGTGAAAAATCGGACTTCACACCTAGGTGTTGCAATAAATCATGTGTTTCAATTAGAATGACATCCCAACACACAGAGTAGGAGGTACGCTGGCATGCACTGTCAAAACAAGTGCAGTTTTAGTTCATTTACCAAAATTGCCAGCATATTCTGAATAAACCTAACCCGCTGGCGGCCCCCTTCCTCTCCTGCATTTACCGGTGCCCGGGAATACGTGGCGTGGATGAGGCACAGATGAGCACCGACATGGCATGGATGTGGCATTGATGTGGCACGGATGAGCACTGACGTGGCATGGATGTGGAACGGATGAGCACTGACGTGGCATGGATGTGGCACGGATGAGCACAGATGTGGCATGGATGTGGCACAGATGAGCACTGACGTAGCTTTGATGTGGCACGGATGAGCACTGACGTGGCATGGATGTGGCACGGATGAGCACTGATGTGGCATTGATGTGGCACGGATGAGCACTGAAGTGGCATGGGTGTGGCATGGATGAGCACTGACGTGGCATTGATGTGGCACTGACGTGGCATGGATGTGGCACGGGTGAGCACTGACGTGGCATTGATGTGGCACGGATGAGCACTGATGTGGCATGGATGAGCACTGACATGGCATGGATGAGCACTGACGTGACACGGATGAGCACTGAAATGGCATGGATGTGGCACGGATGAGCACTGATGTGGCATGGATGTGGCACAGATGAGCACTGACGTAGCTTTGATGTGGCACGGATGTGCACTGATGTGGCATGGATGAGCACTGACATGGCATGGATGAGCACTGACGTGGCATTGATGTGGCATGGATGAGCACTGCGGTAGCTTTGATGTGGCACGGATGTGCACTGATGTGGCACAGATGAGCACAGATGTGGGATGGATGAGCATGGATGAGCACGGATGTGGCATGGATTCAGGTTCAGGAACGGCGTCTCAGAACTATACAACCACTTTGCGGCCGTATTTTTACAACGGCCGGTCGGAAAGTGGTTAAATTGTCATCTATGGGGATTTTTGGACACCATTGTTTTTGGCAATATCGCAGGTGCACGCAATATTAGGACATGGAATATTTGGTATCTATTTACTTGATGCAACCTCATCTATTTTATTTTACCTAAAAATGGGTATTATATAGTGTGGTTTTGCACTAAAATTGCAACCATCACCTTTTTATTCTACATGTCCTCTGCTATCAGAAAATATATAATGTTCTGGGGGTTTAAGAAGTAATTTTATTGCCAAAAATTAGGATTTTTACATATATGCAAACAATTAAAAAATATTGTTCTGGACCCGAACTGGAAAAACATGGATGCTCGACCAAAATAAATGTGCATATACTCAAGGAAAGATATTTTATGAGAAAAACCTTGCAAAGGCCATCAACACACCTGCCATTTATTACCCAGAACTGGATAGTGATACAGTAAACACAAGAAGTGTTTTTTTTTTTTCTTTCTCTGAAAATAATCAGTTCATGGGCACTATTATGAGTGTTTAGGAGAAAATACTATATTTTATTAAACATTATAGAAAATAGTCTATACACAAAGTAATGTGAATTGAAATACCTTTTTATTACCCATTATTACACTGTCCAGGCTACAAGCCTTAAGTCTAGGCACTGTAGCCACTCCTGTGTTTGCATTAACTTGGCCCAGCCATTTTCACACCTCTAGAAGCAAGGACAATGCCAAATTTCATGAAGTGTTTATTGACACTGTCTAGATGGCACGCAGCAGCAATGTTGTTGTCTGGAGACACCCATTACTAGCTACTTAGTTAATTGATTGCCAGTCATTAGAGCTAATTAACATGTTTTCCGCTTTGATACCTCTTAATCATATGTTTGTATGTAATCTAATTGATGGTGAATATCATATTCAAAAGTCAGAATAATATATCATTAAATAACATTTATTTATCCAATATACAGTGGATACAGAAATGCACACATATCACAGCAGTAGTTATTTTAACAAGCAGGGTTTGTAGTAAAGTGTACTGTTTGTCAATAATTAGCAATTTAATTGCCATTTAATATGTCTAATGACTGTATTATCAAATTATCTAAGTGCTTCAGATTGTAACGATTTTGTAGAATGGAAGGTTTCATGTACAAGCTTTTATTGTCAATGCGCTAGTAACATATGAAATAGTTAAGTAATAAAAAAAAAAACTAAAAAAAAAATCCAAATAAAAAAGGTATATATTACTAAAACTGAGAACTAGTTTACCTATGATGTTATAATCATAGGAAACTATCATATGCAACACATCAAACTGATCCTTAGGTAGGTTAAACAATTTGCTTGCTCAATATATTGCTAAAATGTAATGTCCAGTACTGAAATAAATCAAAAAAGCAGGTCATCACTAACACAAGCTTCTGTCCAGCATGGCTGAAACTCATCTAGGAAGTTTTGCAATGAGAATTCCTGATATGCACTTGTACCAGGCTCAGAGGCTGAGGCACAAGCGGATGTGTGCTCTGGACTTTGTGTCTCCAGGGGGCTTTCGACACGGGCAGGTTACTGCTGGGAAACTGTTGTGGTTTCATATATGGCTGGAACTGTGTCTGGATGATGTCACAGGAGTTCCGAAAACAGGATGGTGCTAAAACACCTGTTGCCTCACAATAATTTGGTCACATATAACTGAAAGGTTGGGGACCTGCCAAACTGTTCATATGCAAGTGGATCCGTGTCTGCAGAGGAAGGGCACAGGTCTTGTAGGTATCTTCATATTTCTCAGTATATTCCACCCCATACAGTTTTCTTTCTGGCTGGGCTACTTGGCCTTTTTGGGAGATCTAAGTAAACTGTGGTCTTTCAATATCATGTAGCCGATCCTCTTCTTCCGGACTAATTTCCTTATTCTTTCTGGCTCTTCGGTTCTGGAACCAGACCTACAAATATGAAAAGAAATGGTCTATTTCTTCCTTCAACATAGAATGCATCAGCAGTGATGAGGCACATTTTCAATGTGTAGAGAATTGCTAATAGCTATTAGGGGAAAGCCCACAGTCAATACTTAACCACCGGAGTATTTTGCTGTCTTACGTCCAGGCCACTTTTTGCGATTCGGCGCTGTGCGATTTTAACTGACAATTGCGCGGTCGTGCAACGCCGTACCCAAACAAAATTTACGTCCTTTTTTTCCCACAAACAGAGCTTTCTTTTGGTGATATTTGATCACCTGTGTGATTTTTACTTTTTGCGCTATAAACAAAAAAATAGCGTTTATTTTGAAAAAATAACATTTTTAACATTTTTTTATATGAAATTCCCCCCCAAAAAAAATGTAAAAAACAAATTTTTTTTACATTTTTGGCCAATTTGTTTTCTGCTACCTATGTTTGGTTAAAAAAAAAAAATCGCAATAAGCGTATTTTGATTGGTTTTCGCAAAAGTTATTGCGTTTACTAACTAAGGGAAAGATTTCTGTCATTTTTGGTGTTTTTATTTTAACGCGTAATGGCGGTGATCTGCGATTTTTTTTGCGGGACTGCGACATTGCGGTGGACAGATCGGACCCTTGACTGACATTTTTGACACTTTTGGGGGTACCAGTGACATTACTGCAGCAATCAGTGCTATATATATGCACTGTTACTGTAAAAATGACACTGGCAGTGAAGGGGTTAATTTTATTGGAGAGGGAGGGGTTAATGTATGCCTGGTGCTTACTGACGTGTGGGGGGGGGGGGGGAGGTGACTTTGTGAGACAGGGACAGATCGGATGTCCAGCTATGCTGAACACTCCGATCTGTCAGTCCCTGTCACTTAGGAGATCCGCCCGCTCTGTTTACACAAGCGGGCGGATCTCCTCACTCGATTCCCCGACGATCGGGGCAGAGCAGCGGCGATCGCCGCTTCTCCTCCCCTGGCCCGACTCCCGCTGTGAATGAAAACAGCGGGAGCGCGCCTCCGGCGGCGCGCGAGCGCCGCCTACAGGGGGAGGAGTCCAGCGACGTAGGTCTACGTCGCTGGACGGATCGTGCCACTTTGCCGCAGTACGCTCAATGTGAGCGGTGGGCAAGTGGTTAAAGGATAAGTCCACCCTAAAACTAAAATCCCTGCATCTTTAGATATCCACGATCTAACATAGACCTATCTAGCCCTCTAAAGAAGAATTTAGTATACATACTTTATTTTAAGCCAATCTGATTCAATCTTAGGCAGAAGCTCTGCAGAGGACATGGCTAATAACGGCTGTAAAATGAACGAGGAGTGACGTCACCCATAGACTTACTATGGGGCTTCCTTTGTTGGATGTGTCCTCTGCACCCGCCTCAACAGCGAAGCTACTACTGACAGCTCAGCGTGGGATCGAGTTGGATCGGCTTAAAAAGAAACTTTTTACAGGGTTAGATTGGTTACTGTTGGATCGTGGATGTCTGTAGATGGAGGGATTTTAGTGTTAGAGTGGACTTCTACTTTAAAATGAAAGAACACAACTTTTTTTTTTTTAGTTTTGGATTAAGTGGAGGAAGGTTGGAACATCTCTCAAATTTTTACTGCTGGATGAGTCACTGTTGGAAAGACTAAATGGTTACCATTTTCACCAGCACAGGAAGTGAGGGGAAATCTAAAAGTTTGCAGAAGTAAAGAGGCAGTTTTTCCAATAGGATAGCTTTGGAAGGTAGAATGACCTCATCCTTTCTTGCCTCTGGGACAAAAAGTAAGGGGAATAAATAAATAAATCCTATGTCAAAGCCTTTACTAAGTTCATATTACTTATAAAAGACCAATATTAATGGATTGTTGTCATACATCATAAAACGTCAAACTTACTATTTAATGGAGCATGTGCACTACCACAGATCTGGGAAATGCAACAGCACTAGCCCATGTTTTTATTCTCATTATTCTCATGCCAGCCTAATTCTTGGTTAATACAATAGTGAGACAGAACTGTAGCACTAGTCATTGGATGGTGGCATGTGCCTTTGTCCACGGAAGAGTCTTCCAGCACTGGTGAGTGGTGACTATTTTACCCAGCAGTAAACATCAGCACTGTGGACATAACAGAAACTAGTACTGTAAAAAATATTGAAGTTGCCATTATTCCCCTTCATCTGAAAATGCTAGCCTCTGACACAGAAAACTCTGTCACTGACCTAGATCAAGGATGCAAGAGTATAGTCTGAAATCATTAACTACCAACTTATTCTGGGTAAATGACTTAACATATTGAAGCCAGTGGAGTAGCATGTCAGCCAAAAGACATTTTTCGGAAAAGTCTGCAATGGAAACTTCCATATTTGGCTTAGCACAGGTTTCCTTTAAGTTGATAACAAGCTACATCTGTGAAGAGACAGCTGTTTATTGGGCCTTTAGAGAAACTTTGTCTAAATGGTATAACTTATCCAATCGGCTGAATTTACAGAAGGTGTAGCACATTTAAGTAGCTACAAATATTGTCATTGTAACAATCATTCTGATTGCCAAACTATCATAAACAGAAAGTCACCCTGAACTTGCACTAAAGAGGATATAAATATGAGCTCCATACCTGAATTCTGGATTCATGTACACCTGTGAGTTGGGACAGCTTCTCCCTCACTGAGATGCCTGGATAGGGGTTGGTTTCAAAGGTTTTAAGCAACAATTCCAGATGGGATCGGCTGTAGACAGTACGCCGTCTCCTGACTTTTCCAGTGATGGAGCCCGTGCCATTTGACAAAACACGATCCTTATCTAAAACAAAGCAAATTCCAAGTTAGTTACAATATACACTTGAAAAAACAATCAATATTAATGTGCAAGTAAATTACAAGCAATAATACAAATAAAAGCGGTTTGGAAAAATCTGATTATTTATCTATGTGACTTATTTCTCCAATGAACTCACCTAAATTAAAGCGGAGTTCCGGGCACAGATGTCATTTTTCAATAATCATACTCCCGGGACAGTCAGGGCTAGCACATTCACAATGGCTAGCCTCTGATCTGTCCCGGTTCGCACTTACCTTTTAGAAGAAATACTTACTTATAAAATTTCTTCCACAGCGTTTCCATCTCTCTTGTAGGCAGCTGAAGCCGGTGCGGTCCTCTTCTGCGTCTTCTTCTCCCAGAATGCGCCGCAATGACCCCTCTCGTTACTTCCGATGCGGCGCTGCATTCCTAAACAGCTTCTGGGCATGCCCAGAAGCTGTTTAGCAGGGGAATGCGGCGTCGCCCGGAAATGACGTGCGGGGCCGGTGCCGTCGCATTGATTCCTGGGAGCTATGACGTTCAGCTCCTAAGAATCATCGCGAGGCAGGAAGTGACGGGGTGAGCCGCGGCTCCGAGGGAGGAAGTACCCTGAGGTGAGTATTTACGATCTACAATTACAAGGTGAGTTTTAAAAAAAAAAAAACCTAACTATCCAATCCCTTTTCAGGTCATCCAGAATTAGCGGACGAGCACAAAAAAAAAACCGGAATTTTTGTAAAATCTTACCTGTAAAATTCCCTTTCTCTGAGTCCTCCGACAGTCGCCACCTCTTCATATTCGTCACAATGGGGTTATGACCTTTGCTCCGTAGGAGTAGCTAGGCAACAGAATATGTCAATATTAAGGCTTTTAACATATCCCACCCCCAGGGGGTGGTCCCCTCAGTCAAAAACCTCCTACTTCCTGTATCCATACCTCAGTTTCAGTGGAATAGCAGTAGAGTATACAACCAAACCCCAAAAGAGGGGCGGGGGCGGCGACTGTCGGAGGACTCAGAGAAAGGAATTTTACAGGTAAGATTTTACAAAAAACGGAATTTTTGTAAAATCTTACCTGTAAAATTCCTTTCTCTGAGTCCTCCGACAGTCGCCGCCTCTTCATATTCGTCACATATGGGGTATTAGACTTTTCTCCGAAGGAGTAGCTAGGCAACAGAATATGTTAACATTAAAGCTTTTAACATATCCCACCCTCAAGGGGTGGTCCCCTCAGTCAATACCCTCCTACTTCCTGCAACCATATCTCAGTTTCAGTGGAATAGCAGTAGAGTATACAACCAAACCCCAAAAGAGGGGCGGGGGCGGCGACTGTCGGAGGACTCAGAGAAAGGAATTTTACAGGTAAGATTTTACAAAAATTCTGTTTTCTCTTACGTCCTCCGACAGTCGCCGCCTCTTCATATTCGTCACATATGGGGACGTCCCAAAGCAGTGCAAACATGAGGGGTGGGAAACGCATCCGCGCCGAAAGGCAACGCAGTCTCCGCATCAAAGAAAGGAACCTTACCAAAGGAAGGAAACCAGCTGGGCTACAGGAAAAACAAGTGCTCAACAGGAGCAACAACCCAGGAAAAGACAAATAACCAGGGGATAAAAAACTTATCCCAACAGCCAGAGGTCCCCAAAAAGGGACCCTAGGGAATTGCTGCACTAAGAACCTTGCGGCCAAAGGAAGCATCCGCCGATGCCTGAACATCTACTTTGTAGAATTTTGTGAAAGTATGCACGGTCGACCAGGTCGCCGCCTTACACACCTGAGCTACAGAAGCCCCATGACGATAGGCCCAAGACGTACTCAAAGATCTAGTAGAGTGCGCCTTCACAAGCACAGGGGGAACCTTCCCCTGCAAAGCATAGGCCTGTTCAATGGTCTGCCTGATCCATTTGGCGATGGTAGAGGCCGACGCCGCCATGCCCTTCCGAGGACCCTCTGGAAGAACAAACAAGGAGTCCGTCTTTCGAAAAGACTCAGTCGATTTAAGGTAAGCCCTTATCGCCCGAACAACATCCAAAGAATGCAATCTCACCTCCTTTGGATGTTTAGGCTTCGCGCACAGCGAAGGCAAGACAATATCCTCATTAAGATGGAATTCCGAAACTCGCTTCGGAAGAAAAGAAGGATTAGGTCGCAAGACCACCTTATCCAAATGAACAACCAGATACGGAGACTTGCAGGACAAAGCCGCCAGCTCCGACACTCTGCGAGCCGAAGTGATCGCAACCAAAAAGGCGACCTTTTTGGACAACATAGACAACGAGATCTCCCTGATCTGTTCAAAAGGAGCACGTTGTAACACAGATAGAACGAGATTCAAGTCCCAAGGGGGCAGAGGATCCCTCCTAGGAGGTACCAGATGCCGCACTCCCTGAACAAAAGTGCCAACCAAGGAGTTGGAAGCCACGGGACGTTGAAACAGAACGGCCAGCGCAGACACCTGACCCTTTATCGTAGCCAGCGCCAAACGGTGATCGACACCCGTTTGAAGGAAGGACAGCACTCGGGAAACCGAGTACGTGCGGGGTGAAAACCCCCTGGACTCACACCAGGCAAAATAGGCCTTCCAAGTACGGTAATAAACCTTCCCCGAGGAAGACTTCCTCGCGTTGATCAAGGTATGAACGACCTCTGGGGAGAGACCCTTCTCCTTCAGGACCTCGGTCTCAACAGCCAGGCCGTCAAAGCCAGCGACTGTAAAGCAGGATGGTATATCGGTCCTTGAGACAGGAGATCGTCTCGAAGAGGCAGACGCCACGGGGCGTCGACCGCCAGATTCACGAGGTCTGCGTACCAGGACCGGCGAGGCCAGTCCGGTGCCACAAGAATCACCGTGCTGCGTTCCGAGTGTAACCTGCGAAGGAACCTGGACAGCAACTGAATCGGTGGAAACGCGTACATCAGCCTGTACTGATGCCACGGGGCCACTAACGCGTCCGACGCGTCTGCCCGAGGGTCGCGCGTCCTTGCCACGAACCTTCTCACCTTGTTGTTGAGACGAGATGCGAACAGGTCCACATCTGGAAGACCCCACTTCGCGCACAACATCTGGAAGACAGCCGGGTGGAGAGACCATTCCCCCTGATCCAGGGTCTGGCGACTCAGATAGTCCGCCTGCCAGTTCTCCACCCCCGGAATGTGAACCGCCGTTATCGCCGGGACATGAGTCTCGGCCCAAGACAGAATGTCGGCCACTTCTCGAGCCTCTCGGGCACTCCTGGTGCCCCCTTGGTGGTTGATGTAGGCCACCGCCGTGGCATTGTCCGTCTGCACCCGAACCGGGCAGCCCTGCAGCCGGTCCGTCCAGCGATGAAGACAGAGATTTATCGCACGCAATTCCAGAATGTTGATCGGAAGGGAGGACTCCCCCTCCGACCAAGTCCCCTGGGCGGACAGAACGCCCAGAACACCACCCCAGCCCGACAGGCTGGCATCCGTGGTGATTACCGTCCACGAGATAGGACGAAACGACTTGCCCCCGGACACCATCGGGGACTGGAGCCACCACAGAAGGTCTCTTCTGGTGCGATGACTCAACGAGATTTGAAGATCCAGAGATTGAGGTCGCCCGTCCCACATGGACAGGATCTCCGCTTGGAGACCCCGTGTGTGAAACTGGGCGAAGGGAATCGCCTCGAAGGCCGAGACCATCAATCCCAGACATCTCATGCACGTCCGCAGAGACGAGTGCGGAACGTCCCTGAGGGACCTGACTTCCTCCTGATGAGTTCTGAGTTTGTCTTCCGGCAGGAAGACCTTCGCCTGCACCGAGTCCAGAATCATTCCCAGGTAGGGAAGGCGAACCGACGGACTCAGTGTCGACTTTGGAAAATTTATCGTCCAACCAAACTCCTGCAGAGTTTGCATCGTGACAGACAGGTCCATCTCCAGACCCTGGCTGGTCGCAGACCGAACCAGAATGTCGTCCAGATACCCCAGGACAGAAATGCCCTGGGCCCTCAATAATGCCAGAACCGGTGCAAGCACCTTGGTGAAGACCCGCGGAGCCGAGGTGAGGCCAAAAGGCAACGCCACGAACTGGTAGTGATCCTCCGCAATGGCAAATCGAAGGTACCTCTGGTGACCCTCGAAAATGGGGATGTGAAGATACGCATCCTTCAAATCGATGGAGGCCATGAATTCCCCCGGAACCAGGGCAGCCACCACCGACCGCAGGGATTCCATGCGGAACTTGCGAACCCGCACAGAGCGGTTCAGAGCCTTCAAGTCCAGAATTGGACGAACCTTGCCCTCCTTTCTGGGCACGGTGAACAGATTGGAATAAAACCCCCGAAATCTGTCCCGATGAGGCACCGGAACTACCACTCCCTGAGCCCTCAGGTCCCGCACCGCCAGGTGCAGGTCCCGTAAACGCTCTGGAGACAGTTGAAGATTTGAGGGAAAAAATCTGCTCTCCGGCCGAGAGAGAAACTCGATCTTGTAACCAGATCAAACGATCTCCTGAACCCATCTGTCCCGCACGCGGGCCAACCAGGGCTGAAGAAAACCGAGCAAGCGTCCCCCCACCCCAAAACTGGGTGAGGGCGCCCCTTCAGGCCGCACTGTTATGGGCTGCGGATCCGGATTGACCGGACTTCTGTTTACCACACCAGGGCTTCTTCTGAGAGCCTTGACCTTTGAACGGTTTGCCCTTGTAGTGCGACCGAAAGGCACGAAAGGACCCCCTGAGAAGGTCCTCTTCTGCGTCCTCTTCCGTGTCCTCTTCTCCCAGAATGCGCCTGCACCGGCCCCGCTCGTCACTTCCGGGGGGGGGGGCGCGCCATCCCTCCACAGCTTCTGGGCACGCCCAGAAGCTGTTTAGCAGGGAATGAGGCGCCCGCACCGGAAGTGACGAGCGGGGCCGGTGCAGGCGCATTGATTTCTGGGAGCGATGACGTTCAGCTCCCAGGAATCGATGCAAAGAGGAAGTGACGGCGCGGGCCACAGCCGCAGAGGGAGGAAGTGGAAGAAAGGTGAGTATATTTTTCTTCAATAACAAGGTAAGTACACAAAAAAAATCTTAACTATCCATTAATTTTTCAGGTGACCAAAAGCAAGCGGATGGCCCAAAATCGATTATGTCGATTTTGTGGCCAGAAATCCGCTTTAACTGGGGCACAGACAACAATAAAAATCGAATAAGTGTTCAAACACCTCTCCATTTTATCCAAAACTAAAAAAAAATTTTACCTTTTAGTTATATTTTATTTGTTAACAGGAGTTCTATTTGGTAATAAAAGTCAAAGTTTATTTTATAATTATAATTTACTTAAAACCAATAAAGGGGCCACAACCTTTAATGTGTGTTTATTTTAATAATTAGGTATGGTAATATGGTATGGTGAGTGTTAATGGGGTGTACAACCCCAATAAAAGCAATGGGCTGGGACAAGTTAAATACTGCCAGGGTGTTTAATCACTTCTGGACCGGAAGGTTTTCCCTCTTCATCACCAGGCCATTTTTTGCGATTCGGCACTGCGTTACTTTAACTGACAATTGCGCGATTATGCGATGCTCTACCCAAATAAAATTGATGTTTCCCACAAATAGAGTTTTCTTTTGGTGGTTTTTGATCACCTGTGCGATTTTTATTTTATGCGCTATAAACAAAAAAGAACAATATTTTTTTACTTTCTGCTATAAAAAAAAATTTAAAAATCAAATTGTTTTCATCAATTTACGCCAATTTGTATTCTTCCACATATTTTTGGTAAAAAAAAAATCCCAGTAAGCGTATATTGATTGGTTTGCACAAAAGTTATCACGTCTACAAACTAGGGAAAATATTTATGTAATTTTATTTATTTTATACTAGTAATGGCGGCAATTAGAGATTTTTAGTGGGACCACGACATTGCAGCAGACAGATTGGACACTTAACTGACATTTGTGACAATTTTGGGGGGACCAGTGACATTACTACAGTAATCAGTGCTAAAAATATGCACTGTTACTGTAATATTGACACTAGAAGGAAAGGGGTTAACACCAGGGAAGATCAAAGGGTTTAATGTGTCCCTAGGGGCTGCTTTCTAACTGTGTGGGGGTTGGGCTTAAGGAATGAATACAGGGACTTGAGTTCCTAAATAGGAGGAACACAGGAGCCCTGTGTTCATTGCTGACAGAACAGCGTTCTGCTGTGTTTACAACAGCAGACCGCCGTTCTGTCTCCACGGGGAGCGATTGCGGGTGTACGGCAGCAATCGAGGCTGCCGGACCCGCAGATCCGGTTCCCCTGTGGCGAATGGGAGCACCCACTCGCGGTCCTGATGTAGTTTTGTGGGAATATGTACGGCGGCTGATCGGCAAGTGGTAAATGATTTTGTTTTATTCTCCTAGATAGCACAGCTGATATACCTGTTCTTCCTATATTTTCGGATCGTTAGTATGGTGCTTTCAACAGCCGATTATGAATTTATGGACGACAAATACTGGATGTGCAGGCTATAAAATTTTTATCGTATGTGAACACAACGTCCCATTTTCGTTTAATCTGTAAAGTTTTCGGCAGAAAAAAATCGTAAGAGCAAGACTAGGCATGCTTGGAAATGAAAGAATACATACAAAACAATTTAACACATGACATCACTTCTGAAATTGTGATCTGTCGTACGAGAATTTTCATATGAAAGTAACTTCTTCACTTTCGATCTGAGACTAGCGTGCAACAAAAAAACCATTCTGATAATCTGATCGTGTGTACGAGGCTTTAAATTGGGGAAGGAGAGCGAAGAGGGATCATGTGACCACACAGCTGCGGTGTGAGAAAAGGTATTCAGCCTTGTCATTTGAAAAAAAAGACACACAATGTAGTTGATAAACCAGAGGGAATACCAGCAAAGTCCCAATGTACGTATATGTATTATTAAACATGATATTATACATTGATTTTTCATCACCTTTTAGCAGTGTGCTTCATTTAATGTCCGAATCTCCCTCCTCCTTTTTTTGACTTTACAAACACTTACAGTACAGTAGATGTATGGTATGTGTGTATGTATTTTTTATTACTTTATTTAACTTTCACTTTTTTAAATTTAGCTTCATTACTGTGCCTCTGGGTTACAATATACATTGGACTTACTTGAGAAGACATTAACCCATGATATCTCCCATGTGCTGTAAACAGAGAATAAGAAACACAGTTTCACTGATCTCCACTAACATGAACCTGGATCTGCTTGTTCACCTGAATGCAAAAACGTACTCCAGAGTTAGTTTTTCCTTTATTTTCTATTTGAAAGGCATCAGACAGCACAGAAAGTGAGGCAAAATTTCCAAAAACAGAAGTGTATTTATTACTGGTACTTATAGAGTGCTGTTAATTTCTGCACTTTCCATTTACACTGTACATTCACATCAGTCCCTGCCCTCATGGAACTTACAATCTATGGTCCCTAATTCACATTCATACATGCACATACTAGGGCTAATTAACCTACCAGCATGTCTTTGGAGTGTTGGAGGAAACATGCAAACTCTAGGCAGGTAGTGCTGTGGTTGGGATTTGAACTAATAACCCAAGTGCTAGCTAGGCGAAGTGCTAACCACTCTGTCAATGTGAAATATAAATATGTTTTCAGTAGGTCAAGGAAGGGTTGGAACCTCTGTCATTTTTTATTGTGTCTGTGTCCCTGTTGGGTTAGGTGACTGTCCGTGTGACTGGTGTCCCTCAGGACATGAAATGAGGGGACATTTCCTTCAAGGTAAAACAGTGAGTCCCTATGATACGGTCTATGAAAATCTTTGAAAAGTTTGTCTATCGTTCATTTCTCCAACTCAGCGTGCCTATTTGCAGCCACATTTGAAAAATGTATTGCCAAATAAAGCTACATATTAACCACTTAAAGCGGAGTTCCGGGCACAAAATCAATCTTTTTTTTTTTGTGCCCGTCCGCTAGTTCTCCTTCACCTGAAAAGGAATTGGATAATTAGGTTTTTTTTTTTTTTTTTTTTACTCACCTTGTAATTGAAGATCGAAAATACTCACCTCAGTGTACTTCCTCCCTCAGCGCCGCGGCTCCGCCGTCACTTCCTGTCTTGCGATGATTCCTGGGAGCTGAACGTCATCGCTCCCAGGAATCAATGCGACGGCACCGGCCCCGCTCGTCACTTCCGGGGCGACGCCGCATTCCCCTGCTTGCCCAGAAGCTGTGGAGGAATGCGGCGCCGCAACAGAAGTGACAAGAGGGGCCGGTGCAGGCGCATTCTGGGAGAAGAGGACGCGGAAGAAGACGCAGAAGAGGACCGCGTCGGCTTCAGCTGCCCACAAGAGAGATGGCAACGCTGTGGAAGAAATTTTATAAGTGAGTATTTCATCTTGCAGGTAAGTGTGAACCGGGACAGATCAGAGGCTAGCCATTGTGGAATATACTAGCCCTGACTGTCCCGGGGGTATGTTCACTGAAATATGTTTTCTGTGCCCGGAACTCCGCTTTAAGCCCCGGAAGATTTTACCCCCTTCCTGACCAGGGGGTATTTTGCGATTCGGCACTGCGTGACTTTAACGGACACGTGCGACGATGTTCCTAAACGAATTTGACGTCCTTTTTTCCCACAAATAGAGCTTTCTTTTGGTGGTATTTGATCACCTGTGCGATTTTTTGATCATGCGCTATAATCAAAAAAAGAGCGACAATTTTGCAAAAATAACAATATTTTTCAAATTTTTTTTATATGAAATCCCCCCCCCCCCCCCCCAAAATGTAAAAATCTAAATTTTTTTAAATTTTTGGCCAATTTGTTTTCTGCTACCTATGTTTGGTAAAAAAAAAATCACAATAAGCGTATTTTGATTGGTTTGCGCAAAAGTTGTTGCGTTTACTAACTAAGGGAAAGATTTTAGTCATTTTTGTTGTTTTTTTTTTAACGAGTAATGGCGGCGATTTGCGATTTTTTTGCGGGACTGCGACATTGGGGCGGACAGATCGGACCCTTGACTGACATTTTTGACACTTTTGGGGTTACAAGTGACATTACTACAGTAATCAGTGCTATACATATGCACTGTTACTGTAAAAATGACACTGGCAGGGAAGGGGTTAACTTTATTGGAGAGGGAGGGGTTAAGAGTGTCCCTAGGGGCGTGCTTCTAACTGTGCAGGGATGTGGCTGTGTGTGTAACAGCACAGATCAACGGTCCTACATAGCAGGACCGTTAGATCAGTGCTTTTACACAGGGGAGAGTGACAGGTGGCTTTGTTTACACTAGCCGCCTGCCTTTCTCCCTTCACAGCGGACGATCGCGAGTGACCGGTGGACATCGGGTCCACCAGTCACACGCACGGAGGTGTCTGTGAACGAGCCGAGGCAGGCGCGCGCCTCTGGCGGTGCGCGCCCGCCCGCTATTGGTGTACCGGTACGTCACTTTGCCTGGCCGGGGCTGACCGCCGCAGTATATGTACTTGCGGTGGTCGGCAACCGGTTAAAGCAACACTTCATTGACCAGACGCCACCAATGTGCTCCTGTGTAAATTTCTCACAGAACAGTCCACTCAGCAGACTGCATGCAGAGGAACTCTAGATCTATTCCTGGACTAATGATGGAATTGTCTCACTGTCTGTGAGGATCCATTCATGTAGATATTCTGCAGGAGGGCAAGTGCAGCAGCTGGTACAGTATTTTATCGAGAGTATTTTTGGACCGGATGGAGTGTGAGACCAGAGGAGATTTGCAGCATATACTACCCCAGAGGGGACCAGGAGTGACGGGAGGAAGAAATACCAATAAGAATATTATCATATGCTATAGAATTTTCAGCATCTGGTAAGAAGCCCTTTTTGAGAGGTGTGGGAAGAGAGTATATATGTTTCCTATCATGAGGGGTCTATTCTCTGGAGGTGGCTGCCTTTTTGCCCTTATTTTAAATCTGCTGGTAAGAAGCCAACTTGCTAGGTGGAGGGATATTGAATTGTCACATCAACACGGGAGCACTGTTTGAATTGTATCCAGCAACAAGTTCTTGCACGTTTATTTTGCACTCAAGGCTTTGGACTTTGAACTGGAAATTTGTTTTGGACATTTTCTTAGGGGAATTTGCACAATATTTTATGTGGAGCACATATTTATGAATGTATTTTTCACTTTGATGAATATTTGATAGATATTTTGTATACTGTCATCTTATTTATTTATTTTTTGTCACTAAGTTATTTCACTTGGGAATGACACCTAGTATTTAGCGCACCAGACTAATTTTCACAAGTCCACTCAGCACGCCAAAGTGTGTGATGGATGTCTGTGGTACAAAGTTTCTGAGTTCTGGTTCCAGGGCCCTCAACAGATTCTGAGCAAAGAGGCACTCCCAGAAAATGTGCAAAGCAGTTTCCTCATGGATGAAGGGGCAGTGCCTGTATCTGCTCAAGTTTTTGGCAAGCATAAATGTCCTTAGTGGCAATCCCCCTTGGATTGCCTTCCATGCCAGATCATTGTGCCTGTTGGTAAGTCTCTTCTAGCTCACAGTCTAATGTCCAACTCATACTTACACTACATTACCAAAGGAATTGGGATGACTGCCTTTACACGCACATCAACTTTACTGCATCCCAGTCTTAGGGCCCTTTCACATGGGCCGTCCAGTCAGGTCCGCCTGTCAGTTTTTCAGGCGGGCCTGATCGGACCTTCCAATTTCCTCTATGAGAGATCCTGCTCGCAAAATCCAGACAGATGGTGGTCCTATTTTCCATCTGGCGAAATGGATCAGATGAAAACGGACAGGCGATCCATTTCCATCCAATTTTCCCATAGAGGAGGGCAGGACTGTGTCCCTATCTGCTCTGCTCAGAGGGGCTTAAAGGAGCGATCCCCTACGGAGCAAGTGGACTCCGTTGCACGGAGGCGCCTGTGTGAAAGGGGCCTTAGTCCGCAGGGTTCAATATTGAGTTAGCTTTGCATGTATAACAGGTTCAACTCCTCTGGAAAGGCTGTCCACAAGGTTTAGGAGTGCATCTATGGGAATGTTTAACCATTCTTCCAGAAGCGCATTTGTGCTTTGTGCAGTGGTCCAAATCATTTGGTGGAGGGAGGATTATGGTGTGAGGTTGTTTTTCAGGGGTTGGGCTTGGCCCCTAAAGTGGGGTACACACTAGTAGAAAATCTGCCGAAAATTTCCGCCCGAGGTGAAATCGTCAGATTTTCGGCTAGTGTGTACACAACCTTCAGCAGCCGATGCCGACATTTTCAACGAAAAAAAAAAACGGAGGGACAAACGCCAAAATTTTTATCGTCCGTCCCCAGACAACCAATTTTTGTTTAATGTTTATGCAGTACGTCCGTGAAAAATCGGACTTCACACCTAGGTTTTGCAATAAATCATGTGTTTCAATTAGAATGACATCCCAACACACAGAGTAGGAGGTACGCTGGCATGCACTGTCAAAACAAGTGCAGTTTTAGTTCATTTACCAAAATTGCCAGCATATTCTGAATAAACCTAACCCGCTGGCGGCCCCCTTCCTCTCCTGCATTTACCGGTGCCCGGGAATACGTGGCGTGGATGAGGCACAGATGAGCACCCTGACATGGCATGGATGTGGCATTGATGTGGCACGGATGAGCACTGACGTGGCATGGATGTGGAACGGATGAGCACTGACGTGGCATGGATGTGGAACGGATGAGCACTGACGTGGCATGGATGTGGCACAGATGAGCACTGACGTAGCTTTGATGTGGCACGGATGAGCACTGATGTGGCATTGATGTGGCACGGATGAGCACTGAAGTGGCATGGGTGTGGCACGGATGAGCACTGACGTGGCATGGATGAGCACTGACGTGGCATTGATGTGGCACGGATGTGGCACTGACGTGGCATGGATGTGGCACGGGTGAGCACTGACGTGGCATGGATGTGGCACGAATGAGCACTGATGTGGCATGGATGAGCACTGACATGGCATGGATGAGCACTGACGTGACACGGATGAGCACTGAAATGGCATGGATGTGGCACGGATGAGCACTGATGTGGCATGGATGTGGCACAGATGAGCACTGACGTAGCTTTGATGTGGCACGGATGTGCACTGATGTGGCATGGATGAGCACTGACATGGCATGGATGAGCACTGACGTGGCATTGATGTGGCACGGATGAGCACTGAGGTAGCTTTGATGTGGCACGGATGTGCACTGATGTGGCACAGATGAGCACAGATGTGGGATGGATGAGCATGGATGAGCACGGATGTGGCATGGATTCAGGTTCAGGAACGGCGTCTCAGAACTATACAACCACTTTGCGGCCGTATTTTTACAACGGCCGGTCGGAAAGTGGTTTAATTGTCATCTATGGGGATTTTTGGACACCATTGTTTTTGGCAATATCGCAGGTGCACGCAATATTAGGACATGGAATATTTGGTATCTATTTACTTGATGCAACCTCATCTATTTTATTTTACCTAAAAATGGGTATTATATAGTGTGGTTTTGCACTAAAATTGCAACCATCACCTTTTTATTCTACTTGTCCTCTGCTATCAGAAAATATATAATGTTCTGGGGGTTTAAGAAGTAATTTTATTGCCAAAAATTAGGATTTTTACATATATGCAAACAATTAAAAAATATTGTTCTGGACCCGAACTGGAAAAACATGGATGCTCGACCAAAATAAATGTGCATATACTCAAGGAAAGATATTTTATGAGAAAAACCTTGCAAAGGCCATCAACACACCTGCCATTTATTACCCAGAACTGGATAGTGATAAACACAAGAAGTGTTTTTTTTTTTCTTTCTCTGAAAATAATCAGTTCATGGGCACTATTATGAGTGTTTAGGAGAAAATACTATATTTTATTAAACATTATAGAAAATAGTCTATACACAAAGTAATGTGAATTGAAATACCTTTTTATTACCCATTATTACACTGTCCAGGCTACAAGCCTTAAGTCTAGGCACTGTAGCCACTCCTGTGTTTGCATTAACTTGGCCCAGCCATTTTCACACCTCTAGAAGCAAGGACAATGCCAAATTTCATGAAGTGTTTATTGACACTGTCTAGATGGCACGCAGCAGCAATGTTGTTGTCTGGAGACACCCATTACTAGCTACTTAGTTAATTGATTGCCAGTCATTAGAGCTAATTAACATATGTTTTCCGCTTTGATACCTCTTAATCATATGTTTGTATGTAATCTAATTGATGGTGAATATCATACTCAAAAGTCAGAATAATATATCATTAAATAACATTTATTTATCCAATATACAGTGGATACAGAAATGCACACATATCACAGCAGTAGTTATTTTAACAAGCAGGGTTTGTAGTAAAGTGTACTGTTTGTCAATAATTAGCAATTTAATTGCCATTTAATATGTCTAATGACTGTATTATCAAATTATCTAAGTGCTTTAGATTGTAACGATTTTGTAGAATGGAAGGTTTCATGTACAAGCTTTTATTGTCAATGCGCTAGTAACATATGAAATAGTTAAGTAATAAAAAAAAAAACTAAAAAAAAAATCCAAATAAAAAAGGTATATATTACTAAAACTGAGAACTAGTTTACCTATGATGTTATAATCATAGGAAACTATCATATGCAACACATCAAACTGATCCTTAGGTAGGTTAAACAATTTGCTTGCTCAATATATTGCTAAAATGTAATGTCCAGTACTGAAATAAATCAAAAAAGCAGGTCATCACTAACACAAGCTTCTGTCCAGCATGGCTGAAACTCATCTAGGAAGTTTTGCAATGAGAATTCCTGATATGCACTTGTACCAGGCTCAGAGGCTGAGGCAC
The DNA here is from genome assembly GCF_965119305.1 of Pelophylax lessonae. Lineage (NCBI taxonomy): Eukaryota > Metazoa > Chordata > Amphibia > Anura > Ranidae > Pelophylax > Pelophylax lessonae. The sequence continues at coordinate 198,621,053 of NC_138776.1, forward strand.
AAGCGGATGTGTGTTCTGGACTTTGTGTCTCCAGGGGGCTTTCGACACGGGCAGGTTACTGCTGGGAAACTGTTGTGGTTTCATATATGGCTGGAACTGTGTCTGGATGATGTCACAGGAGTTCCGAAAACAGGATGGTGCTAAAACACCTGTTGCCTCACAATAATTTGGCCACATATAACTGAAAGGTTGGGGACCTGCCAAACTGTTCATATGCAAGTGGATCCATGTCTGCAGAGGAAGGGCACAGGTCTTGTAGGTATCTTCATATTTCTCAGTATATTCCACCCCATACAGTTTTCTTTCTGGCTGGGCTACTTGGCCTTTTTGGGAGATCTAAGTAAACTGTGGTCTTTCAATATCATGTAGCCGATCCTCTTCTTCCGGACTAATTTCCTTATTCTTTCTGGCTCTTCGGTTCTGGAACCAGACCTACAAATATGAAAAGAAATGGTCTATTTCTTCCTTCAACATAGAATGCATCAGCAGTGATGAGGCACATTTTCAATGTGTAGAGAATTGCTAATAGCTATTAGGGGAAAGCCCACAGTCCATACTTAACCACCGGAGTATTTTGCTGTCTTACGTCCAGGCCACTTTTTGCGATTCGGCGCTGTGCGATTTTAACTGACAATTGCGCGGTCGTGCAACGCCGTACCCAAACAAAATTTACGTCCATTTTTTTCCCACAAACAGAGCTTTCTTTTGGTGGTATTTGATCACCTGTGTGATTTTTACTTTTTGCGCTATAAACAAAAAAATAGCGTTTATTTTGAAAAAATAACATTTTTAACATTTTTTTATATGAAATTCCCCCCCCAAAAAAATGTAAAAATCAAATTTTTTTTACATTTTTGGCCAATTTGTTTTCTGCTACCTATGTTTGGTGAAAAAAAAAAAATCGCAATAAGCGTATTTTGATTGGTTTTCGCAAAAGTTATTGTGTTTACTAAGGGAAAGATTTCTGTCATTTTTGGTGTTTTTTTTTTAACGCGTAATGGCGGTGATCTGCGATTTTTTTTGCGGGACTGCGACATTGCGGTGGACAGATCGGACCCTTGACTGACATTTTTGACACTTTTGGGGGTACCAGTGACATTACTGCAGCAATCAGTGCTATATATATGCACTGTTACTGTAAAAATGACACTGGCAGTGAAGGGGTTAATTTTATTGGAGAGGGAGGGGTTAATGTATGCCTGGTGCTTACTGACGTGTGGGGGGGGAGGTGACTTTGTGAGACAGGGACAGATCGGATGTCCAGCTATGCTGAACACTCCGATCTGTCAGTCCCTGTCACTTAGGAGATCCGCCCGCTCTGTTTACACAAGCGGGCGGATCTCCTCACTCGATTCCCCGACGATCGGGGCAGAGCAGCGGCGATCGCCGCTGCTCCTCCCCTGGCCCGACTCCCGCTGTGAATGAAAACAGCGGGAGCACGCCTCCGGCGGCGCGCGAGCGCCGCCTACAGGGGGAGGAGTCCAGCGACGTAGGTCTACGTCGCTGGACGGATCGTGCCACTTTGCCGCAGTACGCTCAATGTGAGCGGTGGGCAAGTGGTTAAAGGATAAGTCCACCCTAAAACTAAAATCCCTGCATCTTTAGACATCCACGATCTAACATAGACCTATCTAGCCCTCTAAAGAAGAATTCAGTATACATACTTTATTTTAAGCCAATCTGATTCAATCTTAGGCAGAAGCTCTGCAGAGGACATGGCTAATAACGGCTGTAAAATGAACGAGGAGTGACGTCACCCATAGACTTACTATGGGGCTTCCTTTGTTGGATGTGTCCTCTGCACCCGCCTCAACAGCGAATCTACTACTGACAGCTCAGCGTGGGATCGAGTTGGATCGGCTTAAAAAGAAACTTTTTACAGGGTTAGATAGGTTAGTGTTGGATCGTGGATGTCTGTAGATGGAGGGATTTTAGTGTTAAGAGTGGACTTCTACTTTAAAATGAAAGAACACAACTTTTTTTTTTTTAGTTTTGGATTAAGTGGAGGAAGGTTGGAACATCTCTCAAATTTTTACTGCTGGATGAGTCACTGTTGGAAAGACTAAATGGTTACCATTTTCACCAGCACAGGAAGTGAGGGGAAATCTAAAAGTTTGCAGAAGTAAAGAGGCAGTTTTTCCAATAGGATAGCTTTGGAAGGTAGAATGACCTCATCCTTTCTTGCCTCTGGGACAAAAAGTAAGGGGAATAAATAAATAAATCCTATGTCAAAGCCTTTACTAAGTTCATATTACTTATAAAAGACCAATATTAATGGATTGTTGTCATACATCATAAAACGTCAAACTTACTATTTAATCAATGGAGCATGTGCACTACCACAGATCTGAGAAATGCAACAGCACTAGCCCATGTTTTTATTCTCATTATTCTCATGACAGCCTAATTCTTGGTTAATACAATAGTGAGACAGAACTGTAGCACTAGTCATTGGATGGTGGCATGTGCCTTTGTCCACGGAAGAGTCTTCCAGCACTGGTGACTTTATTTTACCCAGCAGTAAACATCAGCACTGTGGACATAACAGAAACTAGTACTGTAAAAAATATTGAAGTTGCCATTATTCCCCTTCATCTGAAAATGCTAGCCTCTGACACAGAAAACTCTGTCACTGACCTAGATCAAGGATGCAAGAGTATAGTCTGAAATCATTAACTACCAACTTATTCTGGGTAAATGACTTAACATATTGAAGCCAGTGGAGTAGCAAGTCAGCCAAAAGACATTTTTCGGAAAAGTCTGCAATGGAAACTTCCATATTTGGCTTAGCACAGGTTTCCTTTAAGTTGATAACAAGCTACATCTGTGAAGAGACAGCTGTTTATTGGGCCTTTAGAGAAACTTTGTCTAAATGGTATAACTTATCCAATCGGCTGAATTTACAGAAGGTGTAGCACATTTAAGTAGCTACAAATATTGTCATTGTAACAATCATTCTGATTGCCAAACTATCATAAACAGAAAGTCACCCTGAACTTGCACTAAAGAGGATATAAATATGAGCTCCATACCTGAATTCTGGATTCATGTACACCTGTGAGTTGGGACAGCTTCTCCCTCACTGAGATGCCTGGATAGGGGTTGGTTTCAAAGGTTTTAAGCAACAATTCCAGATGGGATCGGCTGTAGACAGTACGCCGTCTCCTGACTTTTCCAGTGATGGAGCCCGTGCCATTTGACAGAACACGATGCTTATCTAAAACAAAGCAAATTCCAAGTTAGTTACAATATACACTTGAAAAAACAATCAATATTAATGTGCAAGTAAATTACAAGCAATAATACAAATAAAAGCGGTTTGGAAAAATCTGATTATTTATCTATGTGACTTATTTCTCCAATGAACTCACCTAAATTAAAGCGGAGTTCCGGGCACAGATGTCATTTTTCAATAAGCACACTCCCGGGACAGTCAGGGCTAGCACATTCCACAATGGCTAGCCTCTGATCTGTCCCGGTTCGCACTTACCTTTTAGAAGAAATACTTACTTATAAAATTTCTTCCACAGCGTTTCCATCTCTCTTGTAGGCAGCTGAAGCCGGTGCGGTCCTCTTCTGCGTCTTCTTCTCCCAGAATGCGCCGCACCGACCCCTCTCGTCACTTCCAATGCGGCGCTGCATTCCTAAACAGCTTCTGGGCATGCCCAGAAGCTGTTTAGCAGGGGAATGCGGCGTCGCCCGGAAATGACGTGCGGGGCCGGTGCCGTCGCATTGATTCCTGGGAGCTATGACGTTCAGCTCCCAGGAATCATCGCGAGGCAGGAAGTGACGGGGTGAGCCGTGGCTCCGAGGGAGGAAGTACCCTGAGGTGAGTATTTACGATCTACAATTACAAGGTGAGATTTAAAAAAAAAAAAAAACCCAACTATCCAATCCCTTTTCAGGTCATCCAGAATTAGCGGACGGGCACAAAAAAAAAAAAAAAAAAAAAAACAGAATTTTTGTAAAATCTTACCTGTAAAATTCCTTTCTCTGAGTCCTCCGACAGTCGCCGCCTCTTCATATTCGTCACAATGGGGTTATGACCTTTGCTCCGTAGGAGTAGCTAGGCAACAGAATATGTCAATATTAAGGCTTTTAACATATCCCACCCCCAGGGGGTGGTCCCCTCAGTCAAAAACCTCCTACTTCCTGTATCCATACCTCAGTTTCAGTGGAATAGCAGTAGAGTATACAACCAAACCCCAAAAGAGGGGCGGGGGCGGCGACTGTCGGAGGACTCAGAGAAAGGAATTTTACAGGTAAGATTTTACAAAAATTCCGTTTTCTCTTACGTCCTCCGACAGTCGCCGCCTCTTCATATTCGTCACAATGGGGACGTCCCAAAGCAGTGCAAACATGAGGGGTGGGAAACGCATTCGCGCCTAAGGCAACGTCGTCTCCACATCAGAGAAAGGAACCTTACCAAGGGAAGGAAACCAGCTGGGCAGCATGAAAAAAAGGTGCTCAACAGGAGCAACAGCCCAGGAAAAAACAAATAACCTAGGGATAAAATTATATCCCAAACAGCCAAGGGCCCAAAACAAGGGACCCTAAGGAACTGCCGCACTAAGAACCTTGCGGCCAAAGGAAGCATCAGCCGATGCCTGAACATCCACCTTGTAGAACTTCGTGAAGGTGTGAACGGACGACCAAGTCGCCGCCTTACACACCTGGGTCACAGAAGCCCGATGATGACAGGCCCAAGACGTACTTAGAGATCTGGTAGAGTGCGCCTTCACAGGCATAGGAGGAACTTTTCCCTTCAAAGCATATGCCTGTTCAATGGTCCGTCTGATCCATTTGGCGATGGTAGAAGCCGACGCCGCCATGCCCTTCCGAGGACCCTCTGGAAGGACAAATAAGGAATCCGACTTGCGAAAAGAGTTAGTCGATTTCAGGTAAACCCTGATCGCCCGAACAACATCCAGGGAGTGCAAATCCACCTCCTTCGGATGCTTAGGCTTCGCGCAGAGCGAAGGTAGGACAATATCCTCATTGAGGTGAAAATCCAAAATCCTCTTCGGAAGAAAAGAAGGGTTAGGTCGCAAGACCACCTTATCCAAGTGAATGACCAGATACGGAGACCTGCAGGACAAAGCTGCCAGCTCCGACACCCGGCGAGCCGAAGTGATCGCCACCAAAAAGGCAACCTTCTTGGACAACATGGACAACGAGATCTTTCTGATCTGTTCAAAGGGAGAATGTTGTAACACGGACAGAACAAGATTCAAGTCCCAAGGAGGCAGGGGTTCCCTCCTAGGAGGGACCAGACGTCGCACCCCTTGGACAAAAGTGCTAACCAAGGAGTTAGATGCCACAGGACGTTGAAAAAGAACGGCCAAAGCAGACACCTGACCCTTGATCGTAGCCAGCGCCAAACGCTGGTCAACACCCGTTTGAAGGAAGGACAACACCCTAGACACCGAGTACGTGCGAGGGGAATGCCCCCTGGACTCACACCAGGCAAAATAGGCCTTCCAAGTACGGTAATAGACCTTCCCCGAGGAAGACTTCCTCGCGTTGATCAAAGTGTGAATGACCTCAGGGGAGAGACCCCTATCCCTCAGGACCTCGGTTTCAACAGCCAGGCCGTCAAAGCCAGCGACTGTAAAGCAGGATGGAATATCGGTCCTTGAGACAGGAGATCTTCTCGAAGAGGCAGACGCCACGGGGCGTCGACCGCCAGATTCACGAGGTCTGCGTACCAGGACCGGCGAGGCCAGTCCGGTGCCACAAGAATCACCGTGTGCGGTTCCGAGTTCAACCTGCGAAGGAACCTGGACAGCAGTTGAATCGGTGGGAATGCGTACAGCAGTCGGTATTGATGCCACGGAGCTACCAACGCGTCTGACGCGTCTGCCCGAGGATCGCGTGTCCGTGCCACGAACCTTTTCACCTCGTTGTTCAGACGAGACGCGAACAGGTCCACATCTGGAAGACCCCACTTCGCGCACAACATCTGGAAGACATCCAGGTGAAGTGACCATTCCCCCTGGTCCAGGGTCTGGCGACTCAGATAATCCGCCTGCCAGTTCTCCACCCCCGGAATGTGAACTGCCGTTATCGCCGGGACGTGTGTCTCGGCCCAAGACAGAATGTCGGCCACCTCCCGAGCCGCCCGGGCACTCCTGGTGCCCCCTTGGTGGTTGATGTAGGCCACCGCTGTGGCATTGTCCGTCTGCACCCGAACCGGACGGCCCTGCAGCCTGTCCGTCCAACGTCGAAGGCAGAGATTTATCGCTCGTAGTTCCAGAATGTTGATCGGAAGAGAGGATTCCTCCACCGACCAAGTTCCCTGGGCGGACAGAATGCCCAGAACACCACCCCAGCCCGACAGGCTGGCATCCGTGGTGACCACTGTCCATGATAGAGGACGAAAAGACTTGCCCCCCGACACCGTTGGGGACTGGAGCCACCACAGAAGATCCCTCCTGGTGCGATGACTCAAGGAAATCTGGAGTTCCAGAGATTGTGGTCGCCGTCCCACCTGGACAGGATCTCCGCTTGGAGACCCCACGTGTGAAACTGGGCGAAGGGAATCGCCTCGAAAGCTGAGACCATCAATCCCAAACAGCGCATGCACGTCCGGATGGACGAGCACGGAACGTCCCTGAGGGACCTGACCTCTTCCTGAAGAGACCTGAGTTTGTCTTCCGGTAGGAAGACCCTCGCCTGGACTGAGTCCAGAATCATCCCCAGGTAGGGAAGACGAACCGACGGGCACAGCGTCGATTTTGGAAAGTTTATCGTCCAACCAAACTCCTGCAGAGTCTGCATTGTGACGGACAGGTCTGACACCAGACCCTGGTTGGTCGCCGACCGAACCAGGATGTCGTCCAGATACCCCAGGACAGAGATGCCCTGGGCTCTCAACAAAGCCAGAACCGGTGCAAGCACCTTGGTGAACACCCGTGGAGCCGAAGCGAGCCCAAAAGACAGCGCCACAAATTGGTAATGATCCTCCGCAATGGCGAATCGAAGGTACCTCTGGTGACCCTCGAAAATGGGGATGTAAAGATACGCATCCTTCAAGTCGATGGAGGCCATGAATTCCCCCGGAACCAGGGCAGCCACCACCGACCGCAGGGATTCAATGCGGAACTTGCGAACCCGCACAAAGCGGTTCAGAGCCTTCAAGTCCAGAATCGGACGCACCTTGCCCTCCTTCCTGGGCACGGTGAACAGATTGGAATAGAACCCCCGAAATCTGTCCCGGTGAGGCACCGGAACCACTACTCCCTGAGCCCGCAGGTCCCGCACCGCCAGGTGCAGATCCCGCAAACGCTCCGGAGACAGTTGAAGATTTGAGGGAAAAAATCTGCTCTCCAGCCGAGAGAGAAACTCGATCTTGGAGCCAGATCGAACGATTTCCTGAACCCACCTGTCCCGAATACGGGCCAGCGAGGGTTGAAGAAAACCGAGCAAGCGTCCCCCCACCCCAGAACCGGGTGAGGGCGCCCCTTCAGGCCGCACTGTTGTGGGCAGCGGATCCAGACTGGCCGGACTTCTGCTTACCTGTCCACGGCTTCTTCTGGGAGCCTTGGCCTTTGAATGGCTTGCCCTTATGGTGCGACCGAAAGGCACGAAAGGAACCCTGAGAGGGCCGAAAAGAAGCAGTCTTCTTACCAGGAGCCGCCTTAGCCTTGTGGAATTGGGGCAAGAGCGTGCTCTTACCACCCGTGATCCCTTTAATCAGTGTATCCAAGGAATCGCCAAAAAGGCGAGATCCGTTATAGGGTAGATTAGCCAAGGTCTTGCGCGAAGACTGGTCCACAGACCAACACTTCAGCCAAATCAGGCGGCGTGACAACACCGCCACACTGTGCATACATGCAGCCAACGGTACTATATCCAAGTCCGCATCACACAAATACATGACACCCTGATGGATTTGATCCACCATAGCCATCGTCTCTGGAGGGGCAGAGTCAGCCACCAGGACGCGTCTAAGCACCTGCGTCCAATTTGCGACAGCCTGAGCTGCCATAAGTGAAGCAAAAATAGCTTTGAGCATAGAACCGGTAACCGAATAAGTATGACGGGTAAGAGACTCCAGCCTCCTGTCCGTGGCATCCCGGAACACCGGCGTATCCTCAGCAGGAATTGCAGTAGACTTATTCAAAACCGCTACCGCGTCATCCACCGGAGGTGGCACACACCAACGTTCATCAGTAGTGGGCGTGAAAGGATAACGCAGCTGTGGGATTTGTAGTCCTGTGTTCAGCCATAACTGGACTCCTGAGTCTCTCACAAGCTGCTAAGGGCGATTATGGGAGAGGCTATTTAATCACTTGCGGCAGGTTGGCCCTGTCCCGCGAAATGACATAGCTGTACGTCGTTTTGCGGGACCGCTAGTGGGGGCGCGCACACGCCAGTTGACTACAGAGGGAGCCAAGCAGTGGGTCCGGTGGCTGCGATGTCCACTAGGCACCCGCGATCGTTTCCCATGGAGACAGAGCGGCGGTCTGCCGTTGTAAACACAGCAGACCGCTGTTCTGTCAATAATGAACACAGGGATCCTGTGTTCCTCTTATTTAGGAACACAGGTCTCTGTGGTTATTCAGCAAGCCCATCCCACACACAGTTAGAAAGCACCCCCTAGGGACACATTTAACCCTCTGATCGCCCCTGGTGTTAACCCCTTCCCTGCCAGTGTCATTAGTACAGTAACAGTACAAATTTTTAGCACTGATTACTGTAGTAATGTCACAGGTCCCCCCAAAAGTGTAAAAAATGTCAGTTAGGAGTCCGATCTGTCTGCCGCAATGTCGCAGTTCTGCTACAAATCGCTGAACGCAGCCATTACTAGCAAAAAAAATAAAAATAAAAAAAGACATAAATCTTTGCCCTGGTTTGTAGACACAATAACTTTTGTGCAAGCCAATCAATATACTCGTATTGGGATTTTTTTTTTTTACCAAAAATATGAAGCAGATGACATATTGGCATAAAATGATAAAAGAAAAAGGGGATTTTTACATTTTTTGTATTGGGAATGTTTTATAGCAGAATGTAAAAAATATAGTTTTCTTTTTTTTTTTTTTCAGAATTGTCGCTCTTTTTTTGTTTATAGCCAAAAAATTTAAATTACAGAGGTGATCAAATACCACCAAAAGAAAACTATTTGTGGGGGAAAAAAAGCACATCAATGTTATTTGGGTACATCGTCACACAAAAGTATAACAGCCCGGAGTTTGAATTTTTATAGTCTTTATGACTGCAGAAGTATAAGGGTTAAAGCCAGAACTGAACATTCAGTTTAACCACTTGCCGACTGCCTAACGACTATTTACGTCAGCATTCAGCCCCTCACAGGCAAAGTGACGTAGGGGTATGTCACTAGCCTGTGAGGCTCTAGGGAGCAAGCGTGCGCCGCCGGAGGCGCGTTCCCGCTCGCTCGCGGACCCCCCCGCGCGTGTGAGCGGCGGACCCGATGTCCGCCGGTCACTCGCGATCGTCGGTTACACCGGGAGAAAGGCAGGTGGCTAATGTAAACAAAGCCGCCTGTCATTCTCCCCTGTGTAACAGCAGAGATCATACAGTCCTGCTATGTAGGACCGTAGATCTCTGCTGTTACATGAAAAGCCACATCCAATCACAGTTAGAATCACGCCCCTAGGGACACACTTATCCCCCCCCTTCTCCAATAGAGTTAACCCCTTCCCTGCCAGTGTCATTTTTACAGTAACAGTGCATATGTATAGCACTGATTACTGTAGTAATGTCACGGGTACCCCCAAAAGTGTCAAAAATGTCAGTCAAGGGTCCGATCTGTCCGCCGCAATGTCGCAGTCATGCAAAAAAAAAAAAAAAAAGACAAAAATCTTTCCCTTAGTTAGTAAACGCAATAACTTTTGCGCAAACCAATCAAAATACGCTTTTTGCGAATTTTTTTTTACCAAACATATGTAGCAGAAAACAAATTGGCCAAAAATGTTAAAAATTTTTGATTTTTATATTTTTTGGGGGGGGGGGGGGGGGGGGGGAAATTTCATATAAAAAAATGTGAAAAAATGGATTTTTGTAAAATCTTACCGTAAAATCCTTTTCTCTTAGCTCATTGACAGACGTAGTCCTCGGTGATACAGCACCTTCGGGTTATGTTGCCTCCACAGGAGTAGGACTAGACAGGAAATAAAATGCTCTGGCCACACCCTAGGGGCAGTCCCAGAGGGTATATCCTCTCTCTCTCTGCCTCAGCAAATCAGTTATGTCATAAAAGCAGTCTTTAGAGAATTTAACCCAACCCAACTCAAAAAAACAGAGGGGCGGGTACTACGTCTGTCAATGAGCTAAGAGAAAAGGATTTTACGGTAAGATTTTACAAAAATCCATTTTTCTCTATCGCTCATTGACAGACGTAGTCCTCGGTGATACAGCACCTTCGGGAAGTCCCAGAGCAGTATCACAAATGAGGGGTGGGAAAATGGAAATCAAATCCAAATCTAGAAGGCCCAACCGGTGCCAACTAGAAGTTTACAATGCTCATCCTTAATGATGAGACTCAACAAGAAAATTTTCAAACAGAAAAAAACCCTCGAGGTAGACCACCGGTCTCCTCAAATTGCGGTCTGCAAAACCTTGCGGCCAAATGAGGCATCCGCCGATGCCATCACATCAATTTTATAAAATTTTGTAAAGGTATGTACCGACGACCAGGTGGCCGCTTTACATACCTGGACCACTGACGCCTGATGGCGAAAGGCCCAGGAAGTACTGAGCGCTCGAGTGAAGTGCGCCCTAACAGGGAACGGAGGATTCCGACCCTTAATAGAATAAGCCTGTACCACCGTCTGACTGATCCATGTAGATATGGTCGCGGCAGACACAGGCAACCCCCTTCAAGGGCTATCCGTGATCACAAAAAGTGAGTCCGTCTTACGAAAACCACTTTAGGAAGGAAGGATGGATTCGGAAGAAGAACCACCTTATCCCTATGAACCACCAGATCTGGGGAACGACAGGATAATGCGGCCAGTTCTGACACCCTGCGTAGAGAAGTAATGGCCACCAAGAAGGCCACCTTCTTTGAATGTAAGCAAGGGAATCTCCCTAATATCTTCAAAGAGAAGTTTCTGAAGAACCGACCACACTAAATTAAGATACCAGGCGGTAAGGGTGCGCGCACTGGCGGAGCCAGATGTCGCACCCCCTGGATGAAATTCCGCACCAAGGAATGATTAGCCAAAGGTTTCTTGAAAGAAGATTGCCAACGCCGAAAACCTGACCCTTGATCGTGCTCAAGGATAGTTTCTGCTCAACCCCTTGTTGCAGACAGACCAAAATTCGGGTCACCGAATAGGTCTGTGGGGGAAATCCAATAGATTCACACCATGCAATATAAGACTTCCATGTGCTGGAAGTCGCTTTCCTTGCTTTAACTGGAGGTAGGAATAACTGAAGCTGACACTCCCTTGTCCTTCAGTACCTGGGTCTCAATGGCCAGGCCATTAAGCCAGCGACTGTAAAGCAAGATGGAAGATCGGTCCCTGAGACCGCAAATCCTCCCTGAGAGGAAGTCTCCAAGGAGCGTCCGCGACTAGCCTCGCCAAGTCGGCGTACCAGGCTTGACGAGGTCAATCCAGAATTTCCAGAATAACTGGAATTCCCTCCACCTCTATCCTGCGAAGAAGTTCCCGCAGCAACTTGAGAGGATGGAAGGCATGCCGTAGCTGATACTGCCCCCACGGGGCGATCAGCGTTTCTGCTGCGTCCGCTAGAGGATCGTGGCGCGAGCTACAAACCTCCGCACCTTCCTGTTAGGCCAAGGTGCCAACAGATCCACATCCGGGATGTCCCAATGAAGGGACAGCTAGGGAAAAAACCTCTGGATGAAGAGGCCATATGCAATTGGATCCGAATCGGGCTGCTCTAGAGCTGCTCCATCCAGTAAATCAGACAAAATCTGATCGCTCTCAGTTCCGATACCCTTATTGGTAATCTGGATACTATCGGAAGAAATGACTTCCCCTGGTTGAGCATCGGAGACTTCCTGGTCCGCTCGCTCAACCGGATCCGATTGTCCAGGGAATCGGAATTCTGATTCCATTAAAAAAGAATCTCCTTCAGGAGAATTCGGGTATGAGACTGGGTATACGGTACTGCCTCTAAGGCCACCATCAGTCCCAGCCAATTGACGGACAGCAACATCCGAATCGTTGACTGAACCTTCTGGAGTTTCCCAGCAAGGAGAAACTCTCTTGCCCAGGATGTATCCAACCTTAGGCCCAGATAGTTCAGTCTCCTGGTGGGAACCAGGGATGATCTTTGGGAAAGTGAAAAAAACGCTGATGTCCTGCGATGATGGGGATATAAAGATAGGCATCCTATATGTCTATGGACGCCAGGAAATCTCTTTTATGCAGGGAGGCCACCACTGTACGGATGAACTATTTCTTCCCAAGTCCAGATTTGGACGCACCTTGCCCTCTTTCCTGGGCATTGTGAATAGGTTTGAATAGAACCCCTGAAACCGTTCAATGTTAGAAGGGCAGAATCGCACCGGTGGAAGTGATCGAAACTCGATCCTGTGTCCTCCAGAAACCGGTGAAGACATCCCCCCCCCCACCCCAGAGATGGGTAGGGGCGCATCAGGCTATATTCTTCAGGCTTGGCTGAGCCGGACTCTTTGTTTACCCGACCAGCGCCCTTTGAAACCCCTCTAAAGGGGCTTTGGAGGGTTTCGCCTTATCGCCCGCCCTCGCGGAACGAACAACTCTATATGAGCAGAAAAGGAAGGTCCTCGTTAGTTACGAGGTCTTTTTATCCTAACAGTCTGTGGCAAGACAGCAGGTGGTACCGTCTATCCTATAAAGAGGAATTCCTCAAACGGATAGCACCTAGCCATGCGTTTGGAAATAACAGGGGTTCGTTTCAAAACGACCCCATTTGGGTAAAGGAAAATCCTTCGCCCTTTTGGTAGGCTAACAAGTACCAAAAAGGAATCTCAGTCTCAGCTACCTCTGCCGGTGTAACCTCAAGACTAAAGGTTTCCCGGACGGACACAACTAGTGCATCCACCACTCTTGTGCTATGGCGGAGGCAGAAACGTGCTCCTCACTGCTGAGGAGATATTACCTGAGACAACAGCCCCCTAAGAGGGACTTGCAACTGCATTGACCAGTTCCGAATCCGTATCTGAAGTATCTGATAAACAATAGGGGTAGGCGGGGGTCGCTACTTGACCCCCGTCCCTGACAGGCCACCTCCACCCGGGATACCAAAGACTCCAAAATTGCCGATAATGCATTAAAAACAAGTGGGGTACTGGAGGGTCCTGTGGCCACCTTGAGGGTATCAGGTGGGGATACCTATGCGGCAGGGTCAATGATTATACAAGACACTTGCAAGCGACAAAAAATGACAAAGTAAATCCCCCAGTCGCAACAGCGCCCTTCAGTGTTACCTGCCTTTTTGGACCCCACAGAGAGAGAGACAGACCCCAAGGCTCATCCCTGATGCACAGAAGTTTTCATCAGCTTGCTCAGTGCTTGTCTTGTTACAGACAGGAAGTCTTTGGCCCTATTTCCTGGGTAAAAGAGGCGGCTCCGCCCCTTAACACGCCTGCCGGCTCCTCCCCCTGGCTCCATGAGGTGTTTGAGTCACCTCAAACATGGCCGCCCCCATGCTGGAGACACGAGGCTACACCAAAATGGCGGCCTCGTGCGATCTACCAGACAATGGCGGCGGCCTGCACAGAATAGCGGCATGTCTGCAGAAGGATCTCGGCCTCACAACCCTTCACCCTCATGGTGGTCAGCGTGGTCGGAGGTACCGGACCCTAGCGGGCCGTATGCGGTCCGCTGCTTAGCTGGAGGAATGATCTGGAATGCAGTATACATGTATAGACATCGCCCTGTGGCTACTGACAGGTAGGATACCTTATACTATCACAGTAAAGTTCTAGTACTGCCACTGACTACAATCATTTACACATCTTTACAATTAGATTGTCAGCTCCCAAACCAAGCCTCCTGGCTTCTTGTACACAAAAATCACACTCAATTAGGGGGATCTGTGACAGGTTGTAGGATAGAGGGGAACCCATCCTTACCATTACAGAGAGGGGCCCGCGTTCACCACAAGACCCGTCAGGGGGAAAGGGGGAACATACTACTCACCATACCGGAACCAGGCGGGCGCCAACTCCTGACAGTACCCCTCTCCACCGAGGTAGGAGGGCTGTCGACCAATACGGGCGCCGTGACTCATGGTCTTTGGCGTTTCAGCGAGACGTTTAACTCGCAGGGTCAGTCCCCGTCCAGTGGGACTATGTCGCGGCCGACCCAGCGCGGAGCTATGGCCTGCACGCGCTCGTAGGCTGAACTGGGGTGACCACTGGATCTCAACATCCAGCCCGTCGCCCAGTTCAGCTTTCTTGCTTGAAGATCTCACAGGAACACTGGAGAAAAAAAGCGGTCTTAAAAAATTATTTTCTAAGAAAAAAATCCTGCCAGGACCGAAGATCCCAGCAACGTATCTAGGTCCTTACTCCTGACTAGACAGAAAAAAACTGATTTGCTGAGGCAGAGAGAGAGAGGATATACCCTCTGGGACTGCCCCTAGGGTGTGGCCAGAGCATTTTATTTCCTGTCTAGTCCTACTCCTGTGGAGGCAACATAACCCGAAGGTGCTGTATCACCGAGGACTACGTCTGTCAATGAGCGATAGAGAAAATATTGTTATTTTTGCAAAATTGTCGCTCTTTTTTTGTTTATAGCGCATGATCAAAAAAAAAAAAAAATCGCACAGGTGATCAAAAACCACAGAAAGAAAGCTCTGTTTGTGGGGAAAAAAAGGATGTAAATTTCATTTCGGTACAGCGTCGTACGACCGCGCAATTGTCCGTTAAAGTCACGCAGTGCCGAATCGCAAAATAGGCCCTGGTCAGGAAGGGGGTAAAATCTTCCGGGGCTTAAGTGGTTAAGGCCCCTTTCACACCATCAAGTCTGCCTGTCAGTTTTTCAGGCAGACCCAATCAGACCACCCATTGTTCTCTATGGGGCAGCGGATGTCAGTGGACATGTGTCTGGTGACACCCGCCAGGCATCTGATCCGATAAAGCCCCCTAAAAATAGACATATGGCGATACATTAGCCATCCGTCCAGCGGATTGGATGACAATCAGATGGAAATGGACATGCAGTCCATTTCCATCTGACAGCCCCATAGAGGAGAGCGAGCTTTGTCCGTTTACGCCAAAAACAAAAAAAGGATGGCGCAAACGCCTAGTGTATTACCTTTAACACCATAAAAGATGTATTGGAAATGCCAAAAACATACCTATAAACATGAGAAGATAAAAAGCATATCAGTCACAACTCCAGCATTGGGGAAATGAGATCACTGCAGTTGGAAAGCTGACGCGTTTCGGGAGACATGCTCCCTTTCTTAGAGCCCATGTGTCTGTGTACACTCTGCATAGTGGAGTGGACATGGACCTGTCATCCGCCCGCTCAGAAGGGATCAGTGGAGAGATCTCCCGCTGGGCAGGTGGATTCCGCTTGGACAGATCCGCTCCATCTGAAAGGGGCCTTAACCAGCTAAATATGTTTGAGGTGCATTAAAACAAAAGATGTGGAAGGGCTTACCCTTTGTTTTCTTTACAAAGAAGCCACAGCCTGAGTAGAAAGGCTGGTCCTCTGCCAGCATGCTGGGAAGAAGAAGGAGCCTTGCTCTCTGTGTGGAAGCGGTGCTCTCTCTGAAAAGGTCTAGCTTACCCCCTACTTAACTAGAGCTCTCCCTATGGATTGGAGAGCTCCAACTCTGGCTCAGCAGGGAGTGTGTGGGACCTCTGCAGAAAGTCCACTGCTTTCACACAGACAGCAAGGGTCCTTCTCTACAGCATGCTGGTATGGGGCAGGATTGCCATATAGACTGTAACGGCTTTATAAATAAAATTAACTGTAAGCGGCCCCTCCCCTTCCATTGCAAGCTTAAAATGCTTGTCATGTCTAGGGGGTAGAGGAGTTTAATTAGCCTTTACACACTGGGATGTAAAAAATAAATGTAGCTTCTACAAAATGCCATGCAAAATGAAGGCCTTTTTTATTTTCAATCTTTATTTATTTATTAATTACATCCAGAAATAAAACAAAAAAAAAATGAACATTCATAGGGAAAAAAAAAAAAAAAATGGTGCAACATTTGTCGTGAACCACAAATATTCAAACAGCTTCACAGTTAAACTATTATCCAGTATGCTGAAGAAAATAAAGCTCCAAGTTGCTTTAATGAAAAGGTCATGACCAGGTGGGGACAGCCCAACCCCGACACCGCCGCTTAACTGTAAATGTGGCAGCGGGGCCTGTGGCCCCCGACCAAGATGACTGGCCAATAAATGTGCCCACAAAGTCGCCATGAAGGGGCTGCCCCATTGAGGTGCGGGTCAAACCGCGTCAGATATTGGAAGCATACGTATTGATAAACCACCCTCAAATGAAGGCCTTTTTTAAGCTTCTTGATAGTGATAACCAGGTTCACTCCCCTGACCATTATATATATATATTTGTTATAATGGAATATTTTCTGCTATTCTCAGAGGTCAGTAAGTCACCTTGCCACCACTGGAGTTCTTAGATGCCGCTATTGTGAAAGATCCCGCAATGATGTGCTGTTAAAAAACAAAGAATAATTAAGTGTTATAATGATGTAGCACCTTCCTAAATAGGTGCTAGGAAAACACATTTGTGGCTCTGTTCTGCTTCTCAGGAGAGACAGATCTGTTAGTTTAGGTGCGCTAATCAATCAAATTGTGTAAAAGTTCAAATGAAATCACATGAATGATATCAAACATGAAAGAAGGGTCTGGAATAAAACCGACCAAATGTGCTTAAGGGTCATACATAACAGTGAATAAAATAAAAAACTGCTGGTACAAATAACATTGATACACAAATATTGCCGTGAATTCACCAGTGAATATCAAAAAATTTGGGTGACAACACAAATGAAATCGTGACAGAAACAGTCCCAAATAATATACAAAATGAAATCCAATTGACAATGTCCGTGATGAGACCGCTGAGTTAAGATGTGGAAGCCAAGTGAATAGTGTTCAGTATCCCACCACCAGCATAGCTTCTTACCAGAAAGATGAATAATAAGGGCATGTAAATGAGAAGATCCACTCCAGAGAACACACACCAAAAGCAAGCAAAAGGGATATCCACTAATGCCTCCCGGGTGAGGTGGGAGGAGGTAAGCCTCTTACCAGATTTAAATATGTGTAGGGCTGTAATCAAACGAACACTCCTCTCCTTACTAGAATGTGACAATGGATGGATCCCTGATGGGTAATCGCTGCTCTTGTCCTCAATAAAAATGGGGAAAGAAGAGGGACCGCCAATAGTGCATTATCATAGATACCATTTATTGAAGAGTAAAATTGCACTTACATGCATGAAGACAATACACGCTTTCGGTCACCCTTGCGGGATTACAGATTACAGCAGTCGCCTGCAGTGCGGACCACTGTATTACGCTGTGAGTGATGACGCGGCGCCTCCTCTCTCTAGAGGCACATGGAGATGAGTGACGCTTGCAAGAACCCTGTGACAGGTATCCAGCCATATAAATAGTTAAGTAAGGAAGGGCACTCTCATTTAAACACTAAGTACTAAGACACAAAATTCATATAAATCCCAAAAATGTGTCCTATTTCTCTCAAAGTGGCCCTCTTACAATACCAAAGCTTTAAAAACGAAAAACAAACACAAGGGCGCACTGGCCTAGTGCATTATCCTCTACAAAAAATTTGTTCAAATAAAAGGTATAAAAATACTCACAAATGAGTTCTTGGTAAAAGCACATCAAATAGATACGTTGTCATCCGCATCAAGATCAAAGGCCAAACCCCTGAAGCTGGAAAGGCTTACGCGTTTCGAGGCTTAGCCTCTTCCTCAGAGCCTTCACGTTCCAGTAGTTTTAAAAATTGCTTTTATTTTGTTTTCATTTATTTTATTCTGCAACTTTCATTAACATAACTCCCATTGATCCTGCCATGAAGGCGCTTATTTGGACCTGTTATAGGGTGATAACATCCCTGTATACTGCAATATCAGTGTCACATGCTCCCCTGGTAGAGACTACAAGTGGTGGTGCCCACACACTTTGTGCAGGTATGGTCCACTGTTGCCAGTAGGGATGATCGAAGGGTTTGAGTCGACCATCAGTTCGACCCGAACATTGGCTGTTCGAAATTCGGCCGAATTTCAAACTTTTTGCCGGAAAAGTTCGGAATTCGGCGACCAGAATGGCCCAAAATGCCTGGGTCAGGAAATGGGCTTAAAAAGCCTGTGATTGGCCCAGAAACATTAGGAAAAGCTGATTGGAGTGACTAGGGGGTCCAGAGGCCAATCATTAGTGAATACGCCCCCCAGTATATAACCTAGCCCCGCCAAATCTCTAGCACAGTAATACAGGGGCTGTGGAATAGAGTGCAAGCATTAGTGTTACTCCTGCTGTTCTTTTAGTGTGAGGAAAGGGATATGCAGTGTAGTTAGTGTTCTGTATAACATTATAGTTAGATTTAATAATTTCGTTTCTGTACGGACAGTAAAAGTGTTAGGGTGACCGTAGTGACCAGACCCTGCCATACCAAGGTGACCCTAATGAAGTTTAGCTGACTTAGCCTGCCATACCAAGGTGACCGTAATGAAGTTTAGCTGACTTAGCCTGCTGCCATACCAGGGTGACCGAACTCAGGGTGACCGTAATGTAGTTTAGAGTGAACTGACTCTACTATGCCAGGGTGACCAAACTCTTCCATGCCAAGGTGACCGTAATGTAGTTTAGGGTAAATTGACTCTGCTATGCCAAGGTGACCGTAATGTAGATAAATATATGGAATCAAAATACACCATTTTGAAGCCCTAAAACCCAATAAATGCCCCTAAAAAGTGCCTAGGGTTCTGGGTCATGCAGCTTGTTTAAATTACACTTTCATTAGGATTTAGGTTTTCCCTGCCCACAGCTTGCTTAACCACTTGCCGACCGCCCGCCGCATATATACTGCGGCAGGCAGGCTCAGCTGCGCGAATCGCCGTACCTGTACAGCAGTTTGTGGGAGAACTCCTGGGGGAAGAGCGCGTGTCCCCGCCTCCTTGCATCGCCCCCCACTACGCAGCAGGGATGCCAATCCACGAGGCCGGCGGCTGCGATTGCTGCTGTGCACCCGCGATCGCTCCCTGCTGAGAGAGAACACTGGTCAGCTGTTGTAAACACAGCAGACCGTTCTTCTCTCTGAAATGATCACAGAGCGCCTGTGATCCTCCTATATAGGATCACAGGTCTCTGAGTTCATTTCACAAGTCCCTCCCCCATACAGTTAGAAAACACTCACCTAGGCTCACACTTAACCCTTTGATCGCCCCTGGGTTAGCCCCTTCCCTGCTAGTATCATTAGTACAGTAACAGTGCATATTTTTAGCACTGATTACTGTAGTAATGTCACTGGTCCCCCCAAAAGTGTCAAAAATGTGAGTTAGGGGTCCGATCTGTCCGCCGCAATGTGGCAGTCCCGCTAAAAATCGCCGCCATTACTAGTAAAAAAAAAAGAATGACATAAATCTTTCCCCTAGTTTGTAGACTCGATAACTTTTGCGCAAACTAATCAAAATGCACTTATTGGGATTTTTTTTACCAAAAATATGTAACAGAATACAAATTGGCCTAAAATGATGAAAAAAATTGATTTTTACATTTTGGGGGGGGGGGGGGGGGGGAATGTTATATAGCAGAAAATGAAAAACTGAATTTTTGTAAAATCTTACCTGTAAAATTCCTTTCTCTGAGTCCTCCGACAGTCGCCGCCTCTTCATATTCGTCACTATTGGGGTTATTGACCTTTGCTCCGTAGGAGTAGCTAGGCAACAGAATATGTTAATATCAAAGCTCTTAGCATACCCCCCCTCAGTCAATACCCTCCTGCTTCCTGCATTCCTACCTCAGTTTCAGTAGCATAGCAGTAGAGTACATAAACAAACCCCAAAAGAGGGGCGGGGGCGGCGACTGTCGGAGGACTCAGAGAAAGGAATTTTACAGGTAAGATTTTACAAAAATTCCGTTTTCTCTTACGTCCTCCGACAGTCGCCGCCTCTTCATATTCGTCACTATTGGGGACGTCCCAAAGCAGTGTAGACCTGAGGGGTGGGAAAAAAACGCAGCCGCGCCTAAGGCAACGCAGTACCCACATCAGAAAAAAAGGAACCTTACCAAAGGAAGGAAACCAACTGGGCAACAGGAAAAAAAACTTGCTCAACAGGAGCAACAACCCAGGAAGAACAAGTAACCTAGGGATAAAAACATCCCAACAGCCAAGGACCCAAAAATAAGGGACCCTAAGGCACTGCCGCACTAAGAACCTTGCGGCCAAAGGAAGCATCTGCCGATGCCTGAACATCCACTTTGTAGAATTTTGAGAAGGTGTGAACGGACGACCAAGTCGCCGCCTTACACACCTGGGCCACAGAAGTTCGATGATGACAGGCCCAAGACCTACTCAGAGATCTGGTAGAGTGCGCCTTCACAGGCATGGGGGGAACTTTCCCCTTCAAAGCATAGGCCTGTTCAATGGTCTGTCTGATCCATTTGGCGATGGTAGAAGCCGACGCCGCCATGCCCTTCCGAGGTCCCTCTGGAAGGACAAATAGAAAATACGTTTTGCGAAAAGACTCAGTCGACGACAGATAAACCCTGATCGCCCGAACAACATCCAAGGAGTGCAAAGCCACCTCCTTTGGATGTTTAGGCTTCGCGCAAAGCGAAGGCAAGACAATGTCCTCATTAAGGTGAAATTCCGAAATCCTTTTCGGAAGAAAAGACGGGTTAGGTCGCAAGACCACCTTATCCAAATGAACCACCAAATACGGAGATCTGCAAGACAAAGCTGCCAGCTCCGACACTCTGCGAGCCGAAGAGATCGCCACCAAAAAAGCGACCTTCTTGGACAACATAGACAACGAGATCTCCCTGATCCTTTCAAAAGGAGCATGTTGCAACACGGACAGAACAAGGTTCAAGTCCCATGGAGGCAAAGGCTCCCTCCTAGGAGGGACCAGATGTCGCACCCCTTGAACAAAAGTGCTAACCAAGGAATTAGACGCCACAGGGCGTTGAAAGAGAACGGCCAGCGCAGAAATCTGACCCTTAATCGTGGCCAACGCCAAACGCTGGTCCACGCCCGTTTGAAGGAAAGCCAACACTCTTGATACCGAATACGAGCGAGGGGAATACCCCCTGGACTCACACCAGGCAAAATAGGCCTTCCAAGTACGGTAGTAAACCTTCCCCGAAAGAGGTCTTTCTAGCCTTGATCAAAGTGTGAATGACCTCAGGGGAGAGACCCCTCTCCTTCAGGACCTCGCTTTCAACAGCCAGGCCGTCAAAGCCAGCGACTGTAAAGCAGGATGGAATATCGGTCCTTGAGACAGGAGATCTTCTCGAAGAGGCAGATGCCACGGAGCATCGATCGCCAGATTCACGAGATCTGCGTACCAAGACCGGCGAGGCCTGTCTGGCGCCACCAGAATCACCGTGTGCGGTTCTGAGGCTAACCTGCGAAGGAACCTGGACAGCAGCTGAATCGGCGGAAAGGCATACCTCAGACGATACTGATGCCAGGGAGCCACTAACGCGTCTGACGCGTCTGCTCGAGGATCGCGCGTCCTTGCCACGAACCTTTCCAACTTGTAGTTTAGACGAGACGCGAACAGGTCCACATCTGGTGAACCCCACTTCGCGCACAACATCTGGAAGACATCCGGGTGAAGGGACCATTCCCCCTGGTCCAGGGTCTGGCGACTCAGATAATCCGCCTGCCGGTTCTCCACCCCCGGAATGTGAACTGCCGTTATCGCCGGGACGTGTGTCTCGGCCCAAGACAGAATGTCGGCCACTTCCCGAGCCGCGCGGGCACTCCTGGTGCCCCCTTGGTGGTTGATGTAGGCCACCGCAGTGGCATTGTCTGTCTGCACCCGAACCGGACGGCCCTGCAGTCTGTCCGTCCAACGCCGAAGGCAGAGATTTATCGCTCGCAATTCCAGAATGTTGATCGGAAGGGAGGATTCCTCCTCCGACCAAGTTCCCTGGGCGGACAGAACGCCCAGAACACCACCCCAGCCCGACAGGCTGGCATCCGTGGTGATCACCGTCCACGAGAAAGGGCGAAAAGACTTGCCCCCCGACACCGCCGGGGACTGCAGCCACCACAGAAGATCCCTTCTGGTGCGATGGCTCAATGAAACCTGGAGATCCAGAGATTGCGGTCGCCCCTCCCACCTGGACAGAATCTCCGCTTGGAGACCCCGCGTGTGAAACTGGGCGAAGGGAATCGCCTCGAAAGCCGAGACCATCAACCCCAGACACCTCATACACGTCCGGAGGGATGAGCACTGACGGTCCCTGAGGGACCTGACTTCTTCCTGAAGCGTCCTGAGCTTGTCTTCCGGCAGGAAGACCTTCGCCTGAACAGAGTCCAGGATCATTCCCAGGTAGGGAAGACGAACCGACGGACACAGCATCGACTTCGGAAAATTTATCGTCCAACCAAACTCCTGTAGAGTCTGCATCGTGACGGACAGGTCGTTCACCAGACCCTGACTGGTCGCAGACCGAACCAGAATGTCGTCCAGATACCCCAGGACAGAGATGCCCTGAGCTCTCAACAAAGCCAGAACCGGCGCAAGCACCTTGGTGAACACCCGCGGAGCCGAAGCGAGACCAAAGGGTAACGCCACGAACTGGTAGTGATCCTCCGCAATGGCGAATCGAAGGTACCTCTGGTGACCCTCGAAAATGGGGATATGAAGATACACATCCTTCAGATCGATGGACGCCATGAATTCCCCCGGAACCAGGGCAGCCACCACCGAGCGCAGGGATTCCATGCGGAACTTGCGAACCCGCACAAAGCGGTTCAGAGCTTTCAAGTCCAGAATTGGACGTACCTTGCCCTCCTTTCTGGGCACAGTGAACAGATTTGAATAAAACCCCCGGAACCTGTCCCGAAGAGGCACCGGAACCACCACGCCCTGGGCCCGCAAGTCCCGCACCGCCAGGTGCAGATCCTGCAAGCGCTCCGGAGACAGCTGAAGATTCGAGGGAAAAAATCTGCTCGCCGGCCGAGAGAGAAACTCGATCTTGTATCCAGATCGAACAATTTCCTGAACCCACCTGTCCCGAACGCGGGCCAGCCAGGGTTGAAGAAAACCGAGCAAACGTCCCCCCACCCCAGAACTGGGTGAGGGCGCCCCTTCAGGCCGCATTGTTATGGGCAGTGGACCCGGACTGGCCCGACTTCTGCTTACCTGCCCACGGCTTCTTCTGGGAGCCTTGGCCTTTGAAGGGCTTGCCCTTATAGTACGACCGAAAGGCACGAAAGGACCCCTGAGAGGGTCTAAATGAGGTAGTCTTCTTACCACAAACAACTTTAGACTTGCGAGTCTGGGGTAAGAGCGTGCTCTTACCCCCGGTAATTCCCTTTATCAGAGTATCCAAAGAATCGCCAAAAAGGCGAGATCCCGCATAGGGCAAATTAGCTAAAGTCTTGCGAGAAGCTTGGTCAACAGACCAACACTTTAGCCATATCAGACGGCGTGTCAACACCGCCACACTTTGGACGCACGCAGCCAAAAGGACTAAATCCAAGTCCGCATCACACAAATACATGACACCCTGATGAATTTGATCCACCATAGCCAAAGTTGTCGGCGGGGCAGAGTCAGCCACCAGGATGCGCCTGAGCACCTGCATCCAATCCGCGACAGCCTGGGCTGCCATAAGGGAAGCAAAAATAGGTTTCAGCATGGAACCAGTAACCGTACAAGTATGACGGGCAAGAGATTCTAATCTCCTGTCCGTGGGGTCCCGGAACACCGGGGTATCCTCCGCCGGAATCGCAGTAGACTTATTCAAAATAGCCACCGCGTGATCCACCTGAGGTGGTACACACCAACGCTCATCAGTAGCGGGCGTAAAGGGGTAACGCAGCTTGAACCTACTCGGCACAGCAAAAGGCTTCTTTAAATTGCGCCATTGCTCATCAACAGCGCGCTGAAATTCCGCAGAGCAAGGAAAAAACCTGCGATGTTTTGCGTTTCCTCTGCGTCCCATAAGAGGACAGCAAAGCAGGAGGACATGGTTCCTCCTCCAAATGCAGCGTGTGCTTGATAGAAGCAACCAACTCATCCATGAGTGCAAGCTCTTCAGACGAGCCAGGGGGGGAATTATCAACCCTTTCTACCTCAGCCTCCCCCTGAGACCCCACAAGGTCTAGAGATGAACGGGACCCTGAGAAGGGTCCACCAGCCATAGCAGCCCCATCGCCCTCTGAATCAGAGGAAATTGACACTCTGGGCCGTTTTGTGGATCGATCAGCCACAAGCATCTGCACCTGAGCAGCTAGGTTTGCCACAATAGCAGCCAAATCAGCCCCCTTGGGGGAAGCAGCAGCCCCTTGCTTTCCTGAGAATCCATGCCCCAGTGTTTTAGGAAAAAAAGGAGTACTGCCCCTTTAAGATCGCGGCGAGCGTAGCCCACCGCACCCACCGAACACACTGACCCCCACAGGGAGAAGAATACTAGGCAAGGAATACAGGAATATGGAAAGGTAAAACCTGGAGAGATCACACAGGCTGCTGCACCGATCGCTGTCCCAGAGCAAAAGGAAGTGATGCAAGACTGACCGCCCCTATAAAGCCTATGTAAGGCTACACAAACATGGCCGCCGGCAGGGGACTTCACAGGTAGATAGAGAACAGCGCTGACATGTGGCCTGAGCGATCGCCGCGCTTACCACACAGGACCGGCCACCTAAGCTTGCTGCAAAAAAATGGCGGATCGCAGCAGCGGTCGCCGCACAGTATGCCCAAAACATGTCTCACAAGCATGTCCCACACAGCATACCGCATGTCTCACAGATAACACAGCCTGTCACACAGAGCAGAGCAGGAGAGCCCCCCCCCCCCCCTTGCAGCCCACAGAAAGGCAGCTATACCTGACAGGGAGCTCAACATATTACACAGACATGCAGGGTCCCACAGTCCCAGACTGACACCCAAAATAGACAGGTCCCCACACAGAATACACTTACCATCCGGATGACGTGGGGAGCCCGCACAAGCGATCAAACCGCTGCACTAAGGACAGGGAGAGTAGCAGCCAGGACGCAGTGGAACTGCGGTGCGAAACCGCAAATGGCGTCCGGTGAGGTAGCCACCTCACCGCAGCATCCCTGCAGCAAACAGGGATGGGTCGTTCAATATGCCAGGGAAACCTGAGCTGAACGCTCGATGGCAGGCTGGGAAGCCACTGGCCCTGAGAACCCTGAGGATCCTGGAAAGCCAGCCCGAGACCCAGCACCGCACGATCATCTTCATCCGAAGAACTAACTAATGCTGAAAAATAACAGCTAAGTAAAAGAAAGAGAGAAATACTTGAAATAAAATAAAAAAAAAAAGGATAGAAGGCTGAGACTGAAAAGCCCCAGCACAGGAACCCAGCTAACTCCTAAGCTAGGCAAATTGAAACTGAGGTAGGAATGCAGGAAGCAGGAGGGTATTGACTGAGGGGACCACCCCCTAGGGGTGGGATATGCTAAAAGCTTTGATATTAACATATTCTGTTGCCTAGCTACTCCTACGGAGCAAAGGTCAATAACCCCAATAGTGACGAATATGAAGAGGCAGCGACTGTCGGAGGACGTAAGAGAAAATAGTTTTTTTTTTTCCCAGAATTATCGCTCTTTTTTGTTTATAGAGCAAAAAAAAAAAAAAAAAAAAATCGCACAGGTGATCAAATACCACCAAAAGAAATCTCTATTTGTGGGAAAAATAGGACATTGATTTTATTAAGGAACACGACTGCGCAATTGTCCGGTAAAATAACGCAGTGGTGAATTACAGAAAATGGCCTGGTCATTAAGGGGGAAATCCTTTCCGATCCAAAAGTGGTTAAAGCCTTACCAATGCATAATAAAAGCCTGCTATACAGTCTGCTGTGCTGTCTGGCAGAGGTGTATGAACCCCAACTGTTAAAAAACATTTAGGAGAAGTAATGAGAACATTTGATACTTGATAGTTACTTTCTATATATCTCTATATTGAAACTACCAACATCCAGGTGATAGTTACTTTCTATATATCTCTATATTGAAACTACCAACATCCAGGCGCTAAGAGGATGTAATTGAGGGTGTGAAGCCGAAGAAAGGTCACTAACCCAGCTGCTCAGACTATTCCACATGAAGTTGTGGAATGACAATCCAAAAGAAACACACAACTCAGAGCGCTATATGAAAAATGACCACAAGATGGTGCTATAATGTATCGCTATGACAGTTCTCTGTGGTAAGATCTCATAAATAAATCATATGTTCAAATAATTCAAAAATAAATAAAATGTTAATTTCAAATTCAAAGACGACATCACGAGCCTTGTAGGGTAAAATATTTTACAACGGTAAGCTTGTGTAAGCCTGTATGATGTGGGAAGAGCATAAGATGTTGCATACCAGCCCATGGAGGTGGAGGAAACCCAGGAGGACTGTTGTATGATTCAATCGATGATATGCCCAGGGGAACTTAAGGGGGGCTCCAGGGGGGGTTCCCACCAATGGATGGATAAGGGGAGCAGTGGCCTACAAAGCGCTGGAGATGTCACAGCGGGCTTGAAGCGATCAAGTAGGAACTGCTGGAGAGTTGGGAGGATGCCACACCCACTGGACCAAAACAAGGCTTGGATGGCATGCTACCAGGTTACCCTCATAGGTGGGGTTTCCTCCACCTCCATGGGCTGGTATGCAACTTCTTATGCTCTTCCCGCATCATACAGGCTTACACAAGCTTACAGTTTTAAATTATTTTACCCTACAAGGCTTATGATGCCGTCTTAGAATTCTAATAAACATTTAATTTAATCTTGGATTATTTGAACATATGATTGATTTGTGAGATCTTACCACAGACAACTGTCATATCGATACATTACAGCACCATCTTGTGGTCATTTTCCATATAGCGCTCTGGTTTGTGTTTCTTTTAGATATCTCTATATTGCCCAACTATAAGAGAGAATGATGAATGACTACAATGGGATCATTTGAGAAAAAATATCCATGTGTGGCTGTCTTCCAGCTTGCTATACACATACTGGCTGGGCAGAAATACAAATACTGTGGCAGGTGAACCCATTCATGTTTTTGTATTTTACAAGTGTATTTAGCTGGTTGAGAAAAAAATTAAACTAGTGCGCTCGGTAATTAAATGGAATAGAAATCAACACATCCAATAAAAAATGTTGAAAAAAAACAAAAAATATACAGGTGAAAAATAAATGTGCAACACCTCAAAAGTAAAGGGTGATGACATGCATTATACTAAAATATAATATAAGGTGAATAATTCCAAAAATAATTAAATGTGACACGTGAATCTTCACTGAAGTGTTCCATATATTATATATATCCTTTCTTAAAGGTCAGCAGGTTCAGACATCCCATGTAGCACAACGTGACCCAAACAATGCAGTGTGATGGCTCCTTACCGACTTCCCAGCGAAAATTAGCATATAAGTCTATATCAAATCACTGGAAAAAGGTCCACGAGCCACAGTGTCGTCCCAACACTCAATGTGACACCACGTGTTAACAAAATAAACATGCCTCTTACCAAATAACCATAAAGGAAAGCTTGGAATAAAGGGACCACAGTGGGACCGCAGAGATGGATGAAGGTGGGTTAAGCTGTTACTATCCACACAGGCGGCCTCGCAGGGGCTCTCTCATATAAACAGATGCTGCTCCCATACAGTAAACCTCATAGGCGCTGGGTAATAGACTACAGCACTGTGCCATTAACAGCTAAACCCACCTTCATCCATCTCTGCGGTCCCACTGTGGTTCCTTTATGGGAATCATTATTCCAAGCTTTTGTTTATAAATAGATATATACATATATAAAACTCCAAAGTGACTGTGCACTGTGTGCAAAACTGCAAATTAACTATATCAGTCCTTCATGCATATATCGTGACTAATCACAAGTGAGTCAATAATGTTCAATTGACTTAAAAAGTGTTCTTATGCTTGATAGGTGACAATACTTGGTGTAAACTTCTGTGGGATAATCCAAAAAAGTGCTCTTTGTGCTTGAAGAGGTTGTAAACCCATACAACTTTTTTTTTTTGCAACCTGAAAGAGAAACACATAATGAGCTAGTATGCACAGCATACTAGCCTATTATGAAATACTTACCTTAGAATGAGCCCCGCCGTGCCGCCCGCTTACCTGTAAGACGGGCGACATGTCCAGTATCTGATTGGCCGGATGCCGCGGTGACGTCACTCCCACGCACGTGCGTGGGAGCCGACAGTCACGGCACCAGCGGCCGTTCCTTCAGAGCGCATGCGCCAGTGATGTCACTGGCTGCATGCAAGGTAAATATCTCCTAAACGGTACATGTTTTGGAGATATTTACAGTACCTATAGGTAAGCCTTAATATAGGCTTACCTATAGGTAAAAGTGTCAGAGGAGGGTTTACTTCCTCTTTAATAAAGTGACCATGAACAACACTTGATATAAGCTCCAGTGGGATTAGTGCATCTATGTTGCCTCCACCACAATCACAGCCCACTTACCAGATGACCCCTTGAGTACCAGATGACATACTGAAGTATGTACTGTGACATACTGAAACAGAGCATGATCCCCTCCTATCGGAGACTGGGCCGCAGGGCAGTATTCCAACATGATAATGACCCCAAACACACCTCCAAGATGACCACTGCCTTGCTAAAGAAGCTGAGGGTAAAAGTGATGGACTGGCCAAGCATTTCTCTAGACCTAAACCCTATTGAGCATCTGTGGGACATCCTCAACTCGAAGGTGGAGGAGCACAAGGTCTCTAACATCCACCACCTCCGTGATGTCGTCATAAAGGAGTGGAAAAGGACTCCAGTGGCAACCTGTGAAGTTCTAGTGAACTCCCATGCCCAAAAGGGTTAAGGCAGTGCTTGAAAATATTGGTGGCTACACAAAATATTGACACTTTGGGCCCAATTTGGATATTTTGACTTAGGGGTGTACTCCCTTTTGTTGCCAGCGGTTTAGACATTAATGGCTGTGTGTTGAGTTATTTTGAGGGGACAGCAAATTTACACTGTTATACAAGCTGTACACTCAATACTTTACATTGTAGCAAAGTGTTATTTCTTCAGTGTTGTCACATAAAAAGATATAATAAAATATTTAAAAAAATGTGAGGGGTGTACTCACTTTTGTGAGATACTTAATATATTAATATACACACACACAGGGCAAAAACAAAAAAACAGAAAATTGAATTGGAATGACGTGTGATGACGAAACCAGGACATGTGTATGTGTATACCTGATACGCATTGGGAAGGACAAAGGACAAAATTGTTCACCAGATCAAGTATGCTATAGATGACGGTTATGATTGGTGATTTATCCTTGACCACTTACGGACCGCCCACTGTGTATTTACGAAGCTACTTTGATGTTAATTACCGGGGTTATGGCAATGTACATGGTAATCTTGTACATTGCAAGGATTTTAACAAACATTGTTGCAGATTTCTAACGTTTATTGTTCTGAAGAAATCATTGTTTGTTCTTCTGTGCCTCTGTGATGAGTGGGTCAAATGGGAGTGGTTTCATAATTATCTGTCAGCTGTGGCAGCTGCAGGGCTCTAATGAGGAAATCCGCTGGACCTGCATCCCTTTAGACATGTTCCTATTGGGAGTATCTCACCAAAAATGAAATTTTGTTGCAGGGGATGCCAGAAATCTGACTTGTATCTTATGCATACTTCTGGGAAAATTGGTGAGCCAATCACACAAGCAGGACATTTTTTTTCTGGGGTGTGGTCAGTACACAATCTGTGTACAAAACAGCTTCAGGTAGCCATATTGCATTGCATTTTCAGAAGATTGCAGATTGAAAAGGAAAAGTCATTTTTAATAACATTCAATTACAATATGAATGTGTCACAGTTGTATACGCTATATTGTTTTTTCTTTATTTGCTATTTTATTCCCCCCACGAAAGTGCAGTTACCCTTTAAGGGAGGGCTCCTTTCTCGACCAGCCCTGCCAAAAGGGGGCTACAAGGGCAAGAAAGGAGTTTAAAAAAAAAAATACGTCAAGTTCTTCCACCTCCGATTCGCTCACCCTGGTCTTTATGGATCTTGCTTTGTGCACTGATGCTCAGTCATGTTGGAACAGGAAGGGGCCATCCCCAAACTGTTCCCACAAATTTGGAAGCATGAAATTGTCCAAAATGTCTTGGTATGCTGACGTCTTGAGTTCCATTCACTTGAACTAAAAGACCAAACTTACCCCTAAAAACAACCCCACACCATAATCCCCCCCCCCCCTCCACCAAATTATTTAGATCAGTGCACAATCAAGGTCCATAAAGGCATGAATGAGAGAGTTTGGGGTGGAGGAACTTGACTGGCGTACACAGAGTCCTGGTCTCAACCCAAAGGGACACCTTTGGGATGAATTAGAGACTGTAAGGCAGGCCTTCTTGTCCAACATCAGTGCCTGACCTCACAAATGCGCTTCTGGAAGAATGGTCAAACATTCCCATAGACACACTCGGACTACTAAACCTTGTGGACAGTCTTCCCAGAAGAGTTGAAACTGTTATAGCTGCAAAGGGTGGGGCAACTCCATATTGAACCCTACTTACTAAGATTGGGATGACATTAAAGTTCATGTGCGTGTAAAGGATGTGCGTGTAAAGGCAGGCGTCCCAATACTTTGGTGATATAGTGTATGTCAACAATGACTGTCTGACAGGACTGGACTCACCTTAGCAACACTGTTATTCATATAATCTCTACCCTGGTCTTCTATCATTTTCTTTGCAAGGTAGACATGAATACCCTAAGACAGAAGGTAGAGTGTTAGAGTCACAGTACTGTGCAAAAGTTATAGGCAAGTGTGACGAAATGCTGTATTAAGTAAGAACGCTTTAAAAAAATATACAGTATATTTTCAAATCTTTCTTTTTATCAATTTACAAAATTAAAACACAAGAGAACAGAAGAAAAATCTAAATCAAATCAATATTTGATGTGACTACCTTTTGGTGTCAAACCAGCATTAACCACTTTACCACCGGAGGATTTTGCTGTCTTACGTCCTGGCCACTTTTTGCGATTCGGCTCCGTGCGACTTTAACGGACAATTGCGCGGTCGTGCGATGCCGTACCCAAACAAAATTTACGTCTTTTTTTCCCCACAAACAGAGCTTTCTTTTGGTGGAATTTGATCACCTCTGCGATTTTTACTTTTTGAGCTATAAACAAAAAAAGAGCGTAAATTTTGAAAAAAACAATACTTTTCACATTTTTTTCATATGAAATCCCCCCCCCCCCCCCCAAAAAAATATGTAAAAATCAAAATTGTTTTAAATTTTTGGCCAATTTGTTTTCTGCTACCTATGTTTGGTAAAAAAAAAAAAATCACAATAAGTGTATTTTGATTGGTTTGTGCAAAAGTTATTGCGTTTACTAACTAAGGGAAAGATTTCTGTCATTTTTGGTGTTTTTTTTTTTTTTAACGAGTAATGGCGGCGATATGCGATTTTTTTTGCGGGACTGCGATATTGCGGCGGACAGATCGGACCCTTGACTGACATTGACACTTTTGGGGGTACCAGTGACATTACTACAGTAATCAGTGCTATACATATGCACTGTTACTGTAAAAATGACACTGGCAGGGAAGGGGTTGACACTGAGGGTGATCAAAGGAGTTAATGTATGCCTAAAAGTGATTGACTGGGGGGGGGGGGGGGGGGGAGGGCTCTGTGATAGGCACAGAGAGATCGGGGTTTCAGCTTAGCTGAAACTCCTGATCTCTCCCTGCCTGTCTGACAGAAGACTCGCCTGCTTAGTTTACATAAGCAGGCGGGTCTTCTATCAGTTTCTCAGACGACTGCGGGAGGCCAGCGGTAATTGCCGCCGCTCCTCCCATGGCCCACCTTCCGCTGTGTCTAAACACCTCATGCCTCGGCATCGTGCACAAAATCACATAGACCTATGTGATTTTGCGCAGCCGAGCCGCCCTGCCCCAGTAATACTGCCGCAGTAATACTGCAGTTGCTGGTCAGCAAGAGGTTAAAGACCCCCCAGCATTGGTGTCAGTGGATGAAATAAAGACCCCCAGCATTGGTGTCAGTGGACTCATTAAAACCCCCAGCATGGATGTCAGTGGACGCAATAAAATCCCCCCCATCATTGATGTCAGTGGACGCAAACCCCCCCCCCCCATCATTGATGTTAGTGGACGCAATAAAACCCCCCAGCATTGATGTCAGTGGACGCATTAAAACCCCCAGCATTGATGTCAGTGGACGCAATAAAAACCCCGAGCATTGATGTCAGTGGACGCAATAAAATACCCCCCATCATTGATGTCAGTGGACGCAAACCCCCCCCCCATCATTGATGTTAGTGGACGCAATAAAACCCCCCAGCATTGATGTCAGTGGACACATTAAAGATGCCCAGCATTAATGTCAGTGGATGCATTTATAGACCCCCAGCATTGATGTTAGTGGACGCATTACATCACCCCCCCATCATTGATGTCAGTGGACGTATTTATAGACCCCCCAGCATTGGTGTCAGTGGACGCAAAAAAGATCCCCACCATTGATCATCAGTGCACACATTAAAACTCCCCGGTATCGGTGCCGGCGGACGCATTAAAAACCTGGTCAAGAAGCCATATAAGGTCATATGTATAGCTTATACCTTTCTGATGTAAGGCTTGAGGAATGCAGGATGACCAAGCCCACCCTTCCCCTTAAAAGGTGAAATCACTGTCCAAACAATGGATAAGCGAGCCCTTTCTCCTCAGGAATGTGAATGTCATATTGTTGCTTACAAGGGTGTAGGCCAGGGGTGGTCTTTTCCATTTACAAGTCTAAATACCACTGCCCAAACTGGTAAGACTTTAGTCTCACCCAGAACAGCCATGAGGCAAGTGTCTGGTCCTCATTACCTGTGCCATGTTGCATAATAGCAAATGGGACTCCATGGAAGGAAACGTCTTTAGTTAAGTATTCTTGTTAGATTTTCTTTATCTTTATCTGTATCTGTCATTACTTTTAATAAATGTTATACTTTTAAGTATGTGTGTGATCTCTCTTTGCACATATTGAACACAACCCCAAAAACATGACAAAACAAACCCCCAGCATTGATGTCAGTGGACGCATTAAAGACCCCCAGGATTGATGTCAGTGGACGCATTAACCACTTAAGCCCCAGCCCTATTTCGGACACTTTTTGTTTAAAGTTAAAACCAGTATTTTTTCCTAGAAAACTACTTAGAACCCCCAAACATTATGTATATTTTTTTAGCAAAGACTCTGGAGAATAAAATGTCGGTCATTGCAAAACTTTTTGTCAAGCGGTATTTGCGCAGCGGTCTTTAAAACGCCATTTTTTTGGAAAAAAATTGAAAAATCACATTTCACTGCATTTAAAAAATACTAAACAGTAAAGTTAGCCCATTTTTTTTTGTATATTGTGAAAGATGATGTCACGCCGAGTAAATAGATACCCAACATGTTACGGTTTAAAATTGCGCCCCCCCGTGGGATGGCGACAAACTACGGTCAATAGAGATCTCAATCTGCGACGCTTTAAATTTATTTAACGGTTACCAGTTTAGAGGTAGAGTGTAGCTCTTTTTTTTAAATTATTGCACACGCTCCGGCGATCGCGGCAATACCTCACATGTGGGGTTTGAACAGCGATTAAATTGCGTATACGTTTCTTTTTGTGCGCGAGCTAACGGTGACGGGGGCGGCAAATTTATTTATTTTTTTTTTCCTATTTATTTTTTATTTTTTTTTTAAACTTTATTACAGGTTTTAAAAAAAAAAAAAAAAAAAAAATCTGATCACTTTTATTGCTGTCACAAGCAATGTAAACATCCCTTGTGACAGCAATATGTGCGACAGGTACACTTTATGGAGGGATCGAGGGTCTAAAAGACTCTAGACCCCTCCACTACACTTCCCTGTATGCAAAACGCCAAAAACGGCATTTTTGCATACAGCCGTTTTTTAAATTTGCCGCCTTTTGCAGCACAGTAACCCGGAAGTGACGTCATGGACGCCGCCTCCGGGTAACGTCATTGGAGCCCCGATCGATGCCGTTTCCGGCATTCATCGGGACTCCATCCAGCCAGGGATGTGCTGGCTGAGTGCTCTGGGCTCCCGGTGGGACGGGAGCCCCGGACAAAGCCACGGAAGGCGGCGGGAGGGGGGGGGGGCGTCCCCTCCCGCCCCCCCCCCGGGTAACGATTGAGCGGCTCCCGAGCCGCATCGGTCATTACCGACGGAAAGCCGACCGTCGGCTTCAAACCACGGTACCGGGATGATGCCTCTAACTAGAGGCATCATCCCGGTATAAACCCGCAAAGTGTACCGACGTATCGGTATGTTACTATGCGGTAAGTGGTTAAAGAACCCTAGCAATGATGTCAGTGGACGCATTAAAGACCCCCAGGATTGATGTCAGTGGACATAATGACCCCCCAGCATTGATGTCAGTGGATGCATTAAAGACCCCCAGGATTGATGTCAGTGGACATAAAAAAGACCCCCATCATTGATGTCAGTGGACGCATTAAAGACCCCCCAGCTTTGATGTCAGTGGACATATTAAAACCCCCAGCATTGGATGCATTACAACTCTCCAGCATTGATGTCTATTGATGCATTAACCACTTCTGGACCCGAAGGATTTGCCCCCTTAATAACCAGGCCATATTTTGTGATTCGGCACTGCGTTAATTTAACGAAGAATTGCGCAGTCCTGCGACGCTGTACATGAATAAAAATGATGTCCTTTATTTCCCACAAAAAGAGCGACAATTCTGAAAAAAAAAAAAAAAAACTGAATTTTTGTAAAATCTTACCTGTAAAATTCCTTTCTCTGAGTCCTCCGACAGTCGCCGCCTCTTCATATTCGTCACATATGGGGTATTAGACTTTGCTCCGAAGGAGTAGCTAGGCAACAGAATATGTTAACATTAAAGCTTTTAACATATCCCACCCTCAAGGGGTGGTCCCCTCAGTCAATACCCTCCTACTTCCTGCAACCATATCTCAGTTTCAGTGGAATAGCAGTAGAGTATACAACCAAACCCCAAAAGAGGGGCGGGGGCGGCGACTGTCGGAGGACTCAGAGAAAGGAATTTTACAGGTAAGATTTTACAAAAATTCCGTTTTCTCTTACGTCCTCCGACAGTCGCCGCCTCTTCATATTCGTCACATATGGGGACGTCCCAAAGCAGTGCAAACATGAGGGGTGGGAAACGCATCCGCGCCGAAAAAGCAACGCAGTCTCCGCATCAAAGAAAGGAACCTTACCAAAGGAAGGAACCCAGCTGGGCAACAGGAAAAAACAGGTGCTCAACAGGAGCAACAACCCAGGAAAAGACAAATAACCAGGGGATAAAAAACTTATCCCAACAGCCAGTGGTCCCCACAAGGGACCCTAGGGAATCGCCGCACTAAGAACCTTGCGGAAGCATCCGCAGATGCCTGAACATCTACTTTGTAGAATTTTGTGAAAGTGTGCACGGTCGACCAAGTCGCCGCCTTACACACCTGGGCTACAGAAGCCCCATGACGACAGGCCCAAGACGTACTCAGAGATCTAGTAGAGTGCGCCTTCACAGGCACAGGAGGAACCTTCCCCTGCAAAGCATAGGCCTGTTCAATGGTCTGCCTGATCCATTTGGCGATGGTAGAGGCCGACGCCGCCATGCCCTTCCGAGGACTCTCTGGAAGAACAAACAAAGAATCCGTCTTTCGAAAAGACTAAGTCGATTTAAGGTAAACCCTTATCGCCCGAACAACATCCAGAGAATGTAATCTCACCTCCTTTGGATGTTTAGGCTTCGCGCACAGCGAAGGCAAGACAATATCCTCATTAAGATGGAATTCCGAAACTCGTTTCGGAAGAAAAGAAGGATTAGGTCGCAAGACCACCTTATCCAAATGAACAACCAGATATGGAGACTTGCAGGACAAAGCTGCCAGCTCCGACACTCTGCGAGCCGAAGTGATCGCCACCAAAAAGGCGACCTTTTTGGACAACATAGACAACGAGATCTCCCTGATCTGTTCAAAAGGAGCACGTTGCAACACAGACAGAACGAGATTCAAGTCCCAAGGGGGCAGAGGATCCCTCCTAGGAGGAACCAGATGCCGCACACCCTGAACAAAAGTGCCAACCAAGGAGTTGGAAGCCACGGGCCGTTGAAACAGAACGGCCAGCGCAGACACCTGACCCTTTATCGTAGCCAGCGCCAAACGCTGATCGACACCCGTTTGAAGGAAGGACAGCACTCGGGAAACCGAGTACGTGCGGGGAGAAAATCCCCTGGACTCACACCAAGCAAAATAGGCCTTCCAAGTACGGTAATAAACCTTCCCCGAGGAAGACTTCCTCGCGTTGATCAAGGTATGAACGACCTCTGGGGAGAGACCCTTCTCCCTCAGGACCTCAGTCTCAACAGCCAGGCCGTCAAAGCCAGCGACTGTAAAGCAGGATGGTATATCGGTCCTTGAGACAGGAGATCGTCTCGAAGAGGCAGACGCCACGGGGCGTCGACCGCCAGATTCACGAGGTCTGCGTACCAGGACCGGCGAGGCCAGTCCGGTGCCACAAGAATCACCGTGCTGCGTTCCGAGTGTAACCTGCGAAGGAACCTGGACAGCAACTGAATCGGTGGATATCAGCCTGTACTGATGCCACGGGGCCACTAACGCGTCCGACGCGTCTGCCCGAGGGTCGCGCGTCCTTGCCACGAACCTTCTCACCTTGTTGTTGAGACGAGACGCGAACAGGTCCACATCTGGAAGACCCCACTTCGCGCACAACATCTGGAAGACAGCCGGGTGGAGAGACCATTCCCCCTGATCCAGGGTCTGGCGACTCAGACAGTCCGCCTGCCAGTTCTCCACCCCCGGAATGTGAACCGCCGTCATCGCCGGGACATGAGCCTCGGCCCAAGACCGAATGTCGGCCACTTCTCGAGCCGCTCGGGCACTCCTGGTGCCCCCTTGGTGGTTGATGTAGGCCACCGCCGTGGCATTGTCCGTCTGCACCCGAACCGGGCAGCCCTGCAGCCGGTCCGTCCAGCGACCCAGAACACCACCCCAGCCCGACAGGCTGGCATCCGTGGTGATTACCGTCCACGAGATAGGACGAAACGACTTGCCCCCGGACACCATCGGGGACTGGAGCCACCACAGAAGGTCTCTTCTGGTGCGATGACTCAACGAGATTTGAAGATCCAGAGATTGAGGTCGCCCGTCCCACATGGACAGGACCTCCGCTTGGAGACCCCGCGTGTGAAACTGGGCAAAGGGAATCGCCTCGAAGGCCGAGACCATCAATCCCAGACATCTCATGCACGTCCGCAGAGACGAGTGCGGAACGTACCTGAGGGACCCGACTTCCTCCTGAAGAGTTCTGAGTTTGTCTTCCGGCAGGAAGACCTTCGCCTGCACCGAGTCCAGAATCATTCCCAGGTAGGGAAGACGAACCGACGGACTCAGCGTCGACTTTGGAAAATTTACCTTCCAACCAAACTCCTGCAGAGTTTGCATCGTGACAGACAGGTCCTTCTCCAGACCCTGGCTGGTCGCAGACCGAACCAGAATGTCGTCCAGATACCCTAGGACAGAAATGCCCTGGGCCCTCAATAATGCCAGAACCGGTGCAAGCACCTTGGTGAAGACCCGCGGAGCCGAGGCGAGACCAAAAGGCAACGCCACGAACTGGTAGTGATCCTCCGCAATGGCAAATCGAAGGTACCTCTGGTGACCCTCGAAAATGGGGATGTGAAGATACGCATCCTTCAAATCGATGGAGGCCATGAATTCCCCCGAAACCAGGGCAGCCACCACCGACCGCAGGGATTCCATGCGGAACTTGCGAACCCGCACAGAGCGGTTCAGAGCCTTCAAGTCCAGAATTGGACGAACCTTGCCCTCCTTTCTGGGCACGGTGAACAGATTGGAATAAAACCCCCGAAATCTGTCCCGATGAGGCACCGGAACTACCACTCCCTGAGCCCTCAGGTCCCGCACCGCCAGGTGCAGGTCCCGTAAACGCTCTGAAAACAGTTGAAGATTTGAGGGAAAAAATCTGCTCTCCGGCCGAGAGAGAAACTCGATCTTGTAACCAGATCAAACGATCTCCTGAACCCATCTGTCCCGCACGCGGGCCAACCAGGGCTGAAGAAAACCGAGCAAGCGTCCCCCCACCCCAAAACTGAGTGGGGGTGCCCCTTCAGGCCGCACTGTTATGGGCTGCGGATCCGGATTGACCGGACTTCTGTTTACCAGACCAGGGCTTCTTCTGAGAGCCTTGACCTTTGAACGGTTTGCCCTTGTAGTGCGACCGAAAGGCACGAAAGGACCCCTGAGGGGGCCGAAAATTAGCATGCTTCTTCCCAGAAGCCCCCTTAGCCTTGGGGAAATGGGGCAAGAGAGTGCTCTTACCTCCGGTGATCCCCTTAATCAACACATCCAAGGACTCCCCAAAAAGGCGAGACCCATCATAAGGCAGATTGGCTAAGGTCTTACGTGAAGACTGGTCCACCGACCAACATTTCAACCAAACCAGGCGGCGAGACAACACCGCCACGCTGTGCACACGTGCAGCCAACGGAACTAGGTCCAAGTCCGCATCACACAGATACATGACACCCTGGTGGATTTGATCCACCATATCCAGGGTCGCCGGCGAGGCCGAATCGGCCACTAGGACGCGCCTAAGCATCTGCGTCCAACTTGCGATCGCCTGGGCCGCCATGAGAGAAGCAAACAGAGCCTTAAGCATAGAACCCGTAACAGAATAAGTATGACGGGCAAGAGACTCCAATCTCCTATCCGTGGCATCACGGAACACAGGGGAATCCTCTGCAGGAATCGCAGTGGATTTGTTTAAAACCGCAATTGCGTGATCCACTGGGGGGGGCACACACCACCTTTCATCAGTGGAAGGCGAGAAAGGATAACGCAGCTTGAACCTACTTGGTACAGCAAAAGGTTTGCGCAGATTGCGCCATTGTTCCTTAACAGCGCGCTGAAAATCATCATTGCAGGGAAAAACCTGCGGCGTCCTGCGTTTTCTCTGCGTCCCATAAGCCGCCAAGGCAGCGGGGGGACACACTTCATCCTGCAAACGCAGCGTTTGCTTTATGGAAGCAATCAATTCATCCATGATTGCAAGCTCTTCAGGCGAGCCAGGGGGAGAATTATCAACCCCTTCAACTTCAGCCTCCACCTCGGACCCCACTAGATCCAGGGAGGAGCGGGACCCCGATAAGGAGGCCCCCGCCATAACAACCCCATCACCTTCACCCTCAGAATCAGAGGAAAGAGCAACTCTGGGTCTTTTAGTAGATTGAGCAGCCACCAGCATCTGCACCTGAGCAGCAAGGCCAGCCACAATAGTGGCTAAATCCCCCCCTGGGGGGGAAACAGCGGTCCCCTGGCTTTCCACCAAGGCGGTAGGAAATTTGCCCTCCTGAGAATCCATTGCCCCTATAACAAATGCCGGATAATAAAGGGTTAACTGCCCCTTTAACACGCGCGGCGAGCGCAGCCCACCGCACCACACACAAGCACAATGAGACCCCCACAGGGACAATAAAACTGACACAGGCAATGGATAGGAAGGATATAACCTGAGGAGACCCTCGCCGCTGCTGCTGCCTCGATCGGTGTACCCAGGAGAAGAGGAAGTGATGCTGCCAGGGCGCTCTATGAAAGCCTATGGGAGGCTACAAGAAAATGGCCGCCATGCATGTAGAACATGCGGCCGGAGCGAGTGTAGGCAAAATGGCGCCGAAACCGCCGCTCCACAGTACAGTAATGCACACATGTCTGTATATAAAAAAACATGTCAGATCGCCGCAGCGATCGCTGTATAATGCCCAAACATGCCACAAAACATGCCCCACAGCACACAGCTTCTCACACTGACAAGGCTGACACACACAGTGTCACACAGCTCCTCCCCCCCCCCCCCCTTGCAGCCCACAGCATGCAGCCGAGAGATAGGGAGACAAACAGTGTGAATAGAGGCAGGTTACACAGTCCCAGACTGACACCCCCCCAGACAGACAGGTCCCCACATAGATACACTTACCTCACAGTGGCGTGGGGGACCCGCACAGGCGAACGAGCCGCTGCACATGAGGCAGGGAGAGTCGCAT
Organism: Pelophylax lessonae; assembly: GCF_965119305.1. Classification (NCBI taxonomy): domain Eukaryota; kingdom Metazoa; phylum Chordata; class Amphibia; order Anura; family Ranidae; genus Pelophylax; species Pelophylax lessonae. The sequence goes on from NC_138776.1 coordinate 198,661,348, forward strand.
ACAAGACGCACAGAATGGGGGTTAAGAAACCGCACAGCGTCCAGTGAGGTAGCCACCTCACCAATCATCCCTGCACCGAACAGGGATGGGTCGTTCACTGTGCCAGGAGCGTTACCTGGCTGAACGCTCGATGGCAGGCTGGGAAGCCACTGACCCACAACCTGCGACCAGGGGGATCAGCCCGAGACCCAGCCCGCATGATCCTCTTCATCCGAAGAACTAACTAAAGCTGACAAAAAGAACAGCTAAGTAAAGGTAGAGAGAAAACTCAAACAAAAAATCAAAAAAGAAGAAAGAGTCTGGGGCACAAAGCCCCAGCACAGAGAGAGCCAGCCACTCCTGACAAGCTAGACATTAAAACTGAGATATGGTTGCAGGAAGTAGGAGGGTATTGACTGAGGGGACCACCCCTTGAGGGTGGGATATGTTAAAAGCTTTAATGTTAACATATTCTGTTGCCTAGCTACTCCTTCGGAGCAAAGTCTAATACCCCATATGTGACGAATATGAAAAGGCGGCGACTGTCGGAGGACGTAAGAGAAACAATATTTTTCACATTCTGCTTTATAACATTAGCATTTTTTAACATTTTAGGCCAATTTGTTTTCTACTACATATTTTTGGTAAACAAAAATCACAATAAGCGTATTTTGATTGGTTTGCGCAAAAGTTATCGCGTCTACTAACTATAAGATTTATGTCATTTTTATTTATTTTTTTTTACTAGTAATGGTCACGATCTGCGATTTTTAGCAGGACTATGACATTGTGGTGGACAGATCGGACCCCTGACTGACATTTTTGGGGGGACCAGTGACATTACCTCAGTAATCAGTGCCACAAATATGCACTGTTACTGTGCTAATGACACTGGCAGGGAAGAAGTTAACACTGTGGGTGATCAGGGGGTTAAATATGTACCTAGGAATGGGTTTCTAACTGTGGGGGGGGGGTGTGGCTTGTGAAATGATCACAGAGACCTGTGTTCCTATAAAGCAGGATCACAGGGGCTCTATGATCATTCCAGGGAGAAGGAAGGCCGGCTGTGTTTACAACAGCTGACCGTTCTTCTCTCTCAGCGGGGAACAATCGCGGGTGTCAAGACCGCAACCGGAGCCGCTTGCCCTGTGCATCGGCTTTCCCGCTGACGAGCGCTCGCCCTCTAGCTGCCTGCGCCTGAACGACATATAGCTACGGCGGTTTGCCCAGGAGCGGCTGCCTGCCACAGTATAACTGCGGCAAGCGGACGTAAATTGGTTAAAGACCTCCAGCACTGAGATCAGTGAAGGCAATAAAGACCCCTCCCCCCAGCATTGATGTCAGTGGACGCATTAAAACCCCCCATTATTGATGTCAGTGAACGCAGTAAAGACCCCCAGGATTGATGTCAGTGGACATAATAAAGACCCCCCATCATTGATGTCAGTGGACGCATTAAAAGACCCCCCAGCATTGATGTCAATGGATGCAGTAAAGACCCCCATCATTGATGTCAGTGGATGCAGTAAAGACCCCCATCATTGATGTCAGTGGATGCATTAAGGACCCCCAGCATTAATGTCAGTGGACGCATTAAAACTCCCCAGCATTGAGGTCAGTGGACGCATTAAAACCCCCAGCATTGGTGCTGGTGGACACATTAAAACCCCCAGCATTGGTGCCGGTGGACACATTAAAATGCCCAGGATTGATGTCAATGGATGCATTAAAACCCCCAGCATTGGTGTCTATTGATGTATTAACCACTTCTGGACCGGAAGGATTTGCCCCCTTAATAACCAGGCCATATTTTGTGATTCGGCACTGCGTTGATTTAACGAAGAATTGCGCAGTCCTGCGACGCTGTACATAAATAAAAATGATGTCCTTTATTTCCCACAAATAGAGCTTTCTTTTGGTGGTATTTGATCACCTGTGCGATTTTTATTTTTTGCGCTATAAGGCCCCGTTCACACTGGGGCGATCCGACTTCCAGGGGCGACCTCCGAGGTCGCGGTGCAAGCAGCGCGCCGCGACCTCGGAGCGGCCGGCACGGACTTCATAACATTGAAGTCTATGCAGGTCGCTCCGGGTCGCCCCAAAGAAGCTCCGGACCCTTTTTCTAAGTCGGAGCGACTATTAGAAGGGGTCCGCAGCTTCTCTATGGAAGGCGACCTACGGCGACCTGTGAGGCGACCAGGTCGTCTCACAGGTCGCCCCAGTGTGAAGGGGGACTAAAACAAAAAAAAAAGAGCGACAATTCTGAAAAAAAAAAAAAAAAAAAAACACAATATTTTTTACATTCTGCTATATAACATTCCCCCAAAAAAATTTAAAAATCTATTTTTTTTTTACATTTTTGGCCAATTTGTTTTCTGCTACATATTTCTGGTAAACAAAAATCACAATAAGCGTATTTTGATTGGTTTGCGCAAACGTTATCGCGTCTACTAACTATGGGAAAGATTTATGTCATTTTAATTTTTTTTACTAGTAATGGTCGCGATCTGCGATTTTTAGCGGGACTACGACATTGCGGCGGACAGATCGGACCCCTGACTGACATTTTTGACACTTCTGGGGGGGGACCAGTGACATTACTACAGTAATCAGTGCTAAAATATGCACTGTTACTGTACTAATGACACTGGCAGGGAAGGGGTTAACACTGAGTGATCAGGGGTTAAATGTGTACCTAGAGGCGTGGCTTGTGAAATGATCACAGAGACCTGTGTTCCTATATAGCAGGATCACAGGGGCGCTATGATCATTCCAGGGAGAAGGAAGGCCGGCTGTGTTTTCAACAGCTGACCGTTCTTCTCTCTCAGCGGGGAACGATCGCGGGTGTCAGGCGGCAATTGGAGCCGCTTGCCCTGTGCATCGGCTTTCCCACTGACAAGCGCTCGCCCCCTAGCTGCCTGCTCGTGAGGCGGGCGGTCATGAAGTGGTTAAAGACCTCCAGCATTGAGTTCAGTGAACGCAATATAGACCCCCCTAAGCATTGATGTCAGTGGATGCAATAAAGACCCCCAGCATTGATGTCAGTGGATGCAATAAAGACCCCCAGCATTGATGTCAGTGGACGCATTGAAGACCCTCAGCATTGATATCAGTGGACATAATAAAGACCCCCAGCATTAATGTCAGTGGACGCAATAAAGACCCCCAGCATTGATGTCAGTGGACGCATTAAAACCCCCAGCAATGATGTCAGTGAATACATTAATAGCCCCCACGATTGATGTCTGCAGATGCATTAGAGACCCTCAAGCATTGGTGTCAGTGGACGCTTTAAAACCCCTCAGCATTGGTGTCAAGGGACTCAGTAAACCCCCCCTCCCCCAGCATTGGCGTCACTGGACGCATTAAAATCCCCCAGTATTGGTGTCAGTGGATGCATTAAAGACCCCCCCAGCATTGATGTCAGTGAACGCATTAAAAAACCCCAGAATTAATGTCAGTGGATGCATTTAAGATCCCCTAGCATTGGTGGCAGAGGCTGCATTATTAACCCCTAGCACAGGTGCCAGTATTATTAAACCCCTCCCCCACATTAACCCCAGCAATGATGTCAGTGGATGCATTAAACCCCCCCCCCCCCCCGAGCATTGATGTCAGGGAAGGCATTAAAATTTCCCAGCATTGATGTCTATTGATGCATTAAAGACTCCCCCCCCCCCAGCACTCATGTGCAGGTGGACGCATTAAAACCCCCAGCATTGGTGTCAGTGGATGCAATAAAGACCCTCATCACTGAATTCAGTGGGCACAATAAAACTCCCAGCATTGATGTCAGTGGATGCAATAAAGACCCCCAGCATTGATGTCAGTGGACACATTAAAACCTGCAGCATGGATGACAGTGGATGCATTAAAACCCCCCATTATTGATGTCAGTGGACGCATTGAAGACCCCCAGCATTGATATCAGTGGACATAATAAAGACTCCCAGCATTGATGTCAGTGAATGCAAAAAAGACCCCCCCCAGCATTGATGTCAGTGGACGCATTAAATAACCCCAGCATTGGTGTCAGTGGACGCATTAAAACCCCCAGCATTGAAGTGAGTGGACGCATTAAAACCCCCAGCAATGATGTCAGTGAATATATTAATAGCCCCCACCATTGATGTCTGCGGATGCATTAAAGACCTCCAGCATTAATGTCAGTGGATGCATTAGAGACCCCCAAGCATTGGTGTCAGTGGACGCTTTAAAACCCCTCAGCATTGGTGTCAAGGGACTCAGTAAACACCCCCCTCCCCCAGCATTGGCGTCACTGGACGCATTAAAACCCCCCAGTATTGGCGTCAGCGGACGCATTAAAAAATTGACCAGTATTGGTTTCAGTGGACGCATTAAAAGCCCCCCCCCCCCCCCAGCATTGGTGTCAGTGGATGCATTACCACTTAAGCCCCGGAAGATTTTACCCCCATTCCGACCAGGGGGTATTTTGCGATTCGGCACTGCATGACTTTAACGGACAATTGCGCGGTCGTGCGATGCTGTACCTAAACGAATTTGGCGTCCCTTTTTTCCCACAAACAGAGCTTTCTTTTGGTGGTATTTGATCACCTGTGCGATTTTTTGATCACGCGCTATAAACAAAAAAAAGAGCGTAAATTTTGCAAAAATAGCAATATTTTTCACATTTTTTTATATGAAATTCCCCCCCAAAAAAATGTAAAAATCGAAATTTTGGGCCAATTTGTTTTATGCTACCTATGTTTGGTAAAAAATATCGCAAAAAGCGTATTTTGATTGGTTTGCACAAAAGTTATCGCGTTTACTAACAAAGGGAAAGATTTTTGTCATTTTTGTTGTTTTTTTTTTTTTAACGTGTAATGGCGGCGATCTGCGATTTTTTGCGGTACTGCAACATTGCGGCGGACAGATCGGACCCTTGACTGACATTTTTGACACTTTTGGGGTTACCAGTGACATTACTACAGTAATCAGTGCTAAATATATGCACTGTTACTGTAAAAATACACTGGTAGTGAAGGGGTTAACTTTATTTGGGAGGGAGGGGCTGTGTGTGTCCCTAGGGGCGTGCTTTCTACTGTGATTGGCTGTGGCTTGAGCTGTAAGGACACTGATCAACGGATCTACATAGTAGATCCGTGTGATCAGTGTCTTTACACAAGCTGCCTGACATTCTCCCTCTCCCCCGCCGATCGCCGAGTGGCCGGCGGACACCGGGTCCGCTGGTCACACGCGCGGGGGGGGGTCCGTGACCACGCGGGAGCGCGCCTCCGGGGGCGCTCGCTCCCTAGACCCTCACAAGCAAGCAACGTAGCCCTACGTTAGTTTGCCTGTGAGGGGCTGACCGCCGACGTAGATAGTCGTGCGGCGGTCGGCAAGTGGTTAAAAAACCCCAGAATTAATGTCAGTGGACGCATTTAAGATCCCCTAGCATTGGTGTCAGAGGCTGCATTATTAACCCCTAGCACAGGTGCCAGTATTATTAAACCCCTCCCCCACATTAATTAACCCCAGCAATGATGTCAGTGGATGCATTAACCCCCCCAGCATTGATGTCAGGGAAGGCATTCAAATTTCCCAGCATTGATGTCTATTGATGCATTAAAGCCCCCCCCAGCATTGGTGCAGGTGGACGCATTAAAACCCCCAGCATTGATGTCAGTGAAGGCAATAAAGACCCCCCTCTGCATTGATGTCAGTGAAGGAAATAAAGACCCCCCCCAGCATTGATGTCAGTGGATGCAAAAAAGACCCCCAGCATTGATGTCAGTGGATGCAATAAAGACCCCCAGCATTGATGTCAGTGGATGCAATAAAGACCCCCAGCATTGATGTCAGTGGATGCAATAAAGACCCCCAGCATTGATGTCAGTGGATGCAATAAAGACCCCCAGCATTGATGTCAGTGGATGCAATAAAGACCCCCAGCATTGATGTCAGTGGATGCAATAAAGACCCCTAGCATTGATGTCAGTGAAGGCAATAAAGACCCCCTTCAGCATTGATGTCAGTGGATGCAATAAAAACCCCCAGCATTGATGTCAGTGGATGCAATAAAGACCCCCAGCATTGATGTCAGTGAAGGCAATAAAGACCCCCAGCATTGATGTCAGTGAAGGCAAAAAAGACCCCCAGCATTGATGTCAGTGGATGCAATAAAGACCCCCCTCAGCATTGATGTCAGTGAAGGCAATAAAGACCCCCAGCATTGATGTCAGTGAAAACAATAAAGACCCCCAGCAGTGAAGGCAATAAAGACCCCCAGCATTGATGTCAGTGGATGCAATAAAGACCCCCAGCATTGATGTCAGTGGATGCAATAAAGACCCCTAGCATTGATGTCAGTGAAGGCAAAAAAGACCCCCAGCATTGATGTCAGTGGATGCAATAAAGACCCCCAGCATTGATGTCAGTGGATGCAATAAAGACCCCCAGCATTGATGTCAGTGGATGCAATAAAGACCCCCAGCATTGATGTCAGTAAAGGCAATAAAGACCCCCAGCATTGATGTCAGTGAAGGCAAAAAAGACCCCCAGCATTGATGTCAGTGGATGCAATAAAGACCCCCAGCATTGATGTCAGTGAAGGCAATAAAGACCCCCAGCATTGATGTCAGTGGATGCAATAAAGACCCCCAGCATTGATGTCAGTGAAGGCAATAAAGACCCTCAGCATTGATGTCAGTGAAGGCAATAAAGACCCTCCAGCATTAATGTCAGTGGACGCAATAAAGACCCCCTAGTATTAGTGTCAGTCTATGCAAAAAAGACTCCCAGCATTGATGTCGGTGGATGCATTATTAACCCCTAGCACAGGTGTCAGTATTATTAAACCCCTCCCCCTACATTAATAACCCCCAGCATTGGTGCAGGTGGACGCATTAAAACCCCCAGCAATGATGTCAGTGGATGCAATAAAGACCCTCAGCACTGAATTCAGTGGGCACAACAAAACTCGCAGCAATGATGTCGGTGGACGCATTAAACCCCCCAGTATTGATGTCAGTGAACGCATTAAACCCCCCAGTATTGATGTCAGTGAACGCATTAAACCCCCCAGTATTGATGTCAGTGAACGCATTAAACCCCCCAGTATTGATGTCAGTGAACGCATTAAAACCCCCCAGTATTGATGTCAGTGGACGCATTAAACCCCCCAGTATGTCAGTGGACGCATTAAACCCCCCAGTATTGATGTCAGTGGACGCATTAAACCCCCCAGTATTGATGTCAGTGAACGCATTAAACCCCCCAGTATTGATGTCAGTGAACGCATTAAAGATCCCCCAGTATTGATGTCAGTGAACGCATTAAACCCCCCAGTATTGATGTCAGTGAAAGCATTAAAACCCCCAGTATTGATGTCAGTGGACGCATTAAACCCCCCAGTATTGGTGTCAGTGAACGCATTAAACCCCCCAGTATTGGTGTCAGTGGACGCATTAAACCCCCCAGTATTGGTGTCAGTGAACGCATTAAACCTCCCAGTATTGATGTCAGTGAACGCATTAAACCCCCCAGTATTGGTGTCAGTGAACGCATTAAACCCCCCAGTATTGATGTCAGTGAAAGCATTAAACCCCCCAGTATTGATGTCAGTGAACGCATTAAACCCCCCAGTATTGGTGTCAGTGAACACATTAAACCCCCCAGTATTGATGTCAGTGAACGCATTAAACCCCCCAGTATTGGTGTCAGTAAACGCATTAAACCCCCCAGTATTGGTGTCAGTGAACGCATTAAACCCCCCAGTATTGATGTCAGTGAACGCATTAAACCCCCCAGTATTGATGTCAGTGAACGCATTAAACCCCCCAATATTGGTGTCAGTGAACGCATTAAACCCCCCAGTATTGATGTCAGTGAACGCATTAAACCCCCCAGTATTGATGTTAGTGAACGCATTAAACCCCCCAGTATTGATGTCAGTGAATGCATTAAACCCCCCAGTATTGGTGTCAGTGAACGCATTAAACCCCCCCAGTATTGATGTCAGTGGACGCATTAAAGAGGTTGTAAACCCACCTCACAAACTTGTACCTATAGGTAAGCGTATATTAAGGCTTACCTATAGGTGCTATAAATATCTCCTAAACTTGCACCGTTTAATAGATATTTAGAGTGCCTACTGCCGATGACGTCATCGGCGCAGGCGCTCTGAAGAAACGGCCACCCGTGCCGTTCCTTCAGAGCTCAGTGCCGTGAACGGCGGCTCCCGCGCGCATGCGCGGGAGTGATGTAATCGTGCCTCCGGCCAATCAGATGGCCGGAGGACGCGAACCCGGAAGCAGGACGGCCGGACATGTCGCCGTCCTGTCGCTGAGGTGGCGGCACGGCGGGGGCTTCGTTTTAAGGTAAGTACTACATAATGAGCTAGTATGCGATGCATACTAGCTCATTATGCCTTTTTCTTTACAGGGCATTTTTTTCCTCGTTTTTATTGGGGGAGTTTACTTCCTCTTTAAAGATCCCCCAGTATTGATGTCAGTGAACGCATTAAACCCCCCAGTATTGATGTCAGTGAACGCATTAAACCCCCCAGTATTGGTGTCAGTGAACGCATTAAACCCCCCAGTATTGATGTCAGTGGACGCATTAAAGATCCCCCAGTATTGATGTCAGTGAACGCATTAAACCCCCCAGTATTGATGTCAGTGGACGCATTAAACCCCCCAGTATTGATGTCAGTGAACGCATTAAACCCCCCAGTATTGATGTCAGTGAACGCATTAAAGATCCCCCAGTATTGATGTCAGTGAACGCATTAAACCCCCCAGTATTGATGTCAGTGAAAGCATTAAACCCCCCAGTATTGATGTCAGTGGACGCATTAAACCCCCCAGTATTGGTGTCAGTGAACGCATTAAACCCCCCAGTATTGGTGTCAGTGAACGCATTAAACCTCCCAGTATTGATGTCAGTGAACGCATTAAACCCCCCAGTATTGGTGTCAGTGAACGCATTAAACCCCCCAGTATTGATGTCAGTGAAAGCATTAAACCCCCCAGTATTGATGTCAGTGAACGCATTAAACCCCCCAGTATTGGTGTCAGTGAACGCATTAAACCCCCCAGTATTGGTGTCAGTGAACGCATTAAACCCCCCAGTATTGATGTCAGTGAAAGCATTAAACCCCCCAGTATTGATGTCAGTGAACGCATTAAACCCCCCAGTATTGATGTCAGTGAACGCATTAAACCCCCCAGTATTGGTGTCAGTGAACGCATTAAACCCCCCAGTATTGATGTCAGTGAACGCATTAAACCCCCCAGTATTGATGTCAGTGAACGCATTAAACCCCCCAGTATTGATGTCAGTGAACGCATTAAACCCCCCAGTATTGGTGTCAGTGAATGCATTAAACCCCCCAGTATTGATGTCATTGGACACATTAAAGATCCCTTAGTATTGATGTCAGAGGCTGCATTATTAACCCCTAGCACAGGTGTCAGTATAATTAACCCCCTTTCCCACATTGGTGGTCAATGGCATTGAAATGCAACCCATTCCATGACCACCAATGTGGGGGGAGGGGGTTATTAATACTGACAGTACCACAAGTGCAGAAGAGGGGAGGTGGGTTAAAATTAGTGGCGATCGACGGATATCGTTTTTTTAATGCCGATACTGATGTTTTGGTGATCGGATATTGGTATTTTTTTATTCTTTTTTTTTTCTGCAGGTACTCCTTGTGGAGGGATATGGGTGTCTAAAAGACCCAACCCCCCCCCCAGCACCGACAAGCATTCAAAACACCAAGTTTGGCTGTTTTGAATGCAGTCAGTTTTTTTTAATTCGGCGTCGAGTACCCAGGGGGATGGAGAGCACAGGGGGAGAGGGGGGGGACTGGAGAGCACTGTCTGGGGGGAACTGGAAATCACTGAGGGGGGAGCCAGGGAGCTGGAGAGCACTGGGGGAGCCAGAAAGCATGGGGGGGGGGGGAAGAGATGAAAAGCACTGTGGAGAGCTGAAGAGCACCGGGGGGGGGGGGGGGGCTAAGAGCACGGGGGGGACTAAATGAACTGCGGGGGACTAAGAACACTGGGGGGGGGGGTGCGGCTAAAGAACACTGGGGGGGCTAAAAAGCACTGAGGGGGGGCATTATTACATTCAGAGTATAGCACTGGTACAGGTAGGTGTCCTTCCGGGTCCGCAGTTTGCCCTTACTGTCAGTCAGTGGCCAGCAGCAGCCGAGGAGATGACCCAATCAGGCAGCGGGGAGGGCCGGCCGCAGTTTGCCTGGAGACACTGTGACTGGCTAGCAGCAGCAGTAACAGCCGGGAGATTATCAACCAATGAGGCAGCGGAAGCGTCACTGGAGGGCAGGCCGGCCGCATGAACGTGATGAGGCGGGGGTGCGGTTACCGAAACGGTTACCGCCCCCTTCCGCGTCATCATCACTATGTTATGTGTGCTATGGGGTATAGGAGAGGGGTGGGTCTGAGGAAGAGGGAGGTTCTAAGGAAAGGGGGGGGTCAAAAGAAGAGAGGGGGTGAGGAAGAGAGGGGGTGAGGAAGAGAGGGGGTGAGGAAGAGAGGGGGTGAGGAAGAGAGGGGGGTTCTCTACTAAGACAGATAAATTATTTTTACTGCACAGCCTGCAAAGGGGAATTAGTGACAAGGGACAATAATGATCCTGAAGACCCCTATATATCTAACATCAGCTCTTTTTATTGGAAATATCACAATGGGGGTACAGGGTCAGAGCCAACAGCCCCCCCCCCCCTCCCCCACCCAGGCACCATAGCAGCTGCATGGACTGTGGTGGCAATTGTTACTTCACTGCATACAAAATCCATGAGACCCCCTCTTTTCAATCAACGGGTGTCCTCATTTCTGAGCATACATCCCCTCCCCCACCACTATTATTGATGCATAAAATATATTTTTAAAGTCATTTTATTGTTGGCTATTTTTAATTACAATGTATTTTTACTCATGGATTTTCATAAATATACATTAAAAATTATTGTATAAGTGCCGGTTCACATTTCTGCGATGTAGGAACGCTGCGAATATACAGCGTGTTCCCGCATCGCATCCGCACCCCTGGCAGTTCACACTGCCATATGCCATACACTGGGGGTGTCAATTAAAAGTTAACGACACCCCCAGATCAGATGGCATATCAGAGTGCAATCTATAAGTTGGCACAGAATCGGATCACACTAGTGTGATCCACCATGCCATCCGATTCTGCTGCAGACCAAAAAAAGGGTCCTGTGCGAGATGGGTGCGATTGCGGTGGGAATTCAGTCATACAATCTGTATGGGTGAATTTGCAGCGCACAGAGATGGCATGTTATTTTAGGAGCGCTCAGAATTACATGCCATCTCTGTGATGGCAGAAATGTGAAGCGGCACTAAGCCAACATTTATGGTTTTGCTGTTGTTTTGGATAAAGTGGTGAAGGGTTCGTCCAGAGGGGGGCTTTAGCAGAGAAATGCTTTATAAATGCAAGAAAGTCATGGAAATAAAAAAATAAGATGAAAATGTAGAAAATAAATGTCTGCTTTCATGGTAAAATAAATCAATAAATAAAAAGAGAAAAGACTGACAGGCTGATGGGAAAAGCACTGATAGATTTACTGGGAGACTTTACCAAGGATTACCAATGACATTTTCTGGGCTCCATATAATATAAGCCTGGGGGGGGGGGGGGTAGGTGAGGAGATGGGGGGGGTAGGTGAGAAGATGGGGGGGGGGGGTAGGTGAGGAGATGGAGGGGGGGGGGTAGGTGAGGAGATGGGGGGGGGGGTAGGTGAGGAGATGGGGGGGGGGGGGTAGGTGAGGAGATGGGGGGGGGGGGTAGGTGAGGAGATGGGGGGGGGGGAGGTGAGGAGATGGGGGGGAGGTGAGGGGATGGGGGGGTAGATGAGGAGATGGGGGGGGGGGGGGTAGATGAGGAGATGGGGGGGTAGGTGAGGGGATGGAGGGGGGGGTAGGTGAGGAGATGGGGGGGGGTAGGTGAGGAGATGGGGGGGGGAGGTGAGGGGATGGGGGGGGAGGTGAGGGGATGGGGGGGGTAGGTGAGGGGATGGGGGGGGGTAGGTGAGGAGATGGGGGGGAGGTGAGGAGATGGGGGGGGGAGGTGAGGAGATGGGGGGGGAGGTGAGGAGATGGGGTTCTAGGGAAGAGAGCAGAGGGGTAGGTGAGAGGGCTCTAAGGATGAGGAGGAGAGGGGGAAGGTCTTGGGCTGAGTTCTCCCCCCTTGTACTTACCACCACACCGGGAAGCATGTTTTGTTTTCCTCCCTCCAGCCATGTGACCAGGGTGATAGAGGGAGGACGGGCAGGCTTCCCTCACTATACAGCGGCGCTCTCTATTGCCACCTGCAGGCTGGAGGGAGGACAAAGTCTAATCCTCTCCCCAGCTCTCTCACTCCTGTCAGTAAGCATCGGGGATGAGCGGCCTCACTGGCAGCGCGCGGAGGTGGGCTCGCGCTTCCTCTGATTGGTGCAGGGGGCAGGCGGATCATGTGACGTGTGGCACGCGCAGGCGCCATTTTTACTGTGGTTGCCAGGGAGAGGGAGTGTCTCCTGTCACTGCCGTCACAGCGCCCTACAGCGGATTTTTCTGACATTACAGCTTCTATATCTAATCATCTGTATCCAGGAGAGACGGTAAGTGTCATTAGCTGTCATGTCACCTTACCAGTGAGGTCGGGTCCAGTGTCTGGATATGTGTGTGTGTGTGGGGGGGGGGGGGGGGGGGGGACAATAGAGACCTGGACCCGATTTGTACTGTAAATGATCTGTCAATGTTTTCTCTCCTCCTTTCTAGTTGGAGGGAAGAGAAATCACTTTTTCACACTCAGGATCAGAGCTGCCATTAGAAATCACAGGGGCCCAGAACAGCCTCCTGACAGGGGCCCCAAACAGCTGACCTGACAGGCCCCCCCCCCCCCCCCCACAGTTCAAATCTTTTTCCCAACTCACTCCCCCCCCCCCAATTCCCCCTCCTAGCAGAAATCTTGGCAGTGAAAGGTTTAGGACTCTTTCACACGGGCGATCCGATCAGATCCGCCTGTCAGTTTTTTAGGTGGATCTGATCGGATCCTCCATGCAGCTCTATGGGGCAGCGGATGTCAGCGGAGACACCTCCACTGACACCCGCTGCCACCCGCATCCGATCCTGTCCGTGAAATCCGGACGGATGGAAACCCTATTTTTCCATCCGTTCAGTAATCGGATCGGATCTGATGAGAGCGGACAGGCGGTCCTCTCTCATCCGATCCCCCATAGAGGGCAGCGGGGGCTGAGACACCTCCCTCTCCACTCTGCAAGCGGAGACGGAGCTGTCATCCGCCGCCTACGGAGGCGGACCGTGTGAAAGAGCCCTTAATGGTTTTTCTTTAACTTTTTAGGTTTATTAACCACTTAAGCCCCGGAAGATTTTACCCCCTTCCTGACCAGGGGGTATTTTGCGATTCGGCACTGCGTGACTTTAACGGACAATTGCGCGGTCGTGCGATGCTGTACCTAAACAAATTTGATGTCCTTTTTTCCCACAAACAGAGCTTTCTTTTGGTGGTATTTGATCACCTGTGCGGTTTTTTGATCATGCGCTATAAACAAAAAAATGCGTCAATTTTGCAAAAATAATATTTTTCCCATTTTTTTATATGAAATTCCCCCCAAAAAAATGTAAAAATCTAAATTTTTTAACATTTTCGGCCAATTTGTTTTATGCTACATATGTTTGGTAAAAAAAATCGCAAAAAGCGTATTTTGATTGGTTTGCGCAAAAGTTATCGTGTTTACTAACAAAGGGAAAGATTTTTGTCATTTTTGGTGTTTTTTTTTTAACGAGTAATGGAGGCGATCTGCGATTTTTTTTGCGGGACTGCGACATTGCAGCGGACAGATCGGATCCTTGACTGACATTTTTGACACTTTTGGGGGTACCAGTGACATTACTACAGCAATCAGTGCTATACATATGCACTGTTACTGTAAAAATGACACTGGCAGTGAAGGGGTTAACTGTATTGGAGGGGTTAAGTGTGTCCTAGGGGCGTGCTTCTAACTGTGATGGGACATGGCTACTAGTGTAAAAACAGAGATCAATGGTCCTACATAGTAGAACTGTCTGATGTCCATTTTTACACAGGGAAGAATGACAGGCGGCTTGTTTACATTAGCCGCCTGCCTTTCTCCCTCTTTACCGACGATCGCAGAGTGACCGGCTGACATCGGGTCCGCCGGTCACACGCACGGACTCCTCAGTGAACGAGCCGGGGGGGGCGCGCGCCTTAGTGGGCGCGCGCTCGCCTGCTATTGGCTCACAAGCCGGTCACAGGCTAGTGACGTATATATACGTCGCTTTGCCTGGCCGGGGCTGACCGCCGCAGTATATTTACTTGCGGCGGTCGGCAAGCGGTTAAGCACAAACAATTTCTGTGATTTTTAATCTTGCACAGTATTATTTCTGAGGGGAGTGCAGCCCCTGGTGAAGTCTTTTTTCTTTAGTACATAACTGTTAGAGCCATAATTTGGGGGAACAATTGTGCTAGTAGCAGCTTCCAAGGTCAGCTATAGCAGTAATAAGAGCCTAAACACAGGATTGTCATTGTATGGAAAAAGAAGAGCACAGGTAATACTGGTAAATGCTCCTTTCACCTCTGCCTGGCCGATTTTGGGAAGACCTTTCAGAGTTCAGTTCCTCCTTAACCACTTTACCACCGGAGGATTTTGCTGTCTTCCGTCCAGGCCACTTTTTGCGATTCGGCGCTGTGCGACTTCAACTGACAATTGCGCGGTCGTGCGACGCCGTACCCAAACGAAATTTACGTCCTTTTTTTCCCACAAACAGAGCTTTCTTTTGGTGGTATTTGATCACCTGTGTGATTTTTACTTTTTGCGCTATAAACAAAAAAAGAGCGTTTATTTTGAAAAAATAACAATATTTTTAACATTTTTTTATATGAAATTCCCCCCAAAAAAGATGTAAAAACCAATTTTTAAAAAAAATTTTGGCCAATTTGTTTTCTGCTACCGATGTTTGGTAAAAAAAATCGCAATAAGCGTATTTTGATTGGTTTGCGCAAAAGTTATTGCGTTTACTAACAAAGGGAAAGATTTCTGTCATTTTTGGTGTTTTTTTTTTAACGCGTAATGGCGGCGATCTGCGATTTTTTTTTGTGGGACTGCGACATTGCGGCGGACAGATCGGACCCTTGACTGACATTTTTGACACTTTTGGGGGTACCAGTGACATTACTGCAGTAATCAGTGCTATATATATATACACTGTTACTGTAAAAATGACACTGGCAGGGAAGGGGTTGATTTTATTGGAGAGGGAGGGGTTAATGTATGCCTGGTGCTTACTGACGTGTAGGGGGGGAGGTGACTGAGTGAGTCATGGACAGATCGGATGTCCAGCTATGCTGAACAGTCCGATCTGTCACTCCCTGTCACTATGGAGATCCGTCCGCTTGTGTTTACACAGGCGGGCGGATCTCCACACTAGATCCCCGGCGATCGGAGCAGAGCAGCGGCGATCGCCGCTGCTCCTCCCTTGGCCCGACTCCCGCTGTGAATGAAAACAGCGGGAGCGAGCCTCCGGCGGCGCACAGGCGCCGCCCAGAAGGGGGAGTGTCTGACAACGTTAATACTACGTCGTCAGACGATAACGAACCACTCTGCCGCAGTAGTATTACTGTGAGCAGACGTAAAGTGGTTAAATGATGGCGTTACCGTTTCACTGTTCAGGGTTTGTATATAAAGTACGTTTCTGCTCTAGTATGATGGGGAATCGCTCACATATATAAATAGGGAAAGGGGAGTTGTAGGTTTCAGGACAAGGTGTCACATGCTTGTGATGAATACAACCTACTCAGGAAAAGCCATTTCTCTTTTTGGTAACTGAGGACCAACTATGTAATTCATGACATAACTATCATATACTTAAAGGGATCAATCCACTAAAAAGTCACATTTACCTTCTAGGTGTATCCTGGTGGGTTGGGTCATTTTTGCCTTCTTATTATATGACTACTCCAAGATCTTCTTATAATAAATTTCAAATGACATTCCACTAGAAAGGTGAGAATCAATGGGTGAGATAAGGAGCACTGATTTTCTAAGCCAAGCCTTACACAGAGCGAACTTCTTTCCTGCAACCATGGGTTGCAATAAAGAAAATCGATCGATTTCCCCATCAACACCGACTCCCACAGAGCCATTGTGTTCTCCTGGCGGGGGAAGATGCCGCACTGAGAGAACACAGTGATTTTTGCTAGCAGCTATAACAGCCACTAGCAATAATCACCTATAAACTCGGACAGGCTGGTTGTACCCAGGTTGATCGATCAACTAGGGTACATTCAGCCTGCCCATACATGGTTCCGATCTCGGCCGGTTCCTGCTAGTTACTTAGCTGTCCAGTTGGTTCTCTGACTTCTATACAATGGGAGTCACAGCCTCAGAGCAACAAGTGACATCAGAAAATCTTTGCATGTGTTTCTGGGTCAGTGGCTCAGAAAGTGCTAAAGCCCAAAAAAATGATTTTCTGTAAACAGGCTCCAAACAACTCTGTTTTGAGGTGGGGGGTGGGGGGGTAAAAAAAATGCATACTACCAGATCGGTGGTCTTTAGGAGTTATGAATGCCATTATGTCAGTGGAAGGAATGGGGTCCTTGTGTTAATAGGAAAAGGTGGCCCAGCATTGGTGTTCTATGAGACTCAACTTTCAGTTTTCATCCCCTGTGCTTTCCCTCATAGGGAGGTCACAACCAGGCCTATAAGCACCATTGGAAAGGAGTTCACACCACCTAAGGGTGTCTGAAATAATGCCAGGTGCTGGAACCATCTGCCTTCCACCCTCAGACTTTCTGAATACAGTAGCTTGCAATGAGAAAGCTCTGCATGTAGGGCCTTCTCACAGGGGCTGGTCTATGGAAACCACCTTGCCATAGTTTGGGGACCTTTGGCTTAAGCCTTGTTCCCACAGGCATTAGTTTGAGTAAGATCAGTATGAGCTGCAAACTTCTTCCCAACTTCTAGCAGCTTTATTGATGCATTTAAAGCACTCCAGTTTAGAGAGGTGATACACACATCACAGAGAGCTGACTGTCACATTAACCTCCCTGGGGGTATTCCCGAGTGTGGCTCGGGGTTAACTTTCAGTACCAAAAGCAGTAACCCCGAGCCACACTTGGGATTACCACAGAATGTTATTCACCTTCCCTGCGATCCCCCGCCGTCCCCCCTGCCATCCTCCCGGTCGTCCTCATACTCTCTCCCCGCTCTGTGCTCGGCCGATTGCTGGCACTTGCCTTCCGGTTCTCTTCCCTGCGAGCGTTGCGACGCAGGGGGGGGGGGGTGGAACCGGCGGCAAATTCAAGTGTAAATACACCAAATTACATGATACAAAGCTGTGATCCTAACGGATTACACTGTATCATCCCATTTAACCACAGAATTTCACCGGGTGACTTTTCCAGTGCCCTGCCTGTGCTTTTCCAGTTCTTTGTACCTGGAAAACAGAGAACGACCATGGCGTCCAAAAAGTGTTCTTTTTGCGCAAAAGCACTTTTAGACGAACTGGAAAACAGCGACAGCGAAACGGAGTTACTTGAAGAACTAAGCGATAGCGATTTGTGGGAAAATTCGTCATCGGGTACGGAAAGTGACGACATCGACGATTCTGATGTCTCTTCCTAGCACATAGCTTGTGGAATTTGGGAAGTATATCAAATGATTCTTCAGAATTTTCAACAGAGTTTTGCGCCAGAAAGAGACATCAGAATCGTCGCTGTCGTCACTTTCCGTACCTGATGACGAATTTTCCCATGAATCGCTATCGCTCTGTTCTTCAAGTAACTCAGTTTCGCTGTTGCTGTTTTCCAGTTCGTCTAAAAGTGCTTTTGCGCAAAAAGAAAACTTTTTGGACGCCATGGTCGTTCTCTATTTTCCAGGCACAAAGAACTGGAAAAGCACAGGCAGGGCACTGGAAAAGTCACCAGGTGAAATCCTGTGGTGAAATGGCATGATACAGTGTAATCCGTTAGGATCACAACTTTGTATCATTTCATTTAGTGTATTTACATTTTTGAATTTGCCGCCGGTTCCACCCCCCTGCGTCGCAACACTCACAGGGAAGGGAACGGAAAGACAGGTGTCAGCATCGGCCGAGCACACAGCGGGAGGACAGTGGGAGGACAGCGGGGGGAGGACAGCAGGGGAGGACAGCAGGGGATCGCAGGGAAGGTGAGTTTTAAAATATAAAAGAACAGATTTGCATGCAAAACAATGTAGCGCTTTTAGCACAGTAATCTGTACATAATTAGACCGCCAGAGAGGTTAAACATGCTTCTAGTAGAATTGGGGGAGCTTCAGCACTTCTTGCTGTGTAGGAAAATGGTGGTTGCTTGCTGAAGCTTGCTAGCAACTTGTTTAAATGACATTTTCATTAGGATTTAGGTTTGCCCTGCCCAAAGCTTGCTTAACCACTTGCCGACCGCCCATCGCATATATACTGCGGCAGGCTGGCTCAGCTGCGCCAATCGCCGTACCTGTACAGCGGTTTGCGGGAGCACTCCTGGGGGGAGAGCCCATGCCGCCGCCGGCACGCACCCACCCCCACTAGGCAGCAGGGATGCCGATCAACAGGGCCGGCGGCCGCGATTGCCGCTGTGCACCCGCGATGGCTCCCCGCTGATAGAGAACACCAGTCAGCTGTTGTAAAGACAGTAGACCGTTCTTCTCTCTGAAATTTTCACAGAGTGCCTGTGATTCTCCCATATAGGATCAAAGGTCTCTGAGTTTATTTCACAAGCCCATCCCCCATACAGTTAGAAAACACTCCCCTAGGCTCACACTTAACCCTTTGATCGCCCCTGGGTTAACCCCTTCCCTGCCTTGTCATTATTACAGTAACAGTGCATATTTTTAGCACTGATTACTGTAGTAATGTCACTTGTCCCCCCAAAAGTGTCAAAAATGACAGTTAGGGGTCCAATCTGTCTGCCGCAATGTCGCAGTCCCGCTAAAAATCGCAGATCACCGCCATTACTAGTAGAAAAAAAAATGACATAAATCTTTCCCCTGGTTTGTAGACGCAATAACTTTTGCGCAAAGCAATCAAAATGCACTTATTGGGATTTTTTTTTTTACCAAGAATATGTAACAGAATACAAATTGGCCTAAAATGATGAAAAAAATTGATGTTTTATTCTTTTTTTGGAAATGTTATATAGAAGAAAATGAAAAATATTGTTTTTTTTTTTGTAAGTGCCGGTTCACATTTGTGCGATCACCGAGATCGCATGTAATTCGGAGCGCACTGCTCCTAAAATTACATGCCATCTCTGTGCGGTACAGTTTGTATGACTGAATTTGCACCGCAATCGCACCTTACTCGCACAGGACCCTTTTTTGGTCCGCAGCAGAATCCGATTCTGTGCGAACTTTCAGATTGCACTGCGATATGCGATCTGATCTGGGGGTGTTGTTAACTGTTAATTGACACCCCCAGCGTGTCGCATATGGCAGTGTGAACTGCCAGGGGTGCGGATGCGATGCGGGAACACGCTGTATATTCCCAGCGTTCCCACATCGCAGAAATGTGAACCGGCACTTAAAGGCTTTTAAAGCATTGCCTATGGACAATTGTAGGTAGAGCAGTTTGTCACCATTTAATAAGCATGCACATGACAAGTTTGGTATCTATTTACCTGATGCAACATTATCTATTATATTTTAGCAAAAAAAAAAAAATCAGACCTCTGTCTGATCAGCTGTAGCTTGTAGCTGTCAGCTTGTAGGGCAGATGAGTTATCGACTATCTAACAGACCCTTGATTTCTCCACGAGGAGTGCCTGTCACCGGCCAAAGCTATCACAGGAGGTCTTGTCCACCCCTTGTAATAGCAATAAAGTTGGATGAAAAAATATATTTTAACCACTTCCATACCAGGCCATTTCTGGCACTCCGCTCCTACATGTAAAATTCATAATTTTTTTGCTAGAAAATTACTATTAACCCGCAAACATTATATATTTTTTTTTTAGCAGAGACCCTAGGGAATAAAATGGTGGTCATTGCAACTTTTTATGTCACACGGCATTTGCGCAGAAATTTTCCAGATGCGCTTTTATGGGAAAAAAAACTTTCATAAATAAAAAAAAAAAACACTACAGTTAGCCCGATTTTGTTGTATAATGTGAAAGATTATGTTATGTCCAGTAAATAGATACCTAACATATCAGGCTTTAAAATTGCGCACACTCGTGGAATGACGCCAAACCTTGGTACCTAAAAATCTCTATAGGCAATGCTTTAAAAAAGTTTACAGGTTACCAGTTTAGAGTTACAGGGGAGGTCTTGTGCTAGAATTGTTGCTCTCACTCTAACGTTTGCTACGATACCTCACATGTATGGATTGAACGCCATTTAAATATTACATATGTGGCCATGACGAACGCATACGTTCTCTTCTGCATGTAACAGATAAGGGCACTTTAATTTTTTTATTTTTTTTTTTATATTTTATTTTTTTTATCACTTTTATTCCTATTACAAGGACTGTAAACATCCCTTGTAATAGGAATAGTGCATGACAGGTTCTCTTTATGGAGAGATCTGGGGTCAATAAGACCTCAAATCTCTCCTACAGGCTGGAAAGCCTGAAATAAAAAAAAAAAACGATCTCGGCTATCCAACCGAGGTAACAGCAGTATTAACAACTGCCAGGCCAGGCGTGACGTCATCACCTCATGCCCTGGCCTTCAAGAGTCAAAGAGACTGCAGGGGACCATCTGGTCCTCAGCAGTCTCTATGGTGTACTTCCGCCAGCGGCCGATTCCTTCCCTGGCACGCCGATTGCACGGGAGAGTCAGTAGAAGCACCGGAGGGGGCGGGAGGGGGAGATGTCCTCTCCCGCCACCTATAAGAACAATCAAATGGCTGAACAGCCACTATGATTGTTCTTATGGTGAAGGGAATCGCAGGCTGAAAAACCCTATTATCTGAATGATGCCTGCATCTGCACCCATCATTCAGATATCCCCACCTAAACCCCTGGATGTCATATGACGCCCAGCGGTAAGGAAGTGGTTAAAAGAGTGTAACAAAAAAAAAATGTGAATAAAAAAAATAATATTAAAAATGAACAATTTAAATGACTCCCGCCTGCCCCCATGATCATGCCTAATGCAATTGTGTGCTTAGGTCTGGCATGCATATGTAAAGAATGATTGCATCACACATGTAAGGTGTCGCTATGAACCTCATAGTGAGAGAAAACATTCTAGTGCCAGAGCCCACGGATAACCTATAAAGGCTTTTAAAGTGTTGCCAATGGACAATCTCAGGTACCGCAGTTGTTGCCATTTCACAGGAGTGCGCAATTTTCAGTCTTGGTGTTGGTGACGTATTACCGGACACAGCGCCATCTTTTATATTTTACCAGAAAAACTGGGTCTAATTTTGGCACTAAAATTAGTTTGAGTGTAGTTTTCAAGAAAATATACAGTATGATGTATTATAGCATAACCCAATGGTGAAGAATTATATGGAGCTGCGTCTGTCAATGGATGATAGAGAAATATATATATAAAATGTTTGGGGGTTCTAGGTAATTTTCTAGCAAAAGATACTGGCTTTAACTTGTAAGCAACAAGTGTCAAAAAAAGGCTTAGGAATGAAAGGGTTAAGATGCCCAGAGGTAGGGCATAGCTTAAGATCACATGACCACCGTAGTTGGCTGTCATGTCATCCAAACATCCGTTGTCTCAAACGATATTGACTGCAATTCACGCAAATATGCGGCCTCTCTGCGCTAAGGCCCAGGGGCCGAGAGGCCGCTAAATTTTACACAAGAAAAAAAAAAACCAATAGAGAAACTGTATATCACAAAGAATGCACTTTTCACCACAGGTACATTACAGGAGATACAAAGAGAATGCTGGTGCATTTAGTAAAAAAAGAAAAAGGACATAAGAACTCTTTAGACCGTAGCAACTTGGTTTCCAGGCCTCTGGCCTGATGTGGGTCTGCCATTAGTAGCGGAATCCTCCCGCAGAGTGCCCACAGCATTGTACCCCAATGATTGCAGAGACCAGTGTGCGTGCTCCCTTCAACCCAATGTACTTACCTGGCGGCGGCTCGGCTATCGGCGGCGGCTTCTCCCCTCCTCGATCCTTCGTCCTCTTCTGCGGCGGCGGGAAGGTGAGCGGCGGCGGGAAGGTGAGTGGCTTCTCCCTCATCCTCTTCTGCGGCGGGAACCGGCGGGAAGTTAGCGGCGGTGACGGTGAGTGACTGACGCACGCATCGGCATCTTCCCCATTGCGACGTCAGTGATCGATGTCCTGGATGATGATTGGTCCAGGCTGTAGACTGGACCAATCACAGCCAGGATATCACGAAGGTGGGGGTGGCCAAGCGCTCTTTCCTGCGCCTAGGTTACGCCCCCAGAAGGCAGCCAATCGGCGCCTTTCTGGGTCGTAAACCCCACCCCCCCTATGCACGGGCCGCCACTGATGTGAACGTAGCCTTATGGGTGGCAATTTCTGGGCACTGATGAGGAGACTGTTGGGTGAAAGGTGTAATTGGGGGGGGGGGGGGGCTGGGGACTGTGTGGGGACCTTTATTAGTGTGCTTTTACTTTTACAGGTGTACAGAGCAGTAACTCACTGTTTCTGGCTCTGCTCTCCTCACACTGGAAACTGTGTGTGAGGGGAGAAGAGCTAGTAACAGTGAGTTACTGCTCTGTGTTTACATTTTGTGATCGGCTGTGAATGGATTCACAGCCGATCACATAGTAAACAGTCACTGTCAGTGGCTGTTTACTACCGCCGGTGACTAGCTGGGTTCCTAGGGAACACAGAGCCACCGACATGACCGCGCTGCGCGCTCCCGATCGCGCATACGTGGTCATCTTCTGGGCTTTACTATTGTGATCGGCTGTGTGATTAGATCACAGCCGATCACGTGGGAAACAGCCATGCCCATTGGCTGTTTCCCCCATGACGGTGACGCGCTGTGTCCCAGGGACACGCCGCCACCGACAGTGCAGGGCGGCGCGCACACGATCGCAGGCCTGCCCTGCCTGAATGGGCCGCTGTCATATGACGGCAACCCAGAACATTTGTCACACCGCTCCGCCGTCATTTGACGGTGGGCGGGCGGCAAGTGGTTAAAGACAGCCCTGATTCTAACAGTCTATTCAGTAGGACTATCAGCTGTGTATCCACCTGACTTCTGCACAACACAACTGATGGTCCCAACCCCATTTATAAGGCAAGAAATCACACTTATTAAATCGGACAGGGCACACCTGTGAAGTGAAAACCATTTCAGGTGATTACCTCTTGAAGTGTGACTCTACAATTTCCATAGTCATGAAAATAAAGAAAACTCTTTGAATGAGAAGGTGGGTCCAAACTTTTGGTCTGTACTGTATACATATATACACAGTATATATATATATATATATATATACACGTATATATATATATATATATATGTATGTGTATATATTTTTATATATATATATAACGTATATATGTACAGTATATATACTTTAACTTATTTATAGTCATTTATTATATTATTTTTTGATTTTGTGTTTCAAACTTTATCATACCCGAGATGTTATAAAGAAGAACGCACAGTAAAAAAAAAAAAATCATATGTAAATAATTGGTTTGGGCTGCTCGTCATTAAGAATTACTAGCAAAATAATTGTATCGCTATCAGCACCTAAAATTGGAAAGAATCATACCACCAGGGAGATTAAAGAAGAACTACACTCACCGGCCACTTTATTAGGTACACCTTGCTAGTACCGGGTTGGACCCCCTTTTGCCTTCAGAACTGCCTTAATTCTGGCATAGATTCAACAAGGTGTTGGAAGGATTCCTCAAAGATTTTGCTCCATAGTGACACGATAGCATCACACAGTTGCTGCAGATTTGTCGGCTGCTCATCCATGATGCCAATCTCCCGTTCTACCACATCCCAAAGGTGCTCTATTGGATTGAGATCTGGTGAGTGTGGAGAACATTGGAGTACAGTGACCTCATTGTCATGTTCAAGAAACCAGTAATGAGATGATTTGAGATTTGTGACATGGACTTTATCCTGCTGGAAGGAGCCATCAGAAGATGAGTACACTGAGCCATCAGAAGATGGGTACAATGTAGTCATAAAGGGATGGACATGGTCAGCAACAATACTCAGGTAGACCGTGGTGTTTAAACAAAGTTTTTTGGTACTAAGGGGCCCAAAGTGTGCCAGGAAAATATCCCCCACACCATTACACCACCACCAGTTTGTATAGCTGAAATTGCATTGCATTGGAACTGAAATGGTGGAGGACCCTTTATTTGGTCCGCACTGCAATTGGATTGCATGGAGTTCAGACCCATGCAATCCGATCCCTGGCCAATTTCACAGTTCGCACTGCATTCTACAAACTGATTTGGGGTGTCATTAAGATTACATTGACATCCGCAGTGGTTAGCAGAGAGCAGTGTGAAGTGCCTGTGAGTCAGATGCAATGCAGGAACCCACACAGAAATTGTGGTAGTTCTCGCATCACATCAGTGTGAACCCAGCCTGAATGTACGCACAAGGATTACATATAGAGGTGTCAAACACAAGACCCGTGGGCTGAATCCACCCCTCCAGGCTATTTTATGTGGCCCTCGCACCTCTCCTGCAGCTACAGGAGAGTTCTAACCCTCCTTTGGTCCTCCTCTAGACCCTGCACTTTCTTCTTCCCAGCAACGCCCCAGCTTCTTCCCAGCAGCAGCACAAGGTAAGGGAGGGTGGGGAACTCTTAAATTCTGATGGTGGGGGGGGCTCTTGACATCTGATGTAAGAGGGGGTGGGGTGCTCTGGACATCTAATCTTACAGATTCAACCAGCCCTTTGGGGGCAATCATAATGCTGATGCGGCCCGAGAAGAAACTGAGTTTGACACCCCTGCACAAGAAGATTTCTTGTATTAGTATGTGATCTGAACAATACTACATTTACCACAGTTAATCTCTATGCGCCTAATGTGGGTCAACAGAAATTCCTTAACACTCTATTCAAAAAGGTCCGGCGGTTGCAACGTGGGCGTCTATTTGTGTAGCGGAGACTTCAAAGAAGATCTCAACGTTACATAGTAGGTGAGGTTGAATAAAGACAATAGTCCATCTAGTTCAACCTGTGTAGATGTGTGTGGCTGTCATCATCTCCCATACCCTTGAATGTTCTGATCCTTGAGATGTAAGTCTAAGAGTCTTTTGAAAGCCACCATACTTCCCGCAGAAACCACCTCTTGTGGTAGAGAATTCCACAATCTTGTTGCCCTAACAGTAAAGAACCCCCCGCGTTGCCTGAGGTTAAAACGCTTCTCCTCTAATCGCATTGTATGCCCTCGAGTCCTCATGCAATCCCTTCGAATGAACAGCTTTTTTTCTAAGCTGGGATCCCCATTAAGATATTTATAAATTGCTATCATGTCCCCCCTCAGACGTCTCTTCTCCAGGGAGAATAAATTGAGCGATTGTAGACGCTCTTCATAGTCAAGGTCCTCCAATCCCCTAATTAGTTTAGTTGCCCTTCTCTGGACTCTCTCTAGCTCCAACACATCCCTCCTGAGGACTGGTGACCAGAACTGGACAGAATACTCCAGATGCGGTCGGACCAGAGTTTTATAAAGTGGAAGGATTATAGTCTTATCTCTGGAATACATCCCTTTCTTTATGCATGCTAATATTCTGCTGGCTTTGGCAGCTGCCGCTTGACATTGCATGCTGTTGCCTAATCTATCATCAACCAAGACTCCCAGATCCTTCTCCATTTTTGATTCCCCCAAGGGCTCCCCTCCTAACGTGTATTGTGTTTTTATGTTTTTAGTCCCCAAGTGCAAAACCTTACACTTCTCCACGTTAAACCTCATTTGCCATGTCGTTGCCCACTCTGTTATTTTGTCCAGGTCATTCTGTAGGATATCTGCTTCATGTTGTGAAGTTATTGCCCTGCCCAATTTTGTGTCATCTGCAAAAACTGATATCGAACTTCTGATCCCGACCTCAATGTTGTTTATGAATAAATTGAACAAGGTTGGTCCCAAGACTGAGCCTTGGGGGACCCCGCTTACCACCTCAAACCAGTCTGAGTATGCGCTGTTTATTACTACCCTTTGGACACGCCTTTTTAGCCAGTTCCGTATCCAAGAGCAAACCCTGCTATCGATACCTGCAGACCTTATTTTATAAATTAAGAGCTTGTGGGGAACTGTATCAAATGCCTTAGCGAAATCCAAGTACACCACATCCACTGGTCTCCCCCTATCTAGCTCACAGCTCACCTCCTCGTAGAATGTTAGGAGATTGGTTTGACAAGAACGCCCATTTGTAAACCCGTGCTGATTACTGCTGATGATGTTGTTGTCCTTGGCAAACTCTACGATATAGTCCCTTATCATCCCCTCCAGAAGTTTACATACTACTGATGTCAAACTGACAGGCCTATAATTTCCCGGGATATGCCTCTGGCCCTTTTTGAATATCGGAATCACGTTAGCTTTCTTCCAATCCCCTGGTACATCTCCTGTCCTAATACTGTCAGCAAAGATCAGGAACAGTGGTCTTGATATAACTTTACTGAGTTCCTTGAGTACTCTCGGATGTATGCCATCCGGTCCTGGTGATTTGTTTGTGTTAAGTTTATCCAGCCTTTCCCTGATTTCCCCCTCTGTTAGCCATGGTGGCAAGTCCTGTTTATTACTACTAACCAAACAGTCATGGTCAGTGTACCCCTCCGATTCCTGTGTAAAGACTGATGAGAAAAAAGCATTCAGCACGGTTGCTTTTTCAGTGTCCTCTGTAACCATCCTCCCATCATTGTTAATTATGTGTGCAATATGCTCTGCCTTAGTTTTTTTGCTGTTGATATATTTAAAGAATTTCTTTGGGTTTTTTTTACTATCCTCCGCTATTTGTCTCTCAAAGTTGATTTTAGCCATCTTGATTTCTTGTTTACTTTTCTTATTTGCCTCCTTGTATTGCTCGAAAGCCGATACTGTGCCCTCTGATTTATACTTCTTGAAGGCCAATTTTTTCCCCCTGATAAGTTTTTTGACTCTACAGTTTAGCCAGCCAGGTTTGGCTTTGTCTCTTCTAAATTTATTACCCATAGGAATGCACTGCAAGATGCCTTTGCCTAATATGTTCCTAAAGCATTCCCATTTTTCCTCTGTGGTCAGGGATCCCAGGGTTTGGTCCCAGTTTACCCTTTCCATCATTGAGTACAATTTTGGAAAGTTTGCCCTTCTGAAGTTTAGGGTTCTTATGTTCCCCACTTGCCTTGTTATATTGTTATTTATACTAAATGTGATCATCCTGTGATCGCTAGAGCCCAGGTTGTCCTGGACTCCTACCTCCGAGATTAGGTCTGGGTCATTAGTGAGCAATAGATCCAGGACTGCGTTTTCTCTGGTAGGGGAATCCACCAACGTGTCTCCTTCTATTCTTTGGCGCAATAGCACATACTTCTTATCCGTGAAACAAAGGAAACAATTAAACTTGAGATCAACTGGAACCGTTCTTGCAAGAATTTTCTAACCAGTGTGGACACTATTGTTTTCAATGTCTGGTGTGCTCATAAAGCGTACAGTAGAGGCGTGTTGCTACAGTTAGCGGCAGGAGAGAGGAGGAGGATGCAAGGTGTCGACTCATTGCTGTCACAAATTAAATCCTTAGAGGTACAGTACAATCTAAAACTTCACCCACTTCTACCCTTACTGAAAATCTTTTGTGGTGTAGGCAACAACTCCTGCTACTTCTGTTGAATGAACAGGAGAAAGCATTAAAGACTGCAAAAGCGACATTTTATGCCCAAGGTAACAGAGCAAGCAAACTCTTGGCCAGCATGCTGAGGACAAGGCAACCAAAGTCCTGGCCTCCCTTTGTAGTGGATTTGGTAAGGAATTCACAAGTCTCCCATCCAACTGATATTGCTAATGCTTTCCAGAAGTACTACTCCACATTATACAAATTAAAGGATTATCCTACCACTGCCCAGCCTACGGATGCTGCTATCTCTGCATTCCTAGATGCATACAACTTCCCATAGTAGACCCAACCGTGTAAGCCAAACTGAATGCACCTATTACCTCTTCTGAAATCCTTTAATTTTTTTATGGTCTACTTGAGTTGAGCCCAAATCTATGTTTGATTTAACCACTTTCCCACTGCTCACATTGCTGCTACTGCAGCAATGTGGCTCGTTATCGTCCAGTGACGTAGACCTACGTCGCTGGACTCCTCCCCTGTAGGCGGCGCTCGTGCGCCGCCGGAGGCGCGCTCCCGCTGTTTTCAGTCACAGCGGGAGTCGGGCCAGGGGAGGAGCGGTCGCCGCTCTTCCCCGATCGTCGGGGAATCGAGTGAGGAGATCCGCCCGCTTGTGTAAACAGAGCGGGCGGATCTCCTAAGTGACAGGCAGGGACAGATCGCAGTGTTCAGCATAGCTGAACATCCGATCTGTCCTTGTGTCACTCAGTTACCCCCCCCCCCCCACACGTTAGTAAGCACCAGGCATACATTAACCCCTCCCTCTCCAATAAAATTAACCCCTTCCCTGCCAGTGTCATTTTTTACAGTAACAGTGCATATATATATATAGCACTGATTACTGCAGTAATGTCACTGGTACCCCCAAAAATGTCAGTCAAGGGTCTGATCTGTCCGCCGCAATGTCGCAATCCCGCAAAAAAAAAAATCGCAGATTGCCGCCATTACGTGTTAAAAATAAAAACACCAAAAATGACAGAAATCTTTCCCTTAGTTAGTAAACGCAATAACTTTTGCGCAAACCAATCAAAATACGCTTTTTGCGAATTTTTTTTTACCAAACATAGGTAGCAGAAAACAAATTGGCCAAAAATTTTTAAAAAATTTGATTTTTACATTTTTTTTTTTTTGGGGGGGGGGGAATTTCATATAAAAAAATGTTTTTTATAGCGCAAAAAGTAAAAATCGCACTGGTGATCAAATACCACCAAAAAAAAGCTCTGTTTGTGGGAAAAAAAGGACGTAAATTTTGTTTGGGTACGGCGTCGCACGACCGCGCAATTGTCAGTTAAAGTCGCACAGTGCCAAATCGCAAAAAGTGGCCTGGACGTAAGACAGCAAAATCCTCCGGTGGTAAAGTGGTTAAACAGACAGTTCATGAATACTGTATGGTGTTGTGGTGTACATGGCATGCTTTCCTTGTTGTTTCTCCTTTCTTTTCTTCTTCTTCTTTTCCTTCTCTTCTGTTTCAGTCTTTGTTTTCCCTAGTAATGGGGAATGTCTGGGGAATGTCTGTTCTTGGATGTTTTTCTCTTTTGAAAGCCCCTCTGTCCAGTTGAGAGAGATTATGAGTGGGCTCGGTTCTTAATACACTATATTGTCAAAAGTATTGTGACACCTGCCTATACACGCACATGAACTTTTTATGGCATCCCAGCCTTAGTCCGTAGGAGTCAGTATTGGCCCATCCTTTGCAGCTATAACAGATTCAACCCTTTTGGGAAGGCTGCCCATAAGGTTTAGGAGTGTCTATGGGAATGTTTGACCATTCTTTCAGAAGCACATTTGTGAGGTCAGGCACTGATGGTGGAAAGAAGGCCTGGCTCGCTGTCTGCGCTCTTATTCATCCCAAAGGTCTTCTATCGAGTTGAGGTGCACAAAGCAAGGTCCATAAAGACATGGATGAGCGAGTTTGGGGTGGAGGAACTTGATTGGCCTGCACAGAGTCCTAACCTCAACCTGATAGCACACCTTTTGGGATGAATTAGTCCAGAGTCTGCGAGCCAGGCCTTCTCGTCCATCATAAGTGCCTGACCACACAAATGCGCTTCTGGAAGAATGGTTAAACGTTCCCATAGACACACTCCTAAACCTTGTGGACAGCCTTCCCAGAAGAGTTGAAGCTGTTATAGCTGCAAAGGGTGGGCTAACTCAATATCGAACCCTATGGACTAAGACTGGGATGCTAATAAAGTTCATCTGCATGTAAATACTTTTTTACAGTATAGTATATATTGTATTATGTATGCCTTATTTTCCTTACCTGAGAGCGGTGTGCTCATTATGTAATCCAATGGTGTGACACATTGTCAAATGCGATGTCCAGTTGTGTCTGGTGTATTTTATTTTCTTTCTTTGTAAAAATTCAATAACAATTATTGGATCATAAAGATATGAGTGCCTATGAATCCCTGGCCATAGAGATGAAGCACCCATTTTCTTTTTGAAGTCTTTGCAATACGATGGACTTTATTTGCCTTCATGTTGCTGCACTTTGTTCTTAAAAATGGACAATACAGTTGACTGTTGTTACTGCACTTGTATTCATTCTCAGGCCTTTGGGCCCATGTACTGTATCCGCACTTTTTTTTTATTCAAATAAAGTACTTGTGGAATATATAAAGAAATGAGTGACCAGCAACTGTTCAGTATGAAGAAGTGAGTCAAAGGTTTTATGAAGAAAAGCTTTGCAATGGTTTTTCCTGAATGTTAGAGTAAAGTAATGTATGTAGGAGATTGTGGACCCGGATCCATAATCCGTTTACCTTTGGACACCAGATATGTGGCATAGTGCCCTCCTGGAGGCATGCTCGGTAACACGTATAAAGTAGGCCAGATAGGCTGGTATAAAATAAGGCATAAGATTTTGTGTTTGGATTCCAAGCAGAAACAAGGTGCAGTCATTGAGTTCTTGATGAAGGAGGGATGCAGGCTGTCTGACATCCACAGAAGGCTACAGACAGGGCCGGACTGGGAATAAAATTCAGCCCTGGAAATATTTTCATACCAGCCCTTTAGCATTATTATACCAGCTCAACAGCATGTCATTATATTCTTGTTCATAAAAAGGAAAACCATGCATTTTTAAGCACATCTGAAGAGTGTATTATAGATAAGACAGATATGAAAGCATATAGGGCTTTATATATATTAACTCCGGTTCAAAGTGGAAAAAGTGCCATACATGGTACAGGAGGTGGTCATAGGCTGTGTGGACATGGCACAGGAGATGTCAGAGGCTGCGAGCATTGTACAGGAGGATATGTCAGAGGCTGGGGGCATAGTACAGGAGATGCAGGGGCTGCGGGCATGGTACAGAGATGCCAGGTTGCGAGCATGGTACAGGAGATGCAGGGGCTGTGGGCATGGTACAGGAGATGCAGGGGCTCTGGACATGGTACAGGAGATGCAGGGGCTGCAGACATGGGGCAGGAGATGCAGAGGCTGAGGCAGGAGATGCAGAGGCTGCGGGCATGGTACAGGACATGCAGAGGCTGCGGGCATGGTACAGGACATGCAGAGGCTGCGGGCATGGTACAGGACATGCAGAGGCTGCGGGCATGGTACAGGACATGCAGAGGCTGCGGACAAGGTACAGGAGATTCAGAGGCTGCGGGCATGGTACAGGAGATGTGGGGCTGCGGGCATAGTGCAGGAGATGTTGGGCTGCGGGCATAGTGCAGGAGATGCGGGGCTGCGGCATGGTGCAGAAGATGTGGGGCTGCGGACATGGTACAGGAGATGCAGAGGCTGTGGGCATGGTGCAGGAGATACGGGGCTGAGGGCATGGTGCAGGAGATGCAGGGCTGTGGGCATGGTGCAGGAGATGCAGGGGCTGCGGGCATGGTGCAGTAGATGCAGGGGCTGCGGGCATGGTACAAGCAAATCTCCTAAGGAGATGCAGGGCTGCGGAGTGGTCTTACCCATCGGTGAGGTGCCGTACATTTAAAAATGGCACCGCCCAGCGCCTTTACGTCACTGCGCATGTGCCCTCTGCCCGAGAATGGCCGCAGCGCTGGATGCACAGTGTACATGTTGGGCTGGCCGCAGCCATTTTTTTTTTTTTACAGGTGCCAGTGATGTTCAGGCAGCCCCAGGGAAATTTCCCGGTATCTCGGTAGGCCAGTCTGAATGTTAACAGAGATGACACCATTGACAACAGTCCCCAATGACAAGACATTGCTTATGTCAATGATGTCATCTCCATAAACATTCTGTAGCCTTCTGTGGATGTTGGACAGTCTGCACCTCTCCTTCGTCAAGAACTCAGTGACAGCATGTCATTGCCTCTGCTTGGAATCCATTATTTATCTGCAATGAAAAAGAAAAAAGTTACTATGGAGAAAAGGTTACTCTACCAACGTGTGAAATTTGAATGACCTGCTGTATGTACAGTATGTTAATAAAAAACATGTCCCCTTTTTAATTCCGGTACAGCCCTTGTATCTTATACATCACTGTCTAATTAACGTATCCTGGAAATCCTCTTTGACTCCTTTAACCACATGCAATATTCAAACTCTGAATAGGTACAAGTGTCTTAAGCCCCCAAAACGCAATGGAAGTTTTATGTAAACATATGAATAATTACAGTATTTAGGCTATTTGGATCCTTTCAATATTTGGTCTGGTGCTCCTAATATGTTGTCTGTTTAGCCAATGGGGGATTTATTTCCTGTTTTCCTAATGACCACTGTCAAAAGGGCAGAAAATAATGAGAAATCTAACATTGCCCAGCTGCCACCATAATGCCTGGTACACAATAAGATTATCGCCCGCATGATCTTTTTTTTTTTTTTTTGCATACTAGTCTCATATCAAAAATTAAAGAGGTTACTAAAGTTACGAAAAATCTTGTACGACAGAATAAAAATTTGGAAGTGATGTATTTTCGGACGACAACTGTACTGATTAAACAAAAATCGTATGATCTGGTATTGTACAAGAAAAATTTCCGTGCATGTCCCTTCGGATAATTCCGGATGAACTGTTGTGATCGACTCTCGAAAGCTGTGTACCAACGATCAGATTATTGTACGATGAATAGAAAGCGGTATTTTTCGTACAATTTTCTGATCGTGCATACGGGCCATAACAGAAGGTGAGGGTAAATCTTCAAATTGGGACACCTGATTGTTCAATGTGAAGTTTTTCCTTTATTTTGAAGAAATTTCCTCTGACTTCTTGTTGTGTCTCCAGGCCAGAAAGTGAATTGATGTCTTTCCCAAAAAAAAAAAAAATAATTTTTAATCAAGAATTAACTTTATTTAAAAAATCACATTATTTTGCAGTACAAGAATATAGTGCATCTGATATTTACAGCATGTCCAAAATCAGCCATTGACTCACCATTGCTCTAAACATTTCAAACTGATACAGGTCACACGTCATGTCATAGGCATAAAACAGATATCTCAGTAACAATTCAACTCAACTCAAACACTTTTTATTTGTGGAGGAATCACTTTTTATGGGCCTGATAAAACTCTATGCCATTAATTTACCAAAACAGGAGAATGCTAAATCTGGTGCATCTCTGCACAGAAACCAATCAGCTTCCAGTTTTTTTTATTTTTTTATCAAAGCTTAATTGAACAAGCTGAAGTTAGAAGCTGATTGGCTACCATGCTGCACCAGATTTTGCACCCCCCAGTTTTAGTAAATAAACCCCATTGCATATTATTTTTAGCACCTTTTTGAACCTTAGCAATAATTTTGTACAAGGAAATACAATATGAAAAGCAGCTGTAAATAAATATATCGTTAAGTGTTTATAAAAATTGTTGATTTGTTGGATAGTGTGGATGTAGAGGTTATATTATTTTCACCCAAGATTCACCCATTTTTCACATCAGGTTTAATTAGAAAAACCATATTTCTCTTGGGTGAAAGTCCTGTGAAGTTTTGCGAAACTCTAATAAATAAACCACTAAGAGAATTTCATTGTTAGGGTTTACAAACAATTTAAAGTGTCTGTAATGGAACCGCGACCCCACAATGTGCTTTTATGCTTCTGTCAGAATACCGCTTCCTTCAGTTTTGAACAGAGATATCAGATATTCTAGCCGCCCCCCATACAAAACTAGCCAATAATAGCTTGTATAATATCTGGAACTTTAATTGAACAAACTCACACCGAATATATACACCACCAGGTCAGGTGCCTGATTACATTATCCTATGCATATGAAATTGCGTACAGAAAAACATTAGTCGACAACACTATATGGAATATACGGTACTTACAGAACGTCCTTTTAAAAAAAAAAAGAACATTTCTAGATTTTTGCCCATATACATGGTGGGAAAGACTTTATTAAATCCTCCTCAATGCTAGCTTGGGAGTTGGATCTAAACAAAACTTTTGATGGTGAGGAATGGCGTAAGGCTATTGCCTTCACATTTAAATCCAAGTGTGTCAACCACTGGGACAATTATCTGAAAACCTTACATAGGAGTTACCTAACCCCTTTTAAATTATCTTGAATATTCCCGGCCACACAACCAGAATGTTGGAGACAGTGCGGTGCAGTTGGCAACTTGCTCCTTATACTATGGGGATGCAAAAGTGTGGAAGACAGGTGGTTGAGCTGATGACATTAGCATCTGCCATGAGTCTGACTCAGCAGTCCCCTATTGGCAATTGACAGATAGGCCTTTAACATGGATCCTAAGACTAGAGTCGCAGAGTCTGTGTGTCCTGAGGAGATGTGGACTTGAATCAAAAGTAACTTTACTCCAAGGGTCCCCCCAGCATACACCCCACAAAGAGCAATGTTCCCTCACAAGCCAGGGCCCATAGTCAGTAGGCAAGAGGCTAGCCTGCAGTCCCCTCCAAAAGCCCCTGTCCTGAGTGAGTTTGATACAGTGTCAATTCACGTTTGTACAAAAAATAAAAAGGTGAATTAACACCCTAAACTTTCCAAACTCACTGGTCTCCGGTGCACTCAACTCCGTGGGTGATTGGCTGTACCTGCCAAAACAGCTGGTACAGTGGTCCAGGGATTTGAAAGCCCCGCTCTTCTTCCCTTTTTTATTTTAGGGCTTCCTGTTGTCACCAGGGACGTGATCATTTTCCCGTTGTCACCAGGGACGTGACCATTTTCCTGTTGTCACCAGGGACGTGATCATTTTGACTTAAGCTGGGTTCACATGTATGCAAACTGAATGTGGGTTTCCCTGCATCCAATTTGCATGGCAGGCGAGCGTGACCGGCTCTCAAAGAAGCTGGTTTACACAGGTCCGGGACGGCTGCGGTCTGCATTCAAAAATGGTCCTGTGCGTCTTTAGCTCCGATTCAGGTGTGAATTCAGGCAAAAATTCAGACCTAATTCGCACCTGGACCGGTGAACAGGGACGCACTGTACCCCAGGCACGAACTCACAGCTGCATATGTGTGAACCCGGTCTAATCAAAATTGCTTTGATCCATCCTGGAAGCAATAAGGAAAGGAGAAGAGATGGGCATTCAAATCCCCAGACGGCTCATACGTCAATGATGTCATGAGTGTTCCCTCCCCTTTGTTACGTGCAACTATGGGGCATCTCCATCACGCAACTCATTGGGCAAGCTGACAGGCAATCATGTGGCAGCTTCCCACATATTGGAGAAAATTGGGTTTGAACCACGTTTGGATCCATACCTAGTTGTCACCCAAGGACAGAAAATGTGTTTCTGGCAGAATCACCAGGTAAAAATAAAGGACAGAGAGAAAACAAATGCAGTCACTACAGCTAAGAACTGGTTAGCTGCAATATATTACATTTTTGCACTTGGGTTCAGGCTAAATTCACACCAAGTTTTGTAGGACTGCATTGAGTGGTTATTCTATTGCAGTGTCATCAAAAGATTCGGTGTTCCCTACCTGGCTGGTTCATACCACCACATTGCAGTGGTGTGCACTTAAGAAAAAAGTGTAGCAAGCCATACTTTTTTCCAGATCATCAAGACAAACCACCTCCTCGCACTGCATGGCGGCCAATAGAACTTTGTGAAATGGCACCTTGTGAGTAACATTTCCATGGATTTTATATACAAAGAAAAAGTGAACAGTGCGCTGTACTGTGATTGGCACTTTGGCGTATTTCCACCACACACCAGCTGGTGCTTTGTAACACAATGGCCAGTGTGAATGTACCCCTAAATAAACTGTAACTTTATTCTAAAATGCTGGACATTATCATAGTTTGCACTGAAAGCAATGACATTGACCCCTTTCCCCCAGCCAATACCAACTAATTCACTCCAGTAGTTTTATCTGGTATGAAGGTGATATTGTGTCATTATTAGCATTGTGACTCATAAGCATTTATTAAGCATTGTGTTAAAACAGGCTTGATTACTTTTTCCTGTGTTATCTTTCATTGTATTCAATTCTATTGTATTCTGTCTTTGTGGCTTCTTCTTCTTCCCTTATTGGGCAGTATAAGGGGGAGGCTGATTAGTGGGGACTTCAGAAGTTGGGTATGATAGCAGTGCTGAGGCCATGGCATTTTTCTGAATTAGGAACACCTGGAAGAATGACACAAATACAGAAGCTATAATACAGACATCAAACTGTTTTAAACATCATTATACCTTAGCTATAGCGTATTTGAAAATTGACACATTAAAAAGACCAATAGGCTTATGATAATGACAACATACAGTATCTGTGTCTCATTTACTTAACGTCTCACTAAACCCACATCATAAACTATAATTATAATAAATGGTGTATCACATCATGCTCTTCATACTCACTCAGTCACTATGAGATTCATTTTCAGTATTCTGCAAAAAACCTGGTTGATCCCGCTGCTCTCTATCTCCCCCTTCTGTCCAAGTCCCCAGTTCAGCTAGGGATTTTGCCAGAGGCGTAACTAGAACCTTCAGGGCCCCAGTGCAAAAAACCATGAAGGCCCCCCCCCGGGCCCCTGACCATCAAGCCTGGGGCTCTTCCCACTGATCCTGGGGCCCTTTACTCTTGTTGTGGGGCCCTTTCACAAGAGTGGGCCCCCTTACTGCCATCTAGGGGCCTCCCCACGGTGGTGAAATGCCAGGGCCGGGCCGCAAGTGTGACCTTTG
The DNA here is from genome assembly GCF_965119305.1 of Pelophylax lessonae. Taxonomy (NCBI): domain Eukaryota; kingdom Metazoa; phylum Chordata; class Amphibia; order Anura; family Ranidae; genus Pelophylax; species Pelophylax lessonae. The sequence continues at coordinate 198,698,173 of NC_138776.1, forward strand.
CGATCCTGGAAGTTCACCCAATGGTGTCAGTTTTTATTTTTTGGTATTTTAATTGTATTATTTGTTATCATTTTATTTAATTTTTTTTTACAGTGTCACTGACTATGACTCTGTCCATTTAGAAAAAGAAGGAGCTGGTAAATTACATATTTACCGACCCCTTCCTGGTTCTCTATTGTGTCACATCCCCTGCAGCAGCCAGCAGGAGAGGGAGCACAGTGTGTGGGGGGGTGGGGGGGCAGGGGAGCACACAGGGGCCCAGAGACAGAAGAACACAAGTGAACTGGATAGGAGGAGTGGCAGGGGCAGCATACAGAGGAACCAATCTCCTCCATTTTCCTCTTGCAGCTACAGGAGGTAAAAGGACAGTGATTTCTCTACATGCTGCCCCCGCCACCCCTCCTATCCAGGTTACAGGGGTGCCGCATATGCCCCCTGGAGCATGGGGCCCGGTTGCAATTCCAACCCCTGTAGTTACGCCCCTGAGCATTTTGCACCTGTATATAAAGAGGAGGTATAGGTGGCGTTTTCTGTATAATATGTGCAATCCTTAAAAAAAAAAAATCAGACACTAGTGAAAAAAAGTTATACAAGGGATAAACTAAATGTAAAAATGTGTATGTGTGGTCCTATTGCACAAACCCCATATGAAAACAATGATAAGGTACAAACATAAAAAAAGCTTAAATACTATAATAGTGATCCACACTTATAAATTACTAGACACACTCTGTAATAATAAATACAGTGCTACAGAAGAGTGCTCTCCATGCAGAAATGTGCCCAAAAAAAAGTGCAATGTTCAAATGAGTCCATAAAACAATCTAATAAGTAAAAAAATTCAAAAAAATTGGTAACGTGCTATGGTGCAAAAAATATGTTCTCCAAGGTGCAGCATCAGCCTCTTGGTGATAAAAACAGGAGGTGAATCCCCTCGTGCTCCCCCCTCAGCTCCACACTCACCAGAGGACTGAACCCCTGCCCAACAAATGGTATAATACACGATCCTGTATCTCCTCCTCCGTCTCACCGGGTCTGTTCAATGGGAATTCCCCTCACAGGGTATATGGTCAAGAGAGGCAACTCATCATGTGAGTCCGTAACAAATGCATTTATTTTAAAACCAGAAAACACATTTACAGCAGTTCAAGGAATATAAGCGGTCTGCAAAGTACACTTGGTCACTTACATTTCTGAGTTTCTGATCCATGGAACGCACAGCGTTCAGGACATAGTGTACTTTGCAGACTGCTTGTATTCCTTGTACCACTGTAGGTGTGTTAGTGCATCTGACCCCTGCAGGGGTTCAGTCCTCTGGTGAGTGTGGAGCTGAGGGGGGAGCACGAGGGGATTCACCTCCTGTTTTTATCACCAAGAGACTGATGCTGCACCTTGGAGAATATATTTTTCGCACCATGGAGAATATATTTTTCGCACCATGGAGAATATATTTTTCGCACCATATAATTTTATCATTTTTTATGAGTTTTTTTACCTATTGGATTGTTTTATGGACTCATTTGAGCATTGCACTTTTTTTTGCACATTTCTGCATGGAGAGCACTTTCCTGTAGCACAGTATTTATTATTACAGAGTGTGTCTAGTAATTTATAAGTGTGGATCACTATTCTAGTATATAAGCATTTTTCATGTTTGCACTTTATCAGTGTTTTCATGTGGGGGTTGTGCAATAGGACCACACATACACATTTTTACATTTAGTTTATCCCTTATATAACTTTTTTCACTTGTTTCTGTTTTATTTTCATAGGGATTGCACACATTATACAGCTAGAGCCACCTATACCTCTTCTTTATTTTCATTTCCATACCCCACTAGGTGGGATATGTGAGGTTTGCTGCAGCCATTTTGTTCACACTGTAGTGCGGAACATTACCAATTTCAGATTTTGCACCTGCGGTGGCAACTCTGCACATGCTCAGTTTTCAGTGAGCTTCTATGCTGAGAATTTCCTCCCTATGACATCAGAGCAGCCAATGTGACTATAGAGTCACACATATGGGCGTATTATACACAGTGGTAAATGACAGCCCACTCCCTCCCTTTACCTTCACGCCCACTAACCAGCTAAACACAATGGGGGCAGGATACTATATGTAGATTGATGGAGGCTTCACCTTGCTTTTTATTCTAAGACACAGGCTGGAGGGGCGTGACACAGATTGTGACTGGTGGAAATCAGACTACACCATTATATTGCCAAAAAATAATAAAGATTTGTATGACAATCTTTAACCACTTACTGCAAATCGATGTAGCTCTATGTCGGCTGCAATAAGTGGGTGATGCCTACAGCTAGAGGCATCATCCTGGTACCATTATTTAGAGTCGGCTTTCAGGTGGTAACAACTGATGCGGCTCAGGAGCTGCTCGGTTGTTACCCCAGTGAGTGGGAGGAGACGCCCCCCTCCTGCCGCTTTCCGCGGCTCTGCCCGGGTCTAGACAGGCTAGGAGAGAGTTGGGTCATGTGACTGCTGTATTAGGAAAAGGGTACTTAGATGTTTTTCTTATTAAAATAATTACAGTGCCATCATCCACATACAGAAAGAGATGGGAAAATGTCAATTAAATAGTGTGTGTTTAACATCACTTAACCACTTAAGCCCCGTAGGATTTGGCTGCTCAATGACCAGGCCCTATTTTGCGATTTGGCACTGCGTGAATTTAACGGACAATTGCGCGGTCGTGCGACGCTGTACCCAAATGAAATTGATGTCCTTTTTTCCCACAAACAGAGCTTTCTTTTGGTGGTATTTGATCACCTGTGCGATTTTTATTTTTTGCGCTATAAACAAAAAAAGGCCGACAATTTTGAAAAAATAACAATATTTTTCACATTTTTTTTATATGAAATTCTCAAAAAAAAAAAAGAAAAGAAAAAGTAAAAATCTAAATTTTCTAACATTTTAGGCCAATTTGTTTATTGCTACATATTTTTGGTAAAAAAATTGCAATAAGCGTATTTTGATTGGTTTGCTCAAAAGTTATTGCGTTTACCAACTACAGGAAAGATTTATGTCATTTTTATTTTTTTTTTTTAACTAGTAATGGCGGCGATGCAATTTTTTTTGCGGGACTGCGACATTGCGTCGGACAGATCAGACCCCTAACTGACATTTTTTACATTTTTAGGGGGACCAGTGACATTACTACAGTAATCTGTGCTAAAAATATGCACTGTTACTATAATAATGACACTGGCAGGGAAGGGGTTAACAGTGTGGGTGATCAAGGGGTTAAATGTGTACCTAGGGGCGTGGCTTGTGGAATGACCATAGAGACCTGTGATCCTATCTAAAAGGTTCTGTGATCATTCCAGGGAGAAGAACGGTTGGCTATGTTTACATACAACAGCTGACCGTTCTTCTCTCTCTCAGCGGGGAACAACTGCGGGGGGGGGGGGCGTGGCTTGTGGAATGACCATAGAGACCTGTGATCCTATATAGAAGGATCACAGGCACTCTATGATCATTCAACAACGGGCTATAGCCATCAGCAGTGATCGCACTAAAATAAAACTGACAGGCTGGTTGTGCTGAAGTCGATCGATAGATAGATCAACCTCAGTATAACCAGCTTGCCCATGGATGAATCGAAATTCGACTGGTGCCTGCTGAACTGGCTGAATTTCATAGTTACATAGATAATCTGGTTGAAAAAGACACTTGTCCATCCAGTTCAACCAACATAAATAAAAAAATAATAATAATAGAAATTATTTTGATTCGTCTATGGCCGGCTTAAGGAACACACACCTTTTAATGTTTTTTTTTTTTTAATTGTCCCTCAATGTATAACTATTATCAATCATGTCGTCTAAGAATGTAGGTCCACGTCAATCACAATGTTTGACGGCTGCCAACCCGCATAAACTCACACCTGACTGATCCAGACGCTTTCTGCGTGTCGCGTGACGTCTCTGGTAATCCCCACTGATAAAGTAAACAAAGGGGTGTGGTCACCCTGTGATGTCAGTGACCAAATATGGACATGGCCATATAAATGTAGTCAGGTGCCGGCTATCATAGTATGAATACAGTGGACATGACCTCATTGCTGCAGTCTGCTCCTGTTTCCCTCTAGTTCTGCACTTAGATTGTTTGCATCACATTTCTGAGCCAAGAAGCAGAGGACTGTGGGATTTGTAGTCCTGTGTTCAGCCATAACTGGACTCCTGAGTCTCTCACAAGCTGCTAAGGGCGATCATGGGAGAGGCTATTTAATCACTTGCGGCAGGTTGGCCCTGTCCCGCGAAATGACATAGCTGTACGTCGTTTTGCGGGACCGCTAGTGGGGGCGCGCACACGCCAGTTGACTACAGAGGGAGCCAAGCAGTGGGTCCGGTGGCTGCGATGTCCAGTAGGCACCCGCGATCGTTTCCCATGGAGACAGAGCGGCGGTCTGCCGTTGTAAACACAGCAGACCGCTGTTCTGTCAATAATGAACACAGGGATCCTGTGTTGCTCTTATTTAGGAACACAGGTCTCTGTGGTTATTCAGCAAGCCCATCCCACACACAGTTAGAAAGCACCCCCTAGGGACACATTTAACCCTCTGATCGCCCCTGGTGTTAACCCCTTCCCTGCCAGTGTCATTAGTACAGTAACAGTACAAATTTTTAGCACTGATTACTGTAGTAATGTCACAGGTCCCCCCAAAAGTGTAAAAAATGTCAGTTAGGGGTCCGATCTGTCTGCCGCAATTCTGCTACAAATCGCTGAACGCAGCCATTACTAGCAAAAAAAAAAAAAAAAAATAATAAAAATGACATAAATCTTTGCCCTGGTTTGTAGACACAATAACTTTTGTGCAAGCCAATCAATATACTCGTATTGGGATTTTTTTTTTTTACCAAAAATATGAAGCAGATGACATATTGGCATAAAATGATAAAAGAAAAGGGGGATTTTTACATTTTTTTTGTATTGGGAATGTTTTATAGCAGAATGTAAAAAATATAGTTTTCTTTTTTTTTTTTTCAGAATTGTCGCTCTTTTTTTGTGTATAGCGCAAAAAATTTAAATTACAGAGGTGATCAAATACCACCAAAAGAAAACTATTTGTGGGGGAAAAAAAGCACATCAATGTTATTTGGGTACATCGTCACACAAAAGTATAACAGCCCGGAGTTTGAATTTTTATAATCTTTATGACTGCAGAAGTATAAGGGTTAAAGCCAGAACTGAACATTCAGTTTAACCACTTGCCGACTGCCTAACGACTATTTACGTCGGCATTCAGCCCCTCACAGGCAAAGTGACGTAGGGGTATGTCACTAGCCTGTGAGGCTCTAGGGAGCAAGCGTGCGCCGCCGGAGGCGCGTTCCCGCTCGCTCACGGACCCCCCCGCGCGTGTGAGCGGCGGACCCGATGTCCGCCGGTCACTCGCGATCGTCGGTTACACCGGGAGAAAGGCAGGTGGCTAATGTAAACAAAGCCGCCTGTCATTCTCCCCTGTGTAACAGCAGAGATCATACAGTCCTGCTATGTAGGACCGTAGATCTCTGCTGTTACATGAAAAGCCACATCCAATCACAGTTAGAATCACGCCCCTAGGGACACACTTAACCCCCCCTTCTCCAATAGAGTTAACCCCTTCCCTGCCAGTGTCATTTTTACAGTAACAGTGCATATGTATAGCACTGATTACTGTAGTAATGTCACGGGTACCCCCAAAAGTGTCAAAAATGTCAGTCAAGGGTCCGATCTGTCCGCCGCAATGTTGCAGTCGTGCAAAAAAAAAAAAAAAAAAAAATCTTTCCCTTAGTTAGTAAACGCAATAACTTTTGCGCAAACCAATCAAAATACGCTTTTTGCGAATTTTTTTTTACCAAACATATGTAGCAGAAAACAAATTGGCCAAAAATGTTAAAAATTTTTGATTTTTACATTTTTTTGGGGGGGAGGGGAAATTTCATATAAAAAAATGTGAAAAATATTGTTATTTTTGCAAAATTGTCGCTCTTTTTTTGTTTATAGCGCATGATCAAAAAAAAAAAAAAAAAAAATCGCACAGGTGATCAAAAACCACAGAAAGAAAGCTCTGTTTGTGGGGAAAAAAAGGATGTAAATTTCATTTCGGTACAGCGTCGTACGACCGCGCAATTGTCCGTTAAAGTCACGCAGTGCCGAATCGCAAAATAGGCCCTGGTCAGGAAGGGGGTAAAATCTTCCGGGGCTTAAGTGGTTAAGGCCCCTTTCACACCATCAAGTCTGCCTGTCAGTTTTTCAGGCAGACCCAATCAGACCACCCATTGTTCTCTATGGGGCAGCGGATGTCAGTGGACATGTGTCTGGTGACACCCGCCAGGCATCTGATCCGATAAAGCTCCCTAAAAATAGACATATGGCGATACATTAGCCATCCGTCCAGCGGATTGGATGACAATCAGATGGAAATGGACATGCAGTCCATTTCCATCTGACAGCCCCATAGAGGAGAGCGAGCTTTGTCCGTTTACGCCAAAAAAAAGGATGGTGCAAACGCCTAGTGTATTACCTTTAACACCATAAAAGATTTATTGGAAATGCCAAAAACATACCTATAAACATGAGAAGATAAAAAGCATATCAGTCACAACTCCAGCATTGGGGAAATGAGATCACTGCAGTTGGAAAGCTGACGCGTTTCGGGAGACATGCTCCCTTTCTTAGAGCCCATGTGTCTGTGTACACCCTGCATAGTGGAGTGGACATGGACCTGTCATCCGCCCGCTCAGAAGGGATCAGTGGAGAGATCTCCCGCTGGGCAGGTGGATTCCGCTTGGACAGATCCGCTCCATCTGAAAGGGGCCTTAACCAGCTAAATATGTTTGAGGTGCATTAAAACAAAAGATGTGGAAGGGCTTACCCTTTGTTTTCTTTACAAAGCAGCCACAGCCTGAGTAGAAAGGCTGGTCCTCTGCCAGCATGCTGGGAAGAAGAAGGAGCCTTGCTCTCTGTGTGGAAGCGGTGCTCTCTCTGAAAAGGTCTAGCTTACCCCCTACTTAACTAGAGCTCTCCCTATGGATTGGAGAGCTCCAACTCTGGCTCAGCAGGGAGTGTGTGGGACCTCTGCAGAAAGTCCACTGCTTTCACACAGACAGCAAGGGTCCTTCTCTAGAGCATGCTGGTATGGGGCAGGATTGCCATATAGACTGTGACGGCTTTATAAATAAAATTAACTGTAAGCGGCCCCTCCCCTTCCATTGTCATGTCTAGGGGGTAGAGGAGTTTAATTAGCCTTTACACACTGGGATGTAAAAAATAAATGTAGCTTCTACAAAATGCCATGCAAAATGAAGGCCTTTTTTATTTTCAATCTTTATTTATTTATTAATTACATCCAGAAATAAAACAAAAAAAAATGAACATTCATAGGGAAAAAAAAAAAAATGGTGCAACATTTGTCGTGAACCACAAATATTCAAACAGCTTCACAGTTAAACTATTATCCAGTATGCTGAAGAAAATAAAGCTCCAAGTTGCTTTAATGAAAAGGTCATGACCAGGTGGGGACAGCCCAACCCCGACACCGCCGCTTAACTGTAAATGTGGCAGTGGGGCTTGTGGCCCCCGACCAAGATGACTGGCCAATAAATGTGCCCACAAAGTCGCCATGAAGGGGCTGCCCCATTGAGGTGCGGGTCAAACCGCGTCAGGAATTGGAAGCATACGTATTGATAAACCACCCTCAAATGAAGGCCTTTTTTAAGCTTCTTGATAGTGATAACCAGGTTCACTCCCCTGACCATTATATATTTGTTATAATGGAATATTTTCTGCTATTCTCAGAGGTCAGTAAGTCACCTTGCCACCACTGGAGTTCTTAGATGCCGCTATTGTGAAAGATCCAGCAATGATGTGCTGTTAAAAAACAAAGAATAATTAAGTGTTATAATGATGTAGCACCTTCCTAAATAGGTGCTAGGAAAACACATTTGTGGCTCTGTTCTGCTTCTCAGGAGAGACAGATCTGTTAGTTTAGGTGCGCTAATCAATCAAATTGTGTAAAAGTTCAAATGAAATCACATGAATGATATCAAACATGAAAGAAGGGTCTGGAATAAAACCGACCAAATGTGCTTAAGGGTCATACATAACAGTGAATAAAATAAAAAACTGCTGGTACAAATAACATTGATACACAAATATTGCCGTGAATTCACCAGTGAATATCAAAAAATTTGGGTGACAACACAAATGAAATCGTGACAGAAACAGTCCCAAATAATATACAAAATGAAATCCAATTGACAATGTCCGTGATGAGACCGCTGAGTTAAGATGAGGAAGCCAAGTGAATAGTGTTCAGTATCCCACCACCAGCATAGCTTCTTACCAGAAAGATGAATAATAAGGGCATGTAAATGAGAAGATCCACTCCAGAGAACACACACCAAAAGCAAGCAAAAGGGATATCCACTAATGCCTCCCGGGTGAGGTGGGAGGAGGTAAGCCTCTTACCAGATTTAAATATGTGTAGGGCTGTAATCAAACGAACACTCCTCTCCTTACTAGAATGTGACAATGGATGGATCCCTGATGGGTAATCGCTGCTCTTGTCCTCAATAAAAATGGGGAAAGAAGAGGGACCGCCAATAGTGCATTATCATAGATACCATTTATTGAAGAGTAAAATTGCACTTACATGCATGAAGACAATACACGCTTTCGGTCACCCTTGCGGGATTACAGATGACAGCAGTCGCCTGCAGTGCGGACCACTGTATTACGCTGTGAGTGATGACGCGGAGCCTCCTCTCTCTAGAGGCACATGGAGATGAGTGACGCTTGCAAGAACCCTGTGACAGGTATCCAGCCATATAAATAGTTAAGTAAGGAAGGGCACTCTCATTTAAACACTAAGTACTAAGACACAAAATTCATATAAATCCCAAAAATGTGTCCTATTTCTCTCAAAGTGGCCCTCTTACAATACCAAAGCTTTAAAAACTAAAAACAAACACAAGGGCGCACTGGCCTAGTGCATTATCCTCTACAAAGATTTGTTCAAATAAAAGGTATAAAAATACTCACAAACGAGTTCTTGGTAAAAGCACATCAAATAGATACGTTGTCATCCGCATCAAGATCAAAGGCCAAACCCCTGAAGCTGGAAAGGCTTACGCGTTTCGAGGCTTAGCCTCTTCCTCAGAGCCTTCACGTTCCAGTAGTTTTAAAAATTGCTTTTATTTTGTTTTCATTTATTTTATTCTGCAACTTTCATTAACATAACTCCCATTGATCCTGCCATGAAGGCGCTTATTTGGACCTGTTATAGGGTGATAACATCCCTGTATACTGCAATATCAGTGTCACATGCTCCCCTGGTAGAGACTACAAGTGGTGGTGCCCACACACTTTGTGCAGGTATGGTCCACTGTTGCCAGTAGGGATGATCGAACGGTTTGAGTCGACCATCAGTTCGACCCGAACATCGGCCGAATTTCAAACTTTTTGCCGGAAAAGTTCGGAATTCGGCGACCAGAATGGCCCAAAATGCCTGGGTCAGGAAATGGGCTTAAAAAGCCTGTGATTGGCCCAGAAACATTAGGAAAAGCTGATTGGAGTGACTAGGGGGTCCAGAGGCCAATCATTAGTGAATACGCCCCCCAGTATATAACCTAGCCCCGCCAAATCTCTAGCACAGTAATACAGGGGCTGTGGAATAGAGTGCAAGCATTAGTGTTACTCCTGCTGTTCTTTTAGTGCGAGGAAAGGGATATGCAGTGTAGTTAGTGTTCTGTATAACATTATAGTTAGATTTAATAATTTCGTTTCTGTAGGGACAGTAAAAGTGTTAGGGTGACCGTAGTGACCAGACCCTGCCATACCAAGGTGACCCTAATGAAGTTTAGCTGACTTAGCCTGCTGCCATACCAGGGTGACCGAACTCAGGGTGACCATAATGTAGTTTAGGGTGAACTGACTCTGCTATGCCAGGGTGACCGAACTCAGGGTGACCGTAATGTAGTTTAGAGTGAACTGACTCTACTATGCCAGGGTGACCAAACTCTTCCATGCCAAGGTGACCGTAATGTAGTTTAGGGTAAATTGACTCTGCTATGCCAAGGTGACCGTAATGTAGATATATATATGGAATCAAAAGACACCATTTTGAAGCCCTAAAACCCAATAAATGCCCCTAAAAAGTGCCTAGGGTTCTGGGTCATGCAGCTTGTTTAAATTACACTTTCATTAGGATTTAGGTTTTCCCTGCCCACAGCTTGCTTAACCACTTGCCGACCGCCCGCCGCATATATACTGGGGCAGGCAGGCTCAGCTGCGCGAATCGCCGTACCTGTACAGCAGTTTGTGGGAGAACTCCTGGGGGAAGAGCGCGTGTCCCCGCCTCCTTGCATCGGCCCCCACTACGCAGCAGGGATGCCAATCCACGAGGCCGGCGGCTGCGATTGCTGCTGTGCACCCGTGATCGCTCCCCGCTGAGAGAGAACACTGGTCAGCTGTTGTAAACACAGCAGACCGTTCTTCTCTCTGAAATGATCACAGAGCGCCTGTGATCCTCCTATATAGGATCACAGGTCTCTGAGTTCATTTCACAAGTCCCTCCCCCATACAGTTAGAAAACACTCACCTAGGCTCACACTTAACCCTTTGATCGCCCCTGGGTTAGCCCCTTCCCTGCTAGTGTCATTAGTACAGTAACAGTGCATATTTTTAGCACTGATTACTGTAGTAATGTCACTGGTCCCCCCAAAAGTGTCAAAAATGTCAGTTAGGGGTCCGATCTGTCCGCCGCAATGTGGCAGTCCCGCTAAAAATCGCCGCCATTACTAGTAAAAAAAAAAGAATGACATAAATCTTTCCCCTAGTTTGTAGACTCGATAACTTTTGCGCAAACTAATCAAAATGCACTTATTGGGATTTTTTTTACCAAAAATATGTAACAGAGTACAAATTGGCCTAAAATGATGAAAAAAATTGATTTTTACATTTGGGGGGGGGGGGGGAATGTTATATAGCAGAAAATGAAAAACTGAATTTTTGTAAAATCTTACCTGTAAAATTCCTTTCTCTGAGTCCTCCGACAGTCGCCGCCTCTTCATATTCGTCACTATTGGGGTTATTGACCTTTGCTCCGTAGGAGTAGCTAGGCAACAGAATATGTTAATATCAAAGCTCTTAGCATATCCCCCCCCTAGGGGGTGGTCCCCTCAGTCAATACCCTCCTGCTTCCTGCATTCCTACCTCAGTTTCAGTAGCATAGCAGTAGAGTACATAAACAAACCCCAAAAGAGGGGCGGGGGCGGCGACTGTCGGAGGACTCAGAGAAAGAAATTTTACAGGTAAGATTTTACAAAAATTCCGTTTTCTCTTACGTCCTCCGACAGTCGCCGCCTCTTCATATTCGTCACTATTGGGGACGTCCCAAAGCAGTGTAGACCTGAGGGGTGGGAAAAAAACGCAGCCGCGCCTAAGGCAACGCAGTACCCACATCAGAAAAAAAGGAACCTTACCAAAGGAAGGAAACCAACAGGGCAACAGGAAAAAAACTTGCTCAACAGGAGCAACAACCCAGGAAGAACAAGTAACCTAGGGATAAAAACATCCCAACAGCCAAGGACCCAAAAATAAGGGACCCTAAGGCACTGCCGCACTAAGAACATTGCGGCCAAAGGAAGCATCTGCCGATGCCTGAACATCCACTTTGTAGAATTTTGAGAAGGTGTGAACGGACGACCAAGTCGCCGCCTTACACACCTGGGCCACAGAAGCTCGATGATGACAGGCCCAAGACCTACTCAGAGATCTGGTAGAGTCCGCCTTCACAGGCATGGGGGGAACTTTCCCCTTCAAAGCATAGGCCTGTTCAATGGTCTGTCTGATCCATTTGGCGATGGTAGAAGCCGACGCCGCCATGCCCTTCCGAGGTCCCTCTGGAAGGACAAATAGAAAATCAGTTTTGCGAAAAGACTCAGTCGACGACAGATAAACCCTGATCGCCCGAACAACATCCAAGGAGTGCAAAGCCACCTCCTTTGGATGTTTAGGCTTCGCGCAAAGCGAACGCAAGACAATGTCCTCATTAAGGTGAAATTCCGAAATCCTTTTCGGAAGAAAAGACGGGTTAGGTCGCAAGACCACCTTATCCAAATGAACCACCAAATACGGAGAACTGCAAGACAAAGCTGCCAGCTCCGACACTCTGCGAGCCGAAGTGATCGCCACCAAAAAAGCGACCTTCTTGGACAACATAGACAACGAGATCTCCCTGATCCTTTCAAAAGGAGCATGTTGCAACACGGACAGAACAAGGTTCAAGTCCCATGGAGGCAAAGGCTCCCTCCTAGGAGGGACCAGATGTCGCACCCCTTGAACAAAAGTGCTAACCAAGGAATTAGACGCCACAGGGCGTTGAAAGAGAACGGCCAGCGCAGAAATCTGACCCTTAATCGTGGCCAACGCCAAACGCTGGTCCACACCCGTTTGAAGGAAAGCCAACACTCTTGATACCGAATACGAGCGAGGGGAATACCCCCTGGACTCACACCAGGCAAAATAGGCCTTCCAAGTACGGTAGTAAACCTTCCCCGAAAGAGGTCTTTCTAGCCTTGATCAAAGTGTGAATGACCTCAGGGGAGAGACCCCTATCCTTCAGGACCTCGCTTTCAACAGCCAGGCCGTCAAAGCCAGCGACTGTAAAGCAGGATGGAATATCGGCCCTTGAGACAGGAGATCTTCTCGAAGAGGCAGACGCCACAGAGCGTCGATCGCCAGATTCACGAGATCTGCGTACCAAGACCGGCGAGGCCAGTCTGGCGCCACCAGAATCACCGTGTGCGGTTCCGAGGCTAACCTGCGAAGGAACCTGGACAGCAGCTGAATCGGCGGAAAGGCATACTTCAGACGATACTGATGCCAGGGAGCCACTAACGCGTCTGCTCGAGGATCGCGCGTCCTTGCCACGAACCTTTCCAACTTGTAGTTTAGACGAGACGCGAACAGGTCCACATCTGGTGAACCCCACTTCGCGCACAACATCTGGAAGACATCCGGGTGAAGGGACCATTCCCCCTGGTCCAGGGTCTGGCGACTCAGATAATCCGCCTGCCAGTTCTCCACCCCCGGAATGTGAACTGCCGTTATCGCCGGGACGTGTGTCTCGGCCCAAGACAGAATGTCGGCCACTTCCCGAGCCGCGCGGGCACTCCTGGTGCCCCCTTGGTGGTTGATGTAGGCCACCGCAGTGGCATTGTCTGTCTGCACCCAAACCGGACAGCCCTGCAGTCTGTCCGTCCAATGCCGAAGGCAGAGATTTATCGCTCGCAATTCCAGAATGTTGATCGGAAGGGAGGATTCCTCCTCCGACCAAGTTCCCTGGGCGGACAGAACGCCCAGAACACCACCCCAGCCCAGCCCGACAGGCTGGCATCCGTGGTGATCACCGTCCACGAGAAAGGGCGAAAAGACTTGCCCCCCGACACCGCCGGGGACTGCAGCCACCACAGAAGATCCCTTCTGGTGCGATGGCTCAATGAAACCTGGAGATCCAGAGATTGCGGTCGCCCGTCCCAGCTGGACAGAATCTCCGCTTGGAGACCCCGCGTGTGAAACTGGGCGAAGGGAATCGCCTCGAAAGCCGAGACCATCAACCCCAGACACCTCATACACGTCCGGAGGGACGAGCACTGACGGTCCCTGAGGGACCTGACTTCTTCCTGAAGCGTCCTGAGCTTGTCTTCCGGCAGGAAGACCTTCACCTGAACAGAGTCCAGGATCATTCCCAGGTAGGGAAGACGAACCGACGGACACAGCATCGACTTCGGAAAATTTATCGTCCAACCAAACTCCTGTAGAGTCTGCATCGTGACGGACAGGTCGTTCACCAGACCCTGACTGGTCGCAGACCGAACCAGAATGTCATCCAGATACCCCAGGACAGAGATGCCCTGAGCTCTCAACAAAGCCAGAACCGGCGCAAGCACCTTGGTAAACACCCGCGGAGCCGAAGCAAGACCAAAGGGTAACGCCACGAACTGGTAGTGATCCTCCGCAATGGCGAATCGAAGGTACCTCTGGTGACCCTCGAAAATGAGGATATGAAGATACACATCCTTCAGATCGATGGACGCCATGAATTCCCCCGGAACCAGGGCAGCCACCACCGAGCGCAGGGATTCCATGCGGAACTTGCGAACCCGCACAAAGCGGTTCAGAGCTTTCAAGTCCAGAATTGGACGTACCTTGCCCTCCTTTCTGGGCACAGTGAACAGATTTGAATAAAACCCCCGGAACCTGTCCCGAAGAGGCACCGGAACCACCACTCCCTGGGCCCGCAAGTCCCGCACCGCCAGGTGCAGATCCTGCAAGCGCTCCGGAGATAGCTGAAGATTCGAGGGAAAAAATCTGCTCGCCGGCCGAGAGAGAAACTCGATCTTGTATCCAGATCGAACGATTTCCTGAACCCACCTGTCCCGAACACGGGCCAGCCAGGGTTGAAGAAAACCGAGCAAACGTCCCCCCACCCCAGAACTGGGTGAGGGCGCCCCTTCAGGCCGCATTGTTATGGGCAGTGGACCCGGACTGGCCCGACTTCTGCTTACCTGCCCACGGCTTCTTCTGGGAGCCTTGGCCTTTGAAGGGCTTGCCCTTATAGTACGACCGAAAGGCACGAAAGGACCCCTGAGAGGGTCTAAATGAGGTAGTCTTCTTACCACGAACAACTTTAGACTTGCGAGTCTGGGGTAAGAGCGTGCTCTTACCCCCGGTAATTCCCTTTATCAGAGTATCCAAAGAATCGCCAAAAAGGCGAGATCCCGCATAGGGCAAATTAGCTAAAGTCTTGCGAGAAGCTTGGTCAACAGACCAACACTTTAGCCATATCAGACGGCGTGTCAACACCACCACACTTTAGACGCATGCAGCCAAAGCGACTAAATCCAAGTCCGCATCACACAAATACATGACACCCTGATGAATTTGATCCACCATAGCCAAAGTTGTCGGCGGGGCAGAGTCAGCCACCAGGATGCGCCTGAGCACCTGCATCCAATCCGCGACAGCCTGGGCTGCCATAAGGGAAGCAAAAATAGGTTTCAGCATGGAACCAGTAACCGTACAAGTATGACGGGCAAGAGATTCTAATCTCCTGTCCGTGGGGTCCCGGAACACCGGGGTATCCTCCGCCGGAATAGCAGTAGACTTATTCAAAATAGCCACCGCGTGATCCACCTGAGGTGGTACACACCAACGCTCATCAGTAGCGGGCGTAAAGGGGTAACGCAGCTTGAACCTACTCGGCACAGCAAAAGGCTTCTTTAAATTGCGCCATTGCTCATCAACAGCGCGCTGAAATTCCGCAGAGCAAGGAAAAAACCTGCAATGTTTTACGTTTCCTCTGCGTCCCATAAGAGGACAGCAAAGCAGGAGGACATGGTTCCTCCTCCAAATGCAGCGTGTGCTTGATAGAAGCAACCAACTCATCCATGAGTGCAAGCTCTTCAGACGAGCCAGGGGGGGAATTATCAACCCTTTCTACCTCAGCCTCCCCCTCAGACCCCACAAGGTCTAGAGATGAACGGGACCCTGAGAAGGGTCCACCAGCCATAGCAGCCCCATCGCCCTCTGAATCAGAGGAAATTGACACTCTGGGCCGTTTTGTGGATCGATCAGCCACAAGCATCTGCACCTGAGCAGCTAGGTTTGCCACAATAGCAGCCAAATCAGCCCCCTCGGGGGAAGCAGCAGCCCCTTGGCCCCCCACCAGGGTGGGAGGAAACTTGCTTTCCTGAGAATCCATGCCCCAGTGTTTTAGGAAAAAAAGGAGTACTGCCCCTTTAAGATCGCGGCGAGCGTAGCCCACCGCACCCACCGAACACACTGACCCCCACAGGGAGAAGAATACTAGGCAAGGAATACAGGAATATGGAAAGGTAAAACCTGGAGAGATCACACAGGCTGCAGCACCGATCGCTGTCCCAGAGCAAAAGGAAGTGATGCAAGACTGACCGCCCCTATAAAGCCTATGTAAGGCTACACAAACATGGCCGCCGGCAGGGGACTTCACAGGTAGATAGAGAACAGCGCTGACATGTGGCCTGAGCGATCGCCGCGCTTACCACACAGGACCGGCCACCTAAGCTTGCTGCAAAAAAATGGCGGACCGCAGCAGCGGTCGCCGCACAGTATGCCCAAAACATGTCTCACAAGCATGTCCCACACAGCATACCGCATGTCTCACAGATAACACAGCCTGTCACACAGAGCAGAGCAGGAGAGCCCCCCCTTGCAGCCCACAGAAAGGCAGCTATACCTGACAGGGAGCTCAACATATTACACAGACATGCAGGGTCCCACAGTCCCAGACTGACACCCAAAATAGACAGGTCCCCACACAGAATACACTTACCATCCGGATGACGTGGGGAGCACTAAGGACAGGGAGAGTAGCAGCCAGGACGCAGTGGAACTGCGGTGCGAAACCGCAAATGGCGTCCGGTGAGGTAGCCACCTCACCGCAGCATCCCTGCAGCAAACAGGGATGGGTCGTTCAATATGCCAGGGAAACCTGAGCTGAACGCTCGATGGCAGGCTGGGAAGCCACTGGCCCTGAGAACCCTGAGGATCCTGGAAAGCCAGCCCGAGACCCAGCACCGCACGATCATCTTCATCCGAAGAACTAACTAATGCTGAAAAATAACAGCTAAGTAAAAGAAAGAGAGAAATACTTGAAATAAAATCAAAAAAAAGGATAGAAGGCTGAGACTGAAAAGCCCCAGCACAGGAACCCAGCTAACTCCTAAGCTAGGCAAATTGAAACTGAGGTAGGAATGCAGGAAGCAGGAGGGTATTGACTGAGGGGACCACCCCCTAGGGGTGGGATATGCTAAAAGCTTTGATATTAACATATTCTGTTGCCTAGCTACTCCTACGGAGCAAAGGTCAATAACCCCAATAGTGACGAATATGAAGAGGCAGTGACTGTCGGAGGACGTAAGAGAAAATAGTTTTTTTTCCCCCAGAATTATCGCTCTTTTTTTGTTTATAGCGCAAAAAAAAAAAAAAAATCGCACAGGTGATCAAATACCACCAAAAGAAATCTCTATTTGTGGGAAAAATAGGACATTGATTTTATTAAGGTACGCGCAATTGTCCGGTAAAATAACGCAGTGGTGAATTACAGAAAATGGCCTGGTCATTAAGGGGGAAATCCTTTCCGATCCAAAAGTGGTTAAAGCCTTACCAATGCATAATAAAAGCCTGCTATACAGTCTGCTGTGCTGTCTGGCAGAGGTGTATGAACCCCAACTGTTAAAAATCATTTAGGAGAAGTAATGAGAACATTTGATACTTGATAGTTACTTTCTTTTTTTTTTCAAATTTCTTTTATTGATCAAATGTAATATAACCATCATACAAAGTATGCATTAGAACACAAGTCCAATATGTAGGTTACATGAAGGATCAGAGGTTAACATCAACAACCACATCATCAAAACACACATACATAAGTAGAGCTCCATAACAATGACTTGGTGTAAACTGGTATAACTATAAGTCCCATGATGGCCAACCACAAGGTAAGTGACACATAAAAAGAAAAAAGGAGTAATGCACACTTATGCAATAGGGCTAACCACTTCATAAGTACCAGACAGAGACGCTTAAGTAAAACCCAGGTCAGATAGGGGAGGCGGGTGGGACAAGGGGGGGGGGGGGAGACAGGAGGGAGGGGGCTCACGAAGGGGTGGGAGGAGACAGAGGAGCAGAGGAGAGAATGGAGTAGTAAACAGATGTAGTAGAGGGTGGTGGTAAAGGAGGAGGAGGAAGCGCGGCCTGTAGGAAACGGGTAGAGTCGTCCCGCGCAGGTGACCACCGCACCGGTCAGTCCGCGGGCGGACCTGCATCCCCGCCCAGGGCCATGCCCTCCGCAGACATGATAAAAGAATTCCAGCAAGCCCAGGTTTTGGAGTATTGCTCCTTCCTGCCCTGAGCCGTAAGGACCAGATCCTCTAATTCATTAAGCCATTTGACTCTACGCAGCCAGAGAGGGATCGTAGGAGGGGACGTGCTCTTCCAGCAGAGGGCTACACAGGATTTAGCCGCATCCGCCAGGTGTCTAAGTACTGAGCGCTTATAGCGCTTAGGGGCAATGCCAGTGCAGTGCAGCAGGAAAAAGGCCGGATCATCTGGGATGGTGCGTTCCGTCATCAGCTGGGAGATCCTACGGACCTCCGACCAGAAACCCCGTATCAGGGGGCAGTTCCAGAAAACGTGGTATAGGGTGCCCCTGTCCTGTAGACAACGCCAACACCTATCCGTCGCCTCCGGGAAGATGCGGTACAGTTTGTCTGGAGTATAGTACCAGTGCATGAGAACTTTGTAGTTGCATTCCTGGATGCGGGTGCAGATTGATGACTTGAGAGAAAACCTGATAATGTTGCGCCTCTCCGATTCAGTAAATGTCTTCTGAAGCTCTCTTTCCCATTTGGAAATGCCCGGGAGGACAAAGCCCTCCGGCGGCACGGAGAGAAGTTCATACATCTGGGAGAGGGCATGGGGCAGAGCTCCCGCAGTTACCAGTAGATGTTCCAACGAGGTAAGGTCCCCCCCCGAACCGCGTCGGGGGCCCCAGTTCCCGCAGAAAGTGCAGAAGTTGTAACGCCTGCCACCGAGTCAAGCGATAGCGTCCCGTCATCTACGTCAGCTGGGAGAGAGACATCCACTCGCCCTCCCTGAAGTGGGAGACCTGGAAGACTCCCTCCGCCAGTAGTGCAGCAAATCTATCCCCTGCGCAGCCCGGGGGGAACCGCGGGTTTCCCAACACCGGGAACAGCTGGGAGTGACTGTTCACCAGACCCCTGGAGGCCACCACCACGGCACACGACCGAAGAGTCGGGCCCAAGGTGGGATGTCGTCTAACTTCGGCCGGGAGGTCCTTCAGAATCAGGGGAGCCCTGGACAGACATAATGGAAACAAGGAGGCCTCCAGACTCACCCACTGTTTCAGGTCGGCGTGTCTTGCCCAGTCCAACCACCGTGCCAGATGTGCCGCCTGATAATAGCGGCGGACATCGGGGAGGGCAACACCGCCGTGCCTCTTGGGAAGGACCAGGAGTCTGCGGGCCAATCGGGGCCTCTTACCGGCCCAGACAAAACGCGTGAAGGCGGAGTCGACCTTGCCGAAGAAGGACGCCGGGATGTGAACCGGGAGTGTCTGAAATAAGTAGAGGAGTTTCGGTAGGACTGACATTTTCAAGACGTTGCACCGGCCAAACCACGAATGGAGACCCTTAGACCATGTGTCGAGCAGAGAGCGAATCATCGAAAGGAGAGGCGGGAAGTTCAATCTGAACAAATCCGCCGGATCCGGGGAGAGCCAGGTGCCCAAGTACCGGAGTCCCTCCGAGGCCCAGCGGAATGGAAAGTCTTTGGCTAACAAATCCCGTAGATCCGGTGGCAGGGCCACCCCCATGATCTCTGACTTGGAAAAATTGATTTTCAAGTTGGACAAGGCCCCGTACGTCTCAAATTCCTTCAGGAGACAGGGCAACGAAATCAAGGGTTGGGTGAGAGAGAAGAGGAGGTCATCCGCGTAGGCGGATACCTTGCAAGTGGAGGTTCCAACCCATATCCCGGAGATGTTCGGGTTTGCGCGCACCCGAGCCAGGAAGGGCTCAAGGGAGAGGGCAAATAGCAAGGGTGAAAGGGGACAACCCTGACGGGTACCGTTGAAGATGCGGATCGGATCCGAAAGGATCCCGTTCGCCTTTACCCTCGCCCCCGGATTGGTATAGACCCCCCGAATCCAGGCCATCATCTGCTGACCAATGCCGAAACGGCGCAGGACCTCGAACATGTAGGGCCAACTAACCCTATCGAACGCCTTCTCGGCGTCGGTACTTAGAAAAATAGAAGGCGTGTGGCTAACACGGGCTCGATGGATCAGGTCAATGACCTTGGTCGTGTTGTCCCTCGCCTCACGGGTGGGAACAAAGCCCACTTGGTCCCAGTGAATCAGGCTCGGCAAAAAGGACTGGAGGCGGAGGGCAAGAAGTTTTGTGAAAAACTTCAAGTCCGCATTGAGCAGCGAGATCGGGCGGTAGCTGCCGCACGCCGAGGGGTCCTTCCCTTCTTTGGGAATGACCGAGATGTGAGCACTCAACGTTTCCTCACGGAACGCACAGGTGCGTCCCACCGCGTTAAAAAGCCGTAACAGGTGGGGCGCCAACAAGGGATGAAGTGTCTGGTAGTAGGCGACTGTAAAGCCGTCCGGTCCAGGCGCCTTGCCCTTTTTCGCCGAGGATATGACCGCCACCAGTTCTTCTTGAGTGAAAGGGGAGTCCAGTGCCTCTCTGTCCGAAGAGGAGAGTTGCGGCAGGGAAATCTCATCCAAATAGGAGGAGAGCGGGATCAGGCGGGACGGCTGCTGAGGTAAGCCATAAAGAGTAGCGTAGAAAGTCCCGAAGCACTGTGCTATGTCTGCAGGCAGGTGCACCCTAGAGCCAGTAGCATCAATCAGATGGGGGACGTACGACACAGCCTGTCGCTCTCGGAGGGACCGAGCCAGCACCTTGCCGCACTTGTCCCCAGATTCATAGCTAATCTTTCCACCGCGCTGGATCGCCGCCTTGGCCCGATAGCGCAGAAGGTCAGCAATCTGATCCCTGAGGCGCGTCAGTTCCGTTCCCAGCACAGGGTCAAGATCCCTCTTGTGACGAGCCTCCAGACTCGCCACCTTCGCCAATAGGTCTGTCAGTGTGGCTTCCCTCTCCCTCTTGAGGCGCGCTCCATGGCGGATGAGGACCCCCCGGATCACCGCCTTATGCGCTTCCCACAGCACACTTGGGTCGCTGTCCGGTTCCACGTTCGTCTGAAAATACATTCGCAGAGTTTGAGTGACATCAGCAAGCACCTCCGGCACTTGCAGAAGGCTCTCGTTTAGTCTCCAGTGCCAGTCTGAAACCCTGTTCGTGCCACTGAGGTTGACCGTCAGGGTCACCGGGGCATGGTCCGACCAGGTAATAGTGCCCAGCTCCACCCCCACGACCGACTGAAGCAGTCTGTGCGGAAGGAGGAATAGGTCAATGCGTGAGTAAACCTGGTGTGGCGCGGAGAAATACGAGTAATCTCTCTCACCAGCGTGAAGAATCCGCCACACGTCGACTAGTTGAAGGTCGTGCAGTAGGGTATGGATCTGTCTGCGCGTACCCCTAGGGACCGACGAGAGGCCCGTTGAGGTGTCTAAGCGAGGATCCAGCGGGATATTGCAATCTCCGCCCAGGATGAGTTTGCCCTCCGCGAAATCCAACAAGGACTTCAGCGACCTGCGGAAGAAAACCTCCTGATGAACATTAGGGGCGTAAATCGTGGCAAGTGTGACCTTGACGATAGTTACTTTCTATATATCTCTATATTGAAACTACCAACATCCAGGCGCTAAGAGGATGTAATTGAGGGTGTGAAGCCGAAGAAAGGTCACTAACCCAGCTGCTCAGACTATTCCACATGAAGTTGTGGAATGACAATCCAAAAGAAACACACAACTCAGAGCGCTATATGAAAAATGACCACAAGATGGTGCTATAATGTATCGCTATGACAGTTCTCTGTGGTAAGAGCTCATAAATAAATCATATGTTCAAATAATTCAAAAATAAATAAAATGTTAATTTCAAATTCAAAGACGACATCATGAGCCTTGTAGGGTAAAATATTTTACAACGGTAAGCTTGTGTAAGCCTGTATGATGTGGGAAGAGCATAAGATGTTGCATACCAGCCCATGGAGGTGGAGGAAACCCAGGAGGACTGTTGTATGATTCAATCGATGATATGCCCAGGGGAACTTAAGGGGGGCTCCAGGGGGGGTTCCCACCAATGGATGGATAAGGGGAGCAGTGGCCTACAAAGCGCTGGAGATGTCACAGCGGGCTTGAAGCGACCAATTAGGAACTGCTGGAGAGTTGGGAGGATGCCACACCCACTGGACCAAAACAAGGCTTGGATGGCATGCTACCAGGTTACCCTCATAGGTGGGGTTTCCTCCACCTCCATGGGCTGGTATGCAATTTCTTATGCTCTTCCCGCATCATACAGGCTTACACAAGCTTACAGTTTTAAATGATTTTACCCTACAAGGCTTATGATGCCGTCTTAGAATTCTAATAAACATTTAATTTAATCTTGGATTATTTGAACATATGATTGATTTGTGAGATCTTACCACAGACAACTGTCATATCGATACATTACAGCACCATCTTGTGGTCATTTTCCATATAGCGCTCTGGTTTGTGTTTCTTTTAGATATCTCTATTTTGCCCAACTATAAGAGAGAATGATGAATGACTACAATGGGATCATTTGAGAAAAAATATCCATGTGTGGCTGTCTTCCAGCTTGCTATACACATACTGGCTGGGCAGAAATACAAATACTGTGGCAGGTGAACCCATTCATGTTTTTGTATTTTACAAGTGTATTTAGCTGGTTGAGAAAAAAATTAAACTAGTGCGCTCAGTAATTAAATGGAATAGAAATCAACACATCCAATAAAAATTGTTGAAAAAAAACAAAAAATATACAGGTGAAAAATAAATGTGCAACACCTCAAAAGTAAAGGGTGATGACATGCATTATACTAAAATATAATATAAGGTGAATAATTCCAAAAATAATTAAATGTGACACGTGAATCTTCACTGAAGTGTTCCATATATTATATATATCCTTTCTTAAAGGTCAGCAGGTTCAGATATCCCATGTAGCACAACGTGACCCAAACAATGCAGTGTGATGGCTCCTTACCGACTTTCCAGCGAAAATTAGCATATAAGTCTATATCAAATCACTGGAAAAAGGTCCACGAGCCACAGTGTCGTCCCAACACTCAATGTGACACCACGTGTTAACAAAATAAACGTGCCTCTTACCAAATAACCATAAAGGAAAGCTTGGAATAAAGGGACCACAGTGGGACCGCAGAGATGGATGAAGGTGGGTTAAGCTGTTACTATCCACACAGGCGGCCTCGCAGGGGCTCTCTCATATAAACAGATGCTGCTCCCATACAGTAAACCTCATAGGCGCTGGGTAATAGACTACAGCACTGTGCCATTAACAGCTAAACCCACCTTCATCCATCTCTGCGGTCCCACTGTGGTTCCTTTATGGGAATCATTATTCCAAGCTTTTGTTTATAAATAGATATATACATATATAAAACTCCAAAGTGACTGTGCACTGTGTGCAAAACTGCAAATTAACTATATCAGTCCTTCATGCATATATCGTGACTAATCACAAGTGAGTCAATAATGTTCAATTGACTTAAAAAGTGTTCTTATGCTTGATAGGTGACAATACTTGGTGTAAACTTCTGTGGGATAATCCAAAAAAGTGCTCTTTGTGCTTGAAGAGGTTGTAAACCCATACAACTTTTTTTTTTTGCAACCTGAAAGAGAAACACATAATGAGCTAGTATGCACAGCATACTAGCCTATTATGAAATACTTACCTTAGAATGAGCCCCGCCGTGCCGCCCGCTTACCTGTATGACGGGCGACATGTCCAGTATCTGATTGGCCAGATGCCGCGGTGACGTCACTCCCACGCACGTGCGTGGGAGCCGACAGTCACGGCACCAGCGGCCGTTCCTTCAGAGCGCATGCGCCAGTGATGTCACTGGCTGCATGTAAGGTAAATATCTCCTAAACGGTACATGTTTTGGAGATATTTACAGTACCTATAGGTATTCCTTAATATAGGCTTACCTATAGGTAAAAGTGTCAGAGGAGGGTTTACTTCCTCTTTAATAAAGTGACCATGAACAACACTTGATATAAGCTCCAGTGGGATTAGTGCATCTATGTTGCCTCCACCGCAATCACAGCCCACTTACCAGATGACCCCTTGAGTACCAGATGACATACTGAAGTATGTACTGTGACATACTGAAACAGAGCATGATCCCCTCCTATCGGAGACTGGGCCGCAGGGCAGTATTCCAACATGATAATGACCCCAAACACACCTCCAAGATGACCACTGCCTTGCTAAAGAAGCTGAGGGTAAAAGTGATGGACTGGCCAAGCATTTCTCTAGACCTAAACCCTATTGAGCATCTGTGGGACATCCTCAACTCGAAGGTGGAGGAGCACAAGGTCTCTAACATCCACCACCTCCGTGATGTCATCATACAGGAGTGGAAAAGGACTCCAGTGGCAACCTGTGAAGTTCTAGTGAACTCCCATGCCCAAAAGGGTTAAGGCAGTGCTTGAAAATATTGGTGGCTACACAAAATATTGACACTTTGGGCCCAAGTTGGATATTTTGACTTAGGGGTGTACTCCCTTTTGTTGCCAGCGGTTTAGACATTAATGGCTGTGTGTTGAGTTATTTTGAGGGGACAGCAAATTTACACTGTTATACAAGCTGTACACTCAATACTTTGCTACAATGTAAAGTGTTATTTCTTCAGTGTTGTCACATAAAAAGATATAATAAAATATTAAAAAAAATGTGAGGGGTGTACTCACTTTGTGAGATACTTAATATATTAATATACACACACACAGGGCAAAAACAAAAAAACAGAAAATTGAATTGGAATGACGTGTGATGACGAAACCAGGACATGTGTAGGTGTATACCTGATACGCATTGGGAAGGACAAAGGACAAAATTGTTCACCAGATCAAGTATGCTATAGATGACGGTTATGATTGGTGATTTATCCTTGACCACTTACGGACCGCCCACTGTGTATTTACGAAGCTACTTTGATGTTAATTACCGGGGTTATGGCAATGTACATGGTAATCTCTGTACATTGCAAGGATTTTAACAAACATTGTTGCAGATTTCTAACGTTTATTGTTCTGAAGAAATCATTGTTTGTTCTTCTGTGCCTCTGTGATGAGTGGATCAAATGGGAGTGGTTTCATAATTATCTGTCAGCTGTGGCAGCTGCAGGGCTCTAATGAGGAAATCCGCTGGACCTGCATCCCTTTAGACGTGTTCCTATTGGGAGTATCTCACCAAAAATGAAATTTTGTTGCAGGGGATGCCAGAAATCTGACTTGTATCTTATGCATACTTCTGGGAAAATTGGTGAGCCAATCATACAAGCAGGACATTTTTTTTGGGGGTGTGGTCAGTACACAATCTGTGTACAAAACAGCTTCAGGTAGCCATATTGCATTGCATTTTCAGAAGATTGCAGATTGAAAAGGAAAGGTCATTTTTAATAACATTCAATTACAATATGAATGTGTCACAGTTGTATACGCTATATTGTTTTTTCTTTATTTGCTATTTTATTCCCCCCACGAAAGTGCAGTTACCCTTTAAGGGAGGGCTCCTTTCTCGACCAGCCCTGCCAAAAGGGGGCTACAAGGGCAAGAAAGGAGTTTAAAAAAAAAAATACGTCAAGTTCTTCCACCTCCGATTCGCTCACCCTGGTCTTTATGGACCTTGCTTTGTGCACTGATGCTCAGTCATGTTGGAACAGGAAGGGGCCATCCCCAAACTGTTCCCACAAATTTGGAAGCATGAAATTGTCCAAAATGTCTTGGTATGCTGACGTCTTGAGTTCCATTCACTTGAACTAAAAGACCAAACTTACCCCTAAAAACAACCCCACACCATAATCCCCCCCCCCCCCCCTCCACCAAATTATTTAGACCAGTGCACAATCAAGGTCCATAAAGGCATGGATGAGAGAGTTTGGGGTGGAGGAACTTGACTGGTGTACACAGAGTCCTGGTCTCAACCCAAAGGGACACCTTTGGGATGAATTAGAGACTGTAAGGCAGGCCTTCTTGTCCAACATCAGTGCCTGACCTCACAAATGCGCTTCTGGAAGAATGGTCAAACATTCCCATAGACACACTGGGACTACTAAACCTTGTGGACAGTCTTCCCAGAAGAGTTGAAACTGTTATAGCTGCAAAGGGTGGGCCAACTCCATATTGAACCCTACTTACTAAGATTGGGATGACATTAAAGTTCATGTGCGTGTAAAGGATGTGCATGTAAAGGCAGGCGTCCCAATACTTTGGTGATATAGTGTATGTCAACAATGACTGTCTGACAGGACTGGACTCACCTTAGCAACACTGTTATTCATATAATCTCTACCCTGGTCTTCTATCATTTTCTTTGCAAGGTAGACATGAATACCCTAAGACAGAAGGTAGAGTGTTAGAGTTACAGTACTGTGCAAAAGTTATAGGCAAGTGTGACGAAATGCTGTATTAAGTAAGAACGCTTTAAAAAAATATACAGTATATTTTCAAATCTTTCTTTTTATCAATTTACAAAATTAAAACGTAAGAGAACAGAAGAAAAATCTAAATCAAATCAATATTTGATGTGACTACCTTTTGGTGTCAAACCAGCATTAACCACTTTACCACCGGAGGATTTTGCTGTCTTACGTCCTGGCCACTTTTTGCGATTCGGCTCCGTGCGACTTTAACGGACAATTGCGCGGTCGTGCGACGCCGTACCCAAACAAAATTTACGTCTTTTTTTCCCCACAAACAGAGCTTTCTTTTGGTGGAATTTGATCACCTCTGCGATTTTTACTTTTTGCGCTATAAACAAAAAAAGAGCGTAAATTTTGAAAAAAACAATACTTTTCACATTTTTTTCATATGAAATCCCCCCCCCCCCCCCCCCCAAAAAATGTAAAAATCAAAATTGTTTTAAATTTTTGGCCAATTTGTTTTCTGCTACCTATGTTTGGTAAAAAAATAAAAAATCACAATAAGTGTATTTTGATTGGTTTGCGCAAAAGTTATTGCGTTTACTAACTAAGGGAAAGATTTCTGTCATTTTTGGTGTTTTTTTTTTTTTTTTAACGAGTAATGGCGGCGATCTGCGATTTTTTTTGCGGGACTGCGATATTGCGGCGGACAGATCAGACCCTTGACTGACATTTTTGACACTTTTGGGGGTACCAGTGACATTACTACAGTAATCAGTGCTATACATATGCACTGTTACTGTAAAAATGACACTGGCAGGGAAGGGGTTGACACTGAGGGTGATCAAAGGAGTTAATGTATGCCTAAAAGTGATTGACTGGGGGGGGGGGGGGAAGGGAAGGGCTCTGTGATAGGCACAGAGAGATCGGGGTTTCAGCTTAGCTGAAACTCCTGATCTCTCCCTGCCTGTCTGACAGAAGACTCGCCTGCTTAGTTTACATAAGCAGGCGGGTCTTCTATCAGTTTCTCAGACGACTGTGGGAGGCCAGCGGTAATTGCCGCCGCTCCTCCCATGGCCCACCTTCCGCTGTGTCTAAACACCTCATGCCTCGGCCTCGTGCACAAAATCACATAGACCTATGTGATTTTGCGCAGCCGAGCCGCCCTGCCCCAGTAATACTGCCGCAGTAATACTGCAGTTGCTGGTCAGCAAGAGGTTAAAGACCCCCCAGCATTGGTGTCAGTGGATGAAATAAAGACCCCCAGCATTGGTGTCAGTGGACTCATTAAAACCCGCAGCACGGATGACATTGAACGCATTAAAACTCCCAGCATTGATGTCAGTGGACGCATTAAAACCCCCAGCATTGATGTCAGTGGACGCAATAAAAACCCCGAGCATTGATGTCAGTGGACGCAATAAAATCCCCCCCATCATTAATGTCAGTGGACGCAAACCCCCCCCCCCCATCATTGATGTTAGTGGACGCAATAAAACCCCCCAGCATTGATGTCAGTGGACGCATTAAAACCCCCAGCATTGATGTCAGTGGACGCAATAAAAACCCCGAGCATTGATGTCAGTGGACGCAATAAAAACCCCGAGCATTGATGTCAGTGGACGCAATAAAATCCCCCCCATCATTGATGTCAGTGGACGCAAACCCCCCCCCCCCCCCATCATTGATGTTAGTGGACGCAATAAAACCCCCCAGCATTGATGTCAGTGGACACATTAAAGATGCCCAGCATTAATGTCAGTGGATGCATTTATAGACCCCCAGCATTGATGTTAGTGGACGCATAACATCACCCCCCCATCATTGATGTCAGTGGACGTATTTATAGACCCCCCAGCATTGGTGTCAGTGGACGCAAAAAAGATCCCCACCATTGATCATCAGTGCACACATTAAAACTCCCCGGTATCGGTGCCGGCGGACGCATTAAAAACCTGGTCAAGAAGCCATATAAGGTCATATGTATAGCTTATACCTTTCTGATGTAAGGCTTGAGGAATGCAGGATGACCAAGCCCACCCTTCCCCTTAAAAGGTGAAATCACTGTCCAAACAATGGATAAGCGAGCCCTTTCTCCTCAGGAATGTGAATGTCATATTGTTGCTTACATGGGTGTTGGCCAGGGGTGTTTTTTTTCCATTTACAAGTCTAAATACCACTGCCCAAACTGGTAAGACTTTAGTCTCACCCAGAACAGCCATGAGGCAAGTGTCTGGTCCTGATTACCTGTGCCATGTTGCATAATAGCAAATGGGACTCCATGGAAGGAAACGTCTTTAGTTAAGTATTCTTGTTAGATTTTCTTTATCTTTATCTGTCATTACTTTTAATAAATGTTATACTTTTAAGTATGTGTGTGATCTCTCTTTGCACATTTTGAACACAACCCCAAAAACATGACAAAACAAACCCCCAGCATTGATGTCAGTGGACGCATTAAAGACCCCCAGGATTGATGTCAGTGGACATAATGACCCCCCAGCATTAATGTCAGTGGACGCATTAACCACTTAAGCCCCAGCCCTATTTCGGACACTTTTTGTTTAAAGTTAAAACCAGTATTTTTTCCTAGAAAACTACTTAGAACCCCCAAACATTATGTATATTTTTTTAGCAAAGACTCTGGAGAATAGAATGTCGGTCATTGCAAAACTTTTTGTCAAGCGGTATTTGCGCAGCGGTCTTTAAAACGCCATTTTTTTGGAAAAAAATTGAAAAATCACATTTCACTGCATTTAAAAAATACTAAACAGTAAAGTTAGCCCATTTTTTTTTGTATATTGTGAAAGATGATGTCACGCCGAGTAAATAGATACCCAACATGTTACGGTTTAAAATTGCGCCCCCCCCGTGGGATGGCGACAAACTACGGTCAATAGAGATCTCAATCTGCGACGCTTTAAATTTATTTAACGGTTACCAGTTTAGAGGTAGAGTGTAGCTCTTTTTTTTTAATTATTGCGAACGCTCCGGCGATCGCGGCAATACCTCACATGTGGGGTTTGAACAGCGATTAAATTGCGTATACGTTTCTTTTTGTGCGCGAGCTAACGGTGACGGGGGCGGCAAATTTATTATTTTTTTTTTTCCTATTTATTTTTTATTTTTTTTTTTAAACTTTATTACAGGTTTTTTTAAAAAAAAAAAATAAATAAATCTGATCACTTTTATTGCTGTCACAAGCAATGTAAACATCCCTTGTGACAGCAATATGTGCGACAGGTACACTTTATGGAGGGATCGAGGGTCTAAAAGACTCTAGACTCCTCCACTACACTTCCCTGTATGCAAAACGCCAAAAACGGCATTTTTGCATACAGCCGTTTTTTAAATTTGCCGCCTTTTGCAGCACAGTAACCCGGAAGTGACGTCATGGACGCCGCCTCCGGGTTACGTCATTGGAGCCCCGATCGATGCCGTTTCCGGCATTCATCGGGACTCCATCCAGCCGGCGGACATGCCGGCTGAGAACTCTGGGCTCCCGGTGGGACGGGAGCCCCAGACAAAGCCACGGAAGGCGGCGGGAGGGGGGGGGGGGGGCGTCCCCTCCCGCCCCCCCCGGGTAACGATCGAGCGGCTCCCGAGCCGCATCGGTCGTTACCGACGGAAAGCCGACCGTCGGCTTCAAACCACGGTACCGGGATGATGCCTCTAACTAGAGGCATCATCCCGGTATAAACCCGCAAAGTGTACCAACGTATCGGTATGTTACTATGCGGTAAGTGGTTAAAGAACCCCAGCAATGATGTCAGTGGACGCATTAAAGACCCCCAGGATTGATGTCAGTGGACATAATGACCCCCCAGCATTGATGTCAGTGGATGCATTAAAGACCCCCAGGATTGATGTCAGTGGACATAATAAAGACCCCCAGCATTGATGTCAGTGGACATAATAAAGACCCCCAGCATTGATGTCAGTGGACGCATTAAAGACCCCCAGGATTGATGTCAGTGGACACATTAAAGACCCCCAGGATTGAGGTCAGTGGACATAAAAAAGACCCCCATCATTGATGTCAGTGGACGCATTAAAGAACCCCAGCATTTATGTCAGTGGACATATTAAAACCCCCAGCATTGGATGCATTACAACTCTCCAGCATTGATGTCTATTGATGCATTAACCACTTCTGGACCCGAAGGATTTGCCCCCTTAATAACCAGGCCATATTTTGTGATTCGGCACTGCGTTAATTTAACGAAGAATTGCGCAGTCCTGCGACGCTGTACATGAATAAAAATGATGTCCTTTATTTCCCACAAAAAGAGCGACAATTCTGAAAAAAATAAAGAAAAAAAAAAACAATATTTTTCACATTCTGCTTTATAACATTAGCATTTTTTAACATTTTAGGCCAATTTGTTTTCTACTACATATTTTTGGTAAACAAAAATCACAATAAGCGTATTTTGATTGGTTTGCTCAAAAGTTATCGCGTCTACTAACTATAAGATTTATGTCATTTTTATTTATTTTTTTTACTAGTAATGGTCACGATCTGAGATTTTTAGCAGGACTATGACATTGTGGTGGACAGATCGGACCCCTGACTGACATTTTTGGGGGGACCAGTGACATTACCTCAGTAATCAGTGCCACAAATATGCACTGTTACTGTGCTAATGACACTGGCAGGGAAGAAGTTAACACTGTGGGTGATCAGGGGGTTAAATATGTACCTAGGAATGGGTTTCTAACTGTGGGGGGGGGGGGGGGGTGTGGCTTGTGAAATGATCACAGAGACCTGTGTTCCTATAAAGCAGGATCACAGGGGCTCTATGATCATTCCAGGGAGAAGGAAGGCCGGCTGTGTTTACAACAGCTGACCGTTCTTCTCTCTCAGCGGGGAACAATCGCGGGTGTCAAGACGGCAACCGGAGCCGCTTGCCCTGTGCATCGGCTTTCCCGCTGACGAGCGCTCGCCCTCTAGCTGCCTGCGCCTGAGCGACATATAGCTACGGCGGTTTGCCCAGGAGTGGCTGCCTGCCACAGTATAACTGCGGCAAGCGGACGTAAATTGGTTAAAGACCTCCAGCACTGAGATCAGTGAAGGCAATAAAGACCCCTCCCCCCAGCATTGATGTCAGTGGACGCATTAAAACCCCCCATTATTGATGTCAGTGAACGCAGTAAAGACCCCCAGGATTGATGTCAGTGGACATAATAAAGACCCCCCATCATTGATGTCAGTGGACGCATTAAAGACCCCCCAGCATTGATGTCAGTGGATGCAGTAAAGACCCCCATCATTGATGTCAGTGGATGCAGTAAAGACCCCCATCATTGATGTCAGTGGATGCATTAAGGACCCCCAGCATTAATGTCAGTGGACGCATTAAAACTCCCCAGCATTGAGGTCAGTGGACGCATTAAAACCCCCAGCAATGATGTCAGTGGACGCATTAAAACCCCCAGCATTGGTGCCGGTGGACACATTAAAATGCCCAGGATTGATGTCAATGGATGCATTAAAACCCCCAGCATTGGTGTCTATTGATGCATTAACCACTTCTGGACCGGAAGGATTTGCCCCCTTAATAACCAGGCCATATTTTGTGATTCGGCACTGCGTTGATTTAACGAAGAATTGCGCAGTCCTGCGACGCTGTACATAAGTAAAAATGATGTCCTTTATTTCCCACAAATAGAGCTTTCTTTTGGTGGTATTTGATCACCTGTGCGATTTTTATTTTTTGCGCTATAAGGCCCCGTTCACACTGGGGCGATCCGACTTCCAGGGGCGACCTCCGAGGTCGCGGTGCGAGCAGCGTGCCGCGACCTCGGAGCGGCCGGCACGGACTTTATAATATTGAAGTCTATGCAGGTCGCTCCGGGTCGCCCCAAAGAAGCTCCGGACCCTTTTTCTAAGTCGGAGCGACTATTAGAAGGGGTCCGCAGCTTCTCTATGGAAGGCGACCTACGGCGACCTGTGAGGCGACCAGGTCGCCTCACAGGTCGCCCCAGTGTGAAGGGGGACTAAAACAAAAAAAAAGAGCGACAATTCTGAAAAAAAAAAAAAACACAATATTTTTTACATTCTGCTATATAACATTCCCCAAAAAAAATTTAAATATCTATTTTTTTTTTTACATTTTTGGCCAATTTGTTTTCTGCTACATATTTCTGGTAAACAAAAATCACAATAAGCGTATTTTGATTGGTTTGCGCAAACGTTATCGCGTCTACTAACTATGGGAAAGATTTATGTCATTTTAATTTTTTTACTAGTAATGGTCGCGATCTGCGATTTTTAGCGGGACTACGACATGATAGAAAGGCAAGGGTGACCAGCGCTATGGAAGTGTATAGATAATATATAACAGACAGGTGTAAGCTGCCAGCAACAAAACCCCGAGGGGTTAAGATAATAGAAAGTGCAAAAGAAGTTGCCCCGGCGCTACCTCTAAGTGACACCTTGTCACTTAAAATATATGTGCCATAGTGTGAATGATTGGGAAAACAGTGAGTAAAAATAAATATAAATATAAATATAAATAAATAGTGCACAAATAGTGCATATATTTATTTTTACTCACTGTTTTCCCAATCATTCACACTATGGCACATATATTTTAAGTATATAGAAAAGAGGCTATCTCTACAAATTTATAACAGATATAAAGCACCACGTCCCTAGTAAATATTATAACGTGAAGGATTTATTGGGGGTGCCACAAGGGGGGACTTTTCAATTGGGGCCGGTGTCACTTAGAGGTAGCGCCGGGGCAACTTCTTTTGCACTTTCTACTCCTTTAGCGGGACTACGACATTGCGGCGGACAGATCGGACCCCTGACTGACATTTTTGACACTTCTGGGGGGGACCAGTGACATTACTACAGTAATCAGTGCTAAAATATGCACTGTTACTGTACTAATGACACTGGCAGGGAAGGGGTTAACACTGAGTGATCAGGGGTTAAATGTGTACCTAGAGGCGTTGCTTGTGAAATGATCACAGAGACCTGTGTTCCTATATAGCAGGATCACAGGGGCGCTATGATCATTCCAGGGAGAAGGAAGGCCGGCTCTCTCAGCGGGGAACGATCGCGGGTGTCAGGCGGCAATTGGAGCCGCTTGTCCTGTGCATCGGCTTTCCCACTGACAAGCGCTCGCCCCCTAGCTGCCTGCTCGTGAGGCGGGCGGTCATAAAGTGGTTAAAGACCTCCAGCATTGAGTTCAGTGAACGCAATATAGACCCCCCTAAGCATTGATGTCAGTGGATGCAATAAAGACCCCCAGCATTGATGTCAGTGGACGCATTAAATAACCCCAGCAATGTCAGTGAATACATTAATAGCCCCCACCATTGATGTCTGCGGATGCATTAAAGACCTCCAGCATTAATGTCAGTGGATGCATTAGAGACCCTCAAGCATTGGTGTCAGTGGACGCTTTAAAACCCCTCAGCATTGGTGTCAAGGGACTCAGTAAACACCCCCCTCCCCCAGCATTGGCGTTACTGGACGCATTAAAATCCCCCAGTATTGATGTCAGTGGATGCATTAAAGACCCCCCCAGCATTGATGTCAGTGAACGCATTAAAAAACCCCAGAATTAATGTCAGTGGATGCATTTAAGATCCCCTAGCATTGGTGGCAGAGGCTGCATTATTAACCCCTAGCACAGGTGCCAGTATTATTAAACCCCTCCCCCACATTAACCCCAGCAATGATGTCAGTGGATGCATTAAACCCCCCCCCCCAGCATTGATGTCAGGGAAGGCATTAAAATTTCCCAGCATTGATGTCTATTGATGCATTAAAGACCCCCCCCCCAGCACTCATGTGCAGGTGGATGCATTAAAACCCCCAGCATTGGTGTCAGTGGATGCAATAAAGACCCTCAGCACTGAATTTAGTGGGCACAATAAAACTCCCAGCATTGATGTCAGTGGATGCAATAAAGACCCCCAGCATTGAGGTCAGTGGATGCAATAAAGACCCCCAGCATTGATGTCAGTGGATGCAATATAGACCCCCCTAAGCATTGATGTCAGTGGATGCAATAAAGACCCCAGCATTGATGTCAGTGGATGCAATAAAGACCCCCAGCATTGATGTCAGTGGCTGCAATAAAGACCCCCAGCATTGATGTCAGTGAAGGCAATAAAGACCCCCCTAAGCATTGATGTCAGTGGATGCAATAAAGACCCCAGCATTGATGTCAGTGGATGCAATAAAGACCCCCAGCATTGATGTCAGTGGACGCATTGAAGACCCTCAGCATTGATGTCAGTGGACGCAATAAAGACCCCCTAGTATTAGTGTCAGTCTACGCAAAAAAGACTCCCAGCATTGATGTCAGTGAATGCAAAAAAGACCCCCAGCATTGAAGTCGGTGGATGCATTAAATAACCCCAGCATTGGTGTCAGTGGACGCATTAAAACCCCCAGCATTGAAGTGAGTGGACGCATTAAAACCCCCAGCAATGATGTCAGTGAATACATTAATAGCCCCCACCATTGATGTCTGCGGATGCATTAAAGACCTCCAGCATTAATGTCAGTGGATGCATTAGAGACCCCCAAGCATTGGTGTCAGTGGACGCTTTAAAACCCCTCAGCATTGGTGTCAAGGGACTCAGTAAACACCCCCCCCCCCTCCCCCAGCATTGGCGTCACTGGACGCATTAAAACCCCCCAGTATTGGCGTCAGCGGACGCATTAAAATTGACCAGAATTGGTTTCAGTGGACGCATTAAAAGCCCCCCCCCCCCCCCCAGCATTGGTGTCAGTGGATGCATTACCACTTAAGCCCCGGAAGATTTTACCCCCATTCCGACCAGGGGGTATTTTGCGATTCGGCACTGCATGACTTTAACGGACAATTGTGCGGTCGTGCGACGCTGTACCTAAACGAATTTGGCGTCCTTTTTTTCCCACAAACAGAGCTTTCTTTTGGTGGTATTTGATCACCTGTGCGATTTTTTGATCACGCGCTATAAACAAAAAAAAAAGAGCGTAAATTTTGCAAAAATAGCAATATTTTTCACATTTTTTTATATGAAATTCCCTCCCAAAGAAAAGTAAAAATCGAAATTTTCGGCCAATTTGTTTTATGCTACCTATGTTTGGTAAAAAATATCGCAAAAAGCGTATTTTGATTGGTTTGCACAAAAGTTATCGCGTTTACTAACAAAGGGAAAGATTTTTGTCATTTTTGTTGTTTTTTTTTTTTTAACGCGTAATGGCGGCGATCTGCGATTTTTTTGCGGTACTGCGACATTGCGGCGGACAGATCGGACCCTTGACTGACATTTTTGACACTTTTGGGGTTACCAGTGACATTACTACAGTAATCAGTGCTAAATATATGCACTGTTACTGTAAAAATACACTGGTAGTGAAGGGGTTAACTTTATTTGGGAGGGAGGGGCTGTGTGTGTCCCTAGGGGCGTGCTTTCTACTGTGATTGGCTGTGGCTTGAGCTGTAAGGACACTGATCAACGAATCTACATAGTAGATCCATGTGATCAGTGTCTTTACAGCGAGGAGAATGACAGGTCGCTTGTTTACACAAGCTGCCTGACATTCTCCCTCTCCCCCGCCGATCGCAGAGTGGCCGGCGGACACCGGGTCCGCTGGTCACACGCGCGCGGGGGGGTCCGGGAGCGCGCCTCCGGGGGCGCGCGCGCTCGCTCCCTAGACCCTCACAAGCAAGCAACGTAGCCCTACGTTAGTTTGCCTGTGAGGGGCTGACCGCCGACGTAGATAGTCGTGCGGCGGTCGGCAAGTGGTTAAAAAACCCCAGAATTAATGTCAGTGGACGCATTTAAGATCCCCTAGCATTGGTGTCAGAGGCTGCATTATTAACCCCTAGCACAGGTGCCAGTATTATTAAACCCCTCCCCCACATTAATTAACCCCAGCAATGATGTCAGTGGATGCATTAACCCCCCCCAGCATTGATGTCAGGGAAGGCATTCAAATTTCCCAGCATTGATGTCTATTGATGCATTAAAGACCCCCCCCCAGCATTGGTGCAGGTGGACGCATTAAAACCCCCAGCATTGATGTCAGTGAAGGCAATAAAGACCCCCCTCTGCATTGATGTCAGTGAAGGAAATAAAGACCCCCCCAGCATTGATGTCAGTGGATGCAATAAAGACCCCCAGCATTGATGTCAGTGGATGCAATAAAGACCCCCAGCATTGATGTCAGTGGATGCAATAAAGACCCCCCTCGGCATTGATGTCAGTGGACGCATTAAAAAACCCCCAGCATTGATATTAGTGGACATAATAAAGACCCCCCCCCCCCAGCATTGAGGTCAGTGAAGGCAATAAAACCCCCCCTCAGCATTAATATCAGTGGATGCAATAAAGACCCCCAGCATTGATGTCAGTGAAGGCAATAAAGACACCCTTCAGCATTGATGTCAGTGGATGCAATAAAGACCCCCCCAGCATTGATGTCAGTGGATGCAATAAAGACCCCCAGCATTGATGTCAGTGGATGCAATAAAGACCCCCCCAGCATTGATGTCAGTGGATGCAATAAAGACCCCCAGCATTGATGTCAGTGGATGCAATAAAGACCCCCAGCATTGATGTCAGTGAAGGCAATAAAGACCCCCAGCATTGATGTCAGTGGATGCAATAAAGACCCCCAGCATTGATGTCAGTGGATGCAATAAAGACCCCCAGCATTGATGTCAGTGGATGCAATAAAGACCCCCAGCATTGATGTCAGTGGATGCAATAAAGACCCCCAGCATTGATGTCAGTGAAGGCAATAAAGACCCCCAGCATTGATGTCAGTGGATGCAATAAAGACCCCCAGCACTGATGTCAGTGGATGCAATAAAGACCCCCAGCATTGATGTCAGTGAAGGCAATAAAGACCCCTAGCATTGATGTCAGTGAAGGCAAAAAAGACCCCCAGCATTGATGTCAAGGGATGCAATAAAGACCCCCAGCATTGATGTCAGTGGATGCAATAAAGACCCCCAGCATTGATGTCAGTGAAGGCAAAAAAGACCCCCAGCATTGATGTCAGTGGATGCAACAAAGACCCCCCTCAGCATTGATGTCAGTGAAGGCAAAAAAGACCCCCAGCATTGATGTCAGTGAAGACAATAAAGACCCCCAGCAGTGAAGGCAATAAAGACCCCCAGCATTGATGTCAGTGGATGCAATAAAGACCCCCAGCATTGTCAGTTTAGGCAAAAAAGACCCCCAGCATTGATGTCAGTGAAGGCAATAAAGACCCCTAGCATTGATGTCAGTGAAGGCAAAAAAGACCCCCAGCATTGATGTCAGTGGATGCAATAAAGACCCCCCCGTATTGATGTCAGTGGATGCAATAAAGACCCCCAGCATTGATGTCAGTGGATGCAATAAAGACCCCCAGCATTGATGTCAGTAAAGGCAATAAAGACCCCCAGCATTGATGTCAGTGAAGGCAATAAAGACCCCTAGCATTGATGTCAGTGAAGGCAAAAAAGACCCCCAGCATTGATGTCAGTGGATGCAATAAAGACCCCCCCTCAGCATTGATGTCAGTGAAGGCAATAAAGACCCCCAGCATTGATGTCAGTGGATGCAATAAAGACCCTCCAGAATTAATGAAAGTGGACGCAATAAAGACCCCCTAGTATTAGTGTCAGTCTATGCAAAAAAGACTCCCAGCATTGATGTCAGTGAATGCAAAAAAGACCCCCCCAGCATTGATGTCGGTGGATGCATTATTAACCCCTAGCACAGGTGTCAGTATTATTAAACCCCTCCCCCTACATTAATAACCCCCAGCATTGGTGCAGGTGGACGCATTAAAACCCCCAGCAATGATGTCAGTGGATGCAATAAAGACCCTCAGCACTGAATTCAGTGGGCACAACAAAACTGGCAGCAATGATGTCGGTGGACGCATTAAACCCCCCAGTATTGATGTCAGTGAACGCATTAAACCCCCCAGTATTGATGTCAGTGAACGCATTAAACCCCCCAGTATGGGTGTCAGTGAACGCATTAAACCCCCCAGTATGGGTGTCAGTGAACACATTAAACCCCCCAGTATGGGTGTCAGTGAACGCATTAAACCCCCCAGTATTGGTGTCAGTGAACGCATTAAACCCCCCAGTATTGATGTCAGTGAAGGCAATAAAGACCCCCAGCATTGATCTCAGTGGATGCAATAAAGACGCCTAGCATTGATGTCAGTGAAGGCAATAAAGACCCCCCTCAGCATTGATGTCAGTGAAGGAAATAAAGACCCCCCCAGCATTGATGTCAGTGAAGGCAAAAAAGACCCCCAGCATTGATGTCAGTGGATGCAATAAAGACCCCCCTCAGCATTGATGTCAGTGGATGCAATAAAGACCCCCCTCAGCATTGATGTCAGTGGATGCAATAAAGACCCCCCTCAGCATTGATGTCAGTGGATGCAATAAAGACCCCCAGCATTGATGTCAGTGGATGCAATAAAGACCCCCAGCATTGATGTCAGTGAAGGCAATAAAGACCCCCAGCATTGATGTCAGTGGATGCAATAAAGACGCCTAGCATTGATGTCAGTGAAGGCAATAAAGACCCCCCTCAGCATTGATGTCAGTGAAGGAAATAAAGACCCCCCCAGCATTGATGTCAGTGAAGGCAAAAAAGACCCCCAGCATTGATGTCAGTGGATGCAATAAAGACCCCCCTCAGCATTGATGTCGGTGGATGCAATAAAGACCCCCAGCATTGATGTCAGTGGATGCAATAAAGACCCCCAGCATTGATGTCAGTGGACGCATTAAAAAACCCCCAGCATTGATATTAGTGGACATAATAAAGACCCCCCCCCCCCCCAGCATTGATGTCAGTGAAGGCAATAAAGACCCCCCTTCAGCATTGAGGTCAGTGGATGCAATAAAGACCCCCCTCAGCATTAATATCAGTGGATGCAATAAAGACCCCCAGCATTGATGTCAGTGAAGGCAAAAAAGACCCCCTTCAGCATTGATATCAGTGGATGCAATAAAGACCCCCAGCATTGATGTCAGTAAGGGCAAAAAAGACCCCCTTCAGCATTGATGTCAGTGAAGGCAATAAAGACCCCCTTCAGCATTGATGTCAGTGGATGCAATAAAGACCCCCAGCATTGATGTCAGTGAAGGCAATAAACACCCCCCCACCATTGATGTCAGTGGATGCAATAAAGACCCCCAGCATTGATGTCAGTGGATGCAATAAAGACCCCCAGCATTGATGTCAGTAAAGGCAATAAAGACCCCCAGCATTGATGTCAGTGAAGGCAATAAAGACCCCCAGCATTGATGTCAGTGGATGCAATAAAGACCCTCAGCATTGATGTCAGTGAAGGCAATAAAGACCCCCAGCATTGATGTCAGTGGATGCAATAAAGACCCCCAGCATTGATGTCAGTGGATGCAATAAAGACCCTCAGCATTGATGTCAGTGAAGGCAATAAAGACCCTCAGCATTGATGTCAGTGAAGGCAATAAAGACCCCCAGCATTGATGTCAGTAAAGGCAATAAAGACCCCCAGCATTGATGTCAGTGAAGGCAATAAAGACCCCCAGCATTGATGTCAGTGGATGCAATAAAGACCCTCAGCATTGATGTCAGTGAAGGCAATAAAGACCCCCAGCATTGATGTCAGTGGATGCAATAAAGACCCCCAGCATTGATGTCAGTGAAGGCAATAAAGACCCCCAGCATTGAGGTCAGTGAAGGCAATAAAGACCCCCTTCAGCATGGATTACAGTGGATACATTAAAAAACCCTATAGCATTGACGTCAGTGGACGCATAGAAGACCCCCAGCATTGAAATTAGTGGACATAATAAAGACCCTCCAGCATTGATATCAGTGAAGGCAACAAAGACCCCCCTCAGCATTGATGTCAGTGGATGCAATAAAGACCCCCAGCATTGATGTCAGTGGATGCAATAAAGGCCCCCAGCATTGATGTCAGTGGAAGCATTAAAAAACCCCCAGCATTGATATTAGTGGACATAATAAAGACCCCCCCCCCCCCCCAGCATTGAGGTCAGTGAAGACAATAAAGACCCCCCTTCAGCATTGATGTCAGTGAAGGCAATAAAGACCCCCCAGCATTGATGTCAGTGGATGCAATAAAAACCCCCAGCATTGATGTCAGTGGATGCAATAAAGACCCCCCTCAGCATTGATGTCAGTGGACGCATTAAAAAACCCCCAGCATTGATATTAGTGGACATAATAAAGACCCCCCCCCCCCCCCAGCATTGAGGTAAGTGAAGGCAAAAAAGACCCCCTTCAGCATTGATGTCAGTGAAGGCAATAAAGACCCCCAGCATTGATGTCAGTGGATGCAATAAAGACCCCCAGCATTGATGTCAGTGGATGCAATAAAGACCCCCAGCATTGATGTCAATGAAGGCAATAAAGACCCCCCTCAGCATTGATGTCAGTGAAGGCAATAAAGACCCCCCTCAGCATTGATGTCAGTGAAGGCAAAAAAGACCCCCAGCATTGATGTCAGTGGATGCAATAAAGACCCCCAGCATTGATGTCAGTGGATGCAATAAAGACCCCCAGCATTGATGTCAAGGAATGCAATAAAGACCCCCAGCATTGATGTCAGTGAAGGCAAAAAAGACCCCCAGCATTGATGTCAGTGGATGCAATAAAGACCCCCAGCATTGATGTCAGTGAAGGCAATAAAGACCCCCAGCATTGATGTCAGTGAAGGCAATAAAGACCCCCAGCATTGATGTCAGTGGATGCAATAAAGACCCCCAGCATTGATGTCAGTGGATGCAATAAAGACCCCCAGCATTGATGTCAAGGGATGCAATAAAGACCCCCAGCATTGATGTCAGTGGATGCAATAAAGACCCCCCTCAGTATTGATGTCAGTGAAGGCAATAAAGACCCCAGCATTGATGTCAGCGAAGACAATAAAGACCCCCAGCATTGATGTCAGTGGATGCAATAAAGACCCCCAGCATTGAGGTCAGTGAAGGCAATAAAGACCCCCAGCATTGATGTCAGTGAAGGCAATAAAGACCCTCCAGCATTAATGTCAGTGGACGCAATAAAGACCCCCTAGTATTAGTGTCAGTCTATGCAAAAAAGACTCCCAGCATTGATGTCGGTGGATGCATTAAAGACCTCCAAGCATTGGTGTCAGAGGCTGCAATATTAACCCCTAGCACAGGTGTCAGTATTATTAAACCCCTCCCCCTACATTAATAACCCCCAGCATTGGTGCAGGTGGACGCATTAAAACCTCCAGCAATGATGTCAGTGGATGCAATAAAGACCCTCAGCACTGAATTCAGTGGGCACAACAAAACTCGCAGCAATGATGTCGGTGGACGCATTAAACCCCCCAGTATTGATGTCAGTGAACGCATTAAACCCCCCAGTATTGATGTCAGTGAACGCATTAAACCCCCCAGTATTGATGTCAGTGGACGCATTAAAGATCCCCCAGTATTGATGTCAGTGAACGCATTAAACCCCCCAGTATGGGTGTCAGTGAACGCATTAAACCCCCCAGTATTGGTGTTAGTGGACGCATTAAACCCCCCAGTATTGGTGTTAGTGGACGCATTAAACCCCCCAGTATTGGTGTCAGTGGACGCATTAAACCCCCCAGTATGTCAGTGGACGCATTAAAGATCCCCCAGTATTGATGTCAGTGGACGCAATAAAGACCCCCTAGTATTAGTGTCAGTCTATGCAAAAAAGACTCCCAGCATTGATGTCAGTGGATGCATTAAAGACCTCCAAGCATTGGTGTCAGAGGCTGCATTATTAACCCCTAGCACAGGTGTCAGTATTATTAAACTCCTCCCCCACATTAATAACCCCCAGCATTGGTGCAGGTGGACGCATTAAAGACCCCCCAGCATTGGTGTCAGTGGATGCAATAAAGACCCTCAGCACTGAATTCAGTGGGCACAATAAAACTCGCAGCAATGATGTCGGTGGACGCATTAAACCCCCCAGTATTGATGTCAGTGGACGCATTAAACCCCCCCAGTATTGATGTCAGTGAACGCATTAAACCCCCCAGTATTGATGTCAGTGAACGCATTAAAGATCCCCCAGTATTGATGTCAGTGAACGCATTAAACCCCCAGTATTGATGTCAGTGAACGCATTAAACCCCCCAGTATTGATGTCAGTGAACGCA
This sequence comes from Pelophylax lessonae, assembly GCF_965119305.1. Taxonomy (NCBI): domain Eukaryota; kingdom Metazoa; phylum Chordata; class Amphibia; order Anura; family Ranidae; genus Pelophylax; species Pelophylax lessonae. The sequence goes on from NC_138776.1 coordinate 198,740,505, forward strand.
TTAAACCCCCCAGTATTGATGTCAGTGGACGCATTAAAGATCCCCCAGTATTGATGTCAGTGAACGCATTAAACCCCCAGTATTGATGTCAGTGAACGCATTAAACCCCCCAGTATTGGTGTCAGTGAACGCATTAAACCCCCCAGTATTGATGTCAGTGGACGCATTAAAGATCCCCCAGTATTGATGTCAGTGAACGCATTAAACCCCCCAGTATTGGTGTCAGTGAACGCATTAAACCCCCCAGTATTGATGTCAGTGGACGCATTAAAGATCCCCCAGTATTGATGTCAGTGAACGCATTAAACCCCCCAGTATTGATGTCAGTGGACGCATTAAAGATCCCCCAGTATTGATGTCAGTGAACGCATTAAACCCCCCAGTATTGATGTCAGTGAATGCATTAAAGATCCCCCAGTATTGGTGTCAGTGAACGCATTAAACCCCCCAGTATTGATGTCAGTGAACGCATTAAAGATCCCCCAGTATTGTGTCAGTGAACGCATTAAACCCCCCAGTATTGATGTCAGTGAACGCATTAAAGATCCCCCAGTATTGATGTCAGTGAACGCATTAAAGATCCCCCAGTATTGATGTCAGTGAACGCATTAAACCCCCAGTATTGATGTCAGTGAAAGCATTAAACCCCCCAGTATTGATGTCAGTGAACGCATTAAACCCCCCAGTATTGATGTCAGTGGACGCATTAAACCCCCCAGTATTGGTGTCAGTGAACGCATTAAACCCCCAGTATTGATGTCAGTGAACGCATTAAACCCCCCAGTATTGATGTCAGTGAACGCATTAAACCCCCAGTATTGATGTCAGTGAAAGCATTAAACCCCCCAGTATTGATGTCAGTGGACGCATTAAACCCCCAGTATTGATGTCAGTGAAAGCATTAAACCCCCCAGTATTGATGTCAGTGGACGCATTAAACCCCCCAGTATTGATGTCAGCGAACGCATTAAACCCCCCAGTATTGATGTCAGCGAACGCATTAAACCCCCCAGTATTGATGTCAGTGAACGCATTAAACCCCCCAGTATTGGTGTCAGTGAATGCATTAAACCCCCCAGTATTGATGTCAGAGGCTGCATTATTAACCCCTAGCACAGGTGTCAGTATAATTAACCCCCTTTCCCACATTGGTGGTCAATGGCATTGAAATGTAACCCATTCCATGACCACCAATGTGGGGGGAGGGGGTTATTAGTACTGACAGTACCACAAATGCAGAAGAGGGGAGGTGGGTTAAAATTAGTGGCGATCGACGGATATCGTTTTTTTAATGCCGATACTGATATTTTGGTGATCGGATATTGGTATTTTTTTATTCTTTTTTTTTTCTGCAGGTACTCCTTGTGGAGGGATATGGGTGTCTAAAAGACCCAACCCCCCCCCCCCCCCCCCCAGCACCGACAAGCATTCAAAACACCAAGTTTGGCTGTTTTGAATGCAGTCAGTTTTTTTTAATTCGGCGTCGACTACCCAGGGGGATGGAGAGCACAGGGGGAGAGGGGGGGGGGGGGGGGGGACTGGAGAGCACTGTCTGGGGGGGAACTGGAAATCACTGAGGGGGGAGCCAGGGAGCTGGAGAGCACTGGGGGAGCCAGAAAGCATGGGGGGGGGGGGGGGAAGAGATGAAAAGCACTGTGGAGAGCTGAAGAGCACCGGGGGGGGGGCTAAGAGCACGGGGGGGACTAAATGCACTGCGGGGGACTAAGAACACTTGGGGGGGGGGTGCGGCTAAAGAACACTGGGGGGGCTAAAAAGCACTGAGGGGGGGCATTATTACATTCAGAGTATAGCACTGGTACAGGTAGGTGTCCTTCCGGGTCCGCAGTTTGCCCTTACTGTCAGTCAGTGGCCAGCAGCAGCCGAGGAGATGACCCAATCAGGCAGCGGGGAGGGCCGGCCGCAGTTTGCCTGGAGACACTGTGACTGGCTAGCAGCAGCAGTAACAGCCGGGAGATTATCAACCAATGAGGCAGCGGAAGCGTCACTGGAGGGCGGGCCGGCCGCATGAACGTGATGAGGCGGGGGTGCGGTTACCGAAACGGTTACCGCCCCCTTCCGCGTCATCATCACTATGTTATGTGTGCTATGGGGTATAGGAGAGGGGTGGGTCTGAGGAAGAGGGAGGGTCTAAGGAAAGGGGGGGGGTCAAAAGAAGAGAGGGGGTGAGGAAGAGAGGGGGTGAGGAAGAGAGGGGGTTCTCTACTAAGACAGATAAATTATTTTTACTGCACAGCCTGCAAAGGGGAATTAGTGACAAAGGACAATAATGATCCTGAAGACCCCTATATATCTAACATCAGCTCTTTTTATTGGAAATATCACAATGGGGGTACAGGGTCAGAGCCAACAGCCCCCCCCCCCACCCAGGCACCATAGCAGCTGCATGGACTGTGGTGGCAATTGTTACTTCACTGCATACAAAATCCATGAGACCCCCTCTTTTCAATCAACGGGTGTCCTCATTTCTGAGCATACATCCCCTCCCCCACCACTATTATTGATGCATAAAATATATTTTTAAAGTCATTTTATTGTTGGCTATTTTTAATTACAATGTATTTTTACTCATGGATTTTCATAAATATACATTAAAAATTATTGTATAAGTGGCGGTTCACATTTCTGCGATGTAGGAACGCTGCGAATATACAGCGTGTTCCCGCATCGCATCCGCACCCCTGGCAGTTCACACTGCCATATGCCATACACTGGGGGTGTCATTTAAAAGTTAACGACACCCCCAGATCAGATGGCATATCGCAGTGCAATCTATAGGTTGGCACAGAATCGGATCACACTAGTGTGATCCACCATGCCATCCGATTCTGCTGCAGACCAAAAAAAGAGTCCTGTGCGAGATGGGTGCGATTGCGGTGGGAATTCAGTCATACAATCTGTATGGGTGAATTTGCAGCGCACAGAGATGGCATGTTATTTTAGGAGCGCTCAGAATTACATGCCATCTCTGTGATGGCAGAAATGTGAAGCGGCACTAAGCCAACATTTATGGTTTTGCTGTTGTTTTGGATAAAGTGGTGAAGAGTTCGTCCAGAGGGGGGCTTTAGCAGAGAAATGCTTTATAAATGCAAGAAAGTCATGGAAATAAAAAAATAAGATGAAAATGTAGAAAATAAATGTCTGCTTTCATGGTAAAATAAATCAATAAATAAAAAGAGAATAGACTGACAGGCTGATGGGAAAAGCACTGATAGATTTACTGGGAGACTTTAACAAGGATTACCAATGACATTTTCTGGGCTCCATATAATATAAGCCTGGGGGGGGGGGTAGGTGAGGAGATGGGGGGGGGGGTAGGTGAGAAGATGGGGGGGTAGGTGAGGAGATGGGGGGGGTAGGTGAGAAGATGGGGGGTAGGTGAGGAGATGGGGGGGGTAGGTGAGGAGATGGGGGGGGGGGGGGTAGGTGAGGAGATGGTGGGGGTAGGTGAGGAGATGGTGGGGGTAGGTGAGGAGATGGTGGGGGTAGGTGAGATGGGGGGGGAAGGTGGGGAGATGGGGGGGGGGGGGGGTAGGTGAGGAGATGGGGGGGGTAGGTGAGGAGATGGGGGGGGTAGGTGAGGAGATGGGGGGGGTAGGTGAGGTGAGGAGATGGGGGGGGGGGGGTAGGTGAGGAGATGGGGGGGGGGGAGGTGAGGAGATGGGGGGGGGGAGGTGAGGAGATGGGGGGGGGGAGGTGAGGAGATGGGGGGGGGGGGGGAGGTGAGGAGATGGGGGGGGGGGGGAGGTGAGGAGATGGGGGGGGGGGGAGGTGAGGAGATGGGGGGGGGGGGGGTAGATGAGGAGATGGGGGGGGTAGATGAGGAGATGGGGGGAGGGGTAGGTGAGGAGATGGGGGGAGGGGTAGGTGAGGAGATGGGGGGAGGGGTAGGTGAGGAGATGGGGGGGGGGTAGGTGAGGAGATGGGGGGATAGGTGAGGAGATGGGGGGGATAGGTGAGGAGATGGGGGGGTTAGGTGAGGAGATAGGGGGTAGGTGAGGAGATAGGGGGGGGGAAGGTAGATGGGGGGGGGGAGGTGAGGAGATGGGGAGGGTAGGTGAGGAGATGGGGGGGGGAGGTGAGGAGATGGGGTGAGGAGATGGGGGGGGTAGGTGAGGAGATGGGGGGGTAGGTGAGGAGTTGGGGGGGGGGGGGGTAGGTGAGGAGATGTGGGGGGGGTAGGTGAGGAGATGGGGGGGGGTAGGTGGAGGGCGATGGGGGGGGTATGAGGAGATGGAGGGGGGGGTAGGTGAGGAGATGGGGGGGGGTAGGTGGAGAGAGATTGGGGGGGGGTAGGTGAGGAGATGGGGGGGTAGGTGATGAGATGGGGGGGTAGGTGATGAGATCGGGGGGGGGTAGGTGAGGAGATCGGGGGGGGTAGGTGATGAGATGGGGTTCTAGGGAAGAGAGCAGAGGGGTAGGTGAGAGGGCTCTAAGGATGAGGAGGAGAGGAGAGGTGTGAGGAGGAGAGAGGGAAGGTCTTGGGCTGAGTTCTCCCCCCTTGTACTTACCACCACACCGGGAAGCATGTTTTGTTTTCCTCCCTCCAGCCATGTGACCAGGGTGATAGAGGGAGGACGGGCAGCCTTCCCTCACTATACAGCGGCGCTCTCTATTGCCACCTGCAGGCTGGAGGGAGGACAAAGTCTAATCCTCTCCCCAGCTCTCTCACTCCTGTCAGTAAGCATCGGGGATGAGCGGCCTCTCTGGCAGCGCGCGGAGGTGGGCTCGCGCTTCCTCTGATTGGTGCAGGGGGCAGGCGGATCATGTGACGTGTGGCACGCGCAGGCGCCATTTTTACTGTGGTTGCCAGGGAGAGGGAGTGTCTCCTGTCACTGCCGTCACAGCGCCCTACAGCGGATTTTTCTGACATTACAGCTTCTATATCTAATCATCTGTATCCAGGAGAGACGGTAAGTGTCATTAGCTGTCATGTCACCTTACCAGTGAGGTCGGGTCCAGTGTCTGGATATGTGTGTGTGGGGGGGGGGGGGGGGGGGGGACAATAGAGACCTGGACCCGATTTGTACTGTAAATGATCTGTCAATGTTTTCTCTCCTCCTTTCTAGTTGGGGGGAAGAGAAATCACTTTTTCACACTCAGGATCAGAGCTGCCATTAGAAATCACAGGGGCCCAGAACAGCCTCCTGACAGGGGCCCCAAACAGCTGACCTGACAGGCCCCCCCCCCCCCACAGTTCAAATCTTTTTGCCTACTCACTTCCCCCCCCCCCCCCCCCCCCCAATTCCCCCTCCTAGCAGAAATCTTGGCAGTGAAAGGTTTAGGACTCTTTCACACGGGCGATCCGATCAGATCCGCCTGTCAGTTTTTTAGGTGGATCTGATCGGATCCTCCATGCAGCTCTATGGGGCAGCGGATGTCAGCGGAGACACCTCCACTGACACCCGCTGCCACCCGCATCCGATCCTGTCCGTGAAATCCGGACGGATGGAAACCCTATTTTTCCATCCGTTCAGTAATCGGATCGGATCTGATGAGAGCGGACAGGCGGTCCTCTCTCATCCGATCCCCCATAGAGGGCAGCGGAGGCTGAGACACCTCCCTCTCCGCTCTGCAAGCGGAGACGGAGCTGTCATCCGCCGGCTCAGCGGGGATCGCGGATCGATCCCCACTGAGCAACACGGATCCGCCTACGGAGGCGGACCGTGTGAAAGAGCCCTTAATGGTTTTTCTTTAACTTTTTAGGTTTATTAACCACTTAAGCCCCGGAAGATTTTACCCCCTTCCTGACCAGGGGGTATTTTGCGATTCGGCACTGCGTGACTTTAACGGACAATTGCGCGGTCGTGCGATGCTGTACCTAAACAAATTTGATGTCCTTTTTTTCCCACAAACAGAGCTTTCTTTTGGTGGTATTTGATCACCTGTGCGGTTTTTTGATCATGCGCTATAAACAAAAAAATGCGTCAATTTTGCAAAAATAATATTTTTCCCATTTTTTTATATGAAATTCCCCCCAAAAAAATGTAAAAATCTAAATTTTTTAACATTTTCGGCCAATTTGTTTTAAGCTACATATGTTTGGTAAAAAAAATCGCAAAAAGCGTATTTTGATTGGTTTGCGCAAAAGTTATCGTGTTTACTAACAAAGGGAAAGATTTTTGTCATTTTTGGTGTTTTTTTTTTAACGAGTAATGGAGGCGATCTGCGATTTTTTTTGCGGGACTGCGACATTGCAGCGGACAGATCGGATCCTTGACTGACATTTTTGACACTTTTGGGGGTACCAGTGACATTACTACAGCAATCAGTGCTATACATATGCACTGTTACTGTAAAAATGACACTGGCAGTGAAGGGGTTAACTGTATTGGAGGGGTTAAGTGTGTCCTAGGGGCGTGCTTCTAACTGTGATGGGACATGGCTACTAGTGTAAAAACAGAGATCAATGGTCCTACATAGTAGAACCGTCTGATGTCCATTTTTACACAGGGAAGAATGACAGGCGGCTTGTTTACATTAGCCGCCTGCCTTTCTCCCTCTTTACCGACGATCGCAGAGTGACCGGCTGACATCGGGTCCGCCGGTCACACGCACGGACTCCTCAGTGAACGAGCCGGGGGGCGCGTGCCTTAGTGGGCGCGCGCTCGCCCGCGATTGGCTCACAAGCCGGTCACAGGCTAGTGACGTATATATACGTCGCTTTGCCTGGCCGGGGCTGACCGCCGCAGTATATTTACTTGCGGCGGTCGGCAAGCGGTTAAGCACAAACAATTTCTGTGATTTTTAATCTTGCACAGTATTATTTCTGAGGGGAGCGCAGCCCCTGGTGGAGTCTTTTTTCTTTAGTACATAACTGTTAGAGCCATAATTTGGGGAAACAATTGTGCTAGTAGCAGCTTCCAAGGTCAGCTATACCAGTAATAAGAGCCTAAACACAGGATTGTCATTGTATGGAAAAAGAAGAGCACAGGTAATACTGGTAAATGCTCCTTTCACCTCTGCCTGGCCGATTTTGGGAAGACCTTTCAGAGTTCAGTTCCTCCTTAACCACTTTACCACCGGAGGATTTTGCTGTCTTCCGTCCAGGCCACTTTTTGCGATTCGGCGCTGTGCGACTTCAACTGACAATTGCGCGGTCGTGCGACGCCGTACCCAAACGAAATTTACGTCCTTTTTTTCCCACAAACAGAGCTTTCTTTTGGTGGTATTTGATCACCTGTGCGATTTTTACTTTTTGCGCTATAAACAAAAAAAGAGCGTTTATTTTGAAAAAATAACAATATTTTTAACATTTTTTTATATGAAATTCCCCCCAAAAAAGATGTAAAAACCAATTTTTTAAAAAAATTTTGGCCAATTTGTTTTCTGCTACCGATGTTTGGTAAAAAAAATCGCAATAAGCGTATTTTGATTGGTTTGCGCAAAAGTTATTGCGTTTACTAACAAAGGGAAAGATTTCTGTCATTTTTGGTGTTTTTTTTTTTAACGCATAATGGCGGCGATCTGCGATTTTTTTTTGTGGGACTGCGACATTGCGGCGGACAGATCGGACCCTTGACTGACATTTTTGACACTTTTGGGGGTACCAGTGACATTACTGCAGTAATCAGTGCTATATATATGCACTGTTACTGTAAAAATGACACTGGCAGGGAAGGGGTTAATTTTATTGGAGAGGGAGGGGTTAATGTATGCCTGGTGCTTACTGACGTGTAGGGGGGGAGGTGACTGAGTGAGTCATGGACAGATCGGATGTCCAGCTATGCTGAACAGTCCGATCTGTCACTCCCTGTCACTATGGAGATCCGTCCGCTTGTGTTTACACAGGCGGGCGGATCTCCACACTAGATCTCCGGTGATCGGGGCAGAGCAGCGGCGATCGCCGCTGCTCCTCCCTTGGCCCGACTCCCGCTGTGAATGAAAACAGCGGGAGCGAGCCTCCGGCGGCGCGCAAGCGCCGCCCAGAAGGGGGAGTGTCTGACTACGTTAATACTACGTCGTCAGACGATAACGAACCACTCTGCCGCAGTAGTATTACTGTGAGCAGACGTAAAGTGGTTAAATGATGGCGTTACCGTTTCACTGTTCAGGGTTTGTATATAAAGTACGTTTCTGCTCTAGTATGAGGGGGAATCGCTCACATATATAAATAGGGAAAGGGGAGTTGTAGGTTTCAGGACAAGGTGTCACATGCTTGTGATGAATACAACCTACTCAGGAAAAGCCATTTCTCTTTTTGGTAACTGAGGACCAACTATGTAATTCATGACATAACTATCATATACTTAAAGGGATCAATCCACTAAAAAGTCACATTTACCTTCTAGGTGTATCCTGGTGGGTTGGGTCATTTTTGCCTTCTTATATGGCTACTCCAAGATCTTCTTATAATAAATTTCAAATGACATTGCACTAGAAAGGTGAGAATCAATGGGTGAGATGAGGAGCACTGATTTTCTAAGCCAAGCCTTACACAGAGCGAACTTCTTTCCTGCAACCATGGGTTGCAATAAAGAAAATCGATCTATTTCCCCATCAACACCGACTCCCACAGAGCCATTGTGTTCTCCTGGCGGGGGAAGATGCCGCACTGAGAGAACACAGTGATTTTTGCTATCAGCTATAACAGCCACTAGCAATAATCACCTATAAACTCGGACAGGCTGGTTGTACCCAGGTTGATCGATCAACTAGGGTACATTCAGCCTGCCCATACATGGTTCCGATCTCGGCCGGTTCCTGCTAGTTACTTAGCTGTCCAGTTGGTTCTCTGACTTCTATACAATGGGAGTCACAGCCTCAGAGCAACAAGTGACATCAGAAAATCTTTGCATGTGTTTCTAGGTCAGTGGCTCAGAAAGTGCTAAAGCCCAAAAAAATGATTTTCTGTAAACAGGCTCCAAACAACTCTGTTTTGAGGTGGGGGGGTGGGGGGGGGGTAAAAAAATGCATACTACCAGATCGGTGGTCTTTAGGCATTATGAATGCCATTATGTCAGTGGAAGGAATGGGGTCCTTGTGTTAATAGGAAAAGGTGGCCCAGCATTGGTGTTCTATGAGACTCAACTTGCAGAATTCATCCCCTGTGCTTTCCCTCATAGGGAGGTCACAACCAGGCCTATAAGCACCATTGGAAAGGAGTTCACACCACCTAAGGGTGTCTGAAATAATGCCAGGTGCTGGAACCATCTGCCTTCCACCCTCAGGCTTTCTGAATACAGTAGCTTGCAATGAGAAAGCTCTGCATGTAGGGCCTTCTCACAGGGGCTGGTCTATGGAAACCACCTTGCCATAGTTTGGGGACCTTTGGCTTAAGCCTTGTTCCCACAGGCATTAGCTTGAGTAAGATCAGTATGAGCTGCAAACTTCTTCCCAACTTCTAGCAGCTTTATTGATGCATTTAAAGCACTCCAGTTTAGAGAGGTGATACACACATCACAGAGAGCTGACTGTCACATTAACCTCCCTGGGGGTATTCCCGAGTGTGGCTCGGGGTTAACTTTCAGTACCAAAAGCAGTAACCCAGAGCCACACTTGGGATTACCACAGAATGTTATTCACCTTCCCTGCGATCCCCCGCCGTCCCCCCTGCCATCCTCCCGGTCGTCCTCATACTCTCTCCCCGCTCTGTGCTCGGCCGATTGCTGGCACTTGCCTTCCGGTTCTCTTCCCTGCGAGCGTTGCGACGCAGCGGGGGGGGGGGGGGGGGTGGAACCGGCGGCAAATTCAAGTGTAAATACACCAAATGACATGATACAAAGCTGTGATCCTAACGGATTACACTGTATCATCCCATTTAACCACAGAATTTCACCGGGTGACTTTTCCAGTGCCCTGCCTGTGCTTTTCCAGTTCTTTGTACCTGGAAAATAGAGAACGACCATGGCGTCCAAAAAGTGTTCTTTTTGCGCAAAAGCACTTTTAGACGAACTGGAAAACAGCGACAGCGAAACGGAGTTACTTGAAGAACTGAGCGATAGCGATTCATGGGAAAATTCGTCATCGGGTACGGAAAGTGACGACAGCGACGATTCTGATGTCTCTTCCTAGCACATAGCTTGTGGAATTTGGGAAGTATATCAAATGATTCTTCAGAATTTTCAACAGAGTTTTGCGCCAGAAAGAGACATCAGAATCGTCGCTGTCGTCACTTTCCGTACCTGATGACGAATTTTCCCATGAATCGCTATCGCTCTGTTCTTCAAGTAACTCAGTTTCGCTGTTGCTGTTTTCCAGTTCGTCTAAAAGTGCTTTTGCGCAAAAAGAAAACTTTTTGGACGCCATGGTCGTTCTCTATTTTCCAGGCACAAAGAACTGGAAAAGCACAGGCAGGGCACTGGAAAAGTCACCAGGTGAAATCCTGTGGTGAAATGGCATGATACAGTGTAATCCGTTAGGATCACAACTTTGTATCATTTCATTTAGTGTATTTACATTTTTGAATTTGCCGCCGGTTCCACCCCCCTGCGTCGCAACACTCACAGGGAAGGGAACGGAAAGACAGGTGTCAGCATCGGCCGAGCACACAGCGGGAGGACAGTGGGAGGACAGCGGGGGGAGGACGGCAGGGGAGGACAGCAGGGGATCGCAGGGGAAGGTGAGTTTTAAAATATAAAAGAACAGATTTGCATGCAAAACAATGTAGCGCTTTTAGCACAGTAATCTGTACATAATTAGACCGCCAGAGAGGTTAAACATGCTTCTAGTAGAATTGGGGGAGCTTCAGCACTTCTTGCTGTGTAGGAAAATGGTGGTTGCTTGCTGAAGCTTGCTAGCAACTTGTTTAAATGACATTTTCATTAGGATTTAGGTTTGCCCTGCCCAAAGCTTGCTTAACCACTTGCCGACCGCCCATCGCATATATACTGCGGCAGGCTGGCTCAGCTGCGCCAATCGCCGTACCTGTACAGCGGTTTGCGGGAGCACTCCTGGGGGGAGAGCCCATGCCGCCGCCGGCACGCACCCACCCCCACTAGGCAGCAGGGATGCCGATCAACAGGGCCGGCGGCCGCGATTGCTGCTGTGCACCCGCGATGGCTCCCCGCTGATAGAGAACACCAGTCAGCTGTTGTAAAGACAGTAGACCGTTCTTCTCTCTGAAATTTTCACAGAGTGCCTGTGATTCTCCCATATAGGATCAAAGGTCTCTGAGTTTATTTCACAAGCCCATCCCCCATACAGTTAGAAAACACTCCCCTAGGCTCACACTTAACCCTTTGATCGCCCCTGGGTTAACCCCTTCCCTGCCCTTGTCATTATTACAGTAACAGTGCATATATTTAGCACTGATTACTGTAGTAATGTCACTGGTCCCCCCAAAAGTGTCAAAAATGACAGTTAGGGGTCCAATCTGTCTGCCGCAATGTCGCAGTCCCGCTAAAAATCGCAGATCACCGCCATTACTAGTAGAAAAAAAAATGACATAAATCTTTCCCCTGGTTTGTAGACGCAATAACTTTTGCGCAAAGCAATCAAAATGCACTTATTGGGATTTTTTTTTTTACCAAGAATATGTAACAGAATACAAATTGGCCTAAAATGATGAAAAAATTGATGTTTTATTCTTTTTTTGGAAATGTTATATAGAAGAAAATGAAAAATATTGTTTTTTTTTTTTGTAAGTGCCGGTTCACATTTGTGCGATCACCGAGATCGCATGTAATTCGGAGCGCACTGCTCCTAAAATTACATGCCATCTCTGTGCGGTACAGTTTGTATGGCTGAATTTGCACCGCAATCGCACCTAACTCGCATAGGACCCTTTTTTGGTCCGCAGCAGAATCGGATCGCATGGTGGTTCACACTAGTGCGATCCGATTCTGTGCGAACTTTCAGATTGCACTGCGATATGCAATCTGATCTGGGGGTGTTGTTAACTGTTAATTGACACCCCCAGCCTGTCGCATATGGCAGTGTGAACTGCCAGGGGTGCGGATGCGATGCGGGAACACGCTGTATATTCCCAGCGTTCCCACATCGCAGAAATGTGAACCGGCACTTAAAGGCTTTTAAAGCATTGCCTATGGACAATTTTAGGTAGCGCAGTTTGTCACCATTTCACAAGCATGCACATGACAAGTTTGGTATCTATTTACCTGATGCAACATTATCTATTATATTTTAGCAAAAAAAAACAAAATGTGTATTAAAAAAAAAAAATCAGTCCTTTGTCTGATCAGCTGTCTTGTAGGGCAGGAGAGGGATCGACGATCTAACAGACCCTTGATTTCTCCACGAGGAGTGCCTGTCACCGGCCAAAGCTATCACAGGGGGTCTTGTTCACCCCTTGTAATAGCAATAAAGTTGAATGAAAAAATATATTTTAACCACTTCCATACCAGGCCATTTCTGGCACTCCGCTCCTACATGTAAAATTCATCATTTTTTTGCTAGAAAATTACTTGTAACCCGCAAACATTATATATTTTTTTTTTTAGCAGAGACCCTAGGGAATAAAATGGTGGTCATTGCAACTTTTTATGTCACACGACACGGTATTTGCACAGAAATTTTTCAGATGCGCTCTTATGGGAAAAAACAAACTTTCATAAATAAAAAAAAAAAAAAAACACTACAGTTAGCCCAATTTTGTTGTATAATGTGAAAGATTATGTTATGTCGAGTAAATAGATACCTAACATGTCAGGCTTTAAAATTGCGCACACTTGTGGAATGACGCCAAACCTTGGTACCTAAAAATCTCTATAGGCAATGCTTTAAAAAAGTTTACAGGTTACCAGTTTAGAGTTACTGGGGAGGTCTTGTGCTAGAATTGTTGCTCTCACTCTAACGTTTGCGGCAATACCTCACATGTATGGATTGAACGCCATTTACATATTACATATGTGGCCATGACGAACGCTTACGTTCTCTTATGCATGTGAGCAGGCGGGGATAAGGGCACTTTAATTTTTTTATTTTTTTTTTATATTTTATTTTTTTTATCACTTTTATTCCTATTACAAGGACTGTAAACATCCCTTGTAATAGGAATAGTGCATGACAGGTTCTCTTTATGGAGTGATCTGGGGTCAATAAGACCTCAGATTCCTCCTACAGGCTGGAAAGCCTGAAATAAAAAAAAACGATCTCGGCTATACAACCGAGGTCACAGCAGTATTAACAACTGACAGGCCAGGCGTGACGTCATCACCTCATGCCCTGGCCTTCAAAAGTCAAAGAGACTGCAGGGGACCATCTGGTCCTCAGCAGTCTCTATGGTGTACTTCCGCCGGCGGCCGATTCCTTCCCCGGCAAGCCGATGGCACGGGAGAGTCAGTAGAAGCACCGGAGGGTGGCGGAAGGGGGAGATGTCCTCTCCCGCCACCTATAAGAACAATCAAACGACTGAACAGCCACTATGATTGTTCTTATGGTGAAGGGAATCGCAGGCTGAAAAAAATATTATCTGAATGATGCCTGCATCTGCACCCATCATTCAGATATCCCCACCTAAACCCCTGGATGTCATATGACGCCCAGCGGTAAGGAAGTGGTTAAAAGAGTGTAACAAAAAAAAATGTGAATAAAAAAATTATTATTAAAAATGAACAATTTAAATGACTCCCGCCTGCCCCCATGATCATGCCAAATGCAATTGTGTGCTTAGGTCTGGCATGCATATGTAAAGAATGATTGCATCACACATGTAAGGTATCGCTATGAACCTCATAGTGAGAGAAAACATTCTAGTGCCAGAGCCCACGGATAACCTATAAAGGCTTTTAAAGTGTTGCCAATGGACAATCTCAGGTACCGTAGTTGTTGCCATTTCACAGGAGTGCGCAATTTTCAGTCTTGGTGTTGGTGACGTATTACCGGACACAGCGTCATCTTTTATATTTTACCAGAAAAACTGGGTCTAATTTTGTGCACTAAAATTAGTTTGAGTGTAGTTTTCAAGAAAATATACAGTATGATGTATTATAGCATAACCCAATGGTCAAGAATTATATGGAGCTGCGTCTGTCAATGGATGATAGAGAAATATATATAAAATGTTTGGGGGTTCTAGGTAATTTTCTAGCAAAAGATATTGGCTTTAACTTGTAAGCAACAAGTGTCAGAAAAAGGCTTAGGAATGAAGAGGTTAAGATGCCCAGAGGTGGGGCATAGCTTAAGATCACATGACCACCGTAGTTGGCTGTCATGTCATCCAAACATCCGTTGTCTACAAAGCGATATTGACTGCAATTCACGCAAATATGCGGCCTCTCTGCGCTAAGGCCCAGGGGCCGAGAGGCCGCTAAATTTTACACAAGAAAAAAAAACAACCAATAGAGAAACTGCATATCACAAAGAATGCACTTTTCACCACAGGTACATTACAGGAGATACAAAGAGAATGCTGGTGCATTTAGTAAAAAAAGAAAAAGGACATAAGCACTCTTTAGACCGTAGCAACTTGGTTTCCAGGCCTCTGGCCTGATGTGGGTCTGCCATTAGTAGCGGAATCCTCTCCAGCCCATGTGAGCTGAGTCCCTGGGTGTGACAACTGAAGCAGCGACAACTCCAGCATCTTTGTTTTTGGGTTTTTATTATAAATTAAAGGGGATGAGAGAAGGGAATGAGTGGGATACTCCTTTAGGCTCAAACTAATTACAATTGGGACTTTGATCCTGAAAATGCCCGTTGGCGCCTCCTTGACGCCAGCCGGCGCCAGCCAACGCTCACTGACTCTGAGAACACTCTGTATAGCAGAAGAAGTGTTGAATCCCTGACTTATAGTCCAGTAGATCCAAGACTGAGAACCATAGAACTCCTGATACTGTTGTGCAGTAAAAGTCACTGAATACTTTCCCCCGCCTGGCACAGCTTGAGGTAGTATATTGTAGAACTCTGTATAACTGTCACTGTAACTGGCACGCACTGTACAATTCAGGGCCCAAACTGCAGGTGCCCCCTTTGACCTTGAACTCTTCAGGGTCCACTGACTATGTACTGCCTTTGCAAATTCAGGGTCCTCTACCTAGGTACCCCCTTTACAACTAGCTGACACTGGATCCCAGAACCTCTCCCGGAGTGGTCCCCTCTCACTCTAGGCAGACCCCCAGGGACAATCCGCAGTACTCACAACCTGTGTAGGCTTTCCTGGGACTGGACCCCCCCCCCCTCTCTCTCCGTAGGTTCTCGGCACACCGGATCCCCTCAGCTCAACTCAGCACTCTCTGGATACTCGGGCGACAACCCGCGACATCCTCCTTCCTCAGACAGGAGGAGAGACAGCCGCACTCTCCTTCCTGGGACTCTGCTCCCCCCAAAGACACCCTGTCATGCACTTCCCCCAAACTTATACCCACTCCCAGAATCATTCACAGCCTAATCTGCCTTCTGGGGTAGTTACAAGCTGGGATGTGTCCCCTGATTGGGCTTCCCACACTGCCCTATGAGAAGCCTCTAACAGAAGCCAGTGGGGATACTTCCCCTTCAGCAGGCACATCTGGAAGCCCTGACACCCTACCTAACAAATCACAGCCCTGCTGTTAGGCAGACAAGGCCCACTATATACTTACTTAGCACCTACCTGTAGGGTGCTACAAGACAAATAGAGGGTGTGTACCAAGTTAATGTAATCACCTGTAAAGGCGGGCACATAGGCGTAAACACAATACTTTAATTGCTCTAAAAAATACAATATAGAAACATAATCAAGTATATAAAGAGCCTCTGCCAATATCTTGAATGGCACGAGTATCAATTCTGCCATCTATGTAGTCATAACTATGTAGTAAGTTATAAATTGGCAGATGCAAATATGTAAAATCAGCATTTTTTGCTAGAAAATTACTTAGAACCCCAAAACATTTTTTTTAAAGCAGGGGCATGAGAGGATTAAATTGTGGGTGTTGCAGTTTTTTTATATCACACGGTATTTGCGCAGCTGTTTTTCAATTGCTAATCTATTTGGAGGGCAATAATGCATTTTAATGCACAAAAACACCGTAGAATACCTAATGGTTTGGTCAAATATAAATGATGTTAAGCCACGTAAATAGACACCTAACATGTCAAGCTTTAAAATTGAGCAAACAAATGGAACGACACAATAAATTATCCATAGACGATGCTTTAAAAGCCTTTACAGTTTACCAGTTTAGTGTTACACAGGACACTTAGCGCTATAATCATTGCATATAATATTCTTGCTACAACGTTTGAGGCAATAACTCATGTGTGATGTGCGGTGGGAACGCCATTGATATATGTGTGTGTGTGACCTACATATGCATTTGCCTTTGCGCATGACCAGGGGGGGACAGGGGGGATTTCCATTTTTTTTTTTTATTTTAATAATTTTTTTTACAATTTTTTTGTTTACTTTTATGGCTACTCAGAAGGGATGAACAATATCCCTTGTGATAGCTGGAGCAGTGCCAGGTCCTCTTTATAGAGATCTGGGGATGTTCCGATCTTCAATCATCCCTATGGTTAGCTGGCGGAACTGCTGGATTCAGTCCAGGGCTCCCCAGTGGAACAGGAGAATCCACATTGCCCCTTCCGCTGCCAGTAAACGCGATCCAGCGGCTAATTAGCTATCACTAAATTAGCCACTAGGATCACTTTTACATTAAAGAGCATTGCTGGTTAAAAAAATAGATACTGGAATGTTGCCTGTAGCTGCAGGTCCTATCCCGGTATAACCACTTCAATCTGGCTACGTACGGGTACATCACGGTGGCTGAAGTAGTTAAATTATCTCCTATTTTCAGGTTTACCTATGAGACAGCCACCTATCACACTTGAAATCTGTTAAAAATTAGACATTTGCACTAGTCATTTAAGGTTTATAATTCTGATAGAAAAGGTTATATGACAGAAATGCTGAAATCTATCCATTATTATTACAGGCATGGATTCACCAATTGCCCATCGCACACGGTCAAGAACTGCTCTACGACAGCAACGGGAGAACGCCAGGTCCAACAGGAGTCGATCTCCAAGGGAGCGCATCATTGCTGAGGACCAGCCAGCACCAGCCAGACCACCGGCCAGGGAGTATCAAGAGCTGCCCACATGTACAATCTGCTTGAGTGAAATGGAAGCAGGAGAGGACACTACAACCCTACCCTGCTCCCATGTATTTCATTCAAGCTGCATTGGAACATGGAGGGAGCAAAGAAATTCATGTCCCCTTTGCAGAGCAGTGATTAATGTTGTTCTTCCACAGGATGGACCCAGAAGGGTGTACCGGAGGGTCGATTTCTGGGACATGCCCCGTGGAGAAGACGTCGACAACTTTCTTTTTCACTTTGAATATGATGAATTTGGAAATCCAGGTTTTATTTTTTACTTTGACCGTCGAAATCCAAATGTGGTCTTCTATCTTTAACATCTTTTCTGTTTATTTAGATCCCTGAAATCAGAGGACATCTGGTGAGTTATTAAGAAACAGGAAGACAGGACCACCTACTTCCCTGCCCTTACAGGTCTGTGCTGTGGTATTGTTACAATCCTACAGGCTCACCTGAGTCAGAGGACTGCTGGCCGGAGGTAGGAGTGGAGCCCAGTGGCAAGGACCGCAGCCTGGTAGTAGGTGCAGGAAATCTGGCAGAGGCGTGGTCAGACAATCCGGGTTGGCTACGGTGGTAGCTGTACTGGATACAGGATGGACACCAGGTAGTACTTTAATTAGATAAATATAGTGTTGCGCAAATAAAAAATTATTAAATTAATTAATTTTGTGCTTAACCACTTTACCACCGGAGGATTTTGCTTTCTTACATACAGGCCACTTTTTGCGATTCGGCGCTGTGCGACTTTAACTGACAATTGCGCGGTCGTGCGACACCGTACCCAAACGAAATTTACGTCCTTTTTTTCCCCACAAACAGAGCTTTCTTTTGGTGGTATTTGATTTTTACTTTTTGCACTATAAACAAAAAAAGAACGTTTATTTTGAAAAAATAACAATATTTTTAACATTTTTTTATATGAAATTCCCCCCCAAAAAAATGTAAAAATCAAATTTTTTTTTAAATTTTTGGCCAATTTGTTTTCTGCTACCTATGTTTGGTAAAAAAATCACAATAAGCGTATTTTGATTGGTTTGCGCAAAAGTTGTTGCGTTTACTAACTAAGGGAAAGATTTCTGTCATTTTTGGTGTTTTTTTTTAACGAGTAATGGCGGCGATCTGCGATTTTTTTTGCGGGACTGCGACATTGCGGTGGACAGATCGGACCCTTGACTGACATTTTTGACACTTTTTGGGTTACCAGTGACATTACTGCAGTAATCAGTGCTATACATATACACTGTTACTGTAAAAATGACACTGGCAGGGAAGGGGTTAATTTTATTGGAGAGGGAGGGGTTAATGTATGCCTGGTGCTTACTGACGTGTGTGGGGGGAGGTGACTGAGTGAGTCAGGGACAGATCGGATATTCAGCTATGCTGAACACTGCGATCTGTCACTCCCTGTCACTGAGGAGATCCGCCCGCTCTGTTTACACAGGCGGGCGGATCTCCAAACTAGATTCCCCGACGATCGGGGAAGAGCAGCGGCGATTGCCGCCGCTCCTCCCCTGGCCCAACTCCCGCTGTGAATGAAAACAGCGGGAGCGCGCCCACAGGGGGAGGAGTCCAGCGACGTAGTACTACGTCGCTGGACGATAACGAACCACTTTGCCGCAGTACGGTCAACGTGACTGGTCGGCAAGTGGTTAAATAATTAAAAATCCAAAATATTCATAATGATGAAGTGACATAATATTAAAGTGCCAGTAGTGCTAATAAAGAAGTAAAATATAATATATAATATAATATTCATAGAAAAGAGAAAATATATAGATATAAAAGTCCAGTGTGCAAAGTGCAAAAAAGCCAATAAATAAAGTCCAAATATGGACACATATGAATATTTTAGATTTTTAATTATTTAAGCACAAAATTAATTAATTTAATACACAAATATATAGGAGAATAAACCTATGTGCTACCACTAGAAAAAAGAGCGGGGATAAGGAGGGGGCTGATAGCAAAATGGAGCACCCGGACTCCGCAGCTAATTCCTTAGTGTCACCACATACAAAGTAAGTCAAAGAGAAAAGGAAGAATCAGCGCAATATGTCCCTACTGGATGAACCATAAATATAAGAGTAAAACTAATAGAAAGATAAATACTTCTTAAAATCTTCTATAATCCTAAAAATGTAAATGATGTGCAGCCGTAAAAAATCAAGTGCTTATTTGTGAAATAAAAGTTGATGATAAAACTACTTTTAAAATGATATACAAAAGTGCTCCTATAGATAAATAATTAAGATAAAAAAGAAAACGTCTTAATGAGATAATAGATGAAGTGATGTGAAAAACGCAAGTGAGTGCCCTCTGAAGAGTGAACCCCTACAACCAAGCAGACATTATCAACTTTATTTCATATACCCGTTGTACAGCCTGCTTGGTTGTTGGGATTCACGCTTCAGAGGGCACTTACTCGATTTTCATTTATCATCTATTATCTAATTAAGATTTTTCACTTTCACATACCCATTGTGCAACCTTTTGGTTGTAGGGGTTCACTCTCCTTTACTTTGTTTTAATTAATTTAATAATTTTTTATTTGCGCAACACTATATATTTATATATTTTATTATGAGAAGTGGAGCGTCTGCGGCAAATAACTGATTGATTTAGAGCCTCAGGGTCGCTCGCAGGATTTATTCCTAGTACTTTGATGAGGACACAGGTTCACCTGAAGTGCGGAAACTAAGTGCTAGCTGGTTTTCACTAGAGCCCCTGATGGTGGGGATAGACTGCGCTGCAAGCTAACACCAGGTCGCGGTCCCCAGGATCACCCAGCCAGGCAGAGTGCAGGTTCGGTCCGGAGGTGGAGGAGCAGACAAGGGATAACCAGAGAGAAGTCAGACGGGCCAAAGGTCGGGGGGGGGGGGGCAGCAGTAAGCGTGGTCAGACAATAGGGATCGGAAGGGTTCAGTAGGTAGGGACAAAGCAGAAGAGTAGTCAGTAGTCAATTCCTGGTCAGCAGTGGATTTCTGGTAATAGGCAAGAGCAGCAGGTGAGGAGAAGCTTGATCAAGGCTCAGGAGCTCAATAATCAGCAAGCTGGAGTGCAAGGGGCTGGACTTATATAGGGAAGTACCAGGTGTGGGGAATCAAGGGTGATGAGCAAGGCTTGGCAAGACTAGGCTGGAATAATAGGCTTCAGGGAGGAATGTGCAGAGAGGACTGTAGCCTAGTAAGCAGGGCTACTGCATGGGATGTGGCTGGTCACGGGTTCGAATCCCGACAGGTATACTGAAGTTTACAATAAATATCTACATTCCTGCAAATATCAGGGCCGATGAGAGAGAACTGCGAGCCTGGTACGGCCACAGAGAGAGAGAGAGCTGTAAGCCCGGCGGGGCTGCAGACAGAAAGAGAGCTGTGAGCCGAAGAGGCAAAAGAGACAGAGAGAGAGCTGTGAGCCCGGCGAGGCGACAGAGAGAGAGCTGTGAGCCCAGTGAGGCCAAAGAGACAGAGAGAGAGCCGTGAGCCCGGTGAGGCCAAAGAGACAGAGAGAGAGAGAGCTATGAGCCTGGTGAGGCCAAAGAGACAGAGTGAACCGTGAGCCCGGTGAGGCCAAAGAGACAGAGAGAGAGAGAGCCGTGAGCCCGGTGAGGCCAAAGAGACAGAGAGAGAGCCGTGAGCCCGGTGAGGCCAAAGAGACAGAGAGAGCCGTGAGCCCGGTGAGGCCAAAGAGACAGAGAGAGAGCCATGAGCCCGGTGAGGCCAAAGAGACAGAGAGCCGTGAGCCCGGTGAGGCCAAAGAGACAGAGAGAGAGCTGTGAGGCTAAAGAGACAGAGAGAGAGCCGTGGGCCCGGTGAGGCCAAAGAGACAGAGAGACAGAGAGAGAGAGCCGTGAGCCTGGTGAGGCCAAAGAGACAGAGAGAGAGCTGTAAGCCCGGCTGGGCTGCAGACAGAAAGAGAGAGCTGTGAGCCTGGCGAGGCAAAAGAGACAGAGAGAGAGCTATGAGCCTGGTGAGGCCAAAGAAACAGAGAGAGAGTTGCAAGCCCGTCAGGGCCGCACAGAGAGAGGGATTATGGCAGGGTGGAGGGGATTAGCTTATTGCAAAGTAGTGTAGTGTAGAGTAGTATAGTGTAGTGTAGGTCTGGCCAGAGAGGGATTACTTTGACGCAGTTGGCCAGCTTAAACATGTATTGCAATGCATTACAATTCATGTGAACTAAAAATCCCTGTTTTTATGTAAAGTTTTCTAGAAGGGTGTATAGCAGTGTGGAGAGGGTTCATTCAGTATTTTAAGCACCTTTAGCGAGAACTTGCTTTCACCTTAGAAAAGTAAAAAAAGGGAGACCTTTACCAATGCCGCATCCTAGTAGAGTGTATACTAACAAAATTAACAAGACATAGTCCTGCTATGATGGACTTTATTGGCACTAACATGAGACAGACAATGTATAAAGAATTGTCTTTATTTAAACATGTCAAAAATCACAATACACACCCAAAAGGGGCAAGTATTAAAATAAATGTCAGACTTGATTTATTTAGGAAATATCACCATGAACACCTATACACCTATAATTGCTGGTCAACCAGCTAGTGACCAGCAATTAGGATAATATCTGCGTCAATTGCTACAAATGTCATAGTGATATTTCCTATAATATCACTCATGTGTGACATGTATTTTAATAGTTGCCCCTTTTGGGCGTGTATTGCGATTTTTTACATGTTTAACCACTTGCCTACAATGCACTTTCACCCCCTTCCTGCCCAGACCGATTTTCAGCTTTCAGCGCTCTCACACTTTGAATGACAATTACTCAGTCATGCAACACTGTACCCATAAAAAATTAGTGTCCTTTTCTTCACACAAATAGAGCTTTCTTTTGATGGTATTTAATCACTACTGGATTTTTTTTTTGTGCTATAAATAAAAAAAGACTGAAAATATTGTGAAAAAACGCATTTTTCTTTGTTTCTGTCATAAAATTTAGCAAATTAGTAATTTTTCTTCACAAATTTTGGCCAAAATTTATACTGCTACTTATCTTTGGTAAAAATAACCCAAATGAGTGTATATTATTTGGTCTTTGTAAAGTTATAGAGTCCACAAGCTATGGTGCTATTCATTGAAAATTGATCACACTTGATCACACCTGATGTACTGAAGGCCTATCTCATTTCTTGAGACACTAAAAAGTCAGGAAAGTATAAATACCCCCCAAATGACCCCTTTTTGGAAAGTAGACATTCCAAGGTATTTAATAAGGGGCATGGTGAGTTTTTTGAAGTTGTAATTTTTTCCCACAATTCTTTGCAAAATTAAGATTTTTTTTTTTTTACAAATTGACGTATTAACAGGTTATTTCTCTCACACAGCATATGTATACTAGGAACTACACCCCAAAACACATTCTACTACTCCTCCTGAGTATGGCGATTCCACATGTGTGAGACTTTTTCACAGCCTGCCCACATACAGAGGCCTAACATCCAAGTAGAACCGTCCGGCATTCTAGGAGCATAAATTACACATATAATTTCCTGACAACCTATCGAACTTTTGAAGGCCCTGGAGCACCAGGGCAATGGAAACCCCCATAAAATGACCCCATTTTGGAAAGCAAACACCCCAACGTATAATTTTTGAGGCATAATGAGTCTTTTGAAAGTGTCATTTTTTCCACAAGTTTTTGGAAACTGTGGAAAGAAAATGAAAATGCATTTTTTTTTTACACAAAGTTGTTCATTTATGAAATATTTCCAACACATAGCATGTGCATATCAAAAATTGCACCACAAAATACATTCTGCTATTCCTCCTGAGCATGGTGATACCACATGTGTAACGCTTTGGCATAGCCTAACCACATACAGAGGCCTAACATCAAGTAGCAATTTACACAAAGTTGTCCATTTATCCACTTTTAAGACTGGGCCTATTTTTGACACTTGGTGTTTACAAGCTAAAATCATTTTTTTTGCTAGAAAACTACTTAGAACCCCCAAACGTTCTATATTTTTTTTTAGCAGAGACCCTAGAGAATAAAATGGAGATTGTTGCAATATTTTTTATCACACCATATTTGCGCAGCAGTCTTCCAAATGCAATTTTTTTGAAAAATATTCACTTTTTTTATTTAAAATATAAGAAAACAGTAAATTTGGCCCAATTTTTTTCCAAAATGTGAAAGATAATGTTACGCCGAGTAATTAGATACCCAACATGTCATGCTTCAAAATTGCGCACGCTCACGGAATGGCGCCAAACATTGGTACTTAAAAATCCCCATAGGCAACACTTTAAAAATTTGTTCAGGTTACTAGCTTAGAGTTACAGAGGAGGTCTAGAGCTCAAATTATTGCTCTCGCTCTAACGATCGCGGCGATACTTCACATGTGTGGTTTGAACACCGTTTACATATGTGGGCGGGGCTTGCGTATGCATTCGCTTCTGCGCGCGAGCTAACGGGGACAGGGTGCTTTCATTTTTTTTTTTTCCTATTTATTTTATTTATTATTTTTTTATTTTACACAGATTTAAAAAAAAAAATGTTTGGATCATTTTTATTCCTATTACATGGAATGTAAACATCCCTTGTAATAGAAATAGGCATGACAGGTCCTCTTTATTGAGAGATCTGAGGTCAAAAAGACCTCACAACTACACTAAAAAAAAAAAAAAAATTGTTGAAAAAAAAAAAGCGGCCCTTTAAACCGGTTTCTAGGCAACGACTTTTGACGTAGCTCCGGTCCTCCAAGACCATAGAGTCGAGTGAGGGCCATCTTGCCTTCACTCGAATTCCTGTCTCTGAGGATCCGGGACCGGATAGTTTTCCCCGCTGCCGACGGGTTCGGTAAGCTGGGAAAACGTCTCAGATGCGGCGGGAGGGGGGGGGGGCGGGGGACCTCTTCCCCTGCACCGTAAGGATAATTCCGCGGCGAATCCGCCACTGGGACCACCCTTATCTGAAAGCCAACCGCCCGCTGTTTAAAAAAATACCGGGGTTATGGCAGCTATCTGCTGCCATAACCCCAGTATTTAGCTTTTAATGACCAACGTATATAGTCGTTAGGCGGTCAGTAAGTGGTTGCATGTATATAGCATAAATTGCACCCCAAAATAAATTGTATAAAGGAAAGTGTACAGGAATAGTCCGAGTCCATCTCCGGTCCGCTACTATTAGCGATTTCAAATTCCGAATCGGGGATCGGAATTGGATTTGGATACTGATGAGAGCTCCCCGATGCTCTCATCAGTAATGGAGAGGACCTGAAGGGCCTCCTCGCTGCTGTACATCCTTTTTGACATGCTGGTTGTGATGGGCTGTGCGGCGGGTGACGGTTGACTGCGGATGATCACTGATGGGTGGCAGGTGACTGATGGGTTGACAGGTGACGGTCACTGATGGGTTGACAGATGACGATGACTGTTGGGTTGACAGGTGACGATGACTGATGGGGTGACAGGTGACGATGACTAATGGGGTGACAGATGACGATGACTGATGGGGTGACAGGTGATGATGACTGATGGGGTGACAGATGATGATGACTGATGGGGTGACAGGCGACGATGATTGATGGGTTGACAGATGACGATCACTGATGTGGTGACAGGTGATGATTATTGATGGGGTGAGAGATGACGATGACTGATGGGGTGACAGGTGACGATGACTGATGGGGTGACAGGTGACGATGACTGATGGGCCGACAGATGACGATGACTGATGGGGTTACAGGTGATGATGACTGATGGGGTGACAGATGATGATGACTGATGGGGTGACAGGCGACGATGATTGATGGGTTGACAGATGACGATCACTGATGTGGTGACAGGTGATGATTATTGATGGGGTGAGAGATGACGATCACTGATGGGGTGACAGGTGACGATGATTGATGGGGTGACAGACGACGATCACTGATGGGATGACAAGTGACGATGATTACATAGTTACATAGTTAGTGAGGTTGAAAAAAGACATCAGTCCATCCAGTTCAACCTATGATGTGTGTGTGTGTCCGCTTTTAACCGTACATTGTATACCCCTGTATGTTGTGGTCTTTCAGGTGTCCATCTAATAGTTTTTTGAAACGATCAATGCTCCCTGCTGATACGACTGCTTGTGGAAGAGAATTCCACATCCTTACCGCTCTTATAGTGAAGAACCCCTTACGCACTTTAAGGTTAAACCGCATTTCCTCTAGTTTTAGTGAGTGGCCACGTGTCTTATTGTATCCCCTTTCTCTGAATAGTTTGTTCCTTATGCTAGGGTCGCCAGTACAGTATTTGTACATTGATATCATATCCCCCCTCAATCGTCTCTTCTCCAGAGAGAATAAGTTCAGTGCTTGTAGTCTTTCCTCATAGCTGATGTCCTCCATTCCCCTAATTATTTTTGTTGCCCTTCTCTGGACTTTCTCCAGTTCCAGCACATCCTTCCTTAGGACCGGTGCCCAGAACTGGACAGCATACTCCAGATGTGGCCGGACCAGAGTCTTGTAGAGTGGGAGAATAATCTCTTTATTTCTGGAGTGAATCCCCTTTTTTATACATGCCAGTATTCTGTTGGCTTTGCTTGCAGCGGCTTGGCATTGCATGCCACTACCAAGCTTGTTGTCTACCAGTACCCCCAAGTCCTTTTCCATCCTAGACTCACCCAGAGGTTCCCCCCCTAGTGAGTAGCTTGCTTTCTGGTTTCTGGCCCCCAAGTGCATTACTTTACATTTTTCAACATTAAATCTCATCTGCCATGTAGTTGCCCACCCCGTTATTTTGTTCAGGTCCGCTTGTAAGGTTTCCACATCCTGCATAGAAGATATTGGCATGCTTAGTTTAGTATTGTCCGCAAATACTGAGATTGTACTAGATATCCCCTCCTCTAGATCATTTATGAATAAATTAAACAGGATTGGTCCCAGGACAGAACCCTGGGGGACCCCACTTTCCACCCCCGCCCAATCCGAGTACTCCCCATTAATCGCCACCCTCTGTACTCTCCCCTGGAGCCAGTTCTCTATCCAGGTACTCACCTTATAGTCCATACCTACCTTCCTTAGTTTGTACAGTAAGCGTTTGTGGGGAACGGTGTCAAAGGCCTTTGCAAAGTCCAGATACACCACATCCACAGGCTTTCCTTTATCTAGATGGCAGCTCACTTCATCGTAGAAGGTTAATAGATTGGTTTGGCACGAACGATTTTTCATGAATCCATGCTGATTACTACTAATAATATCATTTTCATTACTAAAGTCTTGTATGTGGTCCCTTAACATCCCCTCCAAAATTTTGCATACTACTGAAGTTAGGCTGACCGGCCTATAGTTACCCGGGATATATCTCGGCCCCTTTTTAAATATTGGTACCACGTTGGCTTTTTTCCAATCAGCTGGCACCATACCCGTCTGTAAACTATCCTTAAAGATCAAGAATAATGGTCTGGCAATCACCTGGCTGAGCTCATTAAGAACCCTCGGGTGCAAGCCATCCGGTCCCGGGGATTTATTTATGTTAAGTTTCTCTAGTTTAGCTCTAAGTCTATCTTCTGTTAGCCATGGCGGCACTTCCTGGGGTGTATTATTTAGTTCGGCCTTACAAGCTGGGTTAGTGTAGCCCCCCCGATTCCTTTGTGAAGACTGAAGAGAAGAAATTATTTAACACTTCCGCCTTTTCTCTGTCCTCAGTGGCCATATTTCCTTTATCATCTTTTATGGGGCCAATGTGTTCTGGCCTTGCTTTCCTACTGTTTATATACTTAAAGAACTTCTTGGGGTTCTTTTTACTCTCCTCCGCTATATGTCTCTCGTGTTCTATTTTAGCCGCCCTGATTTCGTTTTTACATTTCTTATTACACTCTTTGTAATGCTTAAATGCTGCCAATGACCCCTCAGTCTTGTATTTTTAGAAGGCCTTTTCTTTAGCACTAATATACATTTTTATGTTGGAGTTTAGCCACCCAGGGTTTAGTTTTGCTCTTTTAAATTTATTTCCCTTTGAAATGCATTGGCCAAACCCCCTGTTAAGTATGCTCTTGAAGCACTCCCATTTTTCCTCCGTGTTCTTTGTTCCCAGGGTTCTATCCCATTTGATATTTTCTAGCAGAGAGCGCAGTTTAGGGAAATTGGCTCTTTTGAAATTAAGTGTCCTTATATTACCCTTGTGTTTCCTATAACTGTAATTAATACTGAAACCAATTGACCTATGGTCACTGTTTCCTAAGTTGTCCCGTATTTCTATATCCGTGAGCAGGTCTGTATTGTTGGTAATCAGTAGGTCAAGTACCGCATTGTTTCTTGTCAATGCATTCACCATCTGACCCATGAAATTGTCCTGCAAAACATTTAGGAACTGCCTAGCCTTGGCTGAGTGCGCGGTTCCTTCTGCCCAGTCTATATCTGGATAATTAAAGTCCCCCATTATAATGACATTTCCCATCCTTGCTGCCAATCCTATCTGCAACATGAGGTCCGCCTCACCCTCCTCCCTCTGGTTGGGGGGCCTATAGCATACGCCCAATATTACCTTCCCCACCGTGCCTTCCCTCTGAAGCTCTACCCATAGGGATTCTGCCTCGTCCTTAGCTCCATTATTAATATAATCCCTCATATTTACCTGTATAATGTTCTTAATATACAGACATACCCCTCCCCCTTTTTTACCTTCTCTATCTCTGCGATAAAGGGAATACCCCTGAATGGTCGCCATCCAGTCATGAGAGCTGTCAAACCAAGTCTCAGTTATCCCCACAAAATCTAAGTCCTCCTCAAACATCAGCAGCTCCAGCTCTCCCATCTTGTTGGCCAGGCTTCTGGCATTGGTATACAAACCTCTTAATTTTGATCGGTTACATATATCCTCATTTGTTGTTATTAGGCTGCTCTCTTGATTTTTCCCCATACCCACCCTGGCTATAGGAGCTCCGAACACCCTACCGCTAATGCCCCCATTTCTGCCCTCTGAAACTTGCTTTCCACTGGCTAATTCTACATCTGTACCCTCCCCCCGTCACCTAGTTTAAAAGCCCCTCTAACTTTTTGGCCATCCTCGCACCCAGTACGGCTGCACCCTCCCCATTTAGGTGCAATCCGTCCCTACCAAAGAGCCGGTGGCCGACTGAGAAGTCGGCCCAGTTCTCCAGGAACCCGAAACCCTCCTTACTACACCAGCTCCTCAGCCACTCGTTAACTTCCCTAATCTCCCGCTGCCTCTCCGGTGTGGCTCGAGGTACAGGTAGTATCTCGGAAAATACTACATTGGAGGTCCTAGTCCTCAACTTAGCGCCTAAGTCCCTGAAATCGTTTAGGACTCTCCATCTTCCTCTGCCTATGTCATTGGTACCCACGTGTACCATGACAGCTGGGTCTTCCCCAGCCCCACCCAATAATCTGTTATTGATGGGGTGACAGATGACAATCACTGATGGGGTGACAAGTGACGATGACTGATGGGGTGACAGGTGACGATGACTGATGGGGTGACAGGTGACGGTGATTGATGGGGTGACAGGCGATGGTCACCGATGGGTGACAGATGACGGGCGATGGTGCACGGCGGTACTGATGGCAGTCTCTGGTGACAGGTGAACTTTAGGCTACGTTCACATGTGAGCCGTAAATCATTGCAAATCGCGGGGCGCCTGTGCGTTGCCCGTGATTTGCAATAGCACCCCAAACGCTGTGCGATGTTGCCGCGATTTCCGCCTGCCGAATCGCGGTAACATCGTGCAAACAACGCATGACGCCCCAAAGAAGCTCTTGTACCTTTTTTGGGCGTCATGCGATGTTTGCGGATGTTACCGAGATTCCGCAGGCGGAAATCACGGCAACATCACACAGCGTTTGGGGTACTATTGCAAATCACGGGCAACGCACAGGCGTCCCGCGATTTGCAATGATTTCCGAATTGCGGGGAAAATCGCAGTGATTCTGCCCGCAATCGCTACGCTCACATGTGAACATAGCCTTGTGGGTGGCAATTTCTGGGCACTGATGAGGTGACTGTTGGCTGACAGGTGTAATTGGGGGGGGGGGGGGTGCTGAGGACTGTGTGGGGACCTTTATTAGTGTGCTTTTACTTTTACAGGTGTACAGAGCAGTAACTCACTGTTTCTGGCTCTGCTCTCCTCACACTGGAAACTGTGTGAGGGGAGAAGAGCTAGTAACAGTGAGTTACTGCTCTGTGTTTACATTTTGTGATCGGCTGTGAATGGATTCACAGCCGATCACATAGTAAACAGCCACTGTCAGTGACTAGCTGTGTTCCTAGGGAACACAGAGCCACCGACATGACCGCGCTCCCGATCGCGCATGCGCTGTCATCTTCTGGGCTTTACTATTGTGATCGGCTGTGTGATTAGATCACAGCCGATCACGTGGGAAACAGCCATGCCCATTGGCTGTTTCCCCCATGACGGTGACGCGCTGTGTCCCGGGGACACGCCGCCACCGACAGTGCAGGGCGGCGCGCACACGATCGCGCGCCTGCCCTGCCTGAATGGGCCGCCGCCATATAACGGCGGCCCAGAACAATGGTCACACCGCTCATTTGATGGCGGGCAGCAAGTGGTTAAAGACAGCCCTGATTCTAACAGTCTATTCAGTAGGACTATCAGCTGTGTATCCACCTGACTTCTGCACAACACAACTGATGGTCCCAACCCCATTTATAAGGCAAGAAATCACACTTATTAAATCTGACAGGGCACACCTGTGAAGTGAAAACCATTTCAGGTGATTACCTCTTGAAGTGTGACTCTACAATTTCCATAGTCATGAAAATAAAGAAAACTCTTTGAATGAGAACGTGGGTCCAAACTTTTGATCTGTTCTCTATGTATATATATAAATATATATATATGTGTGTGTATATATATATATATATATATATATACACACACACACATATATATATATATATATATATATATATATATATATATATATATATATATATACAAAGTAAAACCTTGGTTTGAGAGTAACTTGGTTTAAGAGCGCTTTGCAATACAAGCAAGATTTTCAAATAAATTTTGACTTGATATACAAGCGATGTCTTGATATGCAAGTAGCCTCAAGTCACAGCTGAGTATAAAAGAGAAGAGAGGCGCCTCTAAGTGTAGCAATATGGTTACATTTAATGAAGTTACAACATTTAGCAACTCACATGGTTGATGATTGGAACAGGCACATCTAAGTATGCAGGCATCAGGGGTAAAGCTGTCCACATAGGACCATCCTATGACCGCACCGTCATCTACGTCATCCTTTCCATGCTGCCCCTCGCTTTCAGATCGCTTTACTGCAGGGTGGTCTTCCCGGTCAGGATTACAGACTAGCAGGCGGCGGTTCAGAAGATGGTCTATGTGGACAGCTTTACCCCGGATGCCTGCATACTTAGATGTGCCTGTTTTATTCATCAATCATGTGACTTGTTAAATGTTGTACCTTCATTAAATGGAACCATATTGCTACACTTAGAGGCGCCTCTCTTCTCTTTGATACCCTGTAGCTCCTGCTGGATTTTGCTTCCAATCCCCTTGTGGAAGCGGCTATTTGTGGATGGACATTTTATGGTTACACAACCTATCGCAATGCTATAATGGAGTATAAATTGAAGGATTTATGAATAAATGGTTGTGGAACGAATCATCTGAGTTTCCATTATTTCTTATGGGAAAATTTGCTTTGATATAAGAGTGCTTTGGATTACAAGCATGCTTCCGGAACGAATTATGCTCGCAATCCAAGGTTCTACTGTATATATATAATATGTATATATATATATTTATTTATATATATATATATATATATATATATATATATATATATATATATATATATATATATATATATATAACGTGTGTATATATGCACAGTTTATATACTTTAACTTATTTAGAGTCATTTATTATATTATTTTTTTGATTTTGTGTTTCAAACTTTATCATACCCTAGATGTCATAAAGAAGAACGCACAGTAAAAAAAAATCATATGTAAATAGTTGGTTTGTGCTGCTCGTCATTAAGAATTACTAGCAAAATAATTGTACCGCTTTCAGCACCTAAAATCGGAGAGAATCATACCACCAGGGAGATTAAAGAAGAACTACACTCACTGGCCACTTTATTAGGTACACCTTGCTAGTACCGGGTTGGAACCCCTTTTGCCTTCAGAACTGCCTTAATTCTGGCATAGATTCAACAAGGTGTTGGAAGGATTCCTCAAAGATTATGCTCCATAGTGACACGATAGCATCACACAGTTGCTGCAGATTTGTCGGCTGCTCATCCATGATGCCAATCTCCCGTTCTACCACATCCCAAAGGTGCTCTATTGGATTGAGATCTGGTGAGTGTGGAGAACATTGGAGTACAGTGACCTCATTGTCATGTTCAAGAAACCAGTAATGAGATGATTTGAGATTTGTGACATGGTACTTTACCCTGCTGGAAGGAGCCATCAGAAGATGAGTACACTGAGCCATCAGAAGATGGGTACAATGTAGTCATAAAGGGATGGACATGGTCAGCAACAATACTCAGGTAGACCGTGGTGTTTAAACAAAGTTTTTTGGTACTAAGGGGCCCAAAGTGTGCCAGGAAAATATCCCCCACACCATTACACCACCACCAGTTTGTATAGCTGAAATTGCATTGCATTGGAACTGAAATGGTGGAGGACCCTTTATTTGGTCCGCACTGCAATTTGATTGCATGGAGTTCAGACCCATGCAATCCGATCCCTGGCCAATTTCACAGTTCGCACTGCATTCTACAAACTGATTTGGAGTGTCATTAAGATTACGTTGACACCCGCAGTGGTTAGCAGAGAGCAGTGTGAAGTGCCTGCGAGCCAGATGCGATGCAGGAACCCACACAGAAATTGTGGTGGTTCCTGCATCACATCAGTGTGAACCCAGCCTGAATGTACTCACAAGGATTACATATAGAGGTGTCAAACACAAGACCCGTGGCCGGAATCCACCCCTCCAGGCTATTTTATGTGGCCCTCGCACCTCTCCTGCAGCTACAGGAGAGTTCTAGCCCTCCTTTGGTCCTCCTCTAGACCCTGCACTTTCTTCTTCCCAGCAACGCCCCAGCTTCTTCCCAGCAGCAGCACAAGGTAATGGAGGGTGGGAAACTCTTAAATTCTGATGGTGGGGGGGGGAGGGGGCTCTTGACATCTGATGTAAGAGGGGTGGGGTGCTCTGGACATCTAATCTTACAGATTCAACCAGCCCTTTGGGGCAATCATAATGCTGATGTGGCCCGAGAAGAAACCGAGTTTGACACCCCTGCACTAGAGAAAAAAAATAAATGTGATGGTAGCCATTAAACATTCAGTCTCTTTCTTTGTGTACCAGAGACTTCAAAGAAGATCTCAACGTGTCTCCTATTCTTTGGCGCAATAGCACATACTTCTTATCCTTGAAACAAACTCGAGATCAACTGGAACCGTTCTTGCAAGAATTTTCTAACCAGTGTGGACACTATTATTTTCAATGTCTGGTGTGCTCATAAAGTGTACAGTAGAGGCGTGTTGCTACAGTTAGCGGCAGGAGAGAGGAGGAGGATGCAAGGTGTCGACTTATTGCTGTCAAAAATTAAATCCTTAGAGGTACAGTACAATCTAAAACTTAACCCACTTCTACCCTTACTGAAAATCTTTTGTGGTGTAGGCAACAACTCCTGCTACTTCTGTTGAATGAACAGGAGAAAGCATTAAAGACTGCAAAAGCGACATGCTATGCCCAAGGTAACAGAGCAAGCAAACTCTTGGCCAGCATGCTGAGGACCAGGCAACTAAAGTCCTGGCTTCCCTTTGTAATGGATTTGGTAAGGAATTCACAAGTCTCCCATCCAACTGATATCGCTAATGCTTTCCAGAAGTACTACTCCACATTGTACAAATTAAAGGATTAACCTACCACTGCCCAGCCTACGGATGCTGCTATCTCTGCATTTCTAGATACATACAACTTCCCATAGTAGACCCCACCGTGTAAGCCAAACTGAATGCACCTATTACCTCTTCTGAAATCCTTTAATTTTTTATGGTCTACTTGAGCCCAAATCTATGTTTGATTCAAACAGACAGTTCATGAATACTGTATGGTGTTGTGGTGTACATGGCATGCTTTCCTTGTTGTTTCTCCTTTCTTTTCCTTCTCTTTTGTTTCAGGCTTTGTTTTCCCTAGAAATTAGGAATGTCTGGGGAATGTCTGTTCTTGGATATTTTTCTCTTTTGAAAGCCCCTCTGTCCAATTGAGATTATGAGTGGGCTTGGTTCTTAATACACTATATTGTCAAAAGTATTGTGACACCTGCCTATACACGCACATGAACTTTCATGACATCCCAGCCTTAGTCCGTAGGAGTCAATATTGAGTTGGCCCATCCTTTGCAGCTATAACAGCTTCAACACTTCTGGGAAGGCTGTCCATAAGGTTTAGGAGTGTCTATGGGAATGTTTGACCATTCTTTCAGAAGCACATTTGTGAGGTCAGGCACTGATGGTGGAAAGAAGGCCTGGCTCGCTGTCTGCGCTCTTATTCATCCCAAAGGTGTTCTATCGAGTTGAGGTGCACAAAGCAAGGTCCATAAAGACAAGGATGAGCGAGTTTGGGGTGGAGGAACTTAATTGGCCTGCACAGAGTCCTAACCTCAAACTGATAGCACACCTTTGGGATGAATTAGTCCAGAGACTGCGAGCCAGGCCTTCTCGTCCATCATAAGTGCCTGACCACACAAATGCGCTTCTGGAAGAATGGTCAAACGTTCCCATAGACACACTCCTAAACCTTGTGGACAGCCTTCCCAGAAGAGTTGAAGCTGTTATAGCTGCAAAGGGTGGGCTAACTCAATATCCAACCCTATGGACTAAGACTGGGATGCTAATAAAGTTCATCTGCATGTAAATACTTTTTTACAATATAGTATATATTGTATTATGTATGCCTTATTTTCCTTACCTGAGAGCGGTGTGCTCATTATGTAATCCAATGGTGTGACACATTGTCAAATGCGATGTCCAGTTGTGTCTGGTGTATTTTATTTTCTTTCTTTGTAAAAATTCAATAACAATGATTGGATCATAAAGATGAGTGCCTATGAATCCCTGGCCATAGAGATGAAGCACCCATTTTCTTTTTGAAGCCTTTGCAATATGATGGACTTTATTTGCCTTCATGTTGCTGCACTTTGTTCTTAAAAATGGACAATACAGTTGACTGTTGTTACTGCACTTGTATTCATTCTCAGGCCTTTGGGCCCATGTATCCGCACTTTTTTTTTAATTCAAATAAAGTACTTGTGGAATATATAAAGAAATGAGTGACCAGCAACTGTTCAGTATGAAGAAGTGAGTCAAAGGTTTTATGAAGAAAAGTTTTGCAATGGTTTTTCCTGAATGTTAGAGTAAAGTAATGTATGTAGGAGATTGTGGACCCGGATCCATAATCCGTTTACCTTTGGACACCAGATATATGGCATAGTGCCCTCCTGGAGGCATGCTCGGTAACACGTAGAGGGATGATTTGGTATAAAGTAGGCCAGATAGGCTGGTATAAAATAAGGCATAAGATTTTGTGTTCGGATTCCAAGCAGAAACAAGGTGCAGTCATTGAGTTCTTGATGAAGGAGGGATGCAGGCTGTCTGACATCCACAGAAGGCTACAGACAGGGCCGGACTGGGAATAAAATTCAGCCCTGGAAATATTTTCATACCAGCCCCATAGCATTATTATACCAGCTCAACAGCATGTCATTGTATTCTTGTTCATAAAAAGGAAAACCATGCATTTTTAAGCACATCTGAAGAGTGTATTATAGATAAGACAGATATGTAAGCATATAGGGCTTTATACATATTAACTCCGGTTCAAAGTGGAAAAAGTGCAGACATGGTACAGGAGGTGGTCATAGGCTGTGTGGACATGGCACAGGAGATGTCAGAGGCTGCGAGCATTGTACAGGAGGATATGTCAGAGGCTGGGGGCATAGTACAGGAGATGCAGGGGCTGCGGGCATGATACAGAGATGTCAGAGGTTGCGAGCATTGGTACAGGAGATGCAGGGGCTGTGGGCATGCCACACGTCACTGGTTGCTAGATGCCAATCGGGCTGGCCTTCCCTAGCAACCAGTGCAGCGGAGAGCCGGAGACAGTCGAGGGCGGCACACCAAAGCAGCGGGGGTCAAGTCAGGGCAAGTCATAGGGCGCAAGTCAAAGTCAAGTCGCAAGTCATAGGTCGCAAGTCAAAGTCAAGTCGAGTAATTTATAGAATTCTGTCAAGCAAGTTGCAAGTCCTCAAACAGGTGACTCGAGTCTGACTCGAGTCAAGTCATGTAACTCGAATCACCCACCTCTGCTACCTGGCTGGTTCATACCACCACATTGCAGTGGTGTGCACTTAAGAAAAGTATAGCAAGCCATACTTTTTTCCAGATCATCAAGACAAACCACCTCCTCGCACTGCATGGCGGCCAATAGAACTTTGTGAAATGGCACCTTGTGAGTGACATTTCCATGGATTTTATATACAAAGAAAAAGTGAACAGTGCGCTGTACTGTGATTGGCACTTTGGCACCTTGGTGTCTTTCCACCACACACCAGCCGGTGCTTTGTAACACAATGGCCAGTGTGAATGTACCCCTAAATAAACTGTAACCCTATTCTAAAATGCTGGACATTATCATAGTTTGCACTGAAAGCAATGACATTGACCCCTTTCCCCCAGCCAATACCAACTAATTCACTCCAGTCGTGTTATCTGGTATGAAAGAGATATTGTGTCATTATTAGCATTGTGACTCATAAGCATTTATTAAGCATTGTGTTAAAACAGGCTTGATTACTTTTTCCTGTGTGATCTTTCATTGTATTCAATTCTATCGTATTCTGTCTTTGTGGCTTCTTCTTCTTCCCTTATTGGGCAGTATAAGGGGGAGGCTGATTAGTGGGGACTTCAGAAGTTGGGTATGATAGCAGTGCTGAGGCCATGGCATTTTTCTGAATTAGGAACACCTGGAAGAATGACACAAATACAGAAGCTAGAATACAGACATCAAACTGTTTTAAACATCATTATACCTTAGCTATAGCGTATTTGAAAATTGACACATTAAAAAGACCAATAGGCTTATGATAATTACAACATACAGTATCTGTGTCTCATTTACTTAACGTCTCACTAAACCCACATCATAAACTATAATTATAATAATAAATGGTGTATCACATGCTCTTCATACTCACTCAGTCACTATGAGATTCGTTTTCTGTATTCTGCAAAAAAGCTGGTTGATCCTGCTGCTCTATATCTCCCCCTTCTGTCCAAGTCCCCAGTTCAGCTAGGGATTTTGCCAGAGGCGTAACTAGAACCTTCAGGGCCCCAGTGCAAAAAACATTAAGGCCCCCCCCCCCCCCGGGCCCCTGACCATCAAGCCTGGGGCTCTTCCCACTGATCCTTGGGCCCTACGGTGGTGAAATGTCAATGCCAGGGCCGAGCCGCAAGTGTGACCTCTATGATCCTGGAAGTTCACCCACTGGTGTCAGTCGTTTTTATTTTTTGGTATTTTAATTGTATTATTTTTTATCATTTTATTTAATTTTTTTACAATGTCACTGGCTATGACTCTGTCCGTTCAGAAAAGGAAGGAGCTGGTAAATTACATATTTACTGACTCCTTCCTGGTTCTCTATTGTGACACATCCCCTGCAGCAGCTGGCAGGAGAGGGGAGGGAGTACAGTGGGGTGGGGGGGGGGGGGGGACCAGTGGAGCCCACAGGGGTTAAATTTTCAGCTTTTAGCGCTGTTGCATTTTGAATGACAATTGCGCGGTCATGCAACATTGTACCTAAACCAAATTTGTGTCATTTTTTCCCCACAAATAGAGCTTTCTTTTGGTGGTATTTGATCACTGCCAGGTTTTTTCTTTTTTGGTGCACAAATAAAAAAGGACAGAAAAGTTTGAAAAAAAAAAAAAGTTTTTTTGTTTAGGTTATAAAATTTTGTGAATAGATACGTTTTTTCCTGCACTGATAAGCACTGATGACGCCGCACTGACAGGCACTGATGAGGAGACACTGATTGGTTGGCACTGATGGGGTGGCACTGATATGCAGCACTGATATGTGGCACTGATAGATAGCACTGATATGTAGCATTGGTGGGCACTGATAGGCAGCACTGATGGGCACTTATCGGCGGCACTGATCGGCACTGATGGGCGGCACTGGTGGGCAATAATGGG
This sequence comes from Pelophylax lessonae, assembly GCF_965119305.1. NCBI lineage: Eukaryota > Metazoa > Chordata > Amphibia > Anura > Ranidae > Pelophylax > Pelophylax lessonae. The sequence continues at coordinate 198,777,713 of NC_138776.1, forward strand.
CACTGGTGGGCGGCACTGGTGGATGGCAATAACGGGCACTGGTGGGCAGCACTGATATATGGCATTGGTGGGCAGCACTGATAGGAGGGCACCACTGGCAGGCTGTTTGCCATCCCTGGTGGCCATGGTGGGCATCCCTGGTGGTCATGGGTGGGCATCCCTGGTGGCTCTAGTGGCACCCCCCCCCAGGGCTGCACTGGTAATCAATCATCTGATTACCAGCACAGACCCCCCTGTGATCAGTGAGTACTTAGAAATACTCACTGATCACCGCAGCTCCAGTATTGATCCTCTTCTTCTCCTCCCTGACAGGATCTGTCAGGGAGGAGAAGAGATCGAAGCCGTTACAACGGCTGTATTTACATTGCATGACGGCTGTGATTGGACACAGCCGTCATGTGATCAGAAGGGCCAATCACAGGGCCCTCCTGATGCATCTCGTTGCGCTGTGTCCGAGGGACACAGGCACATCGAGATCGCGCCGCTGCGCGTGCACGCGGTGGCGCGATCTCGCTCCTTCTGAAGCACGTTCCGGAACGTCCATTCAGAAGGACGAGACTCCCACCCGGCGTATATGTACAATGGCCGGGTGGGAGGTGGTTAAAGACCAACTCTAGGAAACCTGAAAATTCTTGTTAAAATTAGGGGACAGTGAAAGCAATTTAACTTACCTGTTATTTTGTTCCCCTGACAGATGGTGCTCTGACAGTAGAATGCTCTTTAATGTCCTCATGGCCAACGCAGAGCTATGGACCCTGCATCAGTCTTTAGTATGTCGGAGGACATAGGCTACATTCACACCTAAAGGGCCATACACACTATAAGATTTTCTGAAGACTTTTTCCTTCAGATTTACCTTTTCTATGTAGTGCAAGGCCCTGCCAGATTGCATACAAATTGAAAGTGTTTAGGTTTGACCTCATATTATCTGGTTTTGGTAAATCTAAAGGAAAAAGTCTTCAGAAAATCTTATAGTGTGTATGGCCCATAAGACTGGCCATATGTTATGCAATTTTCTTTCCTTCAACAACGGGCTATAGCCAGCAGCAGTGATCGCACTAAAATAAAACTGACAGGCTGGTACTGAAGTCAATCAATAACCAGCCTGCCCATGGATGAATCAAAATTTGACTGGTGCCTGCTGAACTGGCTGAATTTCATAGTTAAATACTTAATCTGATTGAAAAAGACACTTGTCCATCCAGTTCAACTAACATAAATAAAAAAAAATAAAAATAAAAATGATTTTGATCCGTCTATGGCCGGCTTAAGTGTCTCAGGTGTGAATGGGGAGCAGGTGTGTTAAATTTGGTGTTATCGCTCTCACTCTCTCATACTGGTCACTGGAAGTTCATCACGGCAAAGAACGGAGGATCTGAAAAAAAGAATTGATGCTCTACATAAAGATGGCCTAGGCTATAAGAAGAGTGCCAAGACCCTAAAAGTGAGCTGTAGCGCAATGGCCAAGACCATACAGCGGTTTAACAGAACAGGTTCCACTTAGAACAGGCCTAGCCATTGTCGACCACAGAAGTTGACTGCACATGCTCAGCATCATATCCAGAGGTTGTCTTTGGGAAATAGACGTCGGAGTGCCGTGCTGCCAGCATTGCTGCAGAGGTTGAAGGAGTGGGGGTCAGCGTCAGCCTGTCAGTGCTCAGACCATACATTTTACACTTCATCGAATTGGTCTTCATGGCTGTTGTCCCAGAAGGAAGCCTCTTCTAAAGATGATGTACAAGCAGTTTTCTGAAGACAAGCAGGCTAAGGACATGGATTACTGGAACCGTGTCCTGTGGTCTGATGACACCAAGATAAACATATTTGGTTCAGATGTGTCAAGCGTGTGCGGCAGGAAAAAGAAGAGGAGTACAAAGACAAGTGTGCCTTGCCTATAGTCAAGCATGGTGGTGGGAGTGTCATGGTCTGGGGCTGCATGAGTGCTGCTGGCACTGGGGAGCTACAGCTACAGTTCATTGAGGGAACCATGAATGCCAACATGTACTGTGACATACTGAAACAGAGCATGATCCCCTCCTATCGGACACTGGGCCGCAGGGCAGTATTCCAACATAATAATGACCCCAAACACACCTCCAAGATGACCACTGCCTTGCTAAAGAAGCTGAGGGTAAAAGTGATGGACTGGCCAAGCATTTCTCTAGACCTAAACCCTATTGAGAATCTGTGGGACATCCTCAACTCGAAGGTGGAGGAGCACAAGGTCTCTAACATCCACAACCTCCGTGATGTCGTCATAGAGGAGTGGAAAAGGACTCCAGTGGCAACCTGTGAAGTTCTAGTGAACTCCATGCCCAAAAGGGTTAAGGCAGTGCTTGAAAATATTGGTGGCTACACAAAATATTGACACTTTGGGCCCAATTTGGATATTTTGACTTAGGGGTGTACTCCCTTTTGTTGCCAGCGGTTTAGACATTAATGGCTGTGTGTTGAGTTATTTTGAGGGGACAGCAAATTTACACTGTTATACAAGCTGTACACTCAATACTTTACATTGTAGCAAAGTGTCATTTCTTCAGTGTTGTCACATGAAAAGATATAATAAAATATAAAAAAAATGTGAGGGGTGTACTCACTTTTGTGAGATACTTAATACACACACACACACACACACACACACACACACACACACACACACACACACAGGGCAAAAACAAAAAAACAGAAAATTGAATTGGAATGACGTGTGATGACGAAACCAGGACATGTGTAGGTGTATACCTGATACGCATTGGGAAGGACAAAGGACAAAATTGTTCACCAGATCAAGTATGCTATAGATGACGGTTATGATTGGTGATTCATCCTTGACCACTTGCCCACTGTGTATTTACGACGCTACTTTGATGTTAATTACCGGGGTTATGGCAATGTACATGGTAATTTCTGTACATTGCAAGGATTTTAACAAACATTGTTGCAGATTTCTAACGTTTATTGTTCTGAAGAAATCATTGGTGAAAAGAAAAATAGGTGCGCGAACCTTTAATGAGAAAAAGAGTGGAAAAAAAGCAGCACTGAAAAAATATAAATATGTGAGGGGTTGTAACAAATGAAAAACATCAATTACAGAGTGCGCTAAAAAGTTATGGAACACAAATATTCACAAAAATGGTGATTGCTGATGTTCAGCTAAACACAAAGTCTATATTCTAAATGATGAGACTGTGCAAAAGTCTTGAAAATCCAAAGAATATAGTGAGGTTGGGGAGTGATGAAGGATAAGGGTAACCTCTTCCCAAACGGTGATCCAGACAGTGCTCAAATGTACACGTGATGCACCCAGTGTTAAGAAGGGACTCTTACCAGATGATGGAGAGATGCAAACATATAGTGTATAACCCTGGAGTCCGTTAGGTCAGCTTGTAGGAGAGAATTCACAAGAGGAATAAAGCGACCATCTGCTTCCAAAGTGTGGGGATCTAGAGGCTTCCACTCAAGGGGATATCGCCACCAAGAACATGCCCAAGGAAGAGAAGGGGACTATAGTGCATTACCTCACTTTATTGAACCAATAAGAAAGAGTAACACTTACATTTTCAGGAGAAAAAACAGCATATGTAAATTTTGGATCGAGGACCTCTGCAGTAGTCCGGGATCATAGGCAACACGGCTAGCTCCCCCCGACGCGTTTCCACTAACAAGTCGGCTTCTGGGACTGGAGCTGTAGCCGTGCTGCTCGCATCTCTCATGTAAATAGTGTGGCTGATGGACACTTCCGGTGCGGCCGTGGCGAGGACCCGGAAGTGTTGTGACGCACTTCCGGTTCAAATGTTAGCCAATCACGGTATGTTGAGATGAAGACCCGGAAGTTCTAAAAAGCGCTTCCGGAGGCTTCTGCGGCCAATCACATCGGATGTCAACAAAGCTAATCATCCATAACACCGGAGTATAAAAAACATAACTGTTCTTATCGGTGCCAAAAATATTGGAATTATATATAAAGGCAAGCGATTTCATCTGTCTATATAAGTATCAAAAAGGAATCCATTATAAATAAAAGGCAGACAGAATTCTCTTATTAGAAATATATGACAGATGTAAAATCTATTCAGTTTTATTAAAAAGGGTTTAAAATTAACACATAAATTCCCTAAAAATACCACAAACTTGGTCTAAGGACCCGGAAGTGGCTTTAATAATTATGGCTAAAGCATTTACTATATAAAAATATGTAAAAAATGTATAAAAAATATATAAGAAATATATAAAAAAAATTTTTTTAAAAATTTTTTTTTTTTTATTTTTTTAAATAACATCTAGGGTCATCAAACGTTGTGTAATTTTTGGGGTGTATGGCACCAAAAGTCTCCATCCGCCAATTTCACATTTATATAAACGTATATGGCCTAAATGCTAATAAAAACATATAATGACATTATAAAAACTTAATGTAGTCTTTGGATTTTCAAGACTTTTGCACAGTCTCATCATTTAGAATATAGACTTTGTGTTTAGCTGAACACTGAAGAAATCATTGTTTGTTCTTCTGTACCTCTGTGATGAGTGGGTCAAATGGGAGTGGTTTCATAATTATCTGTCAGCTGTGGCAGCTGCAGGGCTCCAATGAGGAAATCCGCTGGACCTGCATCCCTTTAGACGTGTTCCTATTGGGAGTATCTCACCAAAAATGAAATTTTGTTGCAGGGGATGCCAGAAATCTGACTTGTATCTTATACATACTTCTGGGAAAATTGGTGAGCCAATCACACAAGCAGGACATTTTTTTTCTGGGGTGTGGTCAGTACACAATCTGTGTACAAAACAGCTTCAGGTAGCCATATTGCATTGCATTTTCAGAAGATTGCAGATTGAAAAGGAAAGGTCATTTTTAATAACATTCAATTACAATATGAATGTGTCACAATTGTGTACGCTATATTGTTTTTTTCTTTATTTGCTATTTTATTCCCCCCACGAAAGTGCAGTTACCCTTTAAGGGAGGGCTCCTTTCTCGACCAGCCCTGCCAAAAGGGGGCTACAAGGGCAAGAAAGGAGTTAAAAAAAAAAATACGTCAAGTTCTTCCACCTCCGATTCGCTCATCCATGTCTTTATGGACCTTGCTTTGTGCACTGATGCGCAGTCATGTTGGAACAGGAAGGGGCCATCCCCAAACTGTTCCCACAAATTTGGAAGCATGAAATTGTCCAAAATGTCTTGGTATGCTGACGTCTTAAGAGTTCCATTCACTTGAACTAAAAGACCAAACTTACCCCTAAAAACAACCCCACACCATAATCCCCCCCCCCCCCCCCTCCACCAAATTATTTAGACCAGTGCACAATCAAGGTCCATAAAGGCATGGATGTGAGAGTTTGGGGTGGAGGAACTTGACTGGCGTACACAGAGTCCTGGTCTCAACCCAAAGGGACACCTTTGGGATGAATTAGAGACTGTAAGGCAGGCCTTCTTGTCCAACATCAGTGCCTGATCTCACAAATACGCTTCTGGAAGAATGGTCAAACATTCCCATAGACACACTCGGACTACTAAACCTTGTGGACAGTCTTCCCAGAAGAGTTGAAACTGTTATAGCTGCAAAGGGTGGGCCAACTCCATATTGAACCCTACTTACTAAGATTGGGATGACATTAAAGTTCATGTGCGTGTAAAGGATGTGCGTGTAAAGGCAGGCGTCCCAATACTTTGGTGATATAGTGTATGTCAACCATGACTGTCTGACAGGACTGGACTCACCTTAGCAACACTGTTATTCATATAATCTCTACCCTGGTCTTCTATCATTTTCTTTGCAAGGTAGACATGAATACCCTAAGACAGAAGGTAGAGTGTTAGAGTCACAGTACTGTGCAAAAGTTATAAGCAAGTGTGACAAAATGCTGTAGTAAGTAAGAACGCTTTAAAAAAATATACAGTATATTTTCAAATCTTTCTTTTTATCAATTTACAAAATTAAAACGTAAGAGAACAGAAGAAAAATCTAAATCAAATCAATATTTGATGTGACTACCTTTTGGTTTCAAACCAGCATTAACCACTTTACCACCGGAGGATTTTGCTGTCTTACGTCCAGGCCACTTATTGCGATTCGGCACTGTGCGAATTTAACGGACAATTGTGTGGTCATGCGACGCCGTACCCAAACAAGATTTACGGCTTTTTTTTCCCACAAACAGAGCTTTCTTTTGGTGGAATTTGATCACCTTTGCGATTTTTACTTTTTGCGCTATAAACAAAAAAAGAGCGTAAATTTTGAAAAAATAACAATATTTTTCACATTTTTTTTTATATGAAATTCCCCCCCAAAAAATGTAAAAATCAAAATTGTTTTAAATTTTTTGTTTTCTGCTTCCTATGTTTGGTAAAAAAAAAAAAATGACAATAAACGTATTTTGATTGGTTTGCGCAAAAGTTATTGCGTTTACTAACTAAGGGAAAGATTTCTGTCATTTTTGGTGGTTTTTTTTTTTAACGAGTAATGGCGGCGATCTGCGATTTTTTTGCGGGACTGCGACATTGCGGCAGACAGATCGGACCCTTGACTGACATTTGTGACACCTTTGGGGGTACCAGTGACATTACTACAGTAATCAGTGCTATAAATATGCACTGTTACTATAAAAATGACACTGGCAGGGAAGGGGTTAATTTTATTGGAGAGGGAGGGGTTAATGTATGCCTGGTGCTTACTAACATGTGTGGGGGAGGTGACTGAGTGACACAGGGACAGATCGCATGTTCAGCTATGCTGAACCCTGCAATCTGACCCTGCCTGTCACTTAGGAGATCCGCCCGCTTTGTTTACACAAGCGGGCGGATCTCCAAACTTGATTCCCTGACGATCGGGGAAGAGCAGAGGCGATCGCCGCCGCTCCTCCCCTGGCCCGACTCCTGCTGTGAATGAATACAGCGGGAGCGAGCCTCCGGTGGCGCGTGAGCGCCGCCCACAAGGGGAGGAGTCCAGCGACGTAGGTTTACGTCGCTGGGCGATAACCAACCACTTTGCCGCAGTAGAGCTCGAGTGAGCGGTCAGCAAGTGGTTAATTCAATTCATCAAGCTTTTTATAGGAAGCACAAAGAAACCAGCAACGTTAAGGACTGTGGTTGGCCAAGGAAACTCAATACAGCAGATGAAAGACACATCATGCTTACAGTACTTCCCTTCAACATCGGAAGATGTCCAGTAGTGCCATTAGCACAGAACTGGTGAAAACCACCCATCTACTGTCTGGAGGAGTCTGGCCAGAAGTGGTCTTTAACCACTTCTGGACCGGAAGGAATTGCCCCCTTAATGACCAGGACATATTTTGCAATTCGGCATTGCGTTATTTTAACGGACTATTTCGCGGTCGTGCGCCGCTGTACCCAAATACAATTGATGTCCTTTTTTTCCCACAAATAGAGCTTTCTTTTGGTGGTATTTGATCACCTGTGCGACTTTTATTTTTTTGCGCTATAAACAAAAAAAGAGCGACAATTCTGAAAAAAAAAAAAAACAATATTTGTTAGTCTGAATTTTCCCAGCCAAAAAAGAGGTTGCTCCCCAAATTAAGATTTTTTTTTCTCAGCGAATAAACATGTTTGGTGCTAACAAGTGTGTGCATTTATAACAACATTCTCCAGAGGAACTTCATTTTGCAGTTTGAACATGCTATAGGATATGCATGGTCTGTTTAAGCCCAAAGAAGTCAAGTAATACAGTTATCTCAGAAAAAAAAAGAAAAAAAAAAGGGGGGGTGTATAATACATGTTTATATAAAACAGCCCAAAAGAAGGTATTTCGTGACTTAAGGGGGGAGTCCACTCTAATACTAAAACTGCGACATCTACAGATATCCATGATCCATGATGTAAAACATACCTCTTCTGAAGCCGATCTAGTCCGGTCTCCAGCAGCGGAAGCTCTGCAGAGGACACAATCGACAACGGCTGTGAAATTAAGAGGAAGTGACGTCACCCACAGAGTTACTATGGGGCTTCCGTTGTCAGCTGCCTCCTCTGCACCTGTCCCCAAAGCGAAGCCGCCGCTGACACCTTAGCGTGGTACCTAATCGGATCGGCTTCAAAAAAGGTATGTATAGTGATTTCTTCTTTACATGGTTAGATAGGTTGGTCTAAAATCGTGGATGTCTGTAGATGTAGGGATTTTAGTGTTAGGGTGGACTTATTCTTTAAGGTAACCAATTTCTATGTAGCCAAGTAAATGGAAAGGAGCTGGCTCACTGATCATTACCAGCATCCTGGATATAAATGTGGCTACCCTATAATAAAGCTCTGATGCAGGGCCACTGATAAGGCAGTACAATCGATCCTGTTGGACCAGGCTGGGCCCTATCAGCTCATCAGAGAGCCAAGGCAGCTTTATAGTGCATTACTTTCAAACAAATGTAGCACTACTCTGGGAGCTGCCGAGTGTGGGTTCCCCTGGGTTACCATTGGCAACAGTAGAGCATTCAAACATATTTCCAAGTGTTTTTACCTCAGACAAGAACCAGTCCAGTTTCTTTGGTTTTTAGGGTCTATTGAGAACTTGGATAAGAGAAGGGGTGAGTGGGATACTCCAACAACTGAACTATGAACAAGAAAAGGCAGGGACTGTATAGAAAATACTGCTGATAGTGATGGAAGATCTGGCCAATTGCATACCGGAAAAGGCTGAGACCTAAACGTCAAATCATTAAAAAAGTGAAAAAGACGTATATTAACACCTATCACTCAACACATAAGGGCAGCACTTGAAACACCTTATATGAACATAAATCATTTAGGCTCCGTTCACATGTCAGCGTATGGATCACGGGCAGAACCGCCGCGGTTCCGCCCGCGATCCGGAGATTATTGCAAATCGCGGGACGCCTGTACGTTGCCCGTTGATTTGCAATAGACCCAAAAAAATCGCGGGACGCATTACGACCAAAAAAGTACAAGAGCTTCTTTGGAGCGTATTGCGTCCCGCAATTTTTTTTGCGCGATGTTACCGCGATTCGGCAGGCGGAAATCGCGGCAACATCACTCAGCATTTGGGGTCTATTGCAAATCAACGGGCAACGCACAGGCGTCCCGCAATTTGCAATAATCTCCGGATCGCGGGCGGAACCGCGGCGGTTCTGCCCGTGATCCATACGCTGACATGTGAACGGAGCCTAAGGCTAAAAAAAAAACATCATAACAATCCGGATCTAGTACATAAAATATGCTACATATAAAATAGCAGTGCATGGATATATTATGGCACATCTCAAAATATATATACAGCACCATCTTGTGGACAAATACTAAAAAAACAGGTGAATGGTGATATTGCATCTAAAAACATGATACTACAAAAACGAAAATAAAGAGGAGGTCTAGTATGTCCAAATGTGCTATTAACATATATAAGGAATTGCTTGATACAAAATAAATTCAATCGGCAGCAATAACAGTGAAAACACCAGTGAGTGACTACACAGTTTGTATCGTGATGAAAAACAGTCCCAAAATATGCACAAATAAAGTCCAAATCAAAACTTCTTGTGATGAAACCGTAGAGCTGGAGAGGTGAAAACCACGTAAATAAAGTTCAGTATCCCACCACCAGCAGCGTAGTTTCTTACCAGAAAGATGAATAATAGGGCATATAAATATATAGTTCCGCTCCAGAGATCACACACCAAGGTAAACCAGAAGAATGTAACCCCTAACACCATCCAGGTGGAGTGGGAGTGATAAGCCTCTTACCAGATGAATGTATGGGTAGAGCTGTGAACCAACGAACACTCCTCTCCTCCACAGGGTATGGTAATGGATGGATCTCTGGTGGGTTATCGCTGTTCTTGTTGTTCTTTTCCGGGAACACTCGGTAATCCAAGGCACGCTGAGGTTCCCTGATATCGTTCCTTACTTAGCTCCCTTCAGTGCTGCTCACATGACCAGGGAGTAAAAATTGTGGTTCCTAAAAAATAAATTAATAATAAAAAGTGTTTTTATTTGTTAAGATGCATGGTGAGTATTTTGCAGCTCTCATTTATTTTGGAAAATTAAGAAAATAAAGGAAAAAGCATTTATTTTACGCTTTTTTCCTATTTCAAAACTTTGTGACAAAAAGTGAGATCTGCAAAACACTCAACATGCCTCTCTGCAAATAGCTTAGGGTGTCTACTTTCCGATAAGGGATACTTGGGGGGGTTGTGCTTTCTTGGCATTTCATGGCCTCTGAAACTGTGATAGGTAGTGAGGAGTGAAATCAACTATTTACGCCCTTGGAAAGCCTGAAGGCGGGGATTCGTTTTCTTGGTCTTGTATGTGGCTAGACTGCCAAAAAGTCTCACACATGGGGTATCCCCATACTCAGGAGAAGCAGCAGAAACTGGATTTTTGACTTACCGTAAAATCCTTTTCTCTTAAGCTCATTGACAGACGCAGGACTGATATCTTGATATCCGTAGGGTTATACTGCCCCTACAGGAGTAGGACACTAGGCAGGAAAAAAGTTCTGGCCACACCCATGGGCAGTCCCAGGGGGTATATCCTCTCTCTCCCTGCCACAGGATGTCAGTTATGTAACAAAGCAGTGTCAGAGACTCATACCAACCCAACTCAAAATAGAGGGGCGGTACTGCGTCTGTCAATGAGCTTAAGAGAAAAGGATTTTACGGTAAGTCAAAAATCCAGTTTTCTCTGTCGCTCATTGACAGACGCAGGACTGATATCTTGATATCCGTAGGGACGTCCCAAAGCAGTGCCATAAATGAGGGGTGGGATAATCAAAATAAAATCCAATCCAGAAGGCCAAAAACAGAGCCAACCAGAAGACCAGAGGACTCATCGAAACAAGCAGATGAGACCCACCTGAAAAAAACAAAACCCCCGAGGTAGACCAAAGGTCCCCTCAAACAGCAGCCTGCAAAACCTTGCGGCCAACAGAGGCATCCGCCGATGCCAGCACATCAACCTTATAACATTTTGTAAAGGTATGAACCGACGACCAGGTAGCCGCCTTGCAAACCTGAAGCACTAAGAGCCCGAGTAGAGTGCGCCTTAACAGGGAACGGAGGAACCCGACCCTTAATAGAATAAGCCTGCACCACCGTCTGTCTGATCCATCTGGAGATAGTCGCGGCAGACGCAGACAACCCCTTTCTAGGGCCATCCGTGATCACAAAAAGTGAATCAGCCTTACGAAAAGAGTCAGTAGTAGCCAAGTACACCCTGATCGCCCGAACCACATCCAAGGAGTGTAACGCAAACTCCCGAGGATGACTGGGCTTAGGACACAGGGAAGGTAACACAATATCCTCATTCAAGTGAAAGTCGGAAACCACCTTAGGAAGGAAGGATGGATTCGGACGAAGAACCACCTTATCCCTATGAACCACCAGATAGGGGGAACTACAGGACAACGCAGCCAGTTCTGACACCCTGCATGCAGAAGTGATAGCCACCAAAAAGGCCACCTTCTGGGATAAGGTAAGCAAGGGAATCTCCCTAATATTTTCAAAGGGAGGTTTCTGGAGAACTGACAACACCAAATTAAGATCCCAGGGCGGCAAGGGCGCGCGCACCAGAGGAGCCAGGTGCCGCACCCCCTGGATGAAGTTCCGCACCAAAGAATGAGTAGCCAGTGGCCTCTGGAAGAAGATCGCCAATGCTGAAACCTGACCCTTGATAGTGCTCAAGGCCAGCTTCTGCTCAACCCCCCGTTGCAGGAAGGCCAACCCCCCGTTGCAGGAAGGCCAATATCCGAGCCACTGAGTAAGAATGTGGAGGAACCCCGAGGGACTCACACCACGCGATATAAGACTTCCATGTGCGATGATAGATCTTTCTGGAAGTCGCTTTCCTCGCTTTAATCAGAGTAGGAATAACAAACGGAAACCCCTGTCCTTCAGCATCTGGCTCTCAACAGCCAAGCCGTCAAAGCCAGCGATCATAAAGCAGGATGGAAGATCAGTCCCTGAGACAGCAGATCCTCCCTGAGAGGAAGTCGCCAAGGAGCGTCCGCGACCAGCCTGACCAAGTCGGCGTTACCAGGCCCGATGAGGCCAGTCCGGAACCACAAGGATGACGAATTCCCTCCGCCTCTATCCTGCGAAGAAGTTTCGGCAGCAACTTGAGAGGAGGAAAGGCATACAGCAGCTGATACTGCCCCTACGGAGCAACCAGCGCGTCTGCGGCGTCCGCCCGAGGATCACGGGAGCGGGCTGCAAACCTCTGCATCTTCCTGTTGAGCCGAGATGCCAACAGATCCACGTCTGGGGTGCCCCAATGAAGTCACAACTGGTGAAACACCTCTGGATGAAGAGACCATTCCCCTTGATCCAAGGTCTGACGGCTGAGAAAGTCTGCCTGCCAATTTTCCATGACCAGAATGTGAACTGCGGTAAGAGCCGGAACAAACCGTTCCGCCCAATGAAGAATGCCGGCCACTTCTACGGCCGCCAGAACACTCTTGGTGCCCCCTGGTGATGGACATAAGCCACGGCCATGGCATTGTCCGACTGAATCCGAACCGGGTAGCCCTAAAGATGCTCGATCCAGTGAACCAGGCAAAACCTGATCACTCTCAGTTCCAACACATTTATCGGCCACCTGGATTCTTCCAGGGACCAGAGCCCCTGAGCAGCCAGAGACTCCCTGGTCCGCTCGCTCAGCCGGATCCGATTGTCCAGGGAATTGGGATTCCGGTTCCATTTGAGAAGAATCTCCTTTTTGAGAGTCCGCGTATGAAACTGAGCCTGCGGAGACTCTGTATCGAGGAGGAGGTCGTCCAGGTAGCCCAGGACCGATATGCCCCGCTGCCGCAACAGCACCAGAACTGGGGCCAAAACCTTTGTGAAAACCTGGGGAGCAGAAGCGAGACCAAAGGGTAACGCCACAATCTGATAATGGTCCTCTCCCACAGCAAAGCGCAGAAACCGCTGGTGTCCTGCGTAAATGGGAGCATGAAGATAAGCATCCTTGATGTCAATGGATGCCAGAAAATCCCCGAGATGCAGGGAGGCCACCACTGTGCGAATGGACTCCACTCCTTGTTGGAAGCGATCGAAACTCGATCTTGTATCCCAACCGTATGACCTCGTGAACCCATTTGTCTTGAATCCTGGAGAGCCACGGGTCCGGGAACCGGCGAAGACACCCCCCCACCCCTGATATGGGTGGGGGCGCACCTTCAGGCTGAAGCGGTCTTATCCTCAGGTCTGGAAGGACCGTATTTTTGCTTACCAGACCAGGGTCTCTTGAAACCCCCCGGGCTTCGCCTTGTCGCCCGCCCTGGAAGAGCGAAAAAACTTCTTGTGAGCTGAAAAGGAAGGTCCCTGTCTGCAATGAGGTTCCTTACCCTTATTAGCCTGTGGTAGAAAGGTGCTCTTGCCCCCAGTGAGATCCTTGATAATCTCATCCAAGGTAGCACCAAACAGGCGATCCCCCTGAAAAGGGAGATCAGTCAAGGCTTTTTTGGAAGCCTGATCCGCCGACCAGCACTTCAACCATACCATGCGCCGGAGGACCACCGCCGAGATCGACACACGCCCCAGCAATGGAGCAGCGTCCAGTGCGGCGTCACAAACAAACTGTAGCCCCTGGACCATTTGCTCCAGCAACTCCGCCACGGCAGGAGGGAGACTTCTCCCCTCCAGGTCATGGCGTAACAGCTTGGCCCATTCCGTCAACGTCTGTGAAACCAGAGCAATGGTAAACACTGGCCTCAAGGCCGACCCTGCCAGGGAGAATATGGAACGGGACACAGATTCTGCCCTACGATCAACTGGATCCTGAAAGGACGGGGAATCCTCCAACGGGATAACAGTAGCCTTATTTAGTCTGGAAACCGGCGGATCCACCAAAGGTGGCACCGTCCATTTTTTAACCGCTTGCCGACCGCCGCAAGTAAATTTACTGCGGCGGTCAGCCCCTCACAGGCAGAGTGACGTTAATTAACGTCACTAGCCTGGGGGGTCTGGGGAGCGAGCGCGCGCCGCCGGAGGCGCGCTCCCGCGCGGTCACGGACTCCCCCACGCGTGTGACCGGCGGACCCGATGTCCGCCGGTCACTCGCCGATCGTCGGGGGAGAGGGAGAAAGTCAGGCAGCTTGTGTAAACAAGCTGCCTGTCATTCTCCTCGGTGTAAAAACACTGATCATACGGTTCTATTATGTAGAACCGTTGATCAGTGTCCTTACACCTCAAGTCACAGCCAATCACAGTAAGAATCACGCCCCTAGGGACACACACAGCCCCTCCCTCTCAAATAAAGTAAACCCCTTCACTACCAGTGTATTTTTACAGTAACAGTGCATATTTATAGCACTGATTACTGTAGAAATGTCATTGGTAACCCCAAAAGTGTCAAAAATGTCAGTCAAGGGTCCGATCTGTCCGCCCCAATGTCGCAGTACCGCAAAAAAAACAAAAAAAAAAAACAAAAAAAAAAAATCGCAGATCGCCGCCATTACGCGTTAAAAAAAAACCAACAAAAATGACAAAAATCTTTCCCTTTGTTAGTAAACGCGATAACTTTTGCGCAAACCAATAAAAATACGCTTTTTGCGATTTTTTTTTACCAAACATAGGTAGCATAAAGCAAATTGGCCGAAAATGTTAAAAAATTTTGATTTTTACATTTTTTTTTTGGGGAATTTCATATAAAAAAATGTGAAAAATATTGTTATTTTTGCAAAATTGACGCTCTTTTTTTGTTTATAGCGCGTGATCAAAAAAAAAAATCGCACAGGTGATCAAATACCACCAAAAGAAAGCTCTGTTTGTGGGAAAAAAAAGGACGTCAAATTTGTTTAGGTACAGCGTCGCACGACCGCGCAATTGTTTGTTAAAGTCACGCAGTGCCGAATCGCAAAATACCCCCTGGTCGTTTAGCAGCCAAATCCTCTGGGGCTTAAGTGGTTAAGGAGGGACTCTTCAAACGGGTAGCGCCTAGCAATCCGTTTGGGCATCCCTGGGGGTCGTTTTGGATGGACCCACTCCTTCTTAATGATATTGTCAAAGCATTTGGGAAAGGGAAACACCTTTGCCACCCTGGAGGGCTTGCGAGTGCCAAAGGCAACTTCCGTATGAGCTGCATCCGCAGGTGCAACCTCCAGTTTTAGGGTCTCCCGGACAGACACAATCAGTGCGTCCACTAGTGCCTTGTCTTGCGCTATGGCGGAGGCAGAGAGGTCATCCTCACTATCAGAGGAGACGGGGCGCGAGACAGCAGCCCCAGAGGAGGAACCTGCAGCAGCAGCGACTGGCTCAGGATCAGAATCTGAGGCATCAGACAAGACAGGGGTAGGCGGGGTCGCTTTTTAGCCCCCCGTCTCTGACAGGCCACCTCCACCCAGGACACAAATGACTCCAGGACAGCCGAAAGCGCATCAATGGTGAGCGGAGAATTGGAGGGCCCTGCGGCCACCTTGAGGGGATCAGGTGGGGACACATGTGCAGCAGGGTCCATGGCAACACCAGGGGAACCCGTCAGCAAAGTATGACTAAATTGGAAAAAAAAAAAACCACCTTTTTTTTTTTTTATGTCACCCAGCGCTACAGCGCCCCTCAATGAGACAGCGTGCCTCGAAACCCCCGCAGAGAGAGAGAGAGAGAGAGAGACCCCCAAAAGGCTCACCACATGATGCACCAGAGTTCAAAAGGACTGCTCTCAGCATTGTCTACATGACAAGGAAGTCCTGTCGAGCGATCTTCCCGTCTCTAGGGAGGGGCTCCGCCCGCTCACACGCCCTCAGTAACTCCCACAGCTGCCCAGCTCTGCAAACAAAACGAGCTGGGTGTACCAAGATGCCCGCCCCCATGAGCCACATGAGAGACTCCAAACAAATGGCAGCCCCGCGCGCTGCGGTGGGAAGGGGGGTCCCCACATCTACTAACAGACGATCGATCGGCAGGTAGGCCCTGGGAAGCCAGGGAGGAAACCCCCCGCACAACAGCTGTCCGCACTCGGGACCCCCCCACCCCCTTAGCGGCTTGAATGAACAGCTAGCCACCCCACACACACACAAACCCCCCCCCCCCCCCGTAGGGAGAAAGGGAGGGGGGAGAGGGACACCACAGGGGGAGGGTGCACAGGGGAACAGAGGGGAACCCAGATTAGTGTGGGTCCGACCATCCCAGGGAGGGGCCCGGGTCCACCCCAGAGTCAGCCATGAGGAGCAGGGGGGAAACATTTACTCACCATACCGGAACAGAGCAGGTGCCACTCCAGACAAAAACCCCTCACCGCCCAGTGTGGGGGGGGGGGGTGTCGGCCAAAGGAGACGCTGCGACTTGGCCGTCGACCGGTCGTATGCGACTCGGCGGGACGTTTAACCCGCGGGCCAGTCCCTGTCCAGCGGGACTATGTCGCGGCCGACCCAGCGCGGAGCTGGGTCTGCACGCGCTCGTAGGCCGGCTGGGGTGACCACTGTATCTCAACATCCAGCCCGTCGCCCAGATCCGGTATAATTGCTTGAAGATCTCACAGGAACAACTGGAGAAAAAAGCTAACAAAAAAAAAAGATTTATCTAAAAAAGCTTGCCAGGACCAGAGATCCCAGCAAGCAACTTAGGTCCTTACTCCTGACTAGGCAGAAAAAAAACTGACACCCTGTGGCAGGGAGAGAGAGGATATACCCCCTGGGACTGCCCATGGGTGTGGCCAGAACTTTTTTCCTGCCTAGTGTCCTACTCCTGTAGGGGGCAGTATAACCCTACGGATATCAAGATATCCAGGGTTCATACACATTTTCACCAATAAAATTCCATGACTTTTCCATGACTTCACGTAAATATTCATGACCTAATGTTTCATGAAATGTCTATGTATACATGTTAAATAAGAAGAAAATCTATGTCACACCCAGCATATTTTTACTAAAATAAATGACAATCTTTGTAGTGTACAGTACCTCTGCAGTTAGGGTTTCGTTTCTGGATACAGCGTGACTCAAATGGTCCCTTGTTTTACAGTGGATGAGATGGAAGCACCGCTGCCGCAGCTGGGAGCCGGTGTCACTTCAGGCGTACGGGTAAAAAAAAGCCAGCGATCAGATTGGAAGCGGTCAAGCACGTAGCTGCAGACTGGTGCTTTGCACCTTTAGCGTGGCTAGACAGCGCTGCCTCTCCCATGTTCGAAATGTCAAACGTTTTACGACACACACTGTACATTTAGCGGACATGATACAGGAGGTGGTCAGAGACTGCAGATATGATACAGGAGGTGGTCAGAGACTGCGGACATGATACAGGAGGTGGTCAGAGACTGCAGACATGATACAGGAGGTGGTCAGAGACTGCAGACATGATACAGGAGGTGGTCAGAGACTGCAGACATG
Organism: Pelophylax lessonae; assembly: GCF_965119305.1. Lineage (NCBI taxonomy): Eukaryota > Metazoa > Chordata > Amphibia > Anura > Ranidae > Pelophylax > Pelophylax lessonae. The sequence goes on from NC_138776.1 coordinate 198,794,995, forward strand.
ATACATGAGGTGGTCGGAGACTGCAGACATGATACATGAGGTGGTCAGAGGCTGCAGACATGATACAGGAGGTGGTCAGAGGCTGCAGACATGATACAGGAGGTGATCAGAGGCTGCAGACATGATACAGGAGGTGGTCAGAGGCTGCAGACATGATACATGAGGTGGTCAGAGGCTGCAGACATGATACATGAGGTGGTCAGAGACTGCAGACATGATACAGGAGGTGGTCAGAGGCTGCAGACATGATACAGGAGGTGGTCAGAGGCTGCAGACATGATACAGGAGGTGGTCAGAGGCTGCAGACATGATACAGGAGGTGGTCAGAGGCTGCAGACATGATACAGGAGGTGGTCAGAGGCTGCAGACATGATACAGGAGGTGGTCAGAGGCTGCAGACAAGATACAGGAGGTGTTCAGAGGCTGCAGACATGATACAGGAGGTGGGCAGAGGCTGCGGACATGATACAGGAGGTGGTCAGAGGCTGCGGACATGATACAGGAGGTGGTCAGAGGCTGCGGACATGATACAGGAGGTGGTCAGAGGCTGCGGACATGATACAGGAGGAGGTCAGAGGCTGCAGACATGATACAGGAGGTGGTCAGAGGCCCAAGCCACAGTCATGAGGTGCAGGCGGACTGGTATGGATGGCACAGTCAGACAGTGAGATGCACAAAATGCAGCACAGTAATCTTTTAGGCCCAAGTCACAGTCATGAGGTGCAGGCAGACTGGTATGGATGGAACAGATCTGATGGTGCACAAATGCGGCACTTACTCTTGGAGAAAGAACAGTGGTGCTCCTGCTTGCCGAAATAAAGCTGTTCAGGCAGTCATGAAGGTGCAGCTGGACAAAATGTGGCGCTTACTACTCTTTGGCCGAACCTAACAGTCCCACAAACAGGCAGAAAAGAGTTCTCACAGAAAGGTGACTCAGGATTGGATGCTTAAATTTATTTACATTTATTTTTTAACATTCCCGTATAGGACTGGTACAGTAGGTGTCCTTCCGGGTCCGCAGTTTGCCCTACTGTCGGTCACTGGCCAGCAGCAGCAGCCGAGGAGATGATCGTGCACCAATCACTGGCAGCGGGGAGGGCCGGCCGCGGTTTGCCTGGATGTGACTGGCCAGCAGCAGCAAACCAATCACAGGCAGCGGAAGCGTCACTGGAGGACGGGCCGGCAGCATGAACGTGATGACGCGGGGGTGCGGTAACCGAAACGGTTACCGCCCCCTTCCGCGTCATCATCACGTTCAATCATGGCGGCGGGTAGCGCGGCAAGCACTGGGCAGCACACAGTGAGTGAGGCGTTACACATAATGTTTTAAATGAATCAATGGTGCTGGGGCCATGCTGCAAACATGTTTTTACTTTCAGTAGGTCTTTATCAACCACTTGAAGACCAGACATTTTTCTGACATTTGTTGCTTACAAGTTAAAATCAGTATTTGTTGCTAGAAAGCTACTTGGAACCCTCAAACATTAGAGAGTTATTTTTTAGCAGAGACAATAGAGAATAAAATGGCGGTCGTTGTAATATTTTATGTCACACTGTATTTGCGCAGCAGTCTTTCAAACCTAAATTTGGAAAAAATACACTTTAACCACTTGCCGACTGCCTAACGCCGATCTACGTCGGCAGTCAGCCCCTCACAGGCAAAGTGACGTAGGGCTACGTCACTAGCTTGTGAGGGTCTAGGGAGCGAGCGCGCGCCCCCGGAGGCGCGCTCCCGCTCCCGCGTGGTCACGGACCCCCCCGCGCGTGTGACCAGCGGACCCGATGTCCGCCGGTCACTCGGCGATCGGCGGGGGAGAGGGAGAATGTCAGGCAGCTTGTGTAAACAAGCCACCTGTCATTCTCCTCGCTGTAAAGACACTGATCAAACGGATCTAGTATGTAGATCCGTTGATCAGTGTCCTTACAGCTCAAGCCACAGCCAATCACAGTAGAAAGCACGCCCCTAGGGATACACACAGCCCCTCCCTCCCAAATAAAGTTAACCCCTTCACAACCAGTGTATTTTTACAGTAACAGTGCATATGTATAGCACTGATTACTGTAGAAATGTCACTGGTAACCCCAAAAGTGTCACAAATGTCAGTCAAGGGTCCGATCTGTCCGCCCCAATGTCGCAGTACTGCAAAAAAAATCGCAGATCGCCGCCATTACGCGTTAAAAAAAAAAACAACAAAAATGACAAAATCTTTCCCTTTGTTAGTAAACGCGATAACTTTTGCCCAAACCAATCAAAATACACTTTTTGCGATTTTTTTTACCAAACATATGTAGCATAAAACAAATTGGCCGAAAATTTAAAAAAATTTTGATTTTTACTTTTTTTTTTGGGGGAATTTCATATAAAAAAATGTGAAAAATATTGTTATTTTTGCAAAATTGACGCTCTTTTTTTGTTTATAGCGCATGATCAAAAAATCGCACAGGTGATCAAATACCACCAAAAGAAAGCTCTGTTTGTGGGAAAAAAAGGACGTCAAATTCGTTTAGGTACAGCGTCGCACGACCGCGCAATTGTCCGTTAAAGTCACGCAGTGCCGAATCGCAAAATACCCCCTGGTCAGGAAGGGGGTAAAATCTTCCGGGGCTTAAGTGGTTAACCACTTCACGCAAAATCACGTACCCGTATGTCATTTTGTTGACGTGGTTGTGTGTTTCCGATGTAGTAACCCAGAAGCGATGTAATCTGGAAGCGACGTCACTTCCGGTTTACTCGGCAGCCAATAGAGGCAGATTGAAAAAATCCAAGGTATTCAAAAATGCAGATATATTTTAGCAGTGACCCTAATTAATAAAATGACCGTTGTTGCAACATTTTATGTCATACTGTATTTGCGCAGCGGTCTTTTAAACGCAATTTGTTTTAAAAAAATACAGTTCAATTAAAAAAAAAAAAACTAAACCGTAAAATTTGCTTATTTTTTTTTGTATAATTTTTGAAAGATGATGTTATGCCGAGTAAATAGATAGCTAATGTGTCATGCTTTAAAATTGCGCACGCTTGTGGAATGGCGACCAACTACGGCACTTAAAAATCTCCATAGCGCATGATTTAAAAATGTTAAACATTTACCTGTTTAGAGATAAAGAGGAGGTATTGTGGTATAATTATTGCGCTCGCTCTAAAGATCACGGCGATACCTCACATTTGTGATTTGAATGCGGTTTACATTTGTGGGCGCGACTTACGTATGCGTTTTCTTTGGGGTGCAAGCACAAAGGGATGGGGCGATTTTAAAAAATTTATTTTTTTTGTCTTTTTTCTCTTTTTTACACTGTCCCTCTAAAATAGTTTTCCTGATCGCTTTTACTGCTTTGATAAGGAATGTAAACATCCCTTGTGACAGTAATAGGCAGCAACAGGTACTCTTTATGGAGGGATCTGGGGTCTAAAAGACTCCAAACCCCTCCTCTGCGCTTCAAAGTATTCAAAACGACAAAAAAAACGGAATTTTTGTAAAATCTTACCTGTAAAATTCCTTTCTCTGAGTCCTCCGACAGTTGCCGCCTCTTCATATTCGTCACAATGGGGTATTAGACTTTGCTCCGAAGGAGTAGCTAGGCAACAGAATATGTTAACATTAAAGCTTTTAACATATCCCACCCTCAAGGGGTGGTCCCCTCAGTCAATACCCTCCTACTTCCTGCAACCATATCTCAGTTTCAGTGGAATAGCAGTAGAGTATATAACCAAAAACCCCAAAAGAGGGGCGGGGGCGGCGACTGTCGGAGGACTGAGAGAAAGGAATTTTACAGGTAAGATTTTACAAAAATTCCGTTTTCTCTTACGTCCTCCGACAGTCGCCGCCTCTTCATATTCGTCACAATGGGGACGTCCCAAAGCAGTGCAAACATGAGGGGTGGGAAACGCATCCGCGCCGTAAGGCAACGCAGTCTCCGCATCAAAGAAAGGAACCTTACCAAAGGAAGGAAACCAGCTGGGCAATAGGAAAAAAACTTGCTCAACAGGAGCAACAACCCAGGAAAAACAAATAACCAGGGGATCAAAAAAAAAAACTTATCCCAACAGCCAGGGATCCCAACAGGTGACCCTAGGGAACAGCCGCACTAAGAACCTTGCGGCCAAAGGAAGCATCCGCCGATGCCTGAACATCCACCTTGTAGAATTTTGTGAAAGTGTGTACGGTCGACCAGGTCGCCGCCTTACACACCTGGGCTACAGAAGCCCCATGACGACAGGCCCAAGACGTACTCAGAGATAGTGATGTCGCGAACCTAAAATTCGCCGTTCGCGAACGGCGAACGCGAACATCGGCAAATGTTCGCGAACCGGCGAACCGGGCGAACCGCCATAGACTTCAATAGGCAGGCGAATTTTAAAACACACAGGGACTCTTTCTGGCCACAATAGTGATGGAAAAGTTGTTTCAAGGGGACTAACACCTGGACTGTGGCATGCCGGAGAGGGATCACGCAAAAAAAAGTTCTTAAAAATTATAATTTTTTGATAGAGAGCCAATTATTGGAAAAATTAAAAAAAAATAAAAATAAAAAATTTCTTTGGATTTAGCATCTGGGGGGTCTAAAAGTGTATCTGTCAAGTTTCAGCTCTGTAGCATGTCCAGAACCCCTAAAAAACAGAATTTTTCTTATATTTTCAGGAATACGGCTTCTCTGCGGCTGGCTTTTTCTCTTGCAGGCATTTAGCGGGCATTTTTTTAGGCAGGCATGTCATTTTTTGTATTTAGTGTCTGGGGGGTCTAAAAAGTGTACCTGTCAAGTTTCAGCTCTGTAGCATGTCCAGAACCCCTAAAAAACAGCATTTTTCTTATATTTTCAGGAATACGGCTTCTCTGCGGCTGGCTTTATTTCTTGCAGGCATTTAGCGGGCATTTTTTTAGGCAGGCATGTCATTTTTTGTATTCAGTGTCTGGGGGGTCTAAAGCGTGTACCTGTCAAGTTTCAGCTCTGTAGCATGTCCAGAACCCCTAAAAAACAGCATTTTTCTTATATTTTCAGGAATACGGCTTCTCTGCGGCTGGCTTTTTCTCTTGCAGGCATTTAGCGGGCATTTTTTTAGGCAGGCATGTCATTTTTTGTATTCAGTGTCTGGGGGGTCTAAAGCGTGTACCTGTCAAGTTTCAGCTCTGTAGCATGTCCAGAACCCCTAAAAAACAGCATTTTTCTTATATTTTCAGGAATATGGCTTCTCTGCGGCTGGCTTTTTTTCTTGCAGGCATTTAGCGGGCATTTTTTTAGGCAGGCATGTCATTTTTTGTATTCAGTGTCTGGGGGGTCTAAAGCGTGTACCTGTCAAGTTTCAGCTCTGTAGCATGTCCAGAACCCCTAAAAAACAGCATTTTTCTTATATTTTCAGGAATACGGCTTCTCTGCGGCTGGCTTTTTTTCTTGCAGGCATTTAGCGGGCATTTTTTTAGGCAGGCATGTCATTTTTTGTATTCAGTGTCTGGGGGGGTCTAAAAAGTGTACCTGTCAAGTTTCAGCTCTGTAGCATGTCAAGAACCCCTAAAAAACTGCATTTTTCTTATATTTTCAGGAATACGGCTTCTCTGCGGCTGGCTTTTTCTCTTGCAGGCATATATATCAGTGGTGGGTGGGCAGTGGCACAGTACACTCTCTGTGGACCTGACAGCAGTCACTGGCACCCAGGCAACTGCAATTTAAAAAATATATATATATTTTTTTACTTTGCAAGCTGCTGTGCCACCTTATATATCAGTGGTGGGTGGGCAGTGGCACAGTACACTCTCTGTGGACCTGACAGCAGTCACTGGCACCCAGGCAACTGCAATTTAAAAAAATATATATTTTTTTTTACTTTGCAAGCTGCTGTGCCACCTTATATATCAGTGGTGGGTGGGCAGTGGCACAGTACACTCTCTGTGGACCTGACAGCAGTCACTGGCACCCAGGCAACTGCAATTTAAAAAAATATATATTTTTTTTTACTTTGCAAGCTGCTGTGCCACCTTATATATCAGTGGTGGGTGGGCAGTGGCACAGTACACTCTCTGTGGACCTGACAGCAGTCACTGGCACCCAGGCAACTGCAATTTAAAAAAAATATATATATTTTTTTACTTTGCAAGCTGCTGTGCCACCTTATAAATCAGTGGTGGGTGGGCACACAGTGGCACTGCAGTGGGCACAGTACACTCTGTGGACCTGACAGTCACTGGCAGCCCAGGCAACTGCAATAATAAAAAATATTTTTTTTTTTCAATTTATTGCAACAAGATGCTGTGCCACCGTATATATATCAGTGGTGGGCAGTGCACTGCAGTGGGTACAGTGCACTCTGTGGACCTGACACAGCACTCACTGCAATTATGACAGAGGAAAAAAAAAATATTTTTTAAAATGCCAGGTACTGTGCCTGTGCCACCCAAAATGAGTGTGGTGTGCACACAGTACAGTCTGTGGTAGGTCTGTGGCCTCTCACACACAGCGGGCAGGCAACTGCAGTGTACAATATATATATATATATATATATATATATATACATAGGAAAAACTCTATTACCAGTTACCAGCCCTTAAAAGGGCTTTTGGGGACGCTAAATATATATATATATATATATATATATGTATATATATAAAAAAAAAAAACCTCAATTACCAGCCCTTAAAAGGGCTTTTGGGGACACTAGATAGATAGATATATATATATATATATATATATAAGAAGAAACAACTCAATTACCAGCCCTTAAAAGGGCTTTTGGGGACGCTAGATATATATATATATATATATATATATATATATATATATATATATATATATAAAAAAAAAATACACAAATACCAGCCCTTGGAAGGGCTTTTTGGGGTGCTGTCCTTATAGCAGTAGTGGACCAAGAACACTGCAAGACCAGGAACACTGACTAACTGTCCCTAGCTTAACAGCAGCAGCAGCAGCAGCAGCAGCTCTCTCCCTACTCTCACTACACACACTGCTTCAGAATGATCTAAGATGGATGCTGCCCTTGCTTATTTATAGGAGGTGGGAGGCTGTGGGAGGGAGGTATGCTGATTGGCTGGAAATGTGTCTGCTGACTGTGAGGTTCAGGGTCAAAGTTTGCCTCAATGATGTATTATGGGGGGCGGACCGAACATCGCATATGTTCGCCCGCAGCGGCGAACGCGAACATGCGAAGTTCGCCGGGAACTGTTCGCCGGCGAACAGTTCTATACATCTCTACTCAGAGATCTAGTAGAGTGCGCCTTCACAGGCATAGGGGGAACTTTCCCCTGCAAGACATATGCCTGTTCAACGGTCTGCCTGATCCATTTGGCGATGGTAGAAGCCGACGCCGCCATGCCCTTCCGAGGACCCTCTGGAAGAACAAACAAAGAATCCGTCTTTCGAAAAGACTCAGTCGATTTAAGGTAAACCTTAATCGCCCGAACAACATCCAAAGAATGTAGTCTCACCTCTTTCGGATGTTTAGGCTTCGCGCACAGCGAAGGCAAGACAATATCCTCATTGAGATGGAATTCCGAAACTCGCTTCGGAAGAAAGGAAGGATTAGGTCGCAAGACCACATTATCCAAGTGAATAACCAGATACGGAGACTTGCAGGACAAAGCCGCCAGCTCCGACACTCTGCGAGCCGAAGTGATCGCAACCAAAAAGGCGACCTTTTTGGACAACATAGACAACGAGATCTCCCTGATCTGTTCAAAAGGAGCACATTGTAACACAGATAGAACGAGATTCAAGTCCCAAGGAGGCAGAGGTTCCCTCCTAGGAGGAACCAGATGCCGCACACCCTGAACAAAAGTGCCAACCAAGGAGTTGGAAGGAAGCCACGGGACGTTGAAAAAGAACGGCCAGCGCAGACACCTGACCCTTTATCGTAGCCAGCGCCAAACGCTGATCGACACCTGTTTGAAGGAAGGACAATACTCGAGAAACCGAGTACGTGCGGGGTGAAAACCCCCTGGACTCACACCAGGCAAAATAGGCCTTCCAAGTACGGTAGTAAACCTTCCCCGAGGAAGACTTCCTCGCGTTGATCAAGGTATGAACGACCTCAGGGGAGAGACCCCTCTCCTTCAGGACCTCGGTCTCGACAGCCAGGCCGTCAAAGCCAGCGACTGTAAAGCAGGATGGTATATCGGCCCTTGAGACAGGAGATCGTCTCGAAGAGGCAGACGCCACGGGCGTCGACCGCCAGATTCACGAGGTCTGCGTACCAGGACCGGAGAGGCCAATCCGGCGCCACAAGAATCACCGTGCTGCGTTCCGAGTGCAACCTGCGAAGGAACCTGGACAGCAACTGAATCGGTGGAAATGCATACATCAGCTTGTACTGATGCCACGGGGCCACTAACGCGTCCAACGAGTCTGCCCGAGGGTCGCGCGTCCTTGCCACGAACCTTCTCACCTTGTTGTTGAGACGAGACGCGAACAGGTCCACATCTGGAAGACCCCACTTCGCGCACAACATCTGGAAGACAGCCGGGTGGAGAGACCATTCCCCCTGATCCAGGGTCTGGCGACTCAGATAGTCCGCCTGCCAGTTCTCCACCCCTGGAATGTGAACCGCCGTTATCGCCGGGACATGAGTCTCGGCCCAAGACAGAATGTCGGCCACTTCTCGAGCCGCTCGGGCACTCCTGGTGCCCCCTTGGTGGTTGATGTAGGCCACCGCCGTGGCATTGTCCGTCTGCACCCGAACCGGACAGCCCTGCAGCCGGTCCGTCCAATCATGAAGGCAGAGATTTATCGCACGCAATTCCAGAATGTTGATCGGAAGGGAGGACTCCCCCTCCGACCAAGTTCCCTGGGCAGACAGAACGCCCAGAACACCACCCCAGCCCGACAGGCTGGCATCCGTAGTGATCACCGTCCACGAGATAGGACGAAAAGACTTGCCCCCCGACACCATCGGGGACTGGAGCCACCACAGAAGGTCCCTTCTGGTGCGATGGCCCAACGAGATGTGAAGATCCAGAGATTGAGGTCGCCCGTCCCACCTGGACAGGATCTCCGATTGGAGACCCCGCGTGTGAAACTGGGCGAAGGGAATCGCCTCGAAGGCAGAGACCATCAATCCAAGACATCTCATGCACGTCCGCAGAGACGAGTGCGGAACGTCCCTGAGGGACCTGACTTCCTCCTGAAGAGTCCTGAGTTTGTCTTCCGGCAGGAAGACCTTTGCCTGAACCGAGTCCAGGATCATTCCCAGGTAGGGAAGACGAATCGACGGACTCAGCATCGACTTTGGAAAATTTATCGTCCAACCAAACTCCTGCAGAGTTTGCATCGTGACAGACAGGTCCTTTTCCAGACCCTGGCTGGTCGCAGACCGAACCAGGATGTCGTCCAGATACCCCAGGACAGAGATGCCCTGGGCCCTCAGCAATGCCAGAACCGGTGCAAGCACCTTGGTGAAAACCCGTGGAGCCGAGGCGAGACCAAAAGGTAACGCCACAAACTGGTAATGATCCTCCGCAATGGCGAATCGAAGGTACCTCTGGTGACCCTCGAAAATGGGGATGTGAAGATACGCATCATCATGGAGGCCATGAATTCCCCCGGAACCAGGGCAGCCACCACCGACCGCAGGGATTCCATGCGGAACTTGCGAACCCGCACAGAGCGGTTTAGAGCCTTCAAGTCCAGAATTGGACGAACCTTGCCCTCCTTCCTGGGCACGGTGAACAGATTGGAATAAAACCCCCGAAATCTGTCCCGATGAGGCACCGGAACCACCACTCCCTGAGCCCTCAGGTCTCGCACCGCCAGGTGCAGGTCCCGTAAACGCTCTGGAGACAGTTGAAGAGTTGAGGGAAAAAATCTGCTCTCCGGCCGAGAGAGAAACTCGATCTTGTAACCAGATCGAACGATCTCCTGAACCCACCGGTCCCGCACGCGGGCCAACCAGGGTTGAAGAAAACCGAGCAAGCGTCCCCCCACCTCAAAACTGGGTGAGGGCGCCCCTTCAGGCCGCACTGTTATGAGCAGCGGGTCCGGACTGACCGGACTTCTGTTTACCAGACCAGGGCTTCTTTTGAGAGCCCTGTCCCTTGAACGGTTTGCCCTTGTAGTGCGACCGAAAGGCACGAAAGGACCCCTGAGGAGGCCGAAAATTAGCATGTTTCTTCCCAGAAGTCCCCTTAGCCTTGGGGAAATGGGGCAAGAGAGTGCTCTTACCTCCGGTGATCCCCTTAATCAACGCATCCAAGGACTCCCCAAAAAGGCGAGACCCATCATAAGGCAGATTGGCTAAGGTCTTACGCGACGATTGGTCCACCGACCAACACTTCAACCAAACCAGGCGGCGAGACAACACCGCCACGCTGTGTACACATGCAGCCAACAGGGACTAAGTCCAAGTCCGCATCACACAGATACATGACACCCTGGTGGATTTGATCCACCATATCCAGGGTCGCCGGCGAGGCCGAATCGGCCACTAGGAAGCGCCTAAGCATCTGCGTCCAACTTGCGACAGCCTGGGCCGCCATAAGAGAGGCAAACAGAGCTTTAAGCATCGAACCCGTAACAGAATAAGTATGACGGGCAAGAGACTCCAGTCTTCTATCCATGGCATCACGGAACACCGGGGAATCCTCTGCAGGAATCGCAGTGGATTTGTTCAAAACCCCAATTGCGTGATCCACCGGGGGTGGCACACACCACCGTTCATCAGTGGAAGGCAAAAAAGGATAACGCAGCTTGAACCTACTTGGCACAGCAAAAGGTTTGCGTAAATTGCGCCATTGTTCCTTAACAGCGCGCTGAAAATCATCATTGCAGGGAAAAACCTGCGGCGTCCTGCGTTTTCTCTGCGTCCCATAAGCCGCCAAGGCAGCGGGGGGACACACTTCATCCTGCAAACGCAGCGTTTGTTTTATGGAAGCAATCAATTCATCCATGATTGCAAGCTCTTCAGGCGAGCCAGGGGGAGAATTATCACCCCCTCAACCTCAGCCTCCACCTCGGACCCCACTAGATCCAGGGAGGAGCGGGACCCTGATAAGGAGACCCCCGCCATAACAGCCCCATCACCTTCACCCTCAGAATCAGAGGAAATAGAAACTCTGGGTCTTTTAGTAGATTGAGTAGCCACCAGCATCTGCACCTGAGCAGCAAGGCCAACCACAATAGTGGCCAAATCCCCCCCTGGGGGGGAAACAGCGGTCCCCTGGCTTTCCACCAAGCTGGCAGGAAATTTGCCCTCCTGAGAATCCATTGCCCCAATATGATATGCCGGAGAATAAAGGGTTAACTGCCCCTTTAACAAGCGCGGCGAGCGCAGCCCACCGCACCACACACAAGCACAATGAGACCCCCACAGGGAACAATAAACTGAACACAGGCAATGGATATAGCAAGAACAGAAGGATAAAACCTGAGGAGACCCTCGCCGCTGCTGCTGCCTCGATCGGTGTACCCAGGAGAAGAGGAAGTGATGAAACCAGGGCGCTCTATTAAAGCCTATGGGAGGCTACAAGAAAATGGCCGCCTGCATGGAGAACATGCGGCCGGAGCGAGTGCAGGCAAAATGGCGCCGTATGGCGCCGAAACCGCCGCTCCTACAGTACAGTTATGCATATAACACCATCCATATAAAAAAACATGGCAGATCGCCGCAGCGATCACTGTATCGTGCCCCAACATGCCACAAAACATGCCCCACAGCACACAGCTTCTCACACTGAACAAGGCTGACACAGACAGTGTCACACAGCTCCCCCCCCCTTGCAGCCCGCAGCATGCAGCAGAGTGATAGGGAGACAAACAGTGTGAACAGAGGCAGGTTACACAGTCCCAGACTGACACCCCCCCCCGACAGACAGGTCCCCACATAGATACACTTACCTCTCAATGGTGTGGGGGACCCGCACAGGCGAACAAGCCGCTGCACATGAGGCAGGGAGAGTCGCATACAAGACGCACAAAATTGGGGTTAAGAAACCGCACAGCGTCCAGTGAGGTAGCCACCTCACCAATCATCCCTGCACCGAACAGGGATGGATCGTTCACTGTGCCAGGAGCGTTACCTGGCTGAACGCTCGATGGCAGGCTGGGAAGCCACTGATCCACGACCTGCGACCAGGGGGATCAGCCCGAGACCCAGCCCGCATGATCTTCTTCGTCAGAAGAACTAACTAATGCTGACAAAAAGAACAGCTAAGTAAAGAGAGAGAAAAAAAACTCAAACAAAAAATCAAAAAAAAAGAAAGAGGCTGGGGCACAAAGCCCCAGCACAGAGAGAACCAGCTACTCCTGACAAGCTAGACATTGAAACTGAGATATGGTTGCAGGAAGTAGGAGGGTATTGACTGAGGGGACCACCCCTTGAGGGTGGGATATGTTAAAAGCTTTAATGTTAACATATTCTGTTGCCTAGCTTCTCCTTCGGAGCAAAGTCTAATACCCCATTGTGACGAATATGAAGAGGCGGCGACTGTCGGAGGACGTAAGAGAAAATATATATTATATATATATACACACACATATATAATGTTTGGGTGTGCCAAGTAATTTTCTGTTTTTTAATTCAATTCATCTTTATTTTCATATCTTGTTTACCCATTGTGAGGGATTAGCTCGGTGGCGGGCGTGGATGACCCCTTGGGGGGTGCGTTTTCACAAGAAGATAGCCGAGAAGTGCTTGCAAACAACAGTTTGGTTTATTAATGCATTTTTTCTTCACCAGACTGCAAGTGTCAAAACCAGCAAAATAAAATAAAAGACAAAATAAATCCTTGCCAATGTGAGCGTCTACCTTCTCACACTGGAACCTACCTAAGAGTCTGTCTCCAACCTACTGTTGGGCAGACTTTGCTGATCCTACAGCAGACCATCAATAGTTCATTTATAATCTCTTCACACAGCTAAGTTCATTTAACATGTCCCTTTTCCTCTTCATATGGAACATGTCCCTTTGTTTTCTCTCCACATAGAAAAACAGTCCATGTCCTCACCTTTGAGAAGTCTTCACAACTGGTTAATTTCCCCTTCACACAGGAAATGTCCATTGGTTTCTTTTCACCTAGATACGATCCAAGACCTCACTTTGAGTAGTCTTCACACTTGTTTACCCTCCTTAGCGCACATCACTTCAGGGGGTCTTCTCCCATGCTCACCAGCTTGTCGGGAGGCACTCATCTGTCTGTCCTCCTCTCCCAGCCCACACGGCGACAGGAGGCAGCAATCAATAGAACTTCCTTTGGACAAATTATAGAGGCCTTCATTTCCTCATTCTGAACAACTGAAGGCCTTTCAACTTCCTTAGACAGTCCTGGCTACCTCTGCAGCCGACACCCTATAGTAATTGGTGATTTGTCTAACCCAGGTGGAAGTGTAGCTCCTGTCTGTGACTACATTCACAGATTTACCTGACTTCCTGTCACACCATATACAAGCTTTCTATACAATACATAAAAAGAAAACTGTAGCAAATTTATCAATATGACACAAAAATCACAAAAAGAGTATTTTAATTGATTTGCTCAAAAGTTATAGTGTTTACAAACTACGGAATCGATTTTTAAAATTTTTATACATTTGTTTGTTTTTATTAGAAATAGCGGCGAGCAGTATTATTTTAGCAGGACTGCGACATTTTGGCAGACAGATTGGCCCCCTAACTGACATTTTTGACACTTTTTGGGGACCAGTGACAAAAAACAGTATTCAGTGCTAAATAATATGTACGGTTACTGTATAAATGACACTGGCAGGGAAGGGGTTAACACTGAGGGTGATCAAAGGAGTTAATGTATGCCTAAAAGTGATTGACTGGGGGGGGCTCTGTAATAGTCACAGAGAGATCGGGGTTTCAGCTTAGCTGAAACTCCTGATCTCTCCCTGCCTGTCTGACAGAAGACTTGCCTGCTTCGTTTACATAAGCAGGCGGGTCTTCTATCAGTTTCTCAGACGACTGCGGGAGGCCAGCGGCAATTGCCGCCCCTCTTCCATGGCCCACCTTCTGCTGTGTCTAAACACCTCATGCCTCGGCCTCGTGCACAAAATCACATAGACCGATGTGATTTTGCGCAGCCGAGCCGCCCTGCCCCAGTAATACTGCAGTTGCTGGTCGGCAAGAGGTTAAAGACCCCTCAGCATTGGTGTCAGTGGATGAAATAAAGACCCCCAGCATTGATGTCAGTGGACGCATCACTAAAACCCCCAGCATTGAGGTCAGTGGACGCAATAAAACCCCCCCCATCATTGATTTCGGTGGACGCAAACCCCCCCCCCCCATCATTGATGTCAGTGGACGCAATAAAACCCCCCAGCATTGATGTCAGTGGATGCATTTATTGACCCCCAGCATTGATGTCAGTGGACGCATCACTAAAACCCCCAGCATTGATGTCAGTGGATGCAATAAAACCCCCCCCATCATTGATTTCGGTGGACGCAAACCCCCCCCCCCATCATTGATGTCAGTGGACGCAATAAAACCCCCCAGCATTGATGTCAGTGGACGCATTAAAGACCCCCAGCATTAATGTCAGTGGATGCATTTATTGACCCCCAGCATTGATGTCAGTGGACGCATTAAAGAGCCCCAGCATTGATGTCAGTGGACGCATTACATCCCCCCCCCCATCATTGATGTCAGTGGACGCATTAAAGACCCCCAGCATCAATGTCAGTGGACGCATTTATAGACCCCCCAGCATTGGTGTCAGTGGACGCAAAAAAAACCCCATCATTGATGTCAGTGGACGCAATAAAACCCCCCAGCATTGATGTCAGTGGATGCATTTATAGACCCCCAGCATTGATGTTAGTGGACGCATTAAAGAGCCCCAACATTGATGTCAGTGGACGCATTAAAGAGACCCAGCATTGATGTCAGTGGACATAATAAAGACCCCTCATCAGTGATGTCAGTGGACGCATTAAAGACCCCCAGCATTGATGTCAGTGGACGCATTAAAGACCCCCATCATTGATTTCAGTGGATGTGGTAAAGACCCCCAGCATTAATGTCAGTGCACGCATTAAAACTCCCCAGCATTGAGGTCAGTGGACGCATTAAACCCCCCAGTATTGATGTCAGTGGACGCATTAAAACCCCCAGCATTGGTGTCAGTGGATGCATTAAAACCCCCAGCATTAGTGCCGGTGGACACATTAAAATGCCCAGCATTGATGTCTGCAGATGCATTAAAGACCCCCAGCAATGATGTCAGTGGATGCATTAAAATCCCCCAGCATTGGTGTCTATTGATGCATTAACCACTTCTGGACCGGAAGGATTTGCCCCCTTAATAACCAGGCAATATTTTGTGATTCAGGACTGCGTTGAATTGCGCAGTCCTGCGACGCTGTACATAAATAAAAATGATGTCCTTTATTTCCCACAAATAGAGCTTTCTTTTGGTGGTATTTGTGCGTTTTTTATTTTTTGCGCTATAAACAAAAAAACAGCGACAATTCTGAAAAAAAAAAAAAATATATTTTTTTTACATTCTGCTATATGACATTCCCAAAAAAAAAAAAATTAAAAAATCAAAATTTTTTAACATTTTAGGCCAATTTGTTTTCTGCTACATATTTCTGGTAAACAAAAATCACAATAAGCGTATTTTGATTGCTTTGCGCAAACGTTATCGCGTCTACTAACTATGGGAAAGATTTATGTAATTTTAATTTTTTTTTACTAATAATGGTCGCGATCTGCGATTTTTAGCGGGACTACGACATTGTGGTGGACAGATCGGACCCCTGACTGACATTTTTGACACTTTTGGGGGGACCAGTGACATTACTACAGTAATCAGTGCTAAAATATGCACTGTTACTGTACTAATGACACTGGCAGGGAAGGGGTTAACACTGAGTGATCAGGGGTTAAATGTGTACCTAGAGGCGTGGCTTGTGAAATGATCACAGAGACCTGTGTTCCTATATAGCAGGATCACAGGGGCACTATGATCATTCCAGGGAGAAGGAAGGCCGGCTGTGTTTACAACAGCTGACCATTCTTCTCTCTCAGCGGGGAACAATCGCGGGTGTCAGGCGGCAATTGGAGCCGCTTGCCCTGTGCATCGGCTTTCCCGCTGACGAGCACTCGCCCCCTAGCTGCCTGCTCGTGAGGCAGGCAGTCATAAAGTGGTTAAAGACCTCCAGCATTGATGTCAGTGAACGCAATATAGACCCCCCTAAGCATTGATGTCAGTGGATGCAATAAAGACCCCCAGCATTGATGTCAGTGGATGCAATAAAGACCCCCAGCATTGATGTCAGTGGATGCAATATAGACCCCCCTAAGCATTGATGTCAGTGGATGCAATAAAGACCCCCAGCATTGATGTCAGTGGATGCAATAAAGACCCCCAGCATTGATGTCAGTGAAGGCAATAAAGACCCCCCTCAGCATTGATGTCAGTGAAGGCAATAAAGACCCCCAGCATTGATGTCAGTGGATGCAATAAAGGCCCCCAGCATTGAGGTCAGTGAAGGCAATAAAGACCCCCCCCAGCATTGATGTCAGTGGATGCAATAAAGACCCCCGTATTGATGTCAGTGAAGGCAATAAAGACCCCCCTCAGCATTGATGTCAGTGAAGGCAATAAAGACCCCCAGCATTGATGTCAGTGGATGCAATAAAGACCCCCCTCAGCATTGATGTCAGTGAAGGCAATAAAGACCCCCAGCATTTATGTCAGTGGATGCAATAAAGACCCCCAGCATTGATGTCAGTGGATGCAATAAAGACCCCCCTCAGCATTGATGTCAGTGGATGTAATAAAGACCCCCAGCATTGATGTCAGTGAAGGCAATAAAGACCCCCCTCAGCATTGATGTCAGTGAAGGCAAAAAAAGACCCCCAGCATTGATGTCAGTGAAGGCAATAAAGACCCTCAGCATTGATGTCAGAGAAGGCAATAAAGACCCTCAGCATTGATGTCAGTGGATGCAATAAAGACCCCCAGCATTGATGTCAGTGAAGGCAATAACCACCCCTAGCATTGATGTCAGTGAAGGCAATAAAGACCCCCCTTCAGCATTGATGTCAGTGGATGCAATAAAGACCCCCCTCAGCATTGATGTCAGTGGATGCAATAAAGGCCCCCAGCATTGATGTCAGTGAAGGCAATAAAGACCCCCAGCATTGATGTCAGTGGATGCAATAACCACCCCTAGCATTGATGTCAGTGAAGGCAATAAAGACCCCCCTTCAGCATTGATGTCAGTGGATGCAATAAAGACCCCCCTCAGCATTGATGTCAGTGGATGCAATAAAGGCCCCCAGCATTGATGTCAGTGAAGGCAATAAAGACCCCCAGCATTGATGTCAGTGGATGCAATAAAGACCCTCAGCATTGATGTCAGTGGATGCAATAAAGACCCCCCAGCATTGATGTCAGTGAATGAAATTAAGACCCCCCCCCCCATTGATATCAGTGGATGCAATAAAGACCCCCAGCATTGATGTCAGTGGATGCAATACAGACCCCCAGCATTGAGGTCAGTGAAGGCAATAAAGACCCCCAGCATTGATGTCAGTGGATGCAATAAAGACCCCCCTCAGCATTGATGTCAGTGGATGCAATAAAGACCCCCAGCATTGATGTCAGTGGATGCAATAAAGACCCCCAGCATTGAGGTCAGTGAAGGCAAAAAAGACTCCCAGCATTGATGTCAGTGGATGCAATAAAGACCCCCCTCAGCATTGATGTCAGTGGATGCAATAAAGACCCCCCTCAGCATTGATGTCAGTGAAGGCAATAAAGATCCCCCAGCATTGATGTCAGTGAAGGCAATAAAGACCCCCAGCATTGATGTCAGTGGAGGCAATAAAGACCCCCAGCATTGATGTCAGTGGATGCAATAAAGACCCCCTCAGCATTGATGTCAGTGGACGCATTAAAAAACCCCCAGCGTTGATATTAGTGGACATAATAAAGACCCCCCCCCCCCAGCATTGATGTCAGTGGATGTAATAAAGACCCCCAGCATTGATGTCAGTGAAGGCAATAAAGACCCCCCTTCAGCATTGAGGTCAGTGGATGCAATATAGACCCCCAGCATTGAGGTCAGTGAAGGCAATAAAAACCCACCTCAGCATTAATATCAGTGGATGCAATATAGACACCCAGCATTGATGTCAGTGAAGGCAATAAAGACCCCCAGCATTGATGTCAGTGGATGCAATAAAGACCCCCCAGCATTGATGTCAGTGAAGGCAAAAAAGACCCCCAGCATTGATGTCAGTGGATGCAATAAAGACCCTCAGCATTGATGTCAGTGAAGGCAAAAAAGACCCTCAGCATTGATGTCAGTGGATGCAATAAAGACCTCCAGCATTGATGTCAGTGAAGGCAATAAACACCCCCAGCATTGATGTCAGTAAAGGCAATAAAGACCCCCAGCATTGATGTCAGTGAAGGCAATAAAGACCCCCAGCATTGATGTCAGTGAAGGCAATAAAGACCCCCCCAGCATTGATGTCAGTGGATGCAATAAAGACCCCCAGCATTGATGTCAGTGGATGCAATAAAGACCCCCAGCATCGATGTCAGTGGATGCAATAAAGACCCCCCTCAGCATTGATGTCAGTGGATGCAATAAAGACCCCCCTCAGCATTGATGTCAGTGAAGGCAAAAAAGACCCCCCTCAGCATTGATGTCAGTGGATGCAATAAAGACCCCCCTCAGCATTGATGTCAGTGGATGCAATAAAGACCCCCCTCAGCATTGATGTCAGTGAAGGCAATAAAGATCCCCCAGCATTGATGTCAGTGAAGGCAATAAAGACCCCCAGCATTGATGTCAGTGGATGCAATAAAGACCCCCAGCATTGATGTCAGTGGATGCAATAAAGACCCCCAGCATTGATGTCAGTGGATGCAACAAAGACCCCCCTCAGCATTGATGGCAGTGAAGGCAATAAAGACAACCCAACATTGATGTCAGTGAAGGCAATAAAGACCCCCCCCCCCCAGCATTGATGTCAGTGAAGGCAATAAAGACCCCCAGCATTGATGTCAGTGGATGCAATAAAGACACCCCCCCCCCCCCCAGCATCGATGTCAGTGAAGGCAATAAAGACCCCCAGCATTGATGTCAGTGAAGGCAATAAAGACCCCAGCATTGATGTCAGTGAAGGCAATAAAGACCCCCCCCCAGCATTGATGTCAGGGAAGGCAATAAAGACCCCCCCCCCCCAGCATTGATGTCAGTGGATGCAATAAAGACCCCCAGCATTGATGTCAGTGGATGCAAAAAAGACCCCCTTCAGCATTGATGTCAGTGGACACATTAAAACCTGAAGCATGGATGACAGTGGATGCATTAAAACCCCCCAGCATTGATGTCAGTAGACGCATTGAAGACCCCAGCATTGCTATTAGTGGACATAATAAAGACCCCCAGCATTGATGTCAGTGAAGGCAATAAAGACCCCCAGCATTGATGTCAGTGGATGCAATAAAGACCCCAAGCATTGATGTCAGTGAAGGCAATAAAGACCCCCAGCATTGATGTCAGTGGATGCAATAAAGACCCCTAGCATTGATGTCAGAGAAGGCAATAAAGACCCCCCCCCCCCCCAGCATTGATGTCAGTGAAGGCAATAAAGACCCCCCCAGCATTGATGTCAGTGGATGCAATAAAGACCCCCCCAGCATTGATGTCAGTGGATGCAATAAAGACCCCCAGCATTGATGTCAGTGGATGCAATAAAACCCCCTTCAGCATTGATGTCAGTGGACACATTAAAACCTGAAGCATGGATGACAGTGGATGCATTAAAACCCCCAGCATTGATGTCAGTAGACGCATTGAAGACCCCAGCATTGATATTAGTGGACATAATAAAGACCCCCAACATTGATGTCAGTGAAGGAAATAAAGACCCCCCCAGCATTGATGTCAGTGAAGGCAATAAAGACCCCCAGCATTGAGGTCAGTAAAGACAATAAAGACCCCCAGCATTGATGTCAGTGAAGGCAATAAAGACCCCCAGCATTGAGGTCAGTGAAGGCAATAAAGACCCCCCTCAGCATTGATGTCAGTGAAGGCAATAAAGACCCCCCTCAGCATTGATGTCAGTGGATGCAATAAAGACCCCCAGCATTGAGGTTAGTGAAGGCAAAAAAGACCCCCAGCATTGATGTCAGTGGATGCAATAAAGACCCCCCTCAGCATTGATGTCAGTGAAGGCAATAAAGATCCCCCAGCATTGATGTCAGTGAAGGCAATAAAGACCCCCAGCATTGATGTCAGTGGATGCAATAAAGACCCCCAGCATTGATGTCAGTGGACGCATTAAAAAACCCCCAGCATTGATATTAGTGGACATAATAAAGACCCCCCCCCCCCCAGCATTGATGTCAGTGAAGGCAATAAAGACCCCCAGCATTGAGGTCAGTGGATGCAATATAGACCCCCAGCATTGAGGTCAGTGAAGGCAATAAAGACCCCCCCCCCCAGCATTGATGTCAGTGGATGCAATAAAGACCCCCACCATTGATGTCAGTGGATGCAATAAAGACCCCCACCATTGATGTCAGTGGATGCAATAAAGACCCTCAGCATTGATGTCAGTGAAGGCAATAAAGACCCCCTTCAGCATGGATTACAGTGGATGCATTAAAAAACCCTATAGCATTGACGTCAGTGGACGCATTGAAGACCCCCAGCATTGAAATTAGTGGACATAATAAAGACCCCCCAGCATTGATGTCAGTGGACATAATAAAGACCCCCAGCATTGATGTCAGTGAAGGCAACAAAGACCCTCAGCATTGAGGTCAGTGAAGGCAATAAAAACCCCCCTCAGCATTAATGAAAGTGGACGCAATAAAGACCCCCTAGTATTAGTGTCAGTCTATGCAAAAAAGACTCCCAGCATTGATGTCAGTGAATGCAAAAAAGACCCCCCCCCAGCATTGATGTCAGTGGACGCATTAAATAACCCCAGCATTGATGTCGGTGGATGCATTAAAGACCTCCAAGCATTGGTGTCAGAGGCTGCATTATTAACTCCTAGCACAGGTGTCAGTATTATTAAACCCCTCCCCCACATTAATAACCCCCAGCATTGGTGCAGGTGGACGCATTAAAGACCCCCCAGCATTGGTGTCAGTGGATGCAATAAAGACCCTCAGCACTGAATTCAGTGGGCACAATAAACCCCCCAGTATTGATGTCGGTGAACGCATTAAACCCCCCAGTATTGATGTCAGTGAACGCATTAAACCCCCCAGTATTGATGTCAGTGAACACATTAAACCCCCCAGTATTGATGTCAGTGAACGCATTAAACCCCCCAGTATTGATGTCAGTGAACACATTAAACCCCCCAGTATTGATGTCAGTGGACGCATTAAACCCCCCAGTATTGATGTCAGTGGACGCATTAAAACCCCAAGTATTGATGTCAGTGAACGCATTAAAGATCCCCCAGTATTGATGTCAGTGGACGCATTAAACCCTCCCAGTATTGATGTCAGTGGACGCATTAAACCCCCCCAGTATTGATGTCAGTGAACGCATTAAACCCCCCCAGTATTGGTGTCAGTGAACGCATTAAACCCCCCAGTATTGGTGTCAGTGAACGCATTAAACCCCCCAGTATTGATGTCAGTGGACGCATTAAACCCCCCAGTATTGATGTCAGTGAACACATTAAACCCCCCAGTATTGATGTCAGTGGACGCATTAAAACCCCAAGTATTGATGTCAGTGGACGCATTAAACCCCCCCAGTATTGATGTCAGTGAACGCATTAAACCCTCCCAGTATTGGTGTCAGTGAACGCATTAAACCCCCCAGTATTGGTGTCAGTGAACGCATTAAACCCCCCAGTATTGATGTCAGTGGACGCATTAAACCCCCCAGTATTGATGTCAGTGAACGCATTAAAACCCCAAGTATTGATGTCAGTGAATGCATTTAACCCCCCAGTATTGGTGTCAGTGAACGCATTAAACACCCCAGTATTGATGTCAGTGGACGCATTAAACCCCCCAGTATTGGTGTCAGTGGACGCATTAAACCCCCCAGTATTGGTGTCAGTGAACGCATTAAACCCCCCAGTATTGGTGTCAGTGGACGCAATAAAACCCAGCAGCATTGATGTCAGTGGATGCAATAAAGACCCCCAGCATTGATGTCAGTGGATGCAATAAAGACCCCCCTCAGCATTGATGTCAGTGGACGCATTAAACCCTCCCAGTATTGATGTCAGTGGACGCATTAAACCCCCCCAGTATTGATGTCAGTGAACGCATTAAACCCCCCCAGTATTGGTGTCAGTGAACGCATTAAACCCCCCAGTATTGGTGTCAGTGAACGCATTAAACCCCCCAGTATTGATGTCAGTGGACGCATTAAACCCCCCAGTATTGATGTCAGTGAACACATTAAACCCCCCAGTATTGATGTCAGTGGACGCATTAAACCCCCCAGTATTAATGTCAGTGGACGCATTAAAACCCCAAGTATTGATGTCAGTGAACGCATTAAAGATCCCCCAGTATTGATGTCAGTGGCCGCATTAAACCCTCCCAGTATTGATGTCAGTGGACGCATTAAACCCCCCCAGTATTGATGTCAGTGAACGCATTAAACCCCCCCAGTATTGGTGTCAGTGAACGCATTAAACCCCCCAGTATTGGTGTCAGTGAACGCATTAAACCCCCCAGTATTGATGTCAGTGGACGCATTAAACCCCCCAGTATTGATGTCAGTGAACGCATTAAAACCCCAAGTATTGATGTCAGTGAATGCATTAAACCCCCCAGTATTGGTGTCAGTGAACGCATTAAACACCCCAGTATTGATGTCAGTGGATGCATTAAACCCCCCAGTATTGGTGTCAGTGGACGCATTAAACCCCCCAGTATTGGTGTCAGTGAACGCATTAAACCCCCCAGTATTGGTGTCAGTGGACGCAATAAAACCCCGCAGCATTGATGTCAGTGGATGCAATAAAGACCCCCAGCATTGATGTCAGTGGATGCAATAAAGACCCCCCTCAGCATTGATGTCAGTGGACGCAATAAAGACCCCCAGCATTGATATTAGTGGACATAATAAAGACCCCCCCCCCCCAGCATTGATGTCAGTGGATGTAATAAAGACCCCCAGCATTGATGTCAGTGAAGGCAATAAAGACCCTCAGCATTGATGTCAGTGAAGGCAATAAAGACCCTCAGCATTGATGTCAGTGGATGCAATAAAGACCCTCAGCATTGAGGTCAGTGAAGGCAATAAAGACCCTCAGCATTGATGTCAGTGGATGCAATAAAGACCCCCCTCAACATTGATGTCAGTGGATGCAATAAAGACCCCCAGCATTGATGTCAGTGAAGGCAATAAAGACCCCCAGCATTGATATCAGTGAAGGCAATAAAGACCCCCCTCAGCATTGATGTCAGTGGATGCAATAAAGACCCCCTTTCAGCATTGATGTCAGTGGATGCAATATAGACCCCCCATCCACACATTTGAAGTGGATGATGAAGGAATCCTCTCCGATGTGCTATTGTATTCTAACACTGGGGATTCCGCCGCTGTCAGAATACATTGATCAGAACAGCAGGCATTTGGCTGGTGGGCACATCTAACGTGAAAAGGAGCTTTGGTAGGCACATCTGATGAAAGGAGTAGCTCTGGTGGGCACATCTGATGTAAGAGGGAGCTCTGGTGGGCACCTGTGATGTAAGGGGGGGGCATTGGTGAGCACACCTTATGTAAGAAACAGCACTAGTGGGCACATATGATGTAAGGGGGAGCTCTGGTTGGCACATCTAATGTAAGAGGGAAGCTCTGGAGGGCACATATAATGTAGGGGGGAGCTCTGGTGGGCACATCTGATGTAAGAAAGAACTCTGGTTGCCATTTCTGATATAAGGGGGAGCTCTGGCGGGTATATCTGATTTAAGAGGGAGCACTGGTGGGCACCCCTGATGTAAAAAGGAGCTCTGGTGGGCAAACCTGATGTAAGAAGGAGTACTGGTAGGCACACCTTATGTAAGAAGGAGTTCTGGTAGGCACATCTGATGTATGAAGCAGCTCTGGTGAGCACATATGATGTAAGGGGGAGCTTTGGTGGGCACATAAGTAAGAGGAAGCTCTGGTGGGCACATCTAATGTAGGGGGTGCTCTGGTGGGCACATCTGATGTAAGAGGGAGCTCTAGTGGGTTCACTTGATGTAAGAAGTAGCTCTGGTGGGCACCCCTGATATAAGAAGGAGCTCTGGTTGGCACAGCAGATGTAAAAAAAAAGTTCTCAGGTGAGCATTTCTGATGTAATGGGGAGCTCTGGAGGGCACATCTGATGTAAGAGGGAGCTTTGATGGGTTCACGTGATGTAAGAAGGAGATCTGGTGGGCACATCTGATATAAGGTGGAGCTCTGGTGGAAAAACCTAAAGTAAAAAAGAGCTCTGGTGGGCCCAACGAGTTGGACTCCCTATACTCCAAGGGAAAACCCAAACCTTCGCCAAAATATCTACGAAATTGCATTTAGGACCCTCAGAATGGCTTTGCTATGGTCAGATCACTGCCTGCCTCCGCCAGAATCCCCAACTACGTCCTCAGATCCCCTCTGCATTATGGACTTACCTATCCTCTTCCTCGTGGACGACAAAGAGCATTTCCACAATATACCCTATCCTTGGAGAAAAAACGATATTCACGGAGACCCATCCCCTGGTGAAATGGGAGCGTGACATGGGGGTCGCCTTCTCATCTCTTCAGTGGATGAAAGCTTTCACCTTAGGACACAAGGCCACACTTATCGCCTCGCTCAGAGAGCTACAGATGAAAATCGCCCTCAGATGGTACATCACACCGTCTCTTCTGGCAAAATTCAAGGGAGACTCCCCAGCTGCATGTTGGAAGGGGTGTGGACACGTAGGCAAACTTAAACACATTCTATGGAACTGCGTACCCATAGCCACGCTGTGGACTGAAGTATTTCTCTTGCTCTCCACGATCCTGAAACAGCCGATCCCTCCCTCCCTCGAACTAGCCCTACTGAACCTATCAATTGAACAAATCCTGGTGCGCTCGCGCACGGTGGCCCTTCACATACTCTTGGCTACCAGAATCTCTATCACAAGAAAATGGAATTGTATCCAACCCCCTTCTCTCGCAGAGATTATATCCACGACACAAACTCATCATACATATGAACTGCTTATGACTCCTTCGTGTGCATCATTCCAAAAAGAAAAAGCCAAATGGCAACAATGGTCAGATTGGTACACCACACAGTTTGCTAACTGACAGCTTCCTTCTCATCCAGACTTAATTATTATGAGCTGCAATGTTAACTAAGGCCACTAGAGGGCATTAAAGTACTGAACAGAATTGCTGTTTGAATCTGATGATTACTTGTATGCTAACTCACTTTCAAACGCTAGATGGCAGTACTTATTTTTCATACCTATGTACAATAAACCTGCTTTACTCCCCCTTGTTTTCCCTTACTACTGATTAATGCTGGCCATACATGTTCAACTTTTGTTGTACATGTAACCCTGTGTATTTTACACAGGCTGTATTATCTGAAATGCCCAGTAGATGGCAGATGGACTCAGTATGCTGTTAATAAAACATTGAGCATTGATCACAGGACTTGGCTTTTTCAGTCACATGATTGTGGCATCATCACAGTGTGACCAGGAAGTGGTGTGTGAGGAGATGAGAAGACTGAGGGAGATAGACACCAGCTCTGGATGACTTCTTATCCTTCTGCTCAGGTTTTATCACCTATTAATGTCCTGGGAGGACTTCCTACACAGCTCTGAGGAAGGAGGTCATGGAAGACTTCTAGAAGTTACCACATGCTCACCCAGAGAAAGGACATGCGACTAGCTGTGAAAGACTGCAGCACAGAGATAGAACCCTGCTGAGAGAACTTGCTTCACCCAAGACCACACCAGCTGAGAGAGGGACCCCTGGCAAAGACAAGCGCTGAGTCCAGACGTCTGGTGAATCCAGTGAGAGGAGACTGCAGCGGACTGATCGGGTTAATGGTGTTGTGAGGGTAAGCCAAGCCTCTCCCTGTATCACCACAGGGCACCTGTCTCCTCACTCACAGTAAAGACTCTGAGGTCCAGAGTGGACATTGCACATCTCAGGCTGCTTCAGTGACCCTGCGGAGCAGGACTTATAAGGGCCCCAACTCTCCTATGTGCACCAATGGCCATTAGGGTGAAGATAAGGGGGTAGGACGCAGGTGTGCTAGTGGGTGGGTGAGGAAAATCCACATTGCATTGTTATCTGTGTTACTCTATTGTATTTTCCCATGTATGTTGGTTCATTTGCTACTTACTATATAAAGTTAGTTCCAGTTAGGCTGTGTCAGTCTCATTGCACCAAGTATGTTCCCAGTGGGACCCCACATCCCTACCCCGGATGCCCCACTGGGTGGAGGCACTGCCGCAGACATGTACCCCAGCTCCCAGATAGCGGAGGCTCAGGATCCGCCTGTCAGGCATAGTGAGTTAACTAGGTTTAGGGAACCCAAAGACACTATGGGGCGCCCTCAAAACCCCGTTACATACAATTTTCTGTTAGATCTACAAACCACATAATGTGAGGTCAAAGCTAAACAACACATTCACTTGTATCTAATTAGGACGCTTAGACTGAGAGCTCCAGCGTGTGCCCGGGACATTTCCGCATCTACGCCCATCTACAGCGCACTTTCAAGCCTACGATCCTCCTGCCAGGATGACTGAATACCCGGACAATTACATGGCATACCGCAGAAGACGCGCGGACGCGGTCCTGTTAAAGAAATTGTCAGAATTCTTCCCTACCGTCTCCTCCAGTCTCCGCCAACATGGCGGCGGAGACAAACCGCCGGTCCGCACTGGAAGCTCTCTAGTGGCGGCTGTGATTGGCGCTCGAGCAGAGAACACAGCAGAACCCGTGCTGCAGACACAGGGACACATGTCAGCAGTCAACAGCGCCCAGCGCTCCGGGGATTCTTCACCCCCCACACCCTCCACGCAGAGCCCTGCAAAATCCGGGCCTCGGTGGGACATAGAACAACAAGCTGCCTTAACGATGTCTATGGAGGTAAGCCAGGATCAATATCATCCCATGTCACATCAGCCTGCACCCAATCCTTTCTCCTCTTTTCAAACCACGGGACAACTTGTATCTGACACTATGATCAAAGACATGCTAAAGATGTTGCATTCTTCCCTACAAGCTAAAATTGACATTTCCATCTCCTCCTGTCATTGTGAAATCAGAAATCACTGGTCTAGGGGAAAGAGTGGACACTGTTGAAAAAAAAATGTGTGAATTCACCACATCTTAGTCAATTCCCACGCAGTTTACCAGGAAGATATGCACCGCGTTCAGGCCAAACTGGCTGATCTTTAGGACAGAGCACGTCGTAACAACCTAAAAATCAGGGGAATTCCCGAATCTATAGCACCCAATCAATTGCCTCATTATGTTAACCACTTGCAGACCGCTCACTGAGCTGGTACTGCGGCACAGTGGCTCGTTCCCATCCAGCGACGTAGACCTACGTTGCTGGACTCCTCCCCTTGTGGGCGGCGTACGCGCGCCGCCGGAGGCTCGCTCCCGCTGTATTCAGTCACAGCGGGAGTCGGGCCAGGGGAGGAGCGGCGGTGATCACTGCCGCTCTTCCCCGATCGTCGGGGAATCGAGTTTGGAGATCCGCCTGCTTGTGTAAACAAAGCAGGCGGATCTCCTTAATGACAGACAGTGACAGATTGCAGGGTTCAGCATAGCTGAACCTGCGATCTGTCCCTGTGTCACTCAGTCACCTCCCCCCACACACGTTAGTAAGCACCAGGCATGCATTAACCCCCTCCCTCTCCAATAAAATTAACCCCTTCCCTGCCAGTGTCATTTTTACAGTAACAGTGCATATTTATAGCACTGATTACTGTAGTAATGTCACTGGTACCCCCAAAAGTGTCAAAAATGTCAGTCAAGGGTCCGATCTGTCCGCCGCAATGTCGCAGTCCCGCAAAAAAAACCGCAGATCGCCGCCATTACTCGTTAAAAAAAAAAAACCACCAAAAATGACAGAAATCTTTCCCTTAGTTAGTAAACGCAATAACTTTTGCGCAAACCAATCAAAATACGCTTATTGTGATTTTTTTTACCAAACATAGGTAGCAGAAAACAAATTGGCCAAAAGTTTTAAAAAATTTAGATTTTTACATTTTTTTGGGGGGAATTTCATATAAAAAAATGTGAAAAATATTGTTATTTTTTCAAAATTTACTCTCTTTTTTTGTTTATAGCGCAAAAAGTAAAAATTGCACAGGTGATCAAATACCACCAAATGAAAGCTCGGTTTGTGGAAAAAAAAGGACGTAAATTTTGTTTGGGTACGGCGTCGCACGACCGCGCAATTGTCAGTTAAAATCGCACAGTGCCGAATCGCAAAAAGTGGCCTGGACGTAAGACAGCAAAATCCTCCGGTGGTAAAGTGGTTAAAGATCTCTTTCAAAAGGTGGTGCCTGATCTGTCCTCTGCTGATTTAATGATCGACAGGATCCATCGTATCCCTAAACCATCATTTCTCCCTCAGGAAGTCCCAAGAGATGTGCTGATGCGGATCCATTTTTTCCAGGCTAAAGAGAGGATCCTGGAAGCTTTTCGACACAAAGAGCATCTCCCTGAACAGGCTGTGCCCCTCCAGGTACTCCCTGACAATTCCCAATATACTCTCCAACTCAGGCGTAATCTCAACACCATCACTAAAGTGCTGAGGAATAATCGGATCATTTACAAATGGAAGTATCCCACCAAACTTTGTGTGACTCATCAAGGTACCACTTCGTATGTTACTAGTCTTGACCACGGTCTGCAACTTCTTCGCCAGTGGAGCATTGTAAAAGATCCACCAAACGTACCGCTGGGCTGGGCATCTCCTTCTCCACACCATGTTCAGCCGGATTGGCAGGTGGTATCCAGGAGGTCTAGACCCTCCCAACGTCACACCTGAAGGTCACATCGGCCTATGTCTCTGGGTACACCTGGCCTTTCTCACTTTTATGAGTACACTCCATCGTACTCCTCTCCCCGCAATTTTTACAGTTTCTACTGCTCGTACGGACCCTTTTAGGTTACTTTGTTTTTGTTTTCCTTTTGTTGCTGGTTCCATTTTTTTTTTCCATACAGTGCCTTCTCCTGAACTTTGACCTCGCCCAGCTTATTCGGGACTGATCCAACGTATCAAGCAGACGTCTCTTTTCTTCTGGGATTTCTTCTCCAACTCTGCACTTTCTCAGACAAGTGGACACGGCTCCAGTTCTACTTCGCTGACCTTCCTCGCACCATAGTTCTCCTTTACTGCATCTCCATTCACTCAAAGGTACTGTTTTTTTTTTACAGTAGTGACTGGCCATAGATTGGCATATCACATCCTATAACATACCAATGGATCGGACTATACCAGTTTCTCCATTTAGCCTTCTACTATGCCTCTCCAACTGCTATCGTTAAATGTTAAGAGACTGAATCATCCCGCCAAAAGATATTCACTATGGTCGGAGGCCACTTGCTCTAAGGCGGACATTGTGGCGGTTCAAGAGACCAACTTTCAGGTAAACCGAACCCCCCATTGTTCCCATCCTAAGTACCCACATGTGTTTTTAGCATCGACTCAGGTGAAAAAAGAGGTGTCTTGCTGGCATTTGCAGACTCTGTCTCCCTTTCCACTTCAACCGTGGTGACGGACACAGATGGCAGATATGTAATTGTTGTGTGTGTTATCGATAATTGTCCATATACAAACGTAAATGTCTATGCACCAAATACGCACCAGCTGCGTTTTATACGTAAATTGTGGTACAAAATCAATAAGGTAAAAGTCGGTAAATTGATTGTGCGCGGTGACTTCAACTTGGTGGTGGACTATGCCGGGGATTCCTCATCCAGGGGGAAATTCAGACTACCCAATCTTACCAATCTACTTCAAACGGAGGATATGCATGATGTGTGGCGCTACCACCACGTTGAAGAGCGCGCTTATACTTACTTCTCACCTAGCCAATTCGGTTTAGGGGATCCAGAGGCCAATCATTAGTGAATAAGCCCCCCAGTATATAAGATAGCCCTGCCAAATCTCTAGCATTGTAATACAGGGGCTGTGGAAGAGAGTGGAAGCAGTTCTGTTACTCCTGCTTCAAAGTGTCATTTAGCAATTATTAGTGTGAGGAAAGGGATATCTAGTGTAGTTAGGGTACTATTTTCCACTATAGTTAGATTTAAAAATATCGTTTCTGTAGGGAAAGTGTTAGGTGTCAGGGGACTGTAGTGTAGTGTAGGATTAACTGACTCTGACTGCTATGGCAGGGTGACCAAACCCTTCCATGTCAGGGTGAAAAGATTGTTTCTCTTAGATCTGCTATAGAACAGGATAGTGGCTTCACCCCTGTCACACCTGGCTTTTTGTGGCAGGCGGTTTTTTTGGGCATTTTTTGGGGGTCTTTGGAGGCAGGCATAAAAACATCAGAACTTCTGTGTAGGGGTATATATACACACACACATGTATGTATATATACACATACACATATATAGGTGTGAAAGTAGCAGAACACTATGCTTGCGCTAATGAAATAATTAAAACCCATATGGCTTCGCTCCTTTCACACCTATATGTGTGTATGTGTATAAATACATATAAGTGTGTGTGTATATATACCCCTATACACAAGTTCAGATATTATGCCTGCCTCCAACAACCCACAAAAAATGCCCAAAAAAAAAGCATGCAACAACACACCTGGGCGTTTTTGTAGCAGGTGTTTTTTTGGGCATTTTTTGGGGGTCTTTGAAGGCAGGCATAACATCTGAACTTCTGTGTAGGGGTATATACACACACACAAACATGTATGTATATATACACATACACGTATATAGGTGTGAAAGTAGCAGAACACTGTGCTTGCGCTAATGAAATAATTAACACCCATATGGCTTCGCTCCTTTCACACCTATATGTGTGTATGTGTATAAATACATATAAGTGTGTGTGTATATATACCCCTATACACAAGTTCAGATGTTATGCCTGCCTCCAAAGACCCCCAAAAAATGCCCAAAAAAACGCCTGCAACACTACACCTGGCGTTTTTGTAGCAGGCGTTTTTTTGGGAATTTTTTGGGCGTCTTTGGAGGCAGGCATAACATCAGAACTTCTGTGTAGGGGTATATACACACACACACACACACACATGTATGTATATATACACATACACATATATAGGTGTGAAAGTAGCAGAACACTATGCTTGCGCTAATGAAATAATTAACACCCATATGGCTTCGCTCCTTTCACACCTATATGTGTGTATGTGTATAAATACATATAAGTGTGTGTGTATATATACCCCTATACACAAGTTCAGATGTTATGCCTGCCTCCAAAGACCCCCAAAAAATGCCCAAAAAACCGCCTGCTACAAAAAAAAACGCCCAGGTGTGTTGTTGCAAGCGTTTTTTTTTTGGCATTTTTTGGGGGTCTTTGGAGGCAGGCATAACATCTGAACTTGTGTATAGGGGTATATATACACACACACTTATATGTATTTATACACATACACACATATAGGTGTGAAAGGAGCGAAGCCATATGGGTGTAAATTATTTCATTAGCGCAAGCATAGTGTTCTGCTACTTTCACACCTATATATACAATATCCTCTGATGATGTCTATGTGGACGATACGCGTCAGGAGCTCACCATAAGAACTTCTATCTACATGTTTTATTGCCTGTTACGATGCGAACATTGTAAGTGCAA
This sequence comes from Pelophylax lessonae, assembly GCF_965119305.1. Lineage (NCBI taxonomy): Eukaryota > Metazoa > Chordata > Amphibia > Anura > Ranidae > Pelophylax > Pelophylax lessonae. The sequence goes on from NC_138776.1 coordinate 198,826,735, forward strand.
GTCTTTTTTTATTAAAAGGTTTTTTTAGCAATATTACGCTATGTGCACTCTTCTTTCTGGCTTTTATGAAGCCTGGCTATGAGAGATCTACATCCCTCTACAAACCACTTCATAAGCCTGAAATTACATCCATGGTCGTATCTTAGGAGGAATCTGGATCATCTTTAAAAGCCCATTTGGTCTGCTTGCTATATGGTAATGTAGACCCATTTGATCTGGTGAGCACCCAATTAATTTGGTTTTATCTGGTGATGGGATATCTTCTTTCATTTTAAAGATATGTTGTGTTCACCGTCAAGATTCATCACACTCATGGGACTATTTTTCTTTCTGTATGGAAATTTTTTTGACATGGGACTTAAATCATTATTTGGTTTTTTTCCACCATGTTATCACAAGTTGGTATTGTCATGTTAATGCCTTCCTCCAATTTTTTAGCGCTGCTTACACTGTGGTATTAGCGCTTATTAGAATTCTTTTTCTTTTTTATATATACCCCTACACAGAAGTTCTGATGTTATGCCTGCTCCAAAGATGCCCAAAAAATGCCCAAAAAAACGCCTGCTACAAAACCGGCAAGGTGTGAAAATAGCGGAGCCCTATCCTGTTCTATTGCAATTCTAATACAAACATTTTTTTTTCTGGTTCTGGACATGTTACAGAGCTGAAACTTCACAGGTACACTTTTAGACCCCCCCCAGACACTAAATCCAAAGAAATCTCTTTTTTTCTTTTTTTTTTTCAATAATTTTTTCAATAATTGGCTCTCTATCAAAAATGACAATTTTTAAGAACTTTTTTTTGTGTGTGATTAATAGTCCCTGTGGCATGACCCAGAACCCTAGGCACTTTTTAGGGGCATTTATTGGGTTTTAGGGCTTCAAAATGGTGTTTTTTGATTACCGAAGTTCGGGTCCCATTGATTTCAATGGGGTTCTGAAATCCTGGCTGAAATTTCGGGAAGTTCGGGTGTTCTGGTCGAACCGAACTTTTGAAAAGTTTGATCATCCCTAAGTAAGACCGCTCCGCAGCCCGTGCATCCCTGCACCATGCCCGCAGCCCCTGCATCTCCTGCACCATGCCCACAGCACTGCATCTCCTGCTTGATGCCCTCAGCCCCGCATCTCCTGCACCAAGCCGGCAGCTCTGCATCTCCTGCCCCATGCCCTCAGCCTCTGCATCTCCTGCACCATGCCCTCAGCTTCTGCATCTCCTGCACCATGCCCACAGCACTGCATATCCTGCACCATGCCCGCATCTCCTGCACCATGCCCGCAGCCCCTGCATCATGCCCGTAGCCTCTGCATCTCCTGTACCTTGTACGCAGTCTTTGCATCTCCTGTACCATGCCTGCAGCCTCTGCATCTTCTGTACCATGCCCACAGCCTCTGCATCTTCTGCCCCATGCCCTCAGCCTCTGCATCTCCTGCCCCATGCCCTCAGCCTCTGCATCTCCTGCCCCATGCCCGCAACCTCTGCATCTCCTCTACCATGTCCGCAGCCCCTGCATCTCCTGTACTATGCTCACAGCCCCTGCATCTCCTGTACCATGTCTGCATCCTCTTCATCTTCTGTACTGTGCCACAGCCTCTGTATCTTCTGTAGCATGTCCGCAGTCCTTGCATCTCCTGTACCATACCCGCAGTCCCTGCATCTCCTGTACCATGCCGCAGGCCCTGAATCTCCTGTACCATGTCCAGAGCCCCTGCATCTCCTGTACCATTCCCACAGCCCCTGCATCTCCTGTATTATGCCCCCAGCCTCTGACATATCCTCCTGTACCATGCTATCAGACTCTGACATCTCCTGTGCCATGTCCACACAGCCTATGACCACCTCCTGTACCATGTCCGCACTTTTAACTGGAATTTGCTTATATATATATATATATATATATATATATACTGTATATATATATATATATACAAAGCCCTATATGCTTTCATATCTCTCTTATCTATAATGCACTCTTCAAATGTGCTTTAAAATGCATGGTTTTCCCTTTTATGAACAAGAATATGATGATGTTATGCTGTTGGGTCGGTATGCTATGGGGCTGGTATGAAAATATTTCCAGGGCTGAATTTTATTCCCAGTCCGGCCCTGTCTGTAGCCTTCTGTGAATGTCAGACAGCCTGCATCTCTCCTTCATCAAGAAATCAATGACTGCTCCTTGCTTCTGCTTGGAATCCAAACACAAAAATCCTTTTTAAGAACAAAGTGCAGCAACATGAAAGCAAATAAAGTCCATCGTATTGCAAAGACTTCAAAAAGAAAATGGGTGCTTCATAGACACTCATATCTTTATAATCCAATCATTTCTATAAAATTTTTACAAAGCAAGGAAACAAAATAAACCAGACATAACTGGACATCACATTTGACAATGTGCCACGCCGTTGGATTACATATTAATGAGCACACCGCTCTCAGGTAAGGAAAATAAGTTATACATAATACAATATATACTATATTGTGAAAAGTATTTACATGCACATGAACTTTATTAGCATCTTAGTCCATAGGGTTTGATATTGAGTTGGCCCACCCTTTGCAGCTGTAACAGCTTCAACTCTTCTGGGAAGGCTGTCCACAAGGTTTAGGAGTGTGTCTATGGGAACGTTGGACCATTCTTCCAGAAGCGCATTTGTGTGGTCAGGCACTTAGGTTGGACGAGAAGGCTTGGCTTGCAGTCTCTGGACTAATTCATCCCAAAGGTGTGCTATCAGGTTGAGGTCAGGACTCTGTCCAGGCCAATCAAGTTCCTCCACCCCAAACTCGCACATACGTGTCTTTATGGACCTTGCTTTGTGCACCTCAACCAGATAGAACACTTTTGGGATGAATAAGTGCGCAGACAGCGAGCCAGGCCTTCTTTCCACCATCAGTGCCTGACCTCACAAATGCGCTTCTGAAAGAATGGTCAAACATTCCCATAGACACTCCTAAACCTTATGGACAGCCTTCCCAGAAGGGTTGAAGCTGTTATAGCTGCAAAGGATGGGCCAACTCAATACTGACTCCTACGGACTAAGGCTGGGATGCCATAAAAGTTCATGTGTGTGTATAGGCAGGTGTCACAATACTTTTGACAATATACTGTATAAAGTACCAAGCCCACTCATAATCTCAATTGGACAGAGGGGCTTTCAAAAGAGAAAAACATCCAAGAACAGACATTCCCCAGACATTCCTCATTTCTAGGGAAAACAAAGATTGAAACAGAAGAGAAGGAAAAGAAAGGAGAAACAACAAGGAAAGCATGCCATGTACACCAAAACAACATACAGTATTCATGAACTGTCTGTTTGAATCAAACATAGATTTGGGCTCAAGTAGACCATAAAAAATTAAAGGATTTCAGAAGAGGTAATAGGTGCATTGAGTTTGGCTTACACGGTGGGGTCTACTATTGGAAGTTGTATGTATCTAGAAATGCAGAGATAGCAGCATCCGTAGGCTGGGCAGTGGTAGGATAATCCTTTAATTTGTATAATGAGGAGTAGTACTTCTGGAAAGCATTAGCAATATCAGTTGGATGGGAGACTTGTGAATTCCTTACCAAATCCACTACAAAGGGAGGCCAGGACTTTGGTTGCCTTGTCCTCAGGATGCTGGCCAAGAGTTTGCTTGCTCTGTTACCTTGGGCATAAAATTTAGCTTTTGCAGTCTTTAATGCTTTCTCCTGTTCATTCAACAGAAGTAGCAGGAGTTGTTGCCTACACCACAAAAGATTTTCAGTAAGGGTAGAAGTGGGTGAAGTTTTAGATTGTACTGTACCTCTAAGGATTTAATTTGTGACAGCAATAAGTCGACACCTTGCATCCTCCTCCTCTCTCTTGTCGCTAACTGTAGCAACATGCCTCTACTGTACGCTTTATGAGCACACCAGACATTGAAAACAATAGTGTCCACACTGGTTAGAAAATTCTTGCAAGAACGGTTCCAGTTGATCTCGAGTTTGTTTGTTTCCTTTGTTTCAAGGATAAGAAGTATGTGCTATTGCGCCAAAGAATAGAAGGAGACATGTTGAGATCTTCTTTGAAGTCCCCGCTACACAAATAGACGCCCACGTTGCAATCGCTGGACCTTTTTGAATAGAGTGTTAAGGAATTTCTGTTGACCCATATTAGGCGCATAGAGATTAACTGTGGTAAATGTAGTATTGTTCAGATCACATACTAATACAGGAAATCTTCCGTGAGGGTCAATAACTGTGTCATGCAATTTGAAAGAGACTGAATGTTTAATGGCTACCATCGCATTTATTTTTTTTCTCCTGTGCAGGGGTGTCAAACTCAGTTTCTTCTCGGGCCGCATCAGCATTATGATTGCCCCCAAAGGGCTGGTTGAATCTGTAAGATTAGATGTCCAGAGCACACCACCCCTCTTACATCAGATGTCAAGAGCCCCCCCCCACCATCAGAATTTAAGAGTTCCCCACCCTCCCTTACCTTGTGCTGCTGCTGGGAAGAAGCTGGGGCGTTGCTGGGAAGAAGAAAGTGCAGGGTCTAGAGGAGGACCAAAGGAGGGCTAGAACTCTCCTGTAGCTGCAGGAGAGGTGCGAGGGCCACATAAAATAGCATTGAGGGGTGGATTCAGCCCACGGGCCTTGTGTTTGACACCTCTATATGTAATCCTTGTGCATACATTCAGGCTGGGTTCACACTGATGTGATGCGAGAACCACCACAATTTATGTGTGGGTTCCTGCATCGCATCTGACTCGCAGGCACTTCACACTGCTCTCTGCTAACCACTGCGGGTGTCAATGTAATCTTAATGACACCCCAAATCAGTTTGTAGAATGCAGTGCGAACTGTGAAATTGGCCAGGGATCGGATTGCATGGGTCTGAACTCCATGCAATCCAATTGCAGTGCGGACCAAATAAAGGGTCCTCCACCATTTCAGTTCCAATGCAATGCAATTTCAGCTATACAAACTGGTGGTGGTGGTGGTGGTGTAATGGTGTGGGGGATATTTTCCTGGCACACTTTGGGCCCCTTAGTACCAAAAAACTTTGTTTAAACACCACAGTCTACCTGAGTATTGTTGCTGACCATGTCCATCCCTTTATGACTACATTGTACCCATCTTCTGATGGCTCAGTGTACTCATCTTCTGATGGCTCCTTCCAGCAGGATAAAGTACCATGTCACAAATCTCAAATCATCTCATTACTGGTTTCTTGAACATGACAATGAGGTCACTGTACTCCAATGTTCTCCACACTCACCAGATCTCAATCCAATAGAGCACCTTTGGGATGTGGTAGAATAGGAGATTGGCATCATGGATGAGCAGCCGACAAATCTGCAGCAACTGTGTGATGCTATCGTGTCACTATGGAGCATAATCTTTGAGGAATCCTTCCAACACCTTGTTGAATATATTCCAGAATTAAGGCAGTTCTGAAGGCAAAAGGGGGTCCAACCCGGTACTAGCAAGGTGTACCTAATAAAGTGGCCGGTGAGTGTAGTTCTTCTTTAACCTCCCTGGCGGTATGATTCTTTCCGATTTTAGGTGCTGAAAGCGGTACAATTATTTTGCTAGTAATTCTTAATGACGAGCAGCACAAACCAACTATTTACATATGATTTTTTTTTACTGTGCGTTCTTCTTTATGACATCTAGGGTATGATAAAGTTTGAAACACAAAATCAAAAAATAATATAATAAATGACTATAAATATGTTAAAGTATACATACTGTACATATATACACATGTTTTATATATATATATATATATATATATGTATACTGTGTATATATATATATATATACAGTACAGACCAAAAGTTTGGACCCACCTTCTCATTCAAAGAGTTTTCTTTATTTTCATGACTATGGAAATTGTAGAGTCACACTTCAAGAGGTAATCACCTGAAATGGTTTTCACTTCACAGGTGTGCCCTGTCAGATTTAATAAGTGTGATTTCTTGCCTTATAAATGGGGTTGGGACCATCAGTTGTGTTGTGCAGAAGTCAGGTGGATACACAGCTGATAGTCCTACTGAATAGACTGTTAGAATCAGGGCTGTCTTTAACCACTTGCTGCCCGCCATCAAATGAGCGGTGTGACCATTGTTCTGGGCTGCCGTTATATGGCGGCGGCCCATTGAGGCAGGGCAGGCGCGCGATCGTGTGCGCGCCGCCCTGCACTGTCGGTGGCGGCGTGTCCCCGGGACACAGCGCGTCACCGGCAGGGGGGAAACAGCCAATGGGCATGGCTGTTTCCCACGTGATCGGCTGTGATCTAATCACACAGCCGATCACAATAGTAAAGCCCAGAAGATGACAGCGCATGCGCGATCGGGAGCGCGGTCATGTCGGTGGCTCTGTGTTCCCTAGGAACACAGCTAGTCACTGACAGTGACAGTGCAGAAGTCAGGTGGATACACAGCTGATAGTCCTACTGAATAGACTGTTAAGCACCGTACACACGTACCGATCGTCGGCCGAACGATCGGCCGTCTTTTGTCCAGGGCTGTCGTGTCTGTTGAAAACTGCAAAAGACTGCACACAAATTTTGTCGGCCAACAACAGCCGACTGCAGAAGTAATGTCATGTGATGGTTAACTTTCCTTGTCTTTTTTCTTTTCTGAGCATGCCCAGTCTTGCAAATCTGCTGTCTGTCGGCCGAAATCTGTACTGACTGACGCACAATCGGCCGTTCTGTTGTCGGCGTACAAAAATTTTAATGCCTGCAGGACAGATTCTGTTCGGCCGAAAATGCGCTGTCGGCTGTCGGAAGCATCATACTAACAAGCCTACAATCGGCCGATCGGTCGGCTGCCGAATATTTGCGGCCGACAATCGGTACGTGTGTACGGGGCTTTTGAATCAGGGCTGTCTTTAACCACTTGCCGCCCGCCCGCCGTCAAATGACCATTCAGGCAGGGCAGGAGCGCGATTGTGTGCGCGCCGCCCTGCACTGTCGGTGGCAGCATGTCCCCGGGATCCAGCGCGTCACCGGCAGGGGTGAAACAGCCAATGGGCATGGCTGTTTCCCACGTGATCGGCTGTGATATAATCACACAGCCGATCACAATAGTAAAGCCCAGAAGATGACCGCGCATGCGCGATCGGGAGCGCGCAGCGCGGTCATGTCGGTGTCTCTGTGTTCCCTAGGAACACAGCTAGTCACCGGCAGTAGTAAACAGTCACTGACAGTGGCTGTTTACTATGTGATTGGCTGTGAATCCATTCACAGCCGATCACAAAATGTAAACACAGAGCAGTAACTCACTGTTACTAGCTCTTCTCCCCTCACACAGTTTCCAGTGTGAGGAGAGCAGAGCCAGAAACAGTGAGTTACTGCTCTGTACACCTGTAAAAGTAAAAGCACATTAATAAAGGTCCCCACACAGTCCTCAGCCCCCCCCCCCCCCCACTTACACCTGTCACCCAACAGTCACCTCATCAGTGCCCAGAAATTGCCACCCATAAGGCTACGTTCACATGTGAGCGTAGCGATTGCGGGCAGAACCCCCGCGATTTTCCCCGCAATCCGGAAATCATTGCAAATCACGGGACGCCTGTGCGTTGCCCGCGATTTGCAATAGTACCCCAAACGCTGTGCGATGTTGCCGTGATTTTCGCCTGCCGAATCGCGGTAACATCGCGCAAACATCGCATGACGCCCAAAAAAGGTACAAGAGCTTCATTTGCAATGATTTCCGGATGGGTGACAGATGACCACGATTCTGCTCACATGTGAACGTAGCCTAAAGTTCACCTGTTACCAGAGACTGCCATCAGTACCGCCGTTTACCATCGCCCGTCATCTGTCACCCATCGGTGACCATCGCCCGTCACCTGTCACCCCATCAATCACCGTCACCTGTCACCCCATCAGTCACCGTCAGACTTGTATAAAGTACTCAAAATTTCTACTTGAGTAAAAGTACAAGTGCTCGATCAAAAAGTGACTTAAGTAAAAGTGGAAGTGCTTGCAGAAAAAGTTACTTAAGTGGAAGTACTAAAGTATTCAACATTTTTTTTACTTAAGTATTGCAAGTAGTTTTTTCAAAAAAATTGCTACTTAAGTACTAAAAGTAAAAAGTACCAGTAGTTTTGAAAAAAAAATTCTACTCAAGTACTGAAAGTAGAAGTAGAAGTACTGTGTTATGTAGTTATTAAAGAAAGAAGTCAAAAGTGTGAACATCATATTGTTTTTTATTATTTCAAATGATTTATTCAAATGATTAACCTAAAGGACAATCACAATTCCTTAGGCTGTAACTTTTTGTAAACAAAAAACAGATAAAGTATGTCCCTCCCTTCCCCTTTTAAAGCATTCCTCCTTCTCTTCCCTGCCTGTTTTTTTTTTGTCCACAGCCTATTGGTGCGCAAAATCATATATAAACCAATGTGATATACAACAATATATTCCAATAATGAAATAAAGGAAGAGTGTATGAAATCTAAGTCAATAAAAAGTTCAAAATATTGTGAATCTTCAAATATATATATGTGACAAAACAAGATGAATATAATTTCATATCTGCTGTTAATGGGAAAGAACCTCCCAACCAGGGTCGGCCTTAGGTGTTCAAGCGCCCTGTGCGAGCTTATCCTGTGGCGCCCCCACCAGCTTCCTGCACATTTTTTCTTGCACTTTTTTTGCACTTCATTTGACTTTTCTTTTTTATGATCACTACAAACTTAGCCCCCCTTACATTAGAGACCCCCCTTACATCAGAGGCCCCCCTTACAACATAAACCCCCCAACTGAGCCCTCTTACAACAGAAACCCCCCACAGAGGCCCCACTTACATCAGAGACCCCCCTGCCCCCACAAAGAGTCCCCTTTACATCAGAGACCCCCACACAGAGCCCCCTTACATCAAAGACCCCCCACACAGAGCCCCCTTGCATCAGAGACCCCCATACAGAGCCCCCTTTACATCAGAGACCCCCCCACACAGAGCTCCCCTTACATCAGAGACCCCCCCACAGAGCCCCCTTACATCAGAGCCCCCCACACAAAGCCCCCCTTACATCAGAGACCCCAACACAGAGCCCCCTTACATCAGAGACCGCCCACACAAAGCCCCCCCTTACATCAGAGACCCCCCCATGTTTCCCTTAACGAAGATGGCCGCCAGTACCTCGATCGCACTGCGCATGCGCACGTGTCTCTACTGCGCGGCCGCCGGAATCCCCGCCTCCCACCGCTGAGACGTCAGCGAATGGAGACAAGGAGGGGAGGAGCGGAGTGGCCGAAGGCCGCCACCCATGTCAGACCGCCGAGAGGCGCATGTGGGAGCACTCCACGCCGGCCCAGCGGAAGCCTGGAGCGGAACAACGCTACCCAAATGGCCAGAGACCAGGTACCCATGAAAAAGGGGGGTATCTTTACCTTTGCCTTCCTATAGACAAGGGGAGGGGAGGGGGGAAGGCAGAATAGGGAGGATAATTGAAAGAGTAGGAGAGAGCTGTAAGGAGGGAAACCAAACAAAAAAGAAAAAGGGAAAAGTAACGAGTAACGATGCAGCACAAAAAAAAAATATCGGAGTAGAAGTATCGAAATCATCGAAAAAATGTAGTGAAGTAAAAGTAGAAGTAGGAGAAAAAAATTATACTCTAGGAAAGTACAGATACCGCATTTTGGTACTTAAGTACAGTACTTAAGTAGTTCTACTTCGTTACTATACATCTCTGGTCATCGTCACCTGTCACCCCATCAGTCATCTTCACCTGTCACCCCATCAATCATCGTCACTTGTCACCCCATCAGTGATCGTCATCTGTCACCCCATCAATCATCGTCACTTGTCATCCCATCAGTGATTGTCATCTGTCACCCCATCAATCATCGTCACCTGTCACCCCATCAGTGATCGTCATCTCTCACCCCATCAATCATCATCACCTGTCACCCCATCAGTGATCGTCATCTGTCAACCCATCAATCATCGTTGCCTGTCACCCCATCAGTCATCGTCATCTGTCACCCCATCAGTCATTGTCACCTGTCACCCCATCAGTCATCGTCATCTGTCACCCCATCGGTCATCGTCACCTGTCACCCCATCAGTCATCGTCACCTGTCACCCCATCAGTCATCGTCATCTGTCACCGCATTAGTCATCATCACCTGTCACCCCATCAGTCATCGTCACCTGTCAACCCATCAGTCATCGTCATCTGTCAACCCATCAGTGACCGTCACCTGTCAACCCATCAGTCTCCTGCCACCCATCAGTGATCATCCGCAGTCAACCGTCACCCGTCGCACAGCCCATCACAGCCAGCATGTCAAAAAGGATGTACAGCAGCGAGGAGGCCCTTCAGGTCCTCTCCATGACTGATGAGAGCACCGGGGAGCTCTCATCAGTATCTGAATCCAATTCTGATCCCCGATTCGGAATTTGAAATCGCTAATAGTAGCGGATCGGAGATGGACTCGGACTATTCCTGTACACTTTCCTTTATAGAATGTATTTTGGGGTGCAATTTTTGCTATATACATGCAACCACTTACCGACCGCCTAACAACTATATACGTCGGCCATTTAAAGCTAAATACTGGGGTTATGGCAGCAGATAGCTGCCATAACCCCAGTATTTTTTTAAACTGCGGGCGGTTGGCTTTCAGATAAGGGTGGTCCCAATGGCGGATTCACCGCAGAATTACCCTTACGATGCAGGGGAAGAGGTGCCCCCCCCCTCCCGCCGCGTCCCAGACTTTTTCCCAGCTTACCGGCCCCGCCAGCAGAGGGGAAAACTATCCAGTCCTGGATCCTCAGAGACAGGAAGTCGAGTGAGGGCAAGATGGCCCTCACTCGACTCTATGTTCTTGGAGTACCGGAGCTATGTCAAAAGTCATTGCCTAGCAACCGTTTTTTTTTGTTTTTTTTTTCTTTTTCAACAATTTTTTTTTTTTTTTTGTTTTAGTGTAGTTGTGAGGTGTGAGGTCTTTTTGATCCCAGATCTCACAATAAAGAGGACCTGTCATGCCTATTTCTATTACAAGGGATGTTTACATTCCTTGTAATAGGAATAAAAATGATCAAAATTTTTTTTTTTAAAACTGTGTAAAAATAAAAAATGAATAAATAAAATAAATAGGAAAAAAAAATGAAAGCGCTCTGTCCCCGTTAGCTCGCGCGCAGAAGCAAACGCATACGCAAGTCCCGCCCACATATGTAAACGGTGTTCAAACCACACATGTGAGGTATCACCGTGATCGTTAGAGCGAGAGCAATAATTTGGTCCCTAGACCTCATCTGTAACTGTAAGCTGGTAACCTGTAGAAATGTTTAAAATGTTTCCTATGGGGATTTTTAAGTACCAATGTTTGGCGCCATTCCGTGAGCGTTCAAATAATAATAATTCAAATAAGTCATTTTTTAAAAAAAAAATTGCATTTGGAAGACTGCTGAGCAAATATGATGTGATAAAAAAATATTGCAACGATCTCCATTTAATTCTCTAGGGTCTCTGCTAAAAAAATATATAATGTTTGGGGGTTCTAAGTAGTTTTCTAGCAAAAAAAATGATTTTAGCTTGTTAATATATAAAATATTTCATAAATGGACAACTTTGTGTAAAAAAAATGCATTTTCATTTTGTTTCCACAGTTTCCAAAAACTTGTGGGAAAAAATGACATGTTCAAAAGACTCCTTATGCCTCAAAGATTATACATTGGGGTGTTTGCTTTCCAAAATGGGGTCATTTTATGGGGGTTTCCATTGTCCTGGTGCTCCAGGGCCTTCAAAAGTATGATAGGTTGTCAGGAAATTATATGTGTAATTTATGCTCCTAGAATGCCGAACGGTGCTACTTGGATGTTAGGCCAGGCTGTGAAAAAGTCTCACACATGTGGTATCACCATACTCAGGAGGAGTAGTAGAATGTGTTTTGGGGTGTAGTTCCAAGTATACATATGCCGTGTGAGAGAAATAACCCGTTAATACGTCAAATTGTAAAAAAAAAAAATCTTCATTTTGCAAAGAATTGTGGGAAAAAATTACAACTTCAAAAAACTCACCATGCCCCTTAATAAATACCTTGGAATGTCTACTTTCCAAAAAGGGGTCATTTGGGGGGTATTTGTACCTTCCTGACTTTTTAGTGTCTCAAGAAATGAGATAGGCCTTCAGTACATCAGGTGTGATCAAGTGTGATAAATGTTTAATGATTAGCACCATAACTTGTGGACTCTATAACTTTCACAAAGACCAAATAATATACACTTATTTGGGTTATTTTTACCAAAGATAAGTAGCAGTATAAATTTTGGCCAAAATTTGTGAAGAAAAATTACTAATTTGCAAAATTTTATGACAGAAACAAAGAAACATCCGTTTTTTTCACAATATTTTCAGTCTTTTTTTATTTATAGCACAAAAAATAAAAAACCCAGTAGTGATTAAATACCATCAAAAGAAAGCTCTATTTGTGTGAAGAAAAGGACACCATTTTTTTATGGGTACAGTGTTGCATGACTGAGTGAGAGTCGGTTCACACTGCCAGGACCATAAAGTCGCCCCATGTCGGAGCGACTTTTTACAGCGATTTTACCGCGACTTGTGAATTATTTTGCAGGACTTATATGACAGACGACTTTGTGTTTGGCCAATCAGAATATGATGTGTTGTGACCTAATTCCCCTTTTCTGTTTTTTTTATTTATTTCCTCATTGCCCACCAGTGCCACGTATCATTTTTCACCAGTGCCACTGCCCATCAGTTCCACGTATGTGTCCACCAGTGCCACTGCCCATCAGTGCCACGGATCAGTGTCCACCAGTGCCACATATCAGTGCCACGAAACAGTGTCCACCAGTGCCCCGTATCAGTGCCACGAATCAGTGTCAACCAGTGCCACGTATCAGTGTCACGCATCAGTGCCACGTATCAGTGTCCACCAGTGCCATGTATCAGTGCCACATATCAGTGCCACAAATCAGTGTCCACCAGTGCCACATATCAGTGCCACGAATCAGTGTCCACCAGTGCCACGCATCAGTGCCACAAATCAGTGTCCACCAGTGCCATGTATCAGTGCCACGAATCAGTGTCTACCAGTGCCACGTATCAGTGCCACATATCAGTGTCCACCAGTGCCACATATCAGTGCCACAAATCAGTGTCCACCAGTGCCACGTATCAGTGCCACATATCAGTGTCCACCAGTGCCACGTATCAGTGCCACATATCAGTGCCACGAATCAGTGTCCACCAGTGCCACGTATCAGTGCCACGAATCAGTGTCCACCAGTGCCACGTATCAGTGCCACAAATCAGTGTCCACCAGTGCCACGTATCAGTGCCACGAATCAGTGTCAACCAGTGCCACATATCAGTGCCACGTATCAGTGCCACATATCAGTGTTCACCAGTGCCACATATCAGTGCCACGAATCAGTGTCCACCAGTGCCACGTATCAGTGCCACGTATCAGTGTCCACCAGTGCCACGTATCAGTGCCACATATCAGTGTCCACCAGTGCCACATATCAGTGAAACTAATCAGTGTCCACCAGTGCCACGTATCAGTGTCACGTGTCAGTGCCACGTATCAGTGTCCACCAGTGCCACATATCAGTGCCACAAATCAGTGTCTACCAGTGCCAAGTATCAGTGCCACGTATCAGTGTCCACCAGTGCCACCTATCAGTGCCACGTATCAGTGTCCACCAGTGCCACCTATCAGTGCCACGTATCAGTGCCATGTATCAGTGTCCACCAGTGCCAGGTATCAGTGCCACATATGATTGCCACGAATCAGTGTCCACCAGTGCCATGTATCAGTGCCACGAATCAGTGTCCACCAGTGCCACGAATCAGTGTCCACCAGTGCCACGTATCAGTGCCACGAATCAGTGTCCACCAGTGCCACGTATCAGTGCCACGTATCAGTGCCATGAATCAGTGTCCACCAGTGCCACTTATCTGTGTCCACCAGTGCCACTCACACAGACCAAGCAGAGATAATGGAATATATATATACCATTACATATATATATATATATATATATATATATATATATATATATATATATAATGGTATATATATTCCATTATAGGCATGGCTGCAATGTGGGGAATGCCTGGCTAATCTCTTTCTTCTTCCTGGAAATCTGATAACAAGTCGTGTCAATTAAGATAAGGAGGCGACTCCCATTGAAGTATATAGGACAGGTCGGATCACAGGTCGCCTCAAAGTAGTACAGGACCCTTTTCTGAAGTCGGAGCAACTTCAGTAGTGCCAATTAAGACGGCACTGATTGATTAACATTGCTTTTGTTATGTCAAGCGACCTGGGGCGACCTGGGGCAAAACAAGTTGCCTCACAAGTTGCGCTAGTGTGAATGGGCTCTAATTGTCATTCAAAGTGTGAGAGCGCTGAAAGCTGAAAATCGGTCTGGGCAGGAAGGGGGTGAAAGTGCACTGTAGGCAAGTGGTTAACACAGGGCAAAAGGGGCAGCTGCACTGTAGCCCTCTAGTCATTGTTGTGGGGCCCAAAGCAACTGCCCCTTGAGCCCCCAAATAGTTGATAAGTGGATTTAAGAGGGCCCAAGAACATTTTTCACCCAGGGTCCAATCAAGAATAAAGACGGCCCTGGTTAGAATTTGTATTATAGCAAGAAAAAAGCAGCTAAGTACAGGAAAACGAGTGGCAGAAGAGACTTGTTTGGGCTAAAGAACACAAGGAATGGGCATTAGACCAGTGGAAATCTGTGCTTTGGTCTGATGAGTCCAAATTTGAGATCTTTGGTTCCCACCACCGTGTCTTTGTGCGCCGCAGAAAAGGTGAACGGATGGACTCTACATGCCTGGTTCCCACCGTGAAGCATGGAGGAGGAGGTGTGATGGTGTGGGGGTGCTTTGCTGGTGACACTGTTGGGGATTTATTCAAAATTGAAGGCATACTGAACCAGCATGGCTACCATAGCATCTTGCAGCAGCATGCTATTCCATCCGGTTTGCGTTTAGTTGGACCATCATTTATTTTTCAACAGGACAATGACCCCAAACACACCTCCAGGCTGTGTAAGGACTATTTGACCAAGAAGAAGAGTGATGGGGTGCTGCGCCAGATGACCTGGCCTCCACAGTCACCAGACCTGAACTCAATCGAGATGGTTTGGGGTGAGCTGGACCGCAGAGTGAAGGCAAAAGGGCCAACAAGTGCTAAGCATCTATGGGAACTCCTTCAAGACTGTTGGAAGACCATTTCAGGTGACTACCTCTTGAAGCTCATCAAGAGAATGCCAAGAGTGTGCAAAGCAGTAATCAAAGCAAAAGGTGGCTACTTTGAAGAACCTAGAATATGACATATTTTCAGTTGTTTCACACCTTTTTTTTTATGTATATAATTCCGCATGTGTTAATTCATAGTTTTGATGCCTTCAGTGTGAATCTACAATTTTCATAGTCATGAAAATAAAGAAAACTCTTTGAATGAGAAGGTGGGTCCAAACTTTTGGTCTGTACTATATATATATATATATATATATATATAAAAGTACAGTAAAACTACAGGAAAGGGCACTGGGGGGGCAAACTAATATCAATTTATTTTATTTTGTAATGAAATCAGTGTGTTTGTGTTTTTTAATTTGCCACCGGTTCCACCCCCCCTGCGAGCATCACGTCGCAGGAGACGGAAGCCGGGGCTCACAAGCATCGGGCGGAAGATCCGGCCGCCGTATGCCGAAGGGACACATCGCTGGATCCCGGCGACAAGGTAAGTAACCTCTACAAGAAACCAGCGATGCTCCCTGGCGGTACCCCGAGTGGGGCTCAGGGTTACCGCTTATGGCAGTGAAATCCCACCCCGAGCCACACTCGGGAATACCGCCACAGAGGTTAAGAACTCAATGGCAGCCTGTATACTGTCTTACTAAAGGTTTCTTTTAGCTAATCAGGGGTCAAAGAATCATTTTATTTTCAGTGGAGTTTTTCACATCTATACAAAGAAGGCAAAAAAATCAGATTGTGGATATCCAATTCTATAAAAAACTATAAAACAGATTTGATGTTTAGTGTATTTTAAAGAGTAAAAAACATTCCCCTCTGAGTAATCTCTGTACATTGCAGGGATTTTAACAAATTTTGTTGCAGAATCCTACCGTTGGTTATTCTGAAGAAATATCGGTTAGTTTGTCTGTGTCTATGTGCGGAAGGAATCTGTAGGGTCTGCATCTCTTTAGACATGATTTCCCTTTGGGAGTATCTCAAAAAGAATGACATTTTTGTTACATGCCCAAAATCTGACCTGTGTCTTAGTGCAGACTTCTGGAAGAATCAGTAAACCAAAGAACACCTCCAGGATGCCATATGGCATTGCATTTTACAAAAAAAGACAGCGCTGCAGATTGAAAAGGAAAGGTAAATTTTTTTAGTAACGTTTAACCCCTTCCCGACCGCCCACCACCTTTTTACTGCGGCAGTGCTGCCTCCCTGCTCAAACTGACGTAGACCTACGTCAGTCGTGCGCCTGCAGCTAGGGGGCGAGCATGCGCCGCCAGTGGCGCGCTTCCACACCCACTCGGCAGTGGGGACTCCGATGCACGGGGCTGGGGGCTCCGATTGCTTCCTGACACCCGCGATCGCTCCCCGCTGAGAGAGAAGGACGGTTGGCTGTTGTAAACACAGCCGACCGTTCTTCTCTCTGGAATGATCACAGAGCTCCTGTGATCCTTCTATATAGGATCGCATGTCTCTATGATCATTTCAAAAGCCACGCCCACCACAGTTAGAATCACTCCCCTAGGCTCCCATTTAACCCCTTGATCACCCACAATGTTAACCCCTTCCCTGCCAGTGTCATTATTACAGTAACAGTGCATATTTTTAGCACTGATTACTGTAGTAATGTCACTGGTCCCCCCAAAAGTGTCAAAAATCTCAGTTAGGGGTCTGATCTGTCCGCCGCAATGTCGCAGTCCCGCTGAAAATCGTTGATAGCTGCCATTACTAGTAAAAAAAAAACAAAAGAATAAAAATGACATGTCTTTCCCGTAGTTAGTAGACGCGATAACTTTTCCGCAAACCAATCAAAATACGCTTATTGTGATTTTCTTACCAAAAATATATATCAGAAAAAAATTGGCATAAGATGTTAAAAAATTTAGATTTTTTAAGTTTTTTTTTTTTGAGAATGTTATATAGCAGAATGTGAAAAATATATATATTTTTTTCCAGAATTGTCGCTCTTTTTTTGTTTATAGCGCAAAAACAAAAATTGCAGAGGTGATCAAATACCACTAAAAGAAAACTCTATTTGTAGTAAAAAAAGCACACCAATTCTATTCAGGTACAGCGTCGCACGATCGTGCAATTGTCCATTAAAGTAACGCAGTGCCAAATTGCAAAATATGGCCTGGTCATTAAGGGGGACAATCTTCCGGTCCAGAAGTGGTTAATTACATTATTACTTGAATCGCAATTGTATACATTATTGTTTTTTTTTTTTTTCTTGCTATGCTATTTTTTTGTCCCATGTGGAGTTATGAACTGACTTTTATAACTTTATTATTATGTGTCTTTTCATTCTGATCAAAAATACAAATTGCAAGTGATGGCTGTTTTGTGTACAAAAAAGTGTTTGAGGCACAGGATCTTTAGTGCAGAAGTAACTCTTCTCTTCCTACTGCAACTGCTCCTGGTCACCACTAGAGGGAGCTACAGGGAAGAAAAGAGACAAGCTTTGTATTGGGATAAATGAGCAGCTTGTATCTATTCTTCAGCGCCTCTAGTGGCAGCCTGGAGCTACTGCAAGTAGAAAGCACACAGTTTCCAGGCTGGAGGTCGTGTTTCTGAAACATCTACTAGGACAGATAGTTCTTGTTATTTATATTTTTAAGAAGGCTACTAGGACAAGTAATAAATAAAAACTAAGTCCTGAAAGTGATATACTTGCACACATTCACCTCTCTAATTAAATTTAAATGTAATTTAATTTAATTTAAATGTCATTTTAAATTTAAATTCAATTTAATTCATTTTAATTCATTTGTCCTTTATTTGGAGTTTTGCATGAAGTTGAATGATATGGTAGGTCTCAGTACAGGTGGAACTAACACAGAAAAAGATTTGTTTCAATATTTCTGCATAAGTTAGACCAAAGTAGACGGATCAAGGCAAAGTCTACTGTGCTATAGATTACAGCTAATAGGACACTGTATTGATGTGTTTCCTAAATTAGTTACTAGGATTGTGGAACACAAGATAGAGGCAGCTGAGTCACTCATCAATTATTGATTGAGTAGGCCACAGGTGTCAAACACAAGGCCCGCAGGCCGAATCTGGCCCTCCAGGCCATTTCATGTGGCCCTCACACCTCTCCTGCAGCTGCAGGAGAGTTCCAGCCCTCTTTTGGTCCTCCTCTAGACCTTGCACTCTCTGCTTCCCCCACAATGCCCCAGCTTCTTCCCAGCAGCAGCACAAGGTAAGTGGGGGTGTACTGTGCTGTAAGGGAGGGTGGGGAACTCTTGACTTCTGATGGTGGGGAGCTCTTGACATCTGATATAAGAGGGGGTGGGGTGCTCAGGACAACTAGTCTTACAGATTCAACCGGCCCTTTGAAGGCAATCATAATGCTGATGCGGCCCAAGAAGAATTTTAGTTTGACACCTCTGGAGTAGGCTATCAATTCAATGAAAAGGGAAAGGTGGTTATGAATTATACTACACCTAGTTTTCTTATTTTAAAATCCATAGTATTTATATTTCCATCATCGGTGTGCGCAGCTTATTGCGTTAGGGTGTGCACTTCAAAGCTCAAACACAAATGGGTATATATGTATATATACAGTAAATATGTATAAATATATACATACATATATAAATATATATATATATACACACTCATAAATAAATGTACATTTTTTAAAAATGTTTTAAAATATGGTCAGTGTGAGTAGTGTAGTGGACATGTCAGTAGTTTTTTTTTTATTCTTATTATTTTTTTTGTATTTTTGTTTTTTTTACAATTTTTATTTTTACAATTTTTTTAGGAGCCCTCTTAAAGGGGCTTTGGTGAAATATCAGCAGGGGGAATCTGCACCTGATTAGGATGGGCCCAGGCTCAAACACAAATGGGTATATAAACAGTAAATGTATATATATGTGTGTGTATATATATATATATATATATATATATATATATATATATATATATATATATATACACACACACACACACTCTTATAAATAAATATACAATTTTTTTTAATGTTTTAAAATATGGACAGTGTCAGTAGAGCAGTGGGCAGTATTTTTTAAAAATCTTTATTTTTTTTTTACGTTTTTTTTTTTTTAGGAGCCCTTTTGAGGGGGCTTTGGTGAAATATCAGCAGGGGGAATCTGCACCACACTGGGTGATTAAGGTGGGCCCAGGACCACCCGGCACCCCCCGTGTGCACGCCTAGAATTTAATATAATCACTGATGCAGGATGAAGAACTTCAACACAGGAAGTGAAGTCACCAATTTTCTGTTTTTACAGGAAGTGAAGTCCCTAATTTTCTGTATATACAGGAAGTGAGGTCACTGTTTTTCGCATATACAAGTGGCATGCAGGAGCAGAGACCACTGAGGTCTATCCCCCAGCACACGCAGTATTGTGGTACAAGTAGCCCACTTCTCTAGTATCTATTTCAATGCCATGATTTAATGCCTTGATTGATTAACCACTTGCCCACTGGGCATTTATACCCCCTTACAACCAGGTCAATTTTCAGCTTTCAATGCTCTCACATTTTGAATGACAATTACTCAGTCATGCAACACTGTACCCATATGAAATGTATGTACTTTTTTCACACATGTATGTTCTTTTGGTGGTATTTAATCACCACTGTTTTTTTTTTTTTTTTTTGCGCTACAGATGAATAAAAACTGAACATTTTGATAAAATTAATTAAATGTTCTTTATTTCTGTTATAAAAATTTGGAAATTAGTAATTTGTCTTCATACATTTTGTCCAAAATTTACACTGCTACATATCTTTTGTAAAAATAACCCAAATAAGCATATATTATTTGGTCTTTGTGGAGGTTATAGAATCTACAAGCTATGGTACTAATCATTGAAAAGTGATCACACCTAATCACATCTAATGTACTGACTGATCTCATTTTTTGAGACAAGCGAGGTCACTGCAAATACCCCCAAGTTACCCCTTTTTGGAAAGTTGAAACTCCAAGGTATTTAGTAAGAGGTATGGTGAGTTTTTTGAAGTTGCAATTTTTTCCCACAATTTTTTGAAAAATAAAGATTTTAGTTATTTTATGCTTTCACAGAATTGTCATATTAACAGGTTTTTGTCTCTCACATGGCATATGCTTACTTGCAGCTACACTCCAAAACACATTCTGCTACTCCTCCTGAGTATGGCAATACCACATGTGTGAGACTTTTACATAGCATGGCCACATACAGAGGCCCAACATGCAGGGAGTACCGTCAGGTGTTCTAGGGACATAAATTACACATCTAATTTCCTGACTTTTGTGAGGCACTGTAGTGGCACTGATGGGCACTGTAGTGGCACTGATGAGCATTGTGCTCACTCAGTGCCACTACAGTGCCTAATGGCATTGATGTGGCACAGTTGAGCACCGATGTGGCATGGATTTAACACTGATGAGCACTGTGGTGGCATGGATGTGGCATAGCTAAGCACTTATGTGGCACAGGTGAGCACTAATGTGGCATGGATGAGGCACGGATGAGCACTGATGTGGCATGGATGAGGCACGGATAAGCACTGATGTGGCATGGATGTGGCACGGATAAGCACTTAAGTCACACGGATGAATCATGGATAATCACTGATGTGGCATGGATGAGCCCTGATGTGGCATGGATTAGCACTGATGTGGCATGGATGAGCACTGATGTGGCACAAATGAGCACAGATGTGGCACAAATGAGCACAGATGTGGCATGGATGAGGCACGGGTGAGCATTGATGTGACATGGATGAGGCATGGATGAGCACTGATATGTCATAAATGTGGTACGGATGAGCACTGATGTGGCATGGATGAGCACTGTTGTGGCATGGATGAGCACTAATGTGGCAAGGATTTGCACGGATGAGGCAGGAATGTGGCATGGATGAGATGTGGGATGGATGTGGCACAGATGAGCACTGATGTGGCATGGATGGGTAAAGATGAGGCAAGGATTAGCACAGATGAGGCATGAATAAGCACAAAAGAGGCATTGATGAGCACAGATGAGGCATTACTGGGCACGGATGAGCAATGATGTGGCATGGATGAGCACGGATGAGGTATGGATGGGCATGGATGGGTACTGATGAGGCATAAATGGGCACAGATGAGCACTGATGTAGCATTGATGAGTACAGATGAGGTATGGATGAGCACAGATGAGGCATGAATGGGCACGGATG
This sequence comes from Pelophylax lessonae, assembly GCF_965119305.1. Classification (NCBI taxonomy): domain Eukaryota; kingdom Metazoa; phylum Chordata; class Amphibia; order Anura; family Ranidae; genus Pelophylax; species Pelophylax lessonae. The sequence goes on from NC_138776.1 coordinate 198,848,120, forward strand.
AGGCACAGAACAGCACTGTGGGCACTTCAGATCCAGCCCACTTGCACTGCTGCACTGGCTCACTGACAGTTGAACCCAACATGTGCCGGTTTGTTGACAAACGATCGCTCCGTCATTGGACAGAGCAATCACGTGGTAAAGGACTTCTGTCATTGGCCTTTTACCCCGATCTGTAATGCGCTGGGTCTGGAGGACCCAGCGATCATGGACACTTCTGGATGCGTGCCCCATGGGGGAAGTCAATGTACGCCTTCGAAAAAAACACACCACAAAGTCCTACAAGGTATACAAGGCTTTCCCCTTTAATCCAATAGAGGGAACTGATTCCACCAATCTACAATACACTATAAACACCAAACTTAGGATGGATACAAGCTCAACCCCCTCCTCTATATTGTTTAATTATAAAAGAGTTCTAGAGGGTACTTTAAGATACATGTAAAGGAAATACCATGAAAATACACATAAGTTGCTGACTCCCATCCATGTACAAAATGCATCCTTTATTGAAAATGTGTAAAACCAACATACAACATACATAAATGACACCACATTTATATTATATTTCCCCATGTGAAAGAGTAAGGGGTACATAGAACCTTTACTTATTCAAGAAAAAAAGTGTAAAAACACATAGAGAAAGTTTATGACAAAAAAAACAAAACATACATCCTTTGCCAATATGTCACTGCCCAGCGATATAGACCATGTCAAGCACAATGCCCACCATGATTGATGGTATAGATTTTTTAGAAGACCTCACTTTCTTGATTTTTGTATGAGATTCCCTCCTAAAATTCATACCAGACCTAAAGTCTCTGGTATAGAATTTGGAGGGGACCTCATGCTTCTTTTTTTTTTTGGGGGGGGGGGGGCCTCGCTTTTTTCTTTCATTTTTTTTGTGGGGTTCACTCTGAAAATGTATTTATTTATAATATAATTTTGAGGGGACACCATGCAATTTTTTTTTTTTTTGCATGGGGCCCCCTTTAAAATTCATACTAGCCCTGGAGGACAAATCCTTTAACTGCTTCCCACCCATGCCATTGTAAAATGGCAGCCGGGCGGGAACCCTATTGTTCTGGGAGCACATCATATGACATCCTCCCGAGAACGGGCCGTGCTCTGGCATGATCTGTCAATAGCTGCCGGAATCATGTAACTGCTGTAAACAAACACAGCAGACCACGGAACAGTTGTAAACAATGAATGGCTTCCTTTCATAGCATTTATTGTATGCTAGCTGTGATTGGGCACAGTGATCACATTGTACAGACAGAGCCATTCACAGCCTATTTGTTCCATGTGATTAGCTGTGGCCAATCACAACACACTGTCCTTCAGTAAGAATATTTGCCTATAGCAGTTAAATTCACAGCTAAAAGCAAGCATAGTATGTATGTAGTACTGCCCCCGTAAGGACTGCCAGAGTCAGGCTTTCCAGGTCCCCCTGGGCTACCAGCATACAGTTCTTTTGTTCTCCTTCCTCTGGCTCGTTTCAATAATCAGTCCAGGGGTATTTGGTTGTTTGTGTTTTACTATAAATTAGGGATAGGAGAAGGGAATATTGGGATACTTCGAATTAACAATACACAATGTTGGATGACTTCTATCTTCATGTACAGCCAGGCTGTTAATTCCCCCTGGCACTAAAGATGAATTCGAATTAAGTCTATTTGCCTTAGACTACTTGGTGTCGTCACCTGTCACCCCATCAGTGATCGTCATCTCTCACCCCATCAATCATCATCACCTGTCACCCCATCAGTGATCGTCATCTGTCAACCCATCAATCATCGTCGCCTGTCACCCCATCAGTCATTGTCATCTGTCACCCCATCAGTCATCGTCACCTGTCACCCCATCAGTCATTGTCATCTGTCACCCCATCAGTCATTGTCACCTGTCACCCCATCAGTCATCGTCACCTGTAACCCCATCGGTCCTCGTCACCTGTCACCCCATCAGTCTTCGTCACCTGTCACCCCATCAGTCATTGTCACCTGTCAACCCATCAGTCACCGTCATCTGTCAACCCATCAGTGACCGTCACCTGTCAACCCATCGGTCACCTGGCACCCATCAGTGATCATCCGCAGTCAACCGTCACCCGACGCACAGCCCATCACAGCCAGCATGTCAAAAAGGATGTACAGCAGCGAGGAGGCCCTTCAGGTCCTCTCCATGACTGATGAGAGCACCGGGGAGCTCTCATCAGTATCCGAATCCAATTCTGATCCCCGATTCGGAATTTGAAATCGATAATAGTAGCGGATCGGAGATGGACTCGGACTATTCCTGTACACTTTCCTTTATAGAATGTATTTTGGGGTGCAATTTTTGCTATATACATGCAACCACTTACCGACTATATACGTTGGCCATTTAAAGCTAAATACTGGGGTTATGGCAACAGATAGCTGCCATAACCCCGGTATTTTTTTAAACGGCGGGCGGTTGGCTTTCAGATAAGGGTGGTCCCAATGGCGGATTCGCCGTGCAATTACCCTTACGGTGCAGGGGAATAGGTGCCCCCCCCCCTCCCGCCGCGTCTCAGACGTTTTCCCAGCTTACCGGACCCGCCAGCAGCAGGGAAAACTATCTGGTCCTGGATCCTCAGAGACAGGAAGTCGAGTGAGGGCAAGATGGCCCTCACTCGACTCTATGGTCTTGGAGGACCGAAGCTACATCAAAAGCCGTTGCTTAGCAACCGTTTTAAAGGGCCGTTTTTTTTTTTTTTTTTCTTTTTTTCTTTTTCAACAATTTTTTTTTTCTGTTTTAGTGTAGTTGTGAGGTGTGAGGTCTTTTTGACCCCAGATCTCACAATAAAGAGGACCTGTCATGCCTATTTCTATTACAAGGGATAATTACATTCCTTGTAATTGGAATATCAAAATGATCAAAATTTTTTTTTTTTAAAACTGTGTAAAAATAAAAAATGAATACATAAAATAAATATCTCATTACCTCCACTACCCATCACCCCCCCCCCCCCCCCTCTTGCTACCCCCCATTAGTCCTACTCTTTGATTCCCTGAGGACAGAAGCCATCAGAATTGATAACATTGCCTTTGGAAATAGCATTTCCATTGAATAAACACATTGCACTACCCCACCATCATTCAATGATGGATATGCTGTCCCCCCCGGTAATATATATTATGCTATACTGTGAATGAGGGGGGATAGCTGCAAGCATTTATGGAATATCTTGATTGACTCCTAAAGTTAGTCTGGAGTGCCTTATACTCTGTTACCATTTGTTTCCACTTTCTAACCGGATATGGAACTCCAGGATTGTATATGGTAGGCAGATGGGAGGTGGGGGGGCTGCATGGGGGGAGACTCCCTTGGGTGCATTATATTGTATTTATTTTTATTTTTTTTCTTTCTTTGGTTAATTTGATTGCAATACCTGTAATGTTTGTAACTTTTACTGGTATGACTTAGGGGAGAAACTGAGTTGCAATATAGATCTGACCTGGTGGATATCCCGGTCGGGGAATAGAATCCGGGGATCCGTTAGGACCTTGAGAGAGGCCGGCAATGGCGGAATGGCCTGGGCGCCCTACCGTCTCTCTATGCATTAGCATTCTATTATTTATGGCTTTTTTTTGTTTATATATAGGAGGACTGAAGCTTTCTTAAGCAATATATATAGTAGGGCCTCTTAGAAGAAAAGGAATTGGGATACCTGGGGTGGGAATGGGGTAGTCTAGGGGGCTCTCTTGCATGAGGGGGACTTTACGTACATTTCTTGAGGGAACGTCTCAAACAGGGATATAGGGGGGCCTCTCTAATGCCAGTGGTGGTGATAGAGAGGCAGCTCATTTTCTCTCCCTCTTTATTTTTTGTTTCCATTTCTTGTATTATCTTATTTTCTTCTTACGGTGCATTGGGGATTGATTGATGATGCCCTCTGTTTTGAAATATGCTGTATTTTTTTTTTTTTTAAAGTGCCATGTATTGTATTGTTTATTGCTTTATTATTTAATTGGCTGAGCTGGGTAGGCGGGGATGGGTCTCTGTACTTACTCATCCCTCCCTCTCCATCCACCCCCCTCCTTAGGCTAGCGCACTGTGTGAGAATCATTCCTCAGTGCGCTTTTGCAGGTTTTCTGCTTATTTAGTCTCTTTTTTTTCTTTTAAATCTTTCTCTTTTTTTTTTTTTTTTATTGTTTCTTCATGGACGCATTAAAGGTGTGGTCCTTAAATATAAAAGGGTTGAATATCCCCGAAAAACGCAGGCTGTTGCTTAATGACCTTAGACATCGTAAAATAGACGTAGCCTTTATTCAGGAAACTCATTTTAGGGATGACCGACTTCCAGTTTTGAGAAACTGTCATTACCCATTCACATATCATTCCACTAATGCTATGGCAAAATCTAGGGGAGTGTCCATATTGATCTCCGCCAAGATACCATGGACACATACTGAGACTTGTAGGGATTAATATGGTCGGTATCTGTTTCTCAAGGGCAAGGTGGGAGATATTGTGGTTACTTTTGCCACATTATATGTCCCCAACGATAAACAGGATCATTTCGTCACTCGCACCTTGTCCAAATTATCGGCTTTCGCAGAGGGGGTATTAATTGTTGGAGGTGACTTCAATATACCCTTAGTACCTGTGGTGGATACGTCGGCGGGTCGATCTTCGATTTCCCCCCGCACCCACAAATGAATCCTGCAGGCACTACACAACTCCCAATTGGTGGATGTGTGGCGTCTGCAACATACTGGGGAGAGGGACTATACGTTCTACTCGAACCCTCACAGCTCCTACTCGAGGATAGTTTTTTTCTTGATCCCACACCGCCATTTACATGCAGTTAAGTCGACCTGTATTGATCCCGTTACATACTCGGACCACGCGGCTATTTCCTTAACTTATGCCCTTTCTGAGGCTCTTACTGCGGGCACACGGTATTGGCGTCTCAATGAGAGTCTGTTACAATTACCGACGGTCATAGAAGAGGTATCCAAAGAATTGGATGCTTACTTCGCTATTAATGGGATGACGGATTGCAACCCGGGTGTCGTTTGGGAAGCACACAAGGTGGTAATCAGGGGGATTTTAATAAAAAATGGTGCTTGGATTAAGAAAAAGAGCTGCGGGACCTTGAATTCCCTCTTGACCAAAATACATGATCTGGAGCTACTCCATAAGAGATGACAAGATTTAGTCCTAGAACAGGAGTTGACTTTTTTACGCAAACAGGTCAACGATCTCTTATATTCTAAAGCTAGGGCAGACTTACAGAGGTGCCGCCAACACACATATATTTCAGGGGACAAGTGTGGAAAGCTTCTGGCACGGACAGTCCGGGAACAACGGAAGGCTGCTTACATCCCTCACATTTTCTCTGCCTCAGGTCAGAAAATGTCTCTCCCACAACATATCTTGAGGACATTCCATGACTTTTACGCATCTCTTTACGACCTGCAAGATAGACGGATACCATTATCCCAAATGGAGGAGTATATTGCTACCTCTCAACTTCCAAAGCTCTCGCTGGAAGTTCAGTGAGAGCTGGAGGGACCAATATCTCTGGAGGAGCTGAGTGCTGCACTCAACTCCTTCAGGGTAGATAAAGCTCCTGGTCCTGATGGACTTACGGTTCATTATTACCGGACATTTTTCCCTATTCTGGGGCCTCATATGATCGCTCTTTTCAATGGGTTGGGCTCCAGTGCTTCCTTACATTATGATACTTTGAAGGCACATATTTCACTCATCCCAAAAGAGGGGAAGGACCCAGCAGCCTGCAGCAGTTATCGCCCCATATCACTCTCAAATACTGACCTAAAAATCCTTACCAAACTCTTGGCCTCACGGCTTTCACCTCATCTGGGTTCTCTGGTACATTTGGACCAGGTGGGATTCATCCCAACCAGAGAGGCCAGGGATAATACCACCAAGGTACTTAATCTGGTACATATTGCATCTAAGACCACTACGCCTAGCATCTTCCTTAGTACAGACGCGGAAAAAGCGTTTGACCGAGTAGATTGGCGGTATATGTTCTCGGTCCTCCGCTATATTGGTCTAGGAATTAACATGATCTCATGGATATCTCAAGTCTACTCTGATCCCTCCGCACAAGTAAAGGCCAATGGGCTTTTGTCTGAACCATTTCGGATAGCTAACGGAACGCGCCAGGGTTGTCCGCTCTCTCCTTTACTCTTTGCCTTATCCATGGAGCCTTTCCTGTGCAAAGTCCGTCTTAATCCAGACATCTCCGGAATATGTGCGGGGAACACCGAACATAAGGTCTCTGCATATGCGGATGACCTATTATTTTATCTGACTAAACCAATGATCTCCGTCCCGAACCTCCTGCATGAATTTGATATATATGGTAGGCTATCCAACTTAAAAATAAATTATGGTAAGTCCGAAGCTATGGGCATTGGACTACCTCCAGATCTGCTCCATCAGCTCAAAGACAATTTACCATTTCGATGGACTGATACAGCCCTCCAATATCTGGGTACTTATATCCCACCCGATCTGTCTGCAACATATACGGTCAACTTTCCCCCTCTATTAGATTGCATTCGCGTACTTCTAGAAGGATGGAACCAGGGTTTGCACTCATGGTTCGGGAGGTGCAACCTTTTAAAGATGTGCATACTTCCTAAGCTGCTCTACCTACTTCAAGCCTTACCCACTACCATTCCTTCCTCTTTTTTTAAAAGAGTTCACTCTGTATTCATTAGTTTCGTATGGGCTAACAAAAAACCTCGTATCTCTCGTGCCCAACTATCCCGGCCAAAGTTAACGGGAGGCCTGGCCTTACCGGATATTCTCAAATACTATCAGGCAATACATTTGAGTAGAATCATTGACTGGAGACGTCATTCTAGCCTTAAGCTGTGGGTACACATTGAGCAACTACAGTCAGAAGTAGACCTGGGTGGAGCACCGTGGCGCAGTACCTCGCATTCTCGAGACCTTTTACAACATCCAACGATTGGACCAACCCTGAGGGTCTCATCCTTACTTATGAAATGCCCAATGTTGACCACATTTGACTCTCCCTTGACTCCGGTTTTGGGCAACCCAGCTTTTATGCCGGGTATATTGGATGGCCCACTATGGGATTTGAAAAAAAGGGAATTTTTTCAGGCCGCACACTTTTTAAAGGAAGGCAGCTGGGTTACTATCGCACAGCTCACTGACCCACAGGGGCCTTTTCGACTTCCTTTTTGGAACGTCATACAATTGAACCATTTTTTATATTCATTGCCAAATCCGGAGACATTAAGTAGAGACCTTACGCTATTTGAAGAATATTGCTCAGGTATGGAGCTCCTACCTAGACTGTTATCTAAGGTTTACTACTTATTGTCTCTGACGTCAGCAGACAGACGCTTGCCCTGTCTGGAAAAATGGGAGAGAGACCTGAATTATAAATTCACAGCGAAGCAGGAACGCAATATATTTACGTTGGCTCTAAAGATTCCTGTTTGTACTAAGATCCAGGAGATTAAAATATAAACTCCTCATGAGATGGTATCGAGTCCCTTCCTTGCTTCACAAGTTCTCCCCGAATAACTCAGACCGCTGCTGGAGATGCAAGGAGGAACTGGGTACAGTATTGCATATTTTCTGGTCCTGTTCACGGTTATCTCGTTTCTGGAGTGACGTAAGTGCCTTAATTCAAGAATTCACTGATTGGGAGATCCCGAACAACCCCGCCTTTTTCTTGCTACATGTCTCTACCATCCCTCTTGAGAAGTATAAGAGATCGATCTTATTCCATATTCTGAACGCAGCTAAGTCCTGTATCCCTCTGTTTTGGAAGTCACACTTTCCTCCAACAATTAGTGATTGTATTCGCAAAATTGAAGAAGTAAATAAAATGGAAGACCTACGCCTCTCTGCACAACTTAAAAAGGAATCATATAATAAAACATGGGGGCCGTGGAATCTCTTTATGCTTTCGGAACGGGGGCAAAACTTATTGTGCCCGGCAAAGGCCGCTGTTTCAAGTGAACAATGAGAAAATGAATGGTGCACATAATATATGTATCATGACCACATGCGTCCATTTTTTCCTTTTTTTTGGTGTGTTGTTTGTTTGTTTGTTTATCTTTTTCTTTTTTCCTTTTCTGTTTTGTTTTTTTTTTTTTTTTTCTTTTTTTCCTTACTTTAGAAAATCAAGGAGAAGACGAAATAGATATCGTAGTCTCGGCAGCAACCTAATCCTGTTGAACATTGCTTGCAAGTGTCTCATGGGCTTTGGCCCCAGCCGTGGCTGCTGCCTTGTTCTGATATGTAAGGTTTGGTATACTGTTATTAGGGCACCCATATAGGTGCACATTACTACTATTGGTTTATCACTGATGTAAGTTGTATTCATTTGACCTTGTTTGCTCTTTTCTTGGTATAAATAAAATATTTGAGAAAAAAAAAAAAAAATGAAAGCGCCCTGTCCCCGTTAGCTCGCGTGCAGAAGCGAACGCATACGCAAGTCCCGCCCACATATGTAAGCGGTGTTCAAACCACACATTTGAGGTATCACCGCAATCGTTAGAGCGAGAGCAATAATTTGAGCCCTAGACCTCCTCTGTAACTCTAAGCTGGTAACCTGTAGAAATGTTTAAAATGTATGCTATGGGGATTTTTAAGTACCAATGTTTGGCGCCATTCCGTGAGCGTGCGCAATTTTGAAGCATGACATGTTGGGTATCTAATTACTCGGCGTAACATTATTTTTCACATTATGGAAAAAAATTGGGCTAAATTTACTGTTTTGTTATTTTTTAATTCAAATAAGTGAATTTTTTTAAAACAAATTGCATTTGGAAGACTGCTGAGCAAATATGGTGTGATAAAAAATATTGCAACGATCTCCATTTTATTCTCTAGGGTCTTTGCTAAAAAAAAATATACAATGTTTGGGGGTTCTAAGTAGTTTTCTAGCAAAAAAAAAAATGATTTTAGCTTGTTAATACCAAGTGTCAAAAATAGGCCCAGTCTTAAAAGTGAATAAATGGACAACTTTGTGTAAAGTGCTACTTGGATGTTGGGACTCTGTATGTGGCTAGGCTGTGTAAAAGTTTTACACATGTGGTATCGCCATACTCAGCAGGGAATAGCAGAATGTATTTTGGGGTGTAATTTTTGCTATGTACATGCTATGTGTTCAAAATATTGCATAAATGGACAGCTTTGTGTAAAAAAAAATGCGTTTTCATTTTCTTTCCATATTTTCCAAAAACTTGTGCAAAAAAATGACATATTCAAAAGACTCATTATGCCTCTAAAATTATATGTTGGGCTGTTTGCTTTCCAAAATTGGGTCATTTTATGGGGGTTTCCATTGTCCTGGTGCTCCAAGGCCTTCAAAATTGTGATAGGTTGTCAGGAAATTATATGTGTAATTTCTGCTTCTAGAATGCCGGACGGTGCTACTTGGATGTTAGGCCTCTGTATCTGGCAGGCTGTGAAAAAGTCTCACACATGTGGTATCGCCATACTCAGGAGGAGTAGTAGAATGTGTTTTGGGGTGTAGTTCCAAGTATACATATGCTGTGTGAGAGAAATAACCTGTTAATACGTCAATTTGTAAAAAAAAAAAAATTTCATTTTGCAAAGAATTGTGGGAAAACATTACAACTTCAAAAAACTCACCATGCCCCTTATTAAATACCTTGAAATGTCTACTTTCCAAAAAGGGGTCATTTGGGGGGTATTTGTACTTTCCTGACTTTTTAGTGTCTCAAGAAATGAGATAGGCCTTCAGTACATCAGGTGTGATCAAGTGTGATACATGTTTAATGATTAGCACCATAACTTGTGGACTCTATAACTTTCACAAAGATCAAATAATATACACTTATTTGGGTTATTTTTACCAAAGATAAGTAGCAGTATAAATTTTGGCCAAAATTTGTGAATAAAAATTACTAATTTGCAAAATTTTATGACAGAAACAAAGAAAAATGCGTTTTTTTCACAATATTTTCAGTCTTTTTTTATTTATAGCACAAAAAATAAAAAACCCAGTAGTGATTAAATACCATCAAAAGAAAGCTCTATTTATGTGAAGAAAAGGACACAATTTTTTTATGGGTACAGTGTTGCATGACTGAGTAATTGTCATTCAAATTGTGAGAGCGCTGAAAGCTGAAAATCGGTCTGGGCAGGAAGGGGGTGAAAGTGCACTATAGGCAAGTAGTTAACACAGGGCAAAAGGGGCAGCTGCCCTGTAGCCCTCTAGTCATTGTTTTGGGGCCCAAAGCAGCTGCCCCTTGAGCCCCCAAATAGTTGATAAGTGGATTCAAGAGGGCCCAAGAACATTTTTCACCCAGGGTCCAATCACGAATAAAGACGGCCCTGGTTAGAATTTGTATTATAGCAAGAAAAAAGCAGCTAAGTACAGGAAAACAAGTGGCAGAAGAGACTTGTTTGGGCTAAAGAACACAAGGAATGGACATTAGACCAGTGGAAATCTGTGCTTTGGTCTGTTGAGTCCAAATTGGAGATCTTTGGTTCCAACCACCGTGTCTTTGTGCGGTGCAGAAAAGGTGAACGAATGGACTCTACATGCCTGGTTCCCACCGTGAAGCATGGAGGAGGAGGTGTGATGGTGTGGGGGTGCTTTTCTGGTGACACTGTTGGGGATTTATTCAAAATTGAAGGCATACTGAACCAGCATGGCTACCACAGCATCTTGCAGCGGCATGCTATTCCATCCGGTTTGCGTTTAGTTGGACCATCATTTATTTTTCAACAGGACAATGACCCCAAACACACCTCCAGGCTGTGTAAGGACTATTTGACCAAGAAGAAGAGTGATGGGGTGCTGCGCCAGATGACCTGGCCTCCACAGTCACCAGACCTGAACTCAATCGAGATGGTTTGGGGTGAGCTGGACCGCAGAGTGAAGGCAAAAGGGCCAACAAGTGCTAAGCATCTCTGGGAACTCCTTCAAGACTATTGGAAGACCATTTCAGGTGACTACCTCTTGAAGCTCATCAAGAGAATGCCAAGAGTGTGCAAAGCAGTAATCAAAGCAAAAGGTGGCTACTTTGAAGAACCTAGAATATGACATATTTTCAGTTGTTTCACACTTTTTTGTTATGTATATAATTCCGCATCTGTTAATTAATAGTTTTGATGCCTTCAGTGTGAATCTACAATTTTCATAGTCATAAAAATAAAGAAAACTCTTTGAATGAGAAGGTGGGTACAAACTTTTGGTCTGTACTATATATATATATATATATATATATATATATATATATATATATATATTTATATATATATATATATATATAAGTACAGTAAAACTACAGGAAAGGGCACTGGGGGGCAAACTAATATCAATTTATTTTATTTTGTAATGAAATCAGTGTGTTTGTGTTTTTTACTTTGTAATTTGCCGCCGGTTCCACCCCCCCCCCCCCCCTGCGAGCGTCACGTCGCAGGAGACGGAAGTCGGGGCTTACAAGCATCGGGCGGAAGATCCGGCCTCCTTATGCCGAAGGGACACATCGCTGGATCCCGGCGACAAGGTAAGTAACCTCTACAAGGATCCAGCGATGCTCCCTGGCGGTACCCCGAGTGTGGCTCAGGGTTACCGCTTATGGCAGTGAAATCCCACCCCGAGCCACACTCGGGAATACCGCCAGGGAGGTTAAGAACTTAATGGCAGCCTGTATACTGTCTTACTAAAGGTTTCTTTTAGCTAATCAGGGGTCAAAGAATCATTTTATTTTCAGTGGAGTTTTTCACATCTATACAAAGAAGGCAACAAAATCAGACTGTGGATATCCAAAACTATAAAAAACTATAAAACAGATTTGATGTTTAGTGTATTTTAAAGAGTAAAAAACATTCCCCTCTTAATAATCTCTGTACATTGCAGGGATTTTAACAAATTTTGTTGCAGAATCCTACCGTTGGTTATTCTGAAGAAATATCGGTTAGTTTGTCTGTGTCCATGTGCGGAAGGAATCTGTAGGGTCTGCATCTCTTTAGACATGATTTCCCTTTGGGAGTATCTCAAAAAGAATGACATTTTTGTTACATGCCCAAAATCTGACCTGTGTCTTAGTGCAGACTTCTGGAAGAATCAGTAAACCAAAGAACACCTCCAGGATGCCATATGGCATTGCATTTTACAGAAAATTACAGCGCTGCAGATTGAAAACGAAAGGTACATTTTTTTAGTAACATTTAACCCCTTCCCGACCGCCCGCCGCCTTTTTACTGCGGCAGTGCTGCCCCCCTGCTCAAACTGACGTAGACCTACGTCAGTCGTGCGCCTGCAGCTAGGGGGCGGGCGAGCATGCGCCGCCAGTGGCGCGCTCCCACCCCCACTCAGCAGTGGGGACTCCGTTGCACGGGGCTGGGGTCTCCGATTGCTTCCTGACACCCGCGATCGCTCCCCGCTGAGAGAGAAGGACGGTTGGCTGTTGTAAACAAAGCCGACCATTCTTCTCTCTGGAATGATCACAGAGCTCCTGTGATCCTTCTATATAGGATCGCATGTCTCTATGATCATTTCAAAAGCCACGCCCACCACAGTTAGAATCACTCCCCTAGGCTCCCATTTAACCCCTTGATCACCCACAATGTTAACCCCTTCCCTGCCAGTGTCATTATTACAGTAACAGTGCATATTTTTAGCACTGATTACTGTAGTAATGTCACTGGTCCCCCCAAAAGTGTCAAAAATCTCAGTTAGGGGTCTGATCTGTCCGCCGCAATGTCGCAGTCCCGCTGAAAATCGCTGATAGCTGCCATTACTAGTAAAAAAAAACAAAAGAATAAAAATGACATGTCTTTCCCGTAGTTAGTAGACGCGATAACTTTTGCGCAAACCAATCAAAATACGTGATTTTCTTACCAAAAATATATATCAGAAAAAAATTGGCATAAAATGTTAAAAAATTTAGATTTTTTAAGTTTTTTTTTTGAGAATGTTATATAGCAGAATTTTTAAAAACATATATTTTTTTTTTCCAGAATTATCGCTCTTTTTTTGTTTATAGCGCAAAAACAAAAATTGCAGAGGTGATCAAATACCACTAAAAGAAAACTCTATTTGTAGTAAAAAAAAACACACCAATTCTATTCAGGTACAGCGTCGCACGTTAAATTCCATTAAATTAACGCAGTGCCGAATTGCAAAATATGGCCTGGTCATTAAGGGGGAAAATCTTCCGGTCCAGAAGTGGTTAATTACATTATTACTTGAATCGCAATTGTATACATTATTGTTTTTTTTTTTTTTTTTTCTTGCTATGCTATTTTTTTGTCCCATGTGGAGTTATGAACTGACTTTTATAAGTGTTAGGCCGCAGGCCTTTATTTGTGGGAGGAGCTAGTGTGCCTTTAAGACGCTGCTCCTCCCCTCCCCGCCTGCCGCGTCACTCGCTGTCACCGGACAGCCGAACTTCCGGTCCTCCAGGCCCGCAGGATGTGTAGCAGGCCCGCTGACACCGCCGACCCGGCTGACACCGCCGACCCGGCTGACACCGCCGATCCGGCTGACACCGCCGACCTGGCTGTCACCGCCGACCCGGCCGACACCGCCGACTCTGCTGGCTCCGCTGACTCCACGGACTCCCCGCCACTGCCGCCGCCGGTTCCCGCCGGCCTGCCTCCTGCTTGCCTCCAGCCTCCTGCACCATCATCCTCCGCTCGGGCGGCCCGTCCATTCATCCGGCCGCCGGGCGACAGGTACCGCTTGGGGGGGGGGAGGGGGGGGTTCCTGGGTTTCCTGCGGGGGCTTGATTTCTGCCTTGCCTGCTCCAGGCCACGGCTACCACATACGTGGGTCTCCGGGGGGGGTCTTGTTCTGCCTTGCCTGCACCAGGCCACGGCCCTGCTTCTTACTACTTCTGTCTTTATCTCTGTTACTAGCTGTGTATTTCCATGCTGTTACTATTGCCACTATGTGTACTGGCCCTGCCTATGGACGCTGCTTGTTACCATGGGTACTACTCTAATACTATTTTGACCAGGAGTACTGCACTGCTAATACCTTTTGCTACGGGTTGTTACCCCTATACTATTGTTACATGGGCTCTGCTTCCTAATACTGTTGTTATTAGGGGTACTGCTACTCCGCAATACTACTTTGATATGAGTATTGCTACTAAAAAAAAAAAAAAAATAAACTATTGTTACTATAGGCATTGCTACCCTGAATTCTATTGTTACTATGCGTACTACCCTGGAAACATTATTTTGTCATGGGTACTGCCGCAATGTACCGCTACGCTACTGTTACTGCTGTTACCTCTTGGACCATTGATATACATGCCGCTACACGACCATACTGTCATTACCACAACTAACTGTGTTCCGATTCACTGCATGCCGTTACTGTGTGCACCTCGGCGGACATATACTGCTACAGTTTTTCATTCACGACCGCACGCGCCACTGCCTTGCACCTACGGATGCTCTGCATTCCTTTACCTTACGTGCACTATTGCCATACATGCCGTCGCGCATGTCACTACGGTGGGCGCTACCACACGGCCACGCTACATCATTGTTGTTACTACTCCCACCATAATACTGCATACACTAATTTCATCTCTACCTACGCTGTTACTACCGCGGTGCTACGGTTACACTGCTACACTACATGACTACCAATTACGTATATATTGCCGCTGTTCACACTACTACACTACTTAGGCTACCACCGTATACTACTACTACTTCCTCGTTGGTATGTTGCACTACCCCTTCATCAAGCCTCTGCATAGGGTTAGAGAACTGGCTATTTAGGGCTAGGCGCTGGCCTTAGTCTCCCTGGTAGCTGGTCCCGCGAGGCCAACTCCCCAATCTCAACACGGAGATTTTCGCCCTCGGGCCAAATCATAGTTAGTGCCTCGCATCCACCCATCTCTTGGGGTTATAGTTAGGGCCTCACCTGTCACGGCCACACGTTTTAAATCTTTTACCGTCACCGAGAGGCCAACCCCCCGCCACCACGCTAGTGGCTCGTGCCCCACGCCCAAATCATAGATAGAGCCTCTCACCTGCCGCTTGGCAACTAGCAGGGCCTCACCTGTCACGGGGTAGTCAGCTTTCGCCTCGGCACTAGTTAGCCAGCCAGTTCTGTTTTAGCTCAACGGTGTTTGCTTAACCAATTTTCCTTTGTGTGTTATTTTCTCTTTCAGCATGTCTCAAGCAGTCATCGTAGGTGAAGGGTCATCTCTCCCAGGCACACCCGCTAGGCCTACCACCCCTGTGAGAACTGGTGCCCTCGGGGAATTTCCGAGAACCTTCCACGCCGGGCCCCCCTTTTGAAGACCCTGGTCCATCCCCAGGTTTTCGTCTGTTGGGCGCCTCAGGGGCACCCCCCTTTTTTCAGCTAGGGCCAGTAGGCTGAATTCTGCGAACGGTTCTCAGCACATCCCGGGGATCCCGGACTGGGTTCCAGCTCTCGGGGGGGGGGGGGGGGGCTAGGACGGTCTTTTAAGGGACGCTAGACACCATCTCATGATCACTGCAATCAACAGTGTCAGTCTGTCCAAACTGGAAGCGCTGTCCATCCCACATGGTCCCACTTCCCTCCAAGCCACTACAGGCACTCGCTCCAACAGCTGACAGAGTAGGCCCCCAGCCTCGCCTTTTCCTCCCCTTCTGCTTCCCCAGTCCTTACCCCGGCACACATGGTCCCCCCCAGCCCTCCGCAAGGACATCTTAGAGGGGTAGGACATGTTTCTGGTTTCCTTACTGTCTGCCTCCCCAGACGGTGTAGGAAACCGGGTGTACTATTACGGTGTTTTGGCCTTAATGATGAAGGCCAGAGACCCTAGATTCAACAAGCTTCCATTCCAGGTTTTATCCTAGCCTCCGGCATCTTCAGCGTTGCGTGCTCCGTGCGTCTGCAATGCCGATAGGTATTAGGTTTCACCTTCTCGTAAGTGGTTGTCTTAGGCCGCAAGTACGGGGGTTTTCTTGTTCTTCGACTTCCACAAGTCTGCATCAGCAAGCTGTGGCAGCTTGGCCCAGGTTAACGTCCGTTCTCACTGGAGCCTCTTGGGCTCGGTTCTATTTTTCAGGTATTTCCACAGGCTTAGTGCCCCCGTTGGGCAGTCTGCTCTTCCACCTCTCATACTGCCGACCTGTGCTCCTCGGAGGCCGATCCCTCCTTTCCTGGTTCCTCATGGGGGAGCTAGGGAACCTGTTCGACGTAGCCAAGGGACAGGCTTGGTCGTCCCGTCATTTATCTGGCTCAATTATGCGGTAACAATAACCTTATGGAGGTGCCCGTTGTTTTAGCGCCTGCAGACTACTGCACGTCCGTTCCATATGCTTTGGGCAGCGCGCGTTCCAATAAACATCTTGTCATTAATCTGTCTGCTCTTCGTTTGTCCACTACCCGAGCCTGAATTACGCTCATTCTACCTACCAATTCTCTCTTTACTATCGCCCTGATTGATGCCATCCAAGCTACTTGAAGGCAGGTAGGGCCGCATGGCTCAGTTAGTCTTTACTCCATGCCTTTGAATTGTTACCCATTCGTCCCTCCTTGTTCATGGTGTCAAGGGCAGAAGAATGTTCCTTGCTGTTAGTCTCACGTTCGGGGCCTTGAGTAGCCCGTGAAGTTTCAACACTTGCTGAGACTCCCTGCTGGTTCCTCCTCCTTTTCTCTAGATGCCCCACGGTGTTACATCACGTGGATGTTTTCCTGTTGGTCGTACTTAGCGTCTGCTACCCTGTCAGTCTCCAGGCGCTGTTGCACTGTCACTACCTTTAAGGCGTCCCCCTGTCGCTTGTCAGGACCACTGTACCCACCTCTAGTCTAGTCCTTTTAGGCGTCACACTCGTGCCACACCACGCAGTCTAGTCTCCCTGTGGTCAAGCTCGGGCGTTCGCAAGGAGGTTAGTCAAGTTCCACAAGTTGGTATCTTACTCGTAAGGATCTACAGTCTGGTTGGTTCTTTGAACTCCGCAATCTGCATTATTCCCCTTGGTAGTTCATTCATTTCCAGGCTGTTGGGCTTATCATGGACCCTCCAGATGAACTTGGTCGTTCAGACTCCCCGGCTAGGGTAGACCTGACCATGTGATTGGTTTTCCTGGTACACTAGCATGGGGTCTTCTTGTTCATTCCACCGTGATCCGCCAAATCCTCAGTTTTCTGGACAGACGCAGCCGCCATTTCCGGGTTGCAGCACATTAACACTTCGTTAGGTGTTGATGGCCGGTAGAGTCTCTTGGCTTTCTGCCTCCCGCGAGACTTCGGCCTTATTAGGTTTTCACCTGATAGTGGCGGCGGTTTGCATGGGGCATTCCTGGCCAGGAATGGCTGCGAAGTTAGTGTCAACTTGGCGGCCGACATTTGAATCTAGTAGGGCTGTTCATCTTCTTGATCTTTATGAGGCTGGTTCGCTGGCTGACCTGGTTGACGGCCACCAGTCAGTTCTTCCTCTTCTGCGAACATATCACAAGTCCCTCAAGTTCGTCAAGTTGATCCCGGGCTAGCCTGGTTTGGCTCAGTGTCAATTTTCTCGGGTACCGTATCTACGAACACCAGGAGGACTCACGACAGAGCATGACCATCTTCCAAGGTCCTCAGTTGAATTCGTCTTACACGGTCGTTCAGTCAACCATGGTCGCTTCGCTGTTTTTGCCACCTTTCAGCTCAGACTACCATATAACTCGGACAAACTTTACTTTGTCTGGCGTGCGAGCCACACTTTGACGTCTGCTCCAAGCCTTTCTCCTACCCTCAGGGCTTGCACGGTGAGGAAGGTATTGGGTTGGTAGGTAGATCGTTACGTGTCAACAACGTTTGCCATTGATGGGAATTCCGGACCTTCTGGCGCACTGGACTTGACACCATTCGTACCTCATACAAACCTAGTCTTCAACCTCCATTTATTTAGTCTCCATGGGTTCCTTCCCGGGTATTCACCTTTGCAACCCAGTCGGATAGGCTATCGTGCCTCCTCAAGAGGTTAGGTAGTTAGAGGACTACTGTCCTTTCACTCCGATGTTCAAAGGCCGGGCAGATATACCATCCGTTGGCATCCCCGTCTACCCGACTGAGGGTAACTGGTGCCGAATTGGAATCCTGATCATCTACCAGCAGGACACTCCCAGCCGCTCTCCGCTTTTCCCCCTGTCAGGTAGCCCCCTACCACTACTTAATGCATATTTTACATTCGCTCGTTGGGCATTGTATTACGCTGGGTCCCCTCATCGCATTCCAGTCATTCTTTCAGAACAGGGGCGGTTCAGCTGCTTCTAGAACCAGGGCGCTGGGAATCAGCTATTTTTCCACGCATACACCCCACACCCGGGGAAAGAGGTAAGGTTAGCCTTCAAGAATCTTGTATCTTAAGCTGTGTCATGAATAAGTGCGTTTACTGCTTACTTTTTGCCCTCTTTTATTTACAGGCCTACCCCCTACGTCGGTTCCGGCACACCACACCGACTTATCCATACTTGCAGTTCTGATCATCATTAATTAACCGACCACAAGTGTTAGGCCGCAGGCCTTTATTTGTGGGAGGAGCTAGCGTGCCTTTAAGACGCTGCTCCTCCCCTCCCCGCCTGCCGCGTCACTCGCTGTCACCCCACCCACCTTCACCCTTTTTATTGTTACTCCTTCCCTCGGGTGGGCCCTCTTTTATTTACAGGCCTACCCCCTACGTCGGTTCCGGCACACCACACCGACTTATCCATACTTGCAGTTCTGATCATCATTAATTAACCGACCACAACTTTATTATTATGTGTCTCTTCATTCTGATCAAATATACAAATTGCAAGTGGTAGCTGTTTTGTGTACAAAAAAGTGTTTGAAGCACAGGATCTTTAGTGCAGAAGTAACTCTTCTCTTCCTACTGCAACTGCTCCTGGTCACCACTAGAGGGAGCTACAGGGAAGAAAAGAGACAAGCTTTGTATTGGGATAAATGAGCAGCTTGTATCTATTCTTCATTGACTTTAGTGGCAGCCTAGAGCTACTGCAAGTAGAAAGCACACAGTGTCCAGGCTGGAGGTCGTGTTTCTGAAACATCTACTAGGACAGATAGTTCTTGTTATTTATATTTTTAAGAAGGCTACTAGGACAAGTAATAAATAAAAACAAAGTCCTGAAAGTGATATCCTTGCACACATTCACCTCTTTAATTACATTAAATGTAATTTAATTTAATTTAAATGTAATTTTAAATTTAAATTCAATTTAATTCATTTTAATTCATTTGTCCTTTATTTGGAGTTTTGCATGAAGTTGAATGATATCGTAGGTCTCAGTACAGGTGGAACTAACACAGAAAAAGATTTGTTTCAATATTTCTGCATAAGTTAGACCAAAGTAGACAGATCAAGGCAAAGTCTACTGTGCTATAGATTACAGCTAATAGGACACTGTACTGATGTGTTTCCTAAATTAGTTACTAGGATTGTGGAACACAAAATAGAGGCAGCTGAGTCACTCATCAATTATTGATTGAGTAGGCTATCAATTCAATGAAAAGGGAAAGGTGGTTATGAATTATACTACACCTAGTTTTCTTATTTTAAAATCCATAGTATTTATATTTCCATCATCGGTGTGCGCAGCTTATTGCGTTAGGGTGTGCACTTCAAAGCTCGAACACAAATGGGTATATATACAGTAAATATGTATAAATATATTTACATATATATATATACACACACACACACACTCTAATAAATAAATGTACATTTTTTTTAAATGTTTTAAAACATGGACAGTGTGAGTAGTGTAGTGGACATGTCAGTAGTTTTTTTTTTATTCCTATTATTTTTTTTGTATTTCTGTTTTTTTTTACAATTTTTATTTTTACAATTTTTTTTTTTAGGAGCCCTCTTAAAGGGGCTTTGGTGAAATATCAGCAGGGGGAATCTGCACCCTATTAGGATGGGCCCAGGCTCAAACACAAATGGGTATATAAACAGTAAATATATATATATATATATACACACACACACACTCTTATAAATAAATGTACTTTTTTTTAATGTTTTAAAATATGGACAGTGTCAGTAGAGCAGTGGACAGTATTTGTTTTGTATTTTTTAAAAAAATTTATTTATTTTTTTACGTTTTTTTTTTTTTTTTAAGAGCCCTTCTGAGGGGGCTTTGGTGAAATATCAACAGGGGGAATCTGCACCACACTGGGTGATTAAGGTGGGCCCAGAACCACCCGGCACCCCCCGTGTGCACGCCTAGAATTTAATATAATCACTGATGCAGGATGAAGAACTTCAACACAGGAAGTGAAGTCACCAATTTTCTGTTTTTACAGGAAGTGAAGTCCCTAATTTTCTGTATATACAGGAAGTGAGGTCACTGTTTTTCGCATATACAAGTGGCATGCAGGAGCAGAGACCACTGAGGTCTATCCACCAGCACACGCAGTATTGTGGTACAAGTAGCCCACTTCTCTAGTATCTATTTCAATGCCATGATTTAATGCCTTGATTGATTAACCACTTGCCCACTGGGCATTTATACCCCCTTCCAACCAGGTCAATTTTCAGCTTTCAATGCTCTCACATTTTGAATGACAATTACTCAGTCATGCAACACTGTACCCATATGAAATGTATGTACTTTTTTCTCACAAATATAGCTTTCTTTTGGTGGTATTTAATCACCACTGTTTTTTTTTTTTTTTTTGCGCTACAGATGAAAAAAGACTGAACATTTTGATAAAATTAATTAATTGTTCTTTATTTCTGTTATAAAAATTTGGAAATTAGTAATTTTTCTTCATACATTTTGTCCAAAATTTACACTGCTACACATCTTTGGTAAAAATAACCCAAATAAGCATATATTATTTGGTCTTTGTGGAGGTTATAGAATCTACAAGCTATGGTACTAATCATTGAAAATTGATCACACCTAATCACATCTAATGTACTGACGGCCTCTCATTTTTTGAGACAAGTGAGGTCACTGCAAGTATCCCCCCCCCCCCCCCAAGTTACCCCTTTTTGGAAAGTTGAAACTCCAAGGTATTTAGTAAGAGGTATGGTGAGTTTTTTGAAGTTGCAATTTTTTCCCACAATTTTTTGAAAAATAAAGATTTTATTTATTTTATGCTTTCACAGAATTGTCATATTAACAGGTTTTTGTCTCTCACATGGCATATGCATACTTGCAGCTACACCCCAAAACACATTCTGCTACTCCTCCTGAGTATGGCAATACCACATGTGTGAGACTTTTACATAGCCTGGCCACATACAGAGGCCCAACATGCAGGGAGTACCGTCAGGTGTTTTAGGGACATAAATTACACATCTAATTTCCTGACTTTTGTGAGGCACTGTAGTGGCACTGATGGGCACTGTAGTGGCACTGATGAGCATTGTGCTCACTCAGTACCACTACAGTGCCTAATGACATTGATGTGGCACAGTTGAGCACCGATGTGGCATGGATTTGGCACTGATGAGCACTGTGGTGGCATGGATGTGGCACGGCTAAGCACTTATGTGGCACAGGTGAGAACTAATGTGGCATGGATGAGGCACGGATGAGAACTGATGTGGCATGGATGAGGCACGGATAAGCACTGATGTGGCATGGATGTGGCACGGATAAGCACTTAAGTGACACGGATGAATCATGGATAATCACTGATGTGGCATGGATGAGCCCTGATGTGGCATGGATTAGCACTGATGTGGCATGGATGAGCACTGATGTGGCACAAATGAGCACAGATGTGGCATGGATGAGGCACGGGTGAGCATTGATGTGACATGGATGAGGCATGGATGAGCACTGATATGTCATAAATGTGGTATGGATGAGCACTGATGTGGCATGGATGAACACTGTTGTGGCATGGATGAGCACTAATGTGGCAAGGATTTGCACGGATGAGGCAGGAATGTGGCATGAATGAGATGTGGGATGGATGTGGCACAGATGAGTACTGATGTGGCATGGATGGGCACATATGTGGCATGGATGGGGCACAGATGAGC
Organism: Pelophylax lessonae; assembly: GCF_965119305.1. NCBI lineage: Eukaryota > Metazoa > Chordata > Amphibia > Anura > Ranidae > Pelophylax > Pelophylax lessonae. Next base: position 198,870,091 of record NC_138776.1, read on the forward strand.
ACTGATATGGCATGTATAGGCACAGATGAGCACTGATGTGGCATGGATGGGTAAAGATGAGGCAAGGATTAGCACAGATGAGGCATGAATCCAGCCCACTTGCATTGCTGCACTGGCTCACTGACAGCTGAACCCAACATGTGCCGGTTTGTTGACAAACGATCGCTCCGTCATTGGACAGAGCAATCACGTGGTAAAGGACTTCTGTCATTGGCCCTTTACCCCGATCTGTAATGCGCTGGGTCTGGAAGACCCAGTGATCATGGACACTTCTGGATGCGTGCCCCATAGGGGAAGTCAATGTACGCCTTCGAAAAAAACACACCACAAAGTCCTACAAGGTATACAAGGCTTTCCCCTTTAATCCAATAGAGGGAACTGATTCCACCAATCTAGAATACACTATAAACACCAAACTTAGGATGGATACAAGCTCAACCCCCTCCTCTATATTGTTTAATTATAAAAGACTTCTAGAGGGTACTTTCAGATACATGTAAAAGAAATACCATGAAAATACACATATGTTGCTGACTCCCATCCATGTACAAATTGCATCCTTTATTGAAAATGTGTAAAACCAACATACAACATACATAAATGACACCACATTTATATTATATTTCCCCATGTGAAAGAGTAAGGGGTACATAGAACCTCTACTTATTCAAGAAAAAAAGTGTAAAAAAAACATAGAGAAAGTTTATGACAAGTCCTTTAATTAAAAAACAAAACATACATCCTTTGCCAATATGTCACTGCCCAGCGATACAGACCATGTCAAGCACAATGCCCACCATGATTGATGGTATAGATTTTTTAGAAGACCTCACTTTCTTGTTTTTTGTATGGGATTCCCTCCTAAAATTCATACCAGACCTAAAGTCTCTGGTATAGAATTTGGACGGAACCTCATGTTTCTTTTTTTTTTTTCGGGGGGGGGGGGGACATCGCTCTTTTCTTTCATTTTTTTGTGTGGGGTTCACTCTGAAAATGTATTTATTTATAATGTAATTTTGAGGGGACACCATGCCATTTTTTTTTTTTTTGCATGGGGCCCCCTTTAAAATTCATACTAGCCCTGGAGGACTAATCCTTTAACTGCTTCCCGCCCATGCCATTGTAAAATGGCGGCCAGGCAGGAACCCTATTGTTCTGGGAGCACATCATATGACATCCTCCCGAGAACGGGCCGTGCTCTGGCATGATCTGTCAATAGCTGCCGGAATCATGTGACTGCTGTAAACAAACACAGCAGATCACGTGACAGTTGTAAACAATGAATGGTTTCCTTTCATAGCATTTATTGTATGCTAGCTGTGATTGGGCACAGTGATCACATTGTACAGACAGAGCCAATCACAGCCTATTTGTTCCATGTGATTAGCTGTGGCCAATCACAACACACTGTCCTTCAGTAAGAATATTTGCCTATAGCAGTTAAATTCACAGCTAAAAGCAAGCATAGAATGTATGTAGCACTGCCCCCATAAGGACTGCCAGAGTCAGACTTTCCAGGTCCCCCTCGGCTACCAGCATACAGTTCTTTTGTTCTCCTTCCTCTGGCTCGTTTCAATAATCAGTCCAGGGGTATTTGGTTGTTTGTGTTTTACTATAAATTAGGGATAGGAGAAGGGAATATTGGGATACTTCGAATTAACAATACACAATGTTGGATGACTTCTATCTTCATGTACAGCCAGCCTGTTAATTCCCCCTGGCACTAAAGATGAATTAGAATTAAGTCTATTTGCCTTAGACGACTTGGTGGACTAGCAATTATCTTCAGGACACTCTCCTCAGCAGCCTCTCTCTCTCTACTTCTAACACCCGTCCACTGACTATCCTACATGTGGGGTGGCCCCCCTCAGGTCAGGCCCCTTGACACCAGTCCCTGTACTCATGATACTCTTATTCCAGGGTCTCCAGTGTCCCCCTCTTCAGTCAGCTCTCCTGGGTCTCTGGGTTCAGCTCCTCTCATCCATTCCTCCGGCCTTCAGGATGACCTCCTGCGACCATGTGCCACTGCAACAGAGGAGGAGGCAGCCACCCCCTCCCTCCGGGGCTCTGCTCTCCAGCCAAAGACCCCGCAGCACATGTGTTCCTGGCTCTTATACAGTATCCCAGAATGCACTGAAACAACTTGCCGCTGCCAATCACCAGGACCATATCAAAGCCTATGCATTTATTTGTCAGGTTTCCTCCCACTGTCCAATATGCCTCCCTATTGGACCAGTGTGAAACACTCTCTAGACACAATGAATCACATACTGAGCACACTGAGCAGACCTCACTAACAGATCCTGCTCTCTGGTAAGTATAGAGCAATATAGATCTGCCTGCAGCCCCTCTAATAATTAGACAGAGCCAAAAACTATACTCTCCCACCAGCACCTACCTAGGAGGGTGCTACATGTAAAAAAAAAAAAAAAAAACTTCTGATTCACTCCCCAGAGTAGTACAGTGTTAATATGGTAACACTGTATTGCTCTGGTCACAGTATGTACATTTTTATTTTTTTACATACTGTCACCAGTCAGTGTCCCTGATCACCGCCACGCCAGTTATATGATGGCGCTATACTGCACTGGTAACAGTATGTGAAAATTAAAAAAAAAAAACGTGAAAAAAGCTATTTTTTTCTCTTCCTTTTCCAAAAAAATTACAAATTCAAAAAATGTGCCGTGCCTCTCACTAAATACCCCGGACTGTCTACTTTCCATAAAGGTGTTATTTGGGGGATATTTTTACTGTCCTGGCATTTTTGGGTCTCAGTACATCAGGATTGATTGATTTGCAGATATATACCATCATTTGTGGACTATATAACTTTCCTACATGCTAAATATTAAACACTGATTTGGGGTTATTTTCACCAAAGAAATGTAGCAGAATACATTTTGCCCCTAATTTATGAAGAAAGATTATTTATTTGCAAAATTTTATAACAGAAACACATGTTTTGTGTGGAAAAAAAATGATAAAAAATTTCATATGGGTACAAATTTGGCCTGGGCAGGAAGGGGGTAAAAGTGCCTGGTATTGAAATGGTTAAAGGATAAGTTTACCTTTGGGAACATGTTACATGGTGGAACATGTAACATGTTTCCACTGCTGCGGTCTGTCCCCAATGCGCCACCTCTAGTGACAGCGAGTCGGGGATCTTCTTCCCACACTTGCTGTCATGCTGTCACAATTGAAAAATAAAATTCTGTGAATAGAAAAAAAACACAATTATCACTATCCTTTCCAGCTGCCAGCTTGTAGGCTCAAGCTAGTCCATTGATGGTTCCTGTCATTGTGTAACTGCCTGCCCATACGTGTTACAAGTGGACAGCTTACACTGACAGTCTACAGAAGCCTTGCTTTGCATCTGTGATCTGCAGGCTCCTATTAAAAAATTATAAATGCACATTGTTTTACCTGCAAAAAAATGTGCATTATTATTATTTTTAAAAATCTGAACTTATCCTTTAATGGAAAAGAGTGTATATCCACTGACAATCAGCCACTGCCCAGCAATATAGATCATGTCAAGCAAGATTCCCGCCATGACTGATGGTTTGGATTTTTAGAGGAACTCCACCTACTTCTTGATTTTTGTGTAGGGTTCCCTCCAAAAATCCATACTAGATCTGAAGCATCTGGAATAGAATTTGGAGGGGACCTCATGCGTTTGTTTATTTTTTGTGTGGGACCCCCCTTAAAATTAATTCCAGACCTGAATGACAAATCTTTTAATAAAAAAGAATGGTCATCCATTGCCGAAAAGTCAGTGCCCAGTGATATACTGTCGATTATGTTAAGCATAATTCTCGCCATGATTGATGGTATACATTTTTGGGGGGACCTCTAATGAAACTGCAACCCACACTGTACCTGTGGACTTCCATCATTATACGGCTTCCTCCCAGTCGTGAACATAGAGATTAGGGATGATCGAAGTTTTGAAAAGTTTGTTTCGACCAGAACACCCGAACTTCCCGAAAGTTCTTCAGTAAAGAACATTGGTAATCAAAAAACACAATTTTGAAGCCCTAAAACCCAATAAATGCCCATAAAAAGTGCCTAGGGTTCTGGGTCATGCCCCAGGGACTATTAATCACACAAAAAAAAGTTCTTACAAATTGTCGTTTTTGATAGAGAGCCAATTATTGAAAAAATTATTGAAAAAAAAAAAAAAGAGATTTCTTTGAATTTAGTGTCTGGGGGTCTAAAAGGTGTACCTGTGAAGTTTCAGCTCTGTAGCATGTCCAGAACCAGAAAAAAAAGATTGTTTGTATTAGAATTGCAGTAGAGCAGGCATAGGGCTCCGCTATTTTCACACCCAGCCGTTTTTGTTGCAGGCGTTTATTGGGCTTTTTTTGTGGACATGTTTGGAGGCAGGCATGACATCTGAACTTCTGTGTAGGGGTATATATACACACACATATATGTATATATACACATACACACATATAGGTGTGAAAGTAGCGGAACCCTATGCCTGCGCTAATGAAATTATTTGCAGGCATAGGGCTCCGCTCCTATCACACCTATATGTGTGTATGTGTATAAATACATATATGTGTGTGTGTGTATATATACCCCTATACAGAAGTTCAGATGTTATGCCTGCCTCCAAACAAGCCTAAAAAATTCCCAAAAAAATGCCTGCAACAACACACCTGGGCATTTTTGTTGCAGGCATTTTTTTGTGCATTTTTTGGGCATCTTTGGAGGCAGGCATAACATCTGAACTTCTGCAAAGGGGTATATATACTGTGACAGGAAGTCAGGTAAATCTGTGGATGTAGTCACAGACAGGAGATACATTTCCACCTGGTTTAGAAAATTCACCAATTACTATAGGGTGTCGGTTGAAAAGGTAGCCAGGACGGCTTAAGGAAGTTGAAAGGCCTTCAGCTGTTTGGAATGAGGAAGTTAAGGCCTCTATAATTTGTCCAAAGTAAGTCTATTGATTGCTGCCTCCTAACGCTGTGTGAGCTGGGGAGAGGAGGACAGTCAGATGTGTGCCTACCAACGCTGTGTGAAGCCTGGGAGAAGGATTGCTGCCTCCTGACGCTGTGTGAAGCTGGGGAGAGGAGGACAGTCAGATGTGTGCCTCCCGACGCTGTGTGAGCATGGGAGAAAACCTCCTGGAGCGATGTGCGCTAAGGAGGGTAAAAAGTGTGAAAACTTCTCCAGGTGAGAAAATGAACTATTTCTATGTGGAAGAAATAAATGAACTGTTTGCTATGTGAAGAGACACGCAAAGGGACATGTTCAATGTGAAGAGGAAAAGGGACATGTTCAATGGACATTTGTTGTGTGAAGAAAAAACATGGACTATTGAGTGTCTGCTGTAGGATCAGCAAAGTTTGCCCAACAGTAGGTTGGAGACAGACTCCGTAGGTAGGTTCCTGTATGTGAGAAGGTAGCCGCCCACAGTGGCAAGGATTTATTTTGTGTTTTATTTTTATTTTGATGTTTTTGAGGCTTGCAGTCTGGTGAAGGAAATTGCATGAATAAACCAAACTGTTGTTTGCAACCACTTCTCGGCTATCTCCCTGTGTAACAAACCCCCTAAAGGGGTCATCCACACCCGCCACCGAGCTAATCCCTCACAATACACACACACTTATATGTATATATACACATACACACATATAGGTGTGATAGGAGCGTAGCCCTATGCCTGAAAATAATTTCATTAGCGCAGGCATAGGGTTCTGCTACTCTCACACCTATATGTGTGTATGTGTATATATACATATATGTGTCTGTGTTTATATACCCCTACACAGAAGTTCAGATGTCATGCCTGCCTCCAAAGACGTCCACAAAAAAGCCCAATAAACGCCTGCAACAAAAACGGCCGGGTGTGAAAGTAGTGGAGCCACTACCCTGCTCTACTGCAATTCTGAGACAAACAATCTTTTTTCTATGGCGGTCACCCTGACATTGAAGAGTTTGGTCACCCTGCCATAGCAGTCAGAGTCAGTTAACCCTGCACTACACTACAGTCACCCTGACACTTAACACTTTCCCTACAGAAACTAGATTATTGAATCTAACTATAGTGGAAAATAGTACACTAACTACACTAGATATCCCTTTCCTCACACTAATAATTGCTAAATGACACTTTTGAAGCAGGAGTAACAGAACTGCTTCCACTCTCTTCCACAGCCCCTGTATTACAATGCTAGAGATTTGGCGGGGCTATCTTATATACTGGGGGGCGTATTCACTACTGATTGGCCTCTGGACCCCCTAGTCACTCCAATCACATTCCTAGCATCCTCCTGCCCCCTCAATTGGCTTTTACTGATGGTTCTGGTCCAATCACTGGCTTTTAAAGCCCAGTTCCTGTCCCATTGCATTTTGGTCGGTTCTGATTGCCGAATTCCGAACTTTTTTAGCAAAAAGTTTGGAATTCGGCTGAATTTCGAACAGTCAATGTTCGGGGTGAACCGATGGTTGACCCGAACCGTTCGATCATCCCTAATAGAGATCAGATTTTCCCAGCCACCCACATACAAAGGTAGCCGACAACTTAGCTTGTATTCGTTTTGAAACCTTCCAGGATATGAACTGTTTATTCAAACACAGGCACAAAGAGATATACACTGTGGGACAATCCCCCCTCCCCCTTAGCAGCCAATCCACATACACATATACATCCCATAATAGGTTGATCTTAAGGCAGACAGAAACAATAGAAAAATGGGATACAGGCACTTACCAATAACAAACCCCACCCCACCCCACCTCACAATCTAGCAAGGTTCTATGAGAGACTCCAACAATCTTCAAGCAATCTGAAAAGTCAAATTGTTTATCTTTATATATTTCTTGAGGGATATTGTTCAGAAATATTATTGTCTCAAGTGAAAGAGGCCCTTCATTCTTTCAACACAAACCACACATATAGAACCCAGGATAACTGGGGTAACGCAAAATGCGGTGTTGTTGTACAGCGAGTCTGATTAGTGCACACTCGACTGGAGTTCTTGGTCACCCTGTGCCCCTAATAGACACAGGATGACTTACACATTTGAGAGGCCGGGGAAGCTGGAAAAGGAGTTTCTTGACCTCTCTAAAGTAATCTGGGATCCACAAGCCCCCCCCCCCCCCCCCAAAGTGACTCCTGTCACAGGACCTTACTTGTTTCTTGATTTTTGTTTGGGTTTCCCTCATAAAATCCATACCAGACCAGAAGGGTCTGGAGAAGAATTTGGAGGAGGCCTCATGCTGTTTTTTTGGGGGTATATATAAGACCCCATATAAGACCCTTACCTAGGATAAGGGTCTGATACAGATAAATGTCTGTTTTTTTTGCAAACAGAATGAAGCAGCTGGGAGCTGTCATTTTGCCAGCAATTTAAATACACATTTTTCTTTAGAGGCCTCAATCCATTTATTTCTCCTTTTTCATTTATACCAGACTTGAAGGGCCTGGTATGAATTATGGTGGAACCTCCACACTTTTTGAGTGGTGGTCCCCCTTTATTATCTATATCAGATCCTCATTTTGAATAAACATCTTGTATAAATGAGGGAATTCCTGGCTGCTTTGCATACAATCAGAACAAATCGGTAGGGAGATTTCATTTTGTCACCTTTTTCTTTGTTGTCAGTTTTACGGCAGTAGACTTTATACATTGTACAGATGTGCCACTTCTCAGGCAGGGTCAGGGCATCCCCACGCATTTCATTTAATCACTTGCAGACCACCAACCGTACATTTACTGCAGCAGGGTGGCCGCTCTGCTCCTGATCAGGTACCTAATATGTGATCTGACACTTCTGGGTCTGGGGCGCGTGCCTCCGGCGACCTGCTCCCCCTGTGATCACACATAGCGGGAGCCCAGCGGCAGGTACCGCGAACTTGATATCTGTCATCACCCGCCGATTACACAGTACTCAGGCAGAACGGCAGTCTGTCTATGTAAACAAGTTCTGTCAGAAGGGAAGGCATTGATCCTGTGTTACTACAAAGCAGGAACACAGATCTTTGCCTTCCCCTAGTCAAAGGACCTCCCCCATATTGAGTTAGCACAACCTAGGCACACGGTTAACCCTTTGATCGCCCCTAATCTTAACTTCTTCCCAGCCAGTGTCATTAGTACTGTCACAGTCAGGGCCAGCCCTACCATGGGCCCCATTGGGTCCATTGGACCCAGGCTGAACTTGGAGAGGGGCAGCAAATTGGCTCCCAAGATTTTTATTCTAGCAGTTTTGTGTGGGTTTTGTGTGAGAACATCACTCACGTGACTGTGGTGTGCGTAATGACGTCAGACATCAGCGCACTCCATCTCACACAGGGCAGGCTGGATGTTCTAGGACGGTGGGCGTGGCAGACACACGAGTGACAGTAGGACTGAGGACAGACGGTGGATGTTTGGAGGACCGGTCTGGTGGTGAGTTATGGAAGAAGATAACAGTATATATAATTATTTAAAAAAAAAATATTTATATAAAATAATGGATGTGGGGGCTTTTTGGTGGGCGTGATTTTTTTTGGGGGGGGCAGAATTTCATTCTTGGACTTGGATGTCTTGGGCCAGCCTTGGTGACAGTGCATATTTTTTAGCACTGATCACTGTATTAGTGTCACTGATCCCTAAAAATGTAATTTAGGTGTCCGATTTGTCCTCCGCAATATCACAGTCCTGCTATGAGTCACTGATCGCCACTATTACTAGTAAAAAAAAAAAAATAGATAAAAATATCCCGTAGTAGTAGACGCTATAACTTTTGCAAAAACAAATCAATATTGGGATTTTTTTTACCAAAAATATGTAGCAGAATACATATTGGCCTAAATTCCTTATGTTTTATAACAGAAAAAATAAAAAATAGTTTTTTTTTTTCAAAACTGTCGCTCTTTTTTTGTTTATAATGCAAAAAATAAAAAACTGCAGAGGTGATCAAATACCACCATAAGAAAGCTCTATTTGTTTGGAAAAAAGGACACATGAACGTGTAATTGTCAGTTGAAGAACCACAGTGCTGTATCAGAAAAAATGGCCTGGTCATGAAGGGGGGTAAACCTACCGGAGGTCAAGTAGTAAAGGAATTGTGCATTTTTAATACTTCACTTTAAACTTTACTAAAATTGCTGCTCCCCACCGAATTGATTGATGCTGCCTATTAGGTCTATGAGAAACAAAACAAAAAAAAAAAAAAACAATTATGGTCTGCTCCCCCCCCCCCCCCACCTGTCATTGTTTAGACTATTGATGAGCTGAATACACCTGGGTTTGGTGAACAAAAATGAACTAATTGAACTAAATTTTGGGTGCCAAATCTGAATCCTATTGAAGTCTATGGCAGGTGAATGTTGAAAAAAATCAGAAATGCTATTTTCTAGGCTAATAGACAAAGGAATGTCAAACAAATGGTATGGAGAGCTAGGCACTGTCCTGGAAAACGTATTGGAAAAGGAAAAAAAAATGAAAAATTCAAGGTGCAATAATTTTTTTTAGCAATGCTAAAACATTAAAATGCACAATTCCAATAAATAACATGTAAAGAAATGCCTTTTTGGGACCTGCCACTGTGGTGCAGCACATTCCACAAATTTGAGAAAGGGAGCCAAGTCTACCAGCTGAAACGGCAGCAACTGTAATGCTAGCAATTTGGCCAAGCTAGCAATAAGACGCTGAGCATGTGGATGGCTGGGACAGTATTTCTTTTTACGTTTCAAATACTGGGTAGTGAAATTTGCCTGCTGCTCAAATCAAGCGGTGGTATACTGCTAGCAGATTGGGTGCAAGTGTCTGTGCCACTCATTGCTATACCATCATCCCTCTCAATGCTGGTATTTGAGAAGGCATGAGGTATAGTAGGGTTAGAGATCGTAGATGAGGACAGGCGTGCCCCGCCTGCAGAGGATGCACTATGTCGACTGTGACCACCATTTTTCACAATGGACACAGAGGCTGCTTGCCCTCTTTTCGTGGCCTGTGAGCATCAGCCTCTCCTTGTTGGCATTTCGGACATGATGTTGATACATATCAATATAGGGTATACGCAACTGACCAATAGATACTCAATGACCTGATATGATGTAATTGATAGCCCTATAGATGAGCTGTGGTGGTTATAAATGTACGCAAGTGACCAATTATCAATACTTTCACTGATATATGATGTAATCTATAATCCTATAGATGGATGATCTGTGATCCCTATAGAAAGATCCACAACTGAGCAAAGGTTACTGTGGCTGATGTCTGCAGTGATCTCTATTCCTACAGGTCTGAGGCCCCTATAGAAAGATCCACAATTGGGCATAGGTTACTGTGGCTGATTCCTGCAGTGATCTCTATTCCTACATGTCTAAGACCCCTATAGAAAGATCCACAACTGAGCAAAGGTCACTGTGGCTGATTTCTGCAGTGATCTCTATTCATACAGGTCTGAGACCCCTATAGAAAGATCCACAACTGAGCAAAAGTTACTGTGGCTGATAGCAGTGATCTCTATTCCTAAAGGTCTGAGACCCCTATAGAAAGATCCAAAACTGAGCAAAGGTTACTGTGGCTGATATCTGCAATGATCTCTATTCCTATAGGTGTGAGACCCCTATAGAAAGATCCACAACTGAGCAAGGGTTACTGTGGCTGATTTCTGCAGTGATCTCTATTCCTACAGGTCTGAGACCCCTATAGAAAGATCCAAAACTGAGCAAAGGTTACTGTGGCTGATATCTGCAGTGATCTCTATTCCTACAGGTCTGAGACCCCTATAGAAAGATCCACAACTGAGCAAAGGTTGCTGTGGCTGATTTGTACAGTGATCTCTATTCCTACAGGTCTGAGACCCCTATAGAAAGATTCACAACTGAGCAAAGGTTACTGTGGCTGATTTCTACAGTGATCTCTATTCCTACATGTCTGAGACCCCTATAGAAAGATCCACAACTAAGCAAATGTTACTGCGGCTGATTTCTGTAGTGATCTCTATTCCTACAGGTCTGAGACCCCTATAGAAAGATCTAAAACTGAGCAAAGGTAACACGTTTCGGAGCATGCGCAGTAGATGGAAGAAAATAAGGCGCGCTCCTTGTGACGCTGGCTTGTGACGTCGGAGGAGTGACGCTTACTTACCATCGTGCGTCTCAGCCTTCACCCCCAGCTGGGGATTATTCTCATTCCATCTCTGGATGGATACAGAGGGACACGAGTGAGACACCATACAGGTATCAAATCGCATAGGTACAAACCCCCAATGCGATCCGATTCAGGTGCGGACCAAAAAAATGGTCCTGCACGACTTTGGTCCGAATGTGATGCAAATTCAGCCATAGAATATGTATGGCTGAACTCGCAATGCACAGACATCTCATGTGATTTGCATAGCAGTGCAGTGCGAATTACATGTGATGTCTGACATCGCTATAGTGTGAACCGGCACTAAAATCTTAGTAAGTCAACTATTACGCCTTAAAATCTTAGTAAGTCCATACAGAGGAAAAACGGGCTCAGTCAGGTGACTTTAAGAGCTTAGGCATGGGAACAGGGCCATTTTTAATGCAGAGCAAAAGGGGCAGCTGCCACGGGCCCAGTCATTGTTGTGAGGCCCAAAATATCTGCCCCTGGAGCCCATGTTTCCTGCAAATGTGAATGTGAATTTGGGTGGACCCGAGAAAATGTTTGCCCAGGCTCCAATCAACATTAAAGATGGCCCTGCATGGGAACAAAGTACACCGTGTTCTCAACAGATACATCACCATATATTTTGCTGCATTCCAATACATAAAAAAAATACTGGCAAGAGAAAACATTTTGTCTTCAATGGGACTCTTTTCACATTAATGTTTCTTGTTGCAGTGCATTGTGGAAGCATCCCGTATGCTGTATTTTGGTTATAATAACCTGTATTTTCCCAGTCTATGCTAGGCAATGATTATAAAGACATGTTAACGTGCTAAATTGTGCTTCTCCCGTACTGGGAATAAAAACCAGCCCTGGAAATAATTTCATACCAGCCCCAGAGCATCATAATACCAGCCCAACAGCATAACGTCATTATTTTCTTGTTCATCAAAGGGAAACCATGCATTCTAACCAGTTCTGTACCAGAAGGTTTTACCCCCTTAATCACTTTAAAAACCGGTAGGATTTGCCCCCTTCCTGACCAGGCCCTATTTTGTGATTCGGCACTGTGGGGAAGCCGATAAGTCTACGTTGGTTTGCACAGGGCCACTCTGCCGCAGTAAAAAGGTGGCGGATGGTCGGGAAGTGGTTAATGACCAGGCCATTGTTTGCGATTTGGTGTTAATTTAACAAAAAATTGCGCGGTCATGCGACGCTGTACCCAAATAAAATGTATGCCCATTTTTTCCCCACAAATAGAGCTTTCTTTTTGGTATTTGATCAAGTGTGCAATTTTTATTTTTTGCGCTATAAGCAAAAAAAGAGCGACGATTTTTTTAAAAAAACAATATTTTTCACATTCTGCTATATAACATTCTCAAAAAAAATAAAAAAATTTTAAATCAAAATTTTTTAACATTTTAGGCCAATTTGTATTCTGCTACATATTTTCGGTAAAAAAAATCCCAATAAGCATATTTTAAATGATTTACGCAAAAGTTATCGCGTCTACAAACTATGATAAAGATTTATGTCATTTTTTATTTATTTATTTATTACTAGTAATGGCGGCGATCTGCGATTTTTAGCGGGACTGCAACATGGCGGCGGACAGATCAGACCCCTAACTGACATTTTTGACACTTTTGGGGGGACCAGTGACATTACTACAGTAATCAGTGCTAAAAATATGCACTGTCACTGTAATAATGACACTGGCAGGGAAGGGGTTAACCCAGGGGCGATAGAATAACCTGAACTAATTATCTAGCCATCTGGACAGAAACAATGTGAGGTCATTAACATTTAACAATGGAACAGACAGACTTAACACAATCCACATCCCACCTCAATAGACAGACAATAAGAAAAGACAATCTCCTACATTGAAGTACATGGAATACACATCTAAGCATTGCTTTGATTATTTAGGAGTCACAGACTTCATGGCAACAGGCTATAGGTGTCACAGTGTAAAGTGGGATTAAATCTTCATATTTCTTGAGAGATATTGTTGATAAATATTACTCTCCCATTTGAAGTTATCCAAACCATTTTCTCAGTGTCCATTAAGAATCTGTCTTTCACTCCCAGTGATGGTGAGTACCGTCACAAATACTACAGCTCTATCCATATAGGCGGTTATCTGATCTCTCATTTCTTGCACTCTCCAAATGAGCAGATCTATGCAAGATGAATTTAGGACAAAACAAAAATGTCTGTATTTAGCGAGAGCAGTGATCACTAATTAATTGTATTAGAAAAGTGTGCACCTAGCTTGGGGTGGTTGGGATCTGCTGGAAGGAGGAAACACAGCCACAGGTGTGTGCTAATGAGGTCAGCTGATTAATTCCTTCCTGTGTCTTATGGTGACCATACACTATATGAATAAAATCATCCGAAATTTGGACGGTTCGTTCATTTTTCACCCAGTTAATGGGCACAAATCGGTAATCGGTTGTGACGTTTTTGAGCCAAAAAAAAATGAAGGACAAGTTTTGAAATTTTATGCTGAATGAACGATAAATTGAAAGGTTAATGTTTTTTCTCGGCCAAACTGTTTGCACTCGGTATATGTGAAAAAACAGACAAAAAAAGGATTCATTTATGTCCTTTGAACGATTTATCAGTCATTACATCACTCTCACGGCCGGAATGAGTTTGAACAATTTTTCATGTATCAATAAAATTCATCACCAAGAAACATCCCAGAGTTCTTATAGAATCTTAGTAGCGCAAGGATGGAAAAACCCTCCTATCATAAAGTGCAAATATGCATACATAGCCTATAAAAGCATAAATTAAATAAATAACTGTGACAAGTCCTTCACAAGTCCTTATGTAATATATCACAGTGTGAAGAGGGTCTTGTCGGTGCCAATACAGGGGTCACCAAAGGATGTCACCACCACCAGTGCTGGGGGAGATTTAGCCAAAATGCACACTCACCAGAAGACCATGCCTAACCACTCTCATGGAATAGGCTAAAACCGCATGAATAAATCAGATGGCTTCCTCCCGGTATAGATGGCTGCTGCACACTTACTCCTCTCATATATGGTATATGGGTGACAAAACAAAGAACACCTCCATAGCGTGATAACGTTTCAACATCAATTTATTTGAAGAAGACAGTACACAGTCCGCGGTCCCGCTGCTTACACCAGACGCCAGAGCACCTTCCCCATCACAAAAGCTCTGGGGGACAGGGGGGCTTGATTTTTTTTTATTTAATTTTTTTAAATTATTTTAACACCTTTCCTTTAATTTTTTTTCTTTTTTTTAATCATTTTTATTGTTATCACAGTGAATTTAAATATCCCCTATGATAGCAATCTGCAGTGACAGGTACTCTTTTTAAAAAATTGGGGTCTTTTAGACTCCAGATCTCTCCTCTGACCTTAACGCATCGGACCACACCAAAATTGGTGTGATAAAATGCTTTCCCAATTTCCCAATGGCGCTGTTTATTTCTGGCGAAACAGAAGTCATGAAATGCTCGTAGCTTCTGGTATCTTAGGCCATAGAGATGATTGGAGCCATTCTCGTCTCCAATCAGCTCTATGGTTAGATAATTGAACTACCGGCTGCACTCTCGGGTTAACCGGTGGGACAGGAGAGCCCGAGAGAAACCACGGAAGGTGGAGGGGGGAGGGGGAGTCACCTCCCACTGCTTGTAAAAGCAGTCTAGCGGCCAATTATCCACTAGGATCGCTTTTAAATGTAAGCCGACTGCTGGCTGTAAAAAACGATACCAAGATGATGCCTAAATCTGCAGGCATCATCCTGGTATAACCACTCAAAGTCCAGCAACGTACCAGTACATTGCTGGTCCTTGTTTGGCATATAGTGTCGTTTTTTTTCTTTTTCATGCAGCCTGTGGGCAGAACGAAAAAAAGAACCTAACAGAAATCTCCGCAGAAAAATTGAGTAGTATACACACCATTAACTGCCCAAACATCCAAACCCACTTCTTAATGGCGGATATACATGACAAAATTCCATGTATATCTAAAGGTATTTTAACTGCAGTAGCAAACGCTGTTTGTGTCAGAATATGTAAAATCAGTGTGGCAGCCAATGAGTGTAACTGCAATGCAAACAGGTTAACACAAGAATGAAAAACAAACAAAGTACAGTAAAAGTACAGTAGGAAGAGTATATAAAAAGAACATAAAAATAACTGAAACGTTATATATTTTTTGTTTATTTCTGTAATTTTTTTACATTTTATTTGTGAAAAAAATTTGAAAAAAGTGACGCTCATGTGGACATGTGAAAAAAGTGACGCTCTGTCACTTTTGTGACAAAGGCGTTCAGCATAGCCAATTGAAATAAATAAACCAAATTGTATCAGCGTCTCGCTTTAGGGGCAACTAAGTACGGTGCCAAAAGCTGGTCGTTAAGGTCCACACTTATTAGTCGTGGACACAGAGGGGTTTCTCCATAACACCAGTTGCCATAGTAATTTCGACTGTCATGTCTGCGTGAAGGGATGACAAAATGAAAACATTCCGTGTATCCCTCCACTTCACTGCAAGCAATTTGTCCCAAACTATCTTGCCGCTGCTCCCTATGTAGTCTGGGCAGTTGGGGAGCTCCACAGTGCTATCTTTTCCCTTGTAGACCCGGAAACAGTGTTGCCAACCGTCCGTATATTTACAGACAGCCCGTAAAATCAGGGCACTTTTCTCCTGCCCGTAAATGCCCGTAGCAGGAAAAAAGTGCCCGTTAAAAAGATGGCTGTGGCGAGACAAACTGACTGCGCATGCGCAGCGTGCGCCTCTCGGTTTCGGTCACTCACTCACACTCAGTCAGTCAGTCTCATGTCTCCTCCCCCGCCTGTGCCCTGCCCACATGGCCCGCCCAGAATTTTCCCGCCACTTCCTGCCGCTACCTCCCCCAGCCTAAATAGCCCAGGACCGAGCGGGTGGCCGCGGCGCGCGCAAGCAAGCCAAGCCAGGAGGAAGGAGCCTGCTGGAGGTGCCGAGGTGGACAGTGGAGGAGTCCGACGACCGACCCCCCACGAGGATCCATCCATCCATCTGGCTGGCACACCACCATCCACTCCACTGTCTCTCCATCTGATCTTCTCCAGTGAGTACTCCTCCTAGTCTCCTCGCTTCCGAGTCCAGTGGGGACTCCAGTCCAGTCCCCACCACAGTCCTGGTCCTGGCCTTGAGCCCAGGGCTGCTGGAGGATCCATCCATGCCATTCGTCGCAGGTAATGCAGAATGCGGAAGAAAGTCCAGCTTAAACAAAATGTGTTATGCCCAAAGGAGGATCAATTGGGATGTCACAAGAATGATTGCAGAGAATTTCAATTGTTGTGCTGCTGTATTCCTTCACCTAAGTTTGACTAATAGAACCTACACCCTGGGGGACAATACCATCTAACTAGAAAAGACAAGCATACGGTTGTAGAAAACAATATGAGTGCCAGAGCAGGTAAAATGTACAATATAGGCCTATCTACTACATACAAAATAGTCTGTTGTTAGGGAGACTGCACACAAATTCGACCATTCAAGCCGGTAACTATGGTGGAAAATTCTACTTTTATATAACGGGCAGCATAATGCTGCCCCACAGTGTGTAATGGAGCATAAGCTTTTAATAACTTTATTGCATCATGTTTTGTGATATTCCTGAGAGACATAGGACACTGAGGACAGCCTCTGTTTCACACAGTCTATGACAAGCTTGTTTGGTGACGGGTCTGTCTGTCCACCACACTCCACACAGTTAGCTTCTAACTGTAAGAAGACACACTTTTGGGTAATACACACACACTACCACTACTGTATCAAAGCTGAATTTGCAGGAGAGGCTATAACACACTACGTATGACCCATTTACTGTCAAGAGGTTAAAGTGTTTTCTTCTAAGGTTATCATGATCAAGAGCATGCAATAGAATTATAGAATTAACAGGACAGGAAAAAAAATGTTAATATACTCATATATACTAATTATATGCCATTGCCAATGCTCCTACATCACAAAAAAAAAAAAAAAAACTGCTCTTTCATTTCCAGTAATTCATGCAAGGTAGTGAAAAAATAAATGGAATTGATAAGAAGCCTGAAAAAAAGTCCATTGTGGGCAGGCCCAGCCCCCCACCCCAGTCAGTCCATTCCACTCTAGTCTAGTAGTCCAGTCAGAGCCAGCATTCTTTTACCTTGAAATCTCCCCCAAATCACACTGTTAATTGCAAATTGTATTTGTTTGCAACATAAAGACTTAAATTTGCACTTAAAATGTAATTTTGTACGTTTTTGAAAATGCCAGTAAAAAATTTGCTCTGCCAGTAAATTTTGAGTGTCGTGTCAGTGATTTTTAATGTAACGGGTTGGCAACACTGCCCGGAAACTAACTGTATAGCCTGTGGCCCTGTCACAGAGCTTATACAGCTTGACCCTGTATCTGGCACGCTTGCTGGGGAGATACTGTTTCATAGCAATGTGGCCAGTAAACTTAGTCAGGGACTCATTAACGCAGACAACTTGTTGGGGGGGAAACAAGGCTGCAAACCGCTGATTGAAGTGGTCTACGAGGGGCCAAATTTTGTGGAGCCGGTCATATTCAGGGTCTCCCCAAGGACGAAAGATTTCATTGTCGTTGAAATGCATAAACCGCAGAATTTGCTTGTATCTCGCCCTGGACATGGAGTACACGCGCATATGGTGAATTGGGCTAGTGGACCAATATAACTGCAATTCACTCTTTTTGGTTATGCCCATGTTGAGGGAAAGGCCCAGAAACGTCTTAAACTCGGAAACCGTTACAGGTTTCCAGCCAAATTGTCTGGCAAGGGGCAAATTTGGGTTGTCGGCGATGAATTGACCAGCATATACATTTGTTTGGTCCACAATAGATCTGAAAAGATTTTCCGTGAAAAACAGCTCATAAAAATTCAGGGGAGTAAAATTGGATGTTTCCACTTGGATTCCAGGTTGGCCAGTGAATGGGGGAAGTACTGGCTCTGTAGTATCAGTGGGTTGCCATTCAGGATATGCCAGGGGGGGCACTATGGGCTCTACGGGCCTGTCTTCGAATACGCGGTGGCTGCAGACCACTACTTGTGCTAGCCACAGCAGCAGCTTCAACTGCACTTATGGGACTCGCCACGTCACCAAGTGTTACTGCAGTGCTGGTTGTACTAGGTCCAGGGTGTACTAGGCAGCTGGTGCTCACCAGATCACCAGAAGGCTGAGCGCCACTAGTACCGACACTCTGCTCCATACGAGCACGCTGCGATCTCTGCACCTCTTCAACTCCAGAATGGGGTCAGGTACGCCTGGTTCTAACAGGGACCCATCCATCGTCTGAGCTATCTGTCAGGGAGCCACTGCTCTCTTCAGGTTTCTATACTAACCCTGATTCTGCCAGTGAGGCTTCCCCATCGCTCTCATCTGACATGGTCAGTATACTGCAGGCCTCTGCACTACTGTACCACCGTTTTGTCATTTTAGCAACTAAATTTACAGATACAGTATTGTGACTCACAGGTAAAAAAGCACCTGGTTGTAAAGGACTATTTCAACCGCTACCAAAAAAAAACTGCTAATGCTAGCAGGGATCAGGCCTGACTCTGCTAACACAGCAGTTTTGTGTTTTTTGTAAGTGACAGCAATCTATTGATTACTACACTTGCCTGGGTGGGGTGGGGTGGGCTGGGCGGAGGGGCTAAATGCTGGCAGGAATCAGTGCTGATCGTGCAAACACCGTGTTTTGGGAACCCTAAACTATTGGGGACGATAGTATAGTTCTGATCAGATCGGATATTGATCTGTTCAAACAATATACTAGTAATGGAGGTGTATGTGTGTGTGTATGTGGTAATCAAAGGGTTATTTCTAACTTTGCGCCGGGGATCTGCGATATCCTAAACTGACGTTAACACTAACTAATGTCACCTGTGACACTAATAATAGTGATTAGAAAAAAAACTGTACACTATAAAAGTGACACTGTGACAGGGCAATGGAGGGTATAACCGGGGGGGATCAGGGAGTTTATCTTTATTGGGGGATGAGGGGTGGCGGGGACCCTACACCTACTTGGGACAGAAATGTACTCGCTAGCGCTAACTGAAGTCACAATCACACTATCACAGATATACAGAAAAACACTATATTACCTGTGTATAGTGTGCAATGTGACAGAGGGGAAGGGGTTAACTGGGGGGGTATCAGGGGGTTAAATCTTTATTGGGAGGGTGGCGGTATCCTAACCCTAAAAGGAACGGCCGCAAGCGCTAACCACCCGGACCACATCCAGGGAGTGCAAGGCAAACTCCTGGGGATGCTTAGGTGGCACACACAGCAAAGGCATAACTATATCATCATTGAGGTGGAACGCAGAAACCACCTTGGGAAGAAACCACTGATTCGGTTGCAGAACCACCTTATCTTTATGAATGATCACATAAGGAGAACAGCAGGATAAAGCCGCCAATTCGGATACTATGTGAGCCGACGTGATGGCAACCAGAAAGGCAACCTTCTGTGACAACACAGACAGAGGAACCTTCCTGATGTTTTCGAAGGGAAGTTGTTGTAACACAGACAAAACTAAATTCAGATCCCAGAGAGGCAAAGGAGCTCTCCTCGGGGAGCCAAATGCTGCACCCCCTGAATGAAGGTGCGGACCAAGGAATGCGACGCCAAAGGTCGCTAAAAAAAGATGGCCAAGGCTGACAATTGACCCTTGACCATAGTCAGTGCGAGACGCTGATCCACGCCCTTCTGCAAGAAGGCCAAGACCCTCGCCACCGAGAAGGAACGAGGATGAAGACCCTGCGATTCGCACCAAGCAATATACGCTTTCCAGGTGCAGTGATAAATCTTTCTGGAAGTGGCTTTACGAGACTTCAACAAGGTAGGGATGACCGCCTGTAGAAGACCTCTATCCCTCAGGACCTGGCTTTCAACAGCCATGCCGTTAAAGCCAGCGACTGTAAAGCAGGATGGAAGATCGGTCCTTGAGACAGAAGATCGTCTCTCAGCGGAAGACGCCAGGGAGGTTCGACGACCATCTGAACGATGTCTGCGTACCAGGACCTTTGAGGCCAGTCCGGGGCCACTAGAATGACTGACATCCGTTCCGACGCCACCCTGCGGAGGAACCTGGACAGCAGTTGAATCGGAGGAAAGGCATAAATCAGCCGATAGCGGTGCCAAAGCACCACCAACGCATCCGCCAGAGGATCGCGAGTTCTGGCCAAGAACCTTTCCACCTTTTTGTTGAGATGGGACACGAATAGATCCACGTCCGGTGTCCCCCACTGGGCACATAGCGGATGCAGGGACCATTCCCCATGGTCCAAAGTCTAGCGACTCAGATAGTCTGCCTGCCAGTTTTCCACACCCGGAATGTGAACAGCCGAGATCGCCGGTACATGCGATTCGGCCCAAGAAAGGATCTAGGCCACTCCCTAGGCCGCCCGGGCACTCCTGGTGCCCCCTTGGTGATTGATATAGGCCACGGCCGTGGCATTGTCTGTCCGTTGTGGCATTGTCTGTCCGGACACCACCTGTAGCTGAGATGACCACCGGATCAGACAAAGCTTTATCGTTGGAGCTCCAGGACGTCAATAGGCAACAAGGTCTACCCCGCCGACCAAGTCCCCTGGGCACAAAGCATGCCCAGAACTCCTCCCCAGCCCGACAGACTGGCATCCGTGGTGAGAATCGTCCACAACAGAGGCCGAAAATTCTGGCCCTGCATCAAGGACAGCGACTGGAGCCACCACAAGAGATCCGACCTTACTCGACAACTCAAGGAAATTCTCCTTTCCAATTTCTGAGGCGTCCTGTCCCACCTGTCCAGGATCTCTGCTTGCAGAGTCCTGGTGTGAAATTGAGCAAATGGAACTGCTTCGAAGGCCGAAACCATCAGGCCCAGAACCCGCATGCAGGTCCGCAAGGAGGAAAGATCGTTGTGCCTGAGAGCCCTGATCTCTTCCCGTAAAGTCCATACTTTGTCCTCCGGAAGGAAGACCCAAGAGTGAGCGGAATCCAGGACCATCCCCCAGGTACTGGAGACGAGTTGAGGGAGTCAGTGCTGACTTCTGAAAGTTGATGGTCCACCCAAAATCATGTAGCGTCTGAACCGTCACAACCAGATCGCTTGCCAAGGTCACACATGAGTTCGACCTTAACAAGAGGTCGTCCAGGTAACCGAGGACCGCAATGCCCCGTAAACGCAGTAAAGCTAGAACCGGAGCCAACACTTTGGTGAAAACTCTGGGAGCCGAAGCGAGACTGAAAGGTAACGCCACAAATTGGTAATGCTCCCCAGCCACCGCGATGCGGAGATATTTCTGACGACCCTCGAAAATAGGGATGTGCAGATACGCATCCTTCAAGTATATGGATGCCAGGAAGTCCCCGGGCCTCAACAATGTCACCACCGACTGGATGGATTCCATCCTGAACTTCTGTACCCGCACAAAGCGGTTCAGAGATTTCAAGTCCAGAATCGGACGTACCTTGCCCTCTTTTCTGGGCACCCTTAATAACGAGAGCTTCTTTTAAGCGCTAATGAGTGCATCCATTTTGCACTTTCCCACGCTACCGAGGAGGAAGATTCCTCCTCTTCCCGCTCAGACGCGGGGGACCGGACCCCTCAGGGGTCCGTGGCAACCAATTCAGGCTCAGAATCAGAGGACTGGGAGGGCATAGGCCATTTTTTGGAGGAGCGTTCCGACATCAGCAGATGCATCTGAGACACCAAAGTCGAAAGGGCAGCAGATAAGGAGGCCATGGAGGAGGATTTAGAGCCCATTCAGACTAGCGCGACACGACTTTGGAGGGCGACTTGCAGAGACTTCACATAATGGAAGTCTATGCAAGTCGCTCCCAGGTCGCCCCAAAGTAGTACAGGACCCTTTTTCTAAGTCGGAGTGACTTGTGTTGCTCCTATTAGAATGGCTCCTGTACTAATCAATGGACCGTGACCTACCGCGACTTGTCAGGCTGACAAGTCACGCTAGTCTGAATGGGCTCTAATGCAATTTTCGTTTACTGCAATTGGACTCTGTGTGTTTACTACCGCTGCACTGCACTTCACCTCCTTGGTGGCAGTCTTCTTGCTGCGGGTGCAGGGTCCATCATGGCACCATTAAAAATGGCCCTGGTGCTACTACCTAAGTTTACCGGCTCCAAAATTCCTCTGGCTGAGTTGGAGGAGAGATTAGAAAGCATCAGGTTCCTGCCCGGCTGATCGAGGAACTAGCTATTAACGCCTTTAAGGATGATGCCAGCAGAGTGGTGATGCGCGTCCTGAAGAGGAACGAGCCACCCTGGAACAGATTGTGTTGCACCTGAAGGGCCTGTTTGAAGAGAACGTAATGGTCCCATAGTTGAGGCAGAGATTCTATGTCCAGAGGCAGCAGGAAGATGAGAGCCTCACATATTTTGCGGTAACACTCCAGAATCTCAAGAAACGCATGGAGAAGAGAGATGTATGTGGCTGTGCTGATATTACTGCTTCAGACCACCTCCTAAGGGACATGTTTATGGGGGGGAATAAAAGCTGGTCTGGTCAGGAGAGCCCTGCAAGAGTGAGTTAGAGAGCAACCCGCCATCTCTTTCAATGACATTGTGGTAGATGCAGTTGCGTGGAAGCAACTGTGGCAGTGACAAAGAAGTATGATCCAATGCACTTGAAAGCAGAGGTCATAGCCCCTTTCAGCCACACAGAGGGCGCTGAGAGAACTAACTCAAGATGTTGCCTCCCTGAAACAAGAAATGTTCTTGTACAAACAAGACTTGGCCCACCCCCTTAAGGGCAATACAAGCTACTGCTGAAACAGCTGGACATTCCTTTCTGGGACTATCCACTGCCATAATGCTGCTTCATCAACTGCTGCAAAAACATCTACTAGTCTTCGCCACCAGCCCAGAAAATTAACGTGTTCACCGATGCCATCCATACAGGGGATTCTCCACACATCCGGGATCGGTACCTGCACATTCTCCCAGCCCTGTGTCAGGAAGTCCAGTACCTGCTCTGCAATATGCTACAGAGTGGGGTGATTCATGAGAGCCGTTGTCCCTGGGCTGCCCCCATGGTCCTGGTGTGAAAAAAAGATAAAAGCCTGCTGTTTTGGTGTGGACTACCGCAAGCTAAATGAACACACTGTTTACACACTGGGATGCCTACTAGGGTTGAGCGGACACCTAGATGTCCGTGTTCGACGGGTTCGGCCGAACTTTAAAAAAAAGTCCGGGTCCGTGTCCCGGACTTTTACCGAACTTTTCCCGGACACCGAACCCCATTGAAGTCAATGGGGACCTGAACTTTAAGGCACTAAAATGGCTCTAAAACACCAATGGAAAGGGCTAGAGTGCTGCAAATGGCAGCAAAACGTAGTTAAGAGCATGGCAAGTGCTCTGCAAACAAATGTGGATAGGGAAATAACTTAAAACAACAAAAAAAAAAAAACAGAAAAATAAAACAATGTTCTTCATCTCTGAAGGACGAGGCCCATATGGAGTAGGAGGGAGGTTGAGGTGGTGGTGGATGTGGCGGTGTCATAGGCGTGCGCACAGGGTGTGCCTGGTGTACCTGGGCACACCCTAATCACCTAGGGCACATAGCATTATCGCTCTGTTTGCCAGTGAGGAGATGGGAAAGATCTCCCTCGCACCTGCTCTGCTCTATTTCTCTTTGCCAGCAGGGAGAGTAATGTATCGGGGCCATGTACATGTAGGCAAACACATGCATGTGTATTTCAACTTTGGGGTGCACACCCTAATGCAATAGGCTGCGCACACCTATGGGAGGTGTAGGTGGAAGCGGCGGTGGAGGAGGACCAGGGCCGGATTAAGAGCATCATGGTCTTGGTGCTGAGGATTTTGAAGGGCCTTAAGGGCCGTGCCTTGGCATGCACCCAGAGGAGGAAGGGTGCAGCCATGCATGCCTAATTCAACATGGGATGCTGTCTCTGAAGCCCATAAACACATCCATGCATCGGCAACTGTCCCTCCTTGTCCGGCCTTCGCGCTGTGTGGGGAGGTTCTGAGGGTGCTGCCTGGGGAAGCGAGCATAGAAGCCAGACTTCTGTGTTTACAAGTGACAGAAGAGCGGTCACAGTGAATATGGCCAACCCGGGGCCTATATAAAAGGTAGGGGCCTGCATGGAGCTGCAGCTCCAATAGCCCCTACGTTAATCTGGCCCTGAGGAGGAGGACGAGGTAGCCAACACTGCTTCTTTTCACAAATTTTAAATGAGGGTACACCCCAAAAGAGTGAGAAAGAGCAAAAATGGAACAATGGCTGGGTAAGGTCGGTATCCATTGCTATTCTGCACAAGGTACGGAAAAGTCCCGTGGGATCCATGCCTGGTTCATTTTAATGAACGTGAGCTTGTCCACATTGTCTCTGGACAGGCAGCTGCGCTTGTCTGTTATAACACCCCCAGCCGTGCTAAATACCCGTTCAGATAATACACTGGCTGCAGGGCACGCCAGCACCTCCAAGGCGTAAAGGGCAAGCTCAGGCCATGTGCCCAATTTGGAGACCCAGAAGTTGAAGGGGGCAGACCCCTCATTCACTACATGTAGGCATGTGCACACATACTGCTCCACCATGTTGGTAAAATGCTGCCTCCTGCTAAGACGTTCCATCTGAGCTGCTGGTGCTGCTGTTTGTTGTGGCGTGCTGACAAAGCTTTTCCACATTTCGGCCATGCTAACCCTGCCTTCTGAGGTGCTGGCGGTGCCCTGGTTGAGTTGGCGACCTCCTCCTCCTCCTCCTCTGCCTTGTGCTTCCACTGTGGCCCCGCTGTCAGATGGGAATGCCAGCAGCATCGCGTCTACCAGCGTGCGCTTGTACTCGCGCATCTTGCGATCGCGCTCCAGTGAGTGAATTAAGGACGGTACGTTGTCCTTGTAACGGGGATCCAGCAGCGTGGCCACCCAGTAATCAGCACAAGTTAGAATGTGGGCAACTCGGCGGTTGTTGTGGAGACACTGCAGCATGTAATCGCTCATGTGTGCCAGGCTGCCCAGAGGCGACGAAAGGCTGTCCTCTGTGGGAGGTGTATCGTCCGTGTCCTCTGTATCCCCCCAGCCACGCACCAGTGATGGCCATGAGCTGGCCTGGGTGCCACCCTGCTGTGAACATGGTTCCATCTCCTCCTCCAGCTCCTCCTCCTCCTCATCCTCCTAATCCTCCAGAACTGTGCCCCTGCTGGACAATTGTGTCCCTGGCGTTTGTGTGTGCAGGAACCCACCCTCGGAGCCCCTTGCGAATGACTGCCCTGAAAGCCTTTGAAATGTTACCTCTTCATCCTCCTCCTCCTCCTCCTCCTCATCCTGTGCCACATCCTCTTCCATCATCGCCCGAATTGTTTTTTCAAGGAGGCATAGAAGTGGGATAGTTAAGCTGAGAACGGCGTCATTGCCACTGGCCATGTTGGTGGAGTACTCAAAACAGCGCAACAAGGCACACAGGTCTCGCATGGAGGCCCAGTTATTGGTGGTGAAGTGGTGCTGTTCCGCAGAGCGACTCACGCGTGCGTGCTGCAGCTGAAACTCCACTATGGCCTGCTGCTGCTCGCACAGTCTTTGCAGCATGTGCAAGGTGGAGTTCCACCTTGTGGGCACGTCACATATGAGGCGGTGAGCGGGAAGGCCGAAGTTACGCTGCAGCCCTGCCAGGCGAGCAGCAGCAGGGTGAGAACGCCGAAAGTGCGCACAGACGGCCCGCACTTTCTGCAGCAGCTCTGACATATCGGGGTAGTTTTTAAGGAACCTCTGCACCACCAAATTCAGCACATGCGCCAGGCAAGGGATGTGCGTCAAACCGGCTAGGCCCAGAGCTGCTATGAGATTTCGCCCGTTATCGCACACCACCAGGCCGGGCTTGAGGCTCGCTGGCAGCAACCACTCATTTGTCTGCTGTTCCATGCTCCTCCACAACTCCTGCGCGGTGTGTGGTTTGTCCCCCAAACAGGCAAGTTGTAAAACTGCCTGCTGTCGTTTAGCCCTGGCCGTGCTGAAGTTGGTGGTGAAGGTATTACGCTGTCCGGATGAGGAGGCGGTAGAGGATGAGGTAGCGGAGTAGGATGAGTTAGGAACAGGAGGCAAACTGAAGCGCCCTGCAATCCTCGGTGGTGGAAGGACATGTGCCAAATTGCTATCCGCCTCAGGCCCATCCGCCACTGCATTTACCCAGTGTGCCGTTAGGGAGATATAACGCCCCTGACCGTGCTTACTGGTCCACGTATCGGTAGTTAGGTGGACCTTGGCACAGATGGCGTTGCGCAGTGCACACCTGATTTTTTCCCCCACTTGGTTGTGCAGGGAAGGGATGGCTTGCCTGGAAAAGTAGTGGCGGCTGGGCACGACGTACTGTGGGACAGCCACCGACATAAGCTTTTTAAAACTGGGCGTCTCCACCACACGGAATGACAACATTTCAAAGGCCAATAATTGTGAAATGCTGGCATTCAGGGCCAGGGATCGCGGGTGGGTAGGGGGGTACTTCCTCTTCCTCTCAAGTGTTTGGGAGATGGAAAGTTGAACGCTTCCACGGGACATTGTGGAGATGGTTGTTGGTGACCCAGGTGGTGGTGTTGCTGACAGATCGTCTGTTTGCGGGGTGGCAGGTGCCGGTATGACTACAGAGGTGGCTGGAGCGGCCGAGACTGCAGCAGAAGAGGAAGCAGGATGAGCCAGAGAAGTTTCTTGGTTTTGAAGGTGTGTACTCCACTGCAGCTCGTGCTTTGCACTTAGATGCCTGATCATGCAGGTTGTGCTCAGGTTGAGAAGGTTTATGCCTCGCTTCAGGCTCTGATTGCACAGGGTGCAAACCACTCGTGTCCTGTCATCAGCACATTTTCTAAAGAACTTCCACGCTAGAGAACTCTTTTGAGCTGACTTTGGTGCGCTCCTTCCCTTGCTGCGTTGGGCAGTAGCAGGCGTAGTGTCTAGGGCACGGCCGCTCCGCTTCTGCACCCTGCTCCCTCTTCTGCTGTGCTGGTGGCTCTGTGCGACCACCGCCTCTTCCTCCAAACTACTCAGGTCACCTGCATGACCTTCATTCCATGTGGGGTCGAGGACCTCATCGTCCTCCACATCATCTTCCACCCAGTCTTCACCCCTGCCCTCCCTGTCGGTCTCCACAATGCTGAACGCCGCAGCAGTTGGCACCTGCGTTTCGTCATCATCGGAGACATGCTGTGATGGTCCTTCCATGTACTCATCTTGAGAAATAAGTGGTTGGGCATCGCTGCACTCAATCTCTTCCACTTCTGGGGCAGGGCTAGGTGGATGGCCCTGGGAAACCCTGCTGACAGAGTCCTCAAAAAGAATAAGAGACTGCTGTATGGCTTGGGGCTCAGACTGCTTGCCTGATTTGCAAGGGGGTGAGGTGAAAGACGGTTGGACATTGGCTGCAGGTGCCAACTCTGACCTTTCTGCAGTAGACTGGGTGGGAGACAATGTGAAGGAACTGGAGGCACTGTCAGCAGCAAACCAATCTACTATCGCCTCTCTGTGTTCTGGCCTCATCACTTCTAGAGGCGTATGATGCCCTACCAAATACTGCTGCAGGTTCTGTCGCCTACTCACACTTGAGGAAGGTGTTTCACTTGTGCGTGTAGCTGGCACAGATCGACCACGTCCTCTCCTTGCAACAGGAGCTCTAGCAGCAGCACCACCACGACCCAGGCCACGGCCCCTATTTGACGCTCTCCTCATATTTCTGAAATTTAAGATCTTGCCCTAGAAAGGTCTTTATTGAATAGCGGAACAAAAGAACAACAGTATCGCACGGGTGTATCTCACAGTCAAATATGCAAACTATGCCGCAATTTAATGTTTTTTACACCAAAAGGGTGTGTATTGAATAGCGGAATAGGATAAAAAACTGTGTATCTCACACGTACAAACACAGACTAGGCCCGATTAAATTTTTTCCTACCCTAAAGGGAGGATGAGGAAGAGGAGTATGGAACAGGCAGCACCCTCAAATCTTCAGAAGTATGAGATGAACCCCAAAAACTTGGAAAGGTGGATCTCACACGTACCGACACAGACTATTCCGCAATTTAATTGAGCCACAAAGGTTTTTATTGAATAGCGGAATAGGAAATATGATCAAAAAAAAGTGTATGTTTTTCACACGTACAGAAGCACACTAGGCCCCAATTACTATTGTTTGTACACCTAAAAGGATGGATGAGGAGGAGGAGGAGTATAGAACAGGCAGCACCCTCAAAGCTTCAGAAGTATGAGATGAACCCCAAAAACTTGGAAAGGTGGATCTCACATGTACCGACACAGACTATTCCGCAATTTAATTGAGCCCCAAAGGTTTTTATTGAATAGCGGAATAGGAAATATGATAAAAAAAAAGTGTATGTTTTTCACACGTACAGAAGCACACTAGGCCCCAATTACTATTGTTTGTACACCTAAAAGGATGGATGAGGAAGAGGAGGAGGAGGAGTATAGAACAGGCAGCACCCTCAAAGCTTCAGAAGTATGAGATTGTGTTCACTGTACCCCACAAAGATTGCGTTCACTGTACCCCACAAAGGTTTTGTTCACTGCACCCCACAAAGATTGTGTTCACTGTACCCCACAAAGGTTTTGTTCACTGCACCCCACAAAGATTGTGTTCACTGTACCCCACAAAGATTGTGTTCACTGCACCCCAAAAGGATTGTCTTCTCTGCACCCCACAAAGATTGTGTTCACTGTACCCCACAAAGGTTTTGTTCACTGTACCCCACAAAGATTGTGTTCACTGCACTCCAAAAGGATTGTCTTCACTGCACCCCAAAAAGATTGTGTTCACTGTACCCCACAAAGGTTTTGTTCACTGCACCCCACAAAGATTGTGTTCACTGTACCCCCCAAAGATTTTGTTCACTGCACCCCACAAGGATTGTTTGTCTTCACCGCACCCCACAAGGATTGTCTTCACTGCACCCGACAAGGATTGTCTTCACTGCACCCCACAAAGATTTTGTTCACTGCACCCCACAAGGATTGTCTTCACTGCACCCCACAAGGATTGTCTTCACTGCACCCCACAAAGATTGTGTTCACTGTACCCCACAAAGATTGTGTTCACTGCACTCCAAAAGGATTGTCTTCACTGCACCCCACAAAGATTGTGTTCACTGCACCCCACAAAGATTGTGTTCACTGCACCCCACAAAGATTGTGTTCACTGTACCCCCCAAAGATTTTGTTCACTGCACCCCACAAGGATTGTCTTCACTGCACCCCACAAGGATTGTCTTCACTGCACCCCACAAAGATTGTGTTCACTGTACCCCACAACGATTTTGTTCACTGCACCCCACAAAGATTGTGTTCACTGTACCCCACAAAGATTTTGTTCACTGCACTCCAAAAGGATTGTCTTCACTGCACCCCACAAAGATTGTGTTCACTGTACCCCACAAAGGTTTTGTTCACTGCACCCCACAAAGATTGTGTTCACTGTACCCCACAAAGGTTTTGTTCACTGTACCCCACAAAGATTGTGTTCACTGTACCCCACAAAGATTGTGTTCACTGTACCCCACAAAGGTTTTGTTCACTGCACCCCACAAAGATTGTGTTCACTGTACCCCACAAAGGTTGTGTTCACTGCACCCCACAAAGGTTTTGTTCACTGCACCCCACAAAGATTGTGTTCACTGCACCCCACAAAGATTGTGTTCACTGTACCCCACAAAGGTTTTGTTCACTGCACCCCACAAAGATTGTGTTCACTGTACCCCACAAAGATTGTGTTCACTGCACTCCAAAAGGATTGTCTTCACTGCACCCCACAAAGATTGTGTTCACTGTACCCCACAAACGTTTTGTTCACTGCACCCCACAAAGATTGTGTTCACTGTACCCCACAAAGGTTTTGTTCACTGCACCCCACAAAGATTGTGTTCACTGTACCCCCCAAAGATTTTGTTCACTGCACCCCACAAGGATTGTCTTCACTGCACCCCACAAGGATTGTCTTCACTGCACCCCACAAAGATTGTGTTCACTGTACCCCACAAAGATTTTGTTCACTACACCCCACAAAGATTGTGTTCACTGTACCCCACAAAGATTTTGTTCACTGCACTCCAAAAGGATTGTCTTCACTGCACCCCACAAAGATTGTGTTCACTGTACCCCACAAAGGTTTTGTTCACTGCACCCCACAAAGATTGTGTTCACTGTACCCCACAAAGGTTTTTTTCACTGCACCCCACAAAGATTGTGTTCACTGTACCCCATAAAGATTGTGTTCACTGTACCCCACAAAGGTTTTGTTCACTGCACCCCACAAAGATTGTGTTCACTGTACCCCACAAAGGTTGTGTTCACTGCACCCCACAAAGGTTTTGTTCACTGCACCCCACAAAGATTGTGTTCACTGCACCCCACAAAGATTGTGTTCACTGTACCCCACAAAGGTTTTGTTCACTGCACCCCACAAAGATTGTGTTCACTGTACCCCACAAAGATTGTGTTCACTGCACTCCAAAAGGATTGTCTTCACTGCACCCCACAAAGATTGTGTTCACTGTACCCCACAAAGGTTTTGTTCACTGCACCCCACAAAGATTGTGTTCACTGTACCCCACAAAGGTTTTGTTCACTGCACCCCACAAAGATTGTGTTCACTGTACCCCCCAAAGATTTTGTTCACTGCACCCCACAAGGATTGTCTTCACTGCACCCCACAAGGATTGTCTTCACTGCACCCCACAACGATTGTGTTCACTGCACCCCACAAAGGTTTTGTTCACTGCACCCCACAAAGATTGTGTTCACTGTACCCCCCCAAAGATTTTGTTCACTGCACCCCACAAGGATTGTCTTCTCTGCACCCCACAAAGATTGTGTTCACTGTACCCCCCAAAGATTTTGTTCACTGCACCCCACAAGGATTGTCTTCACTGCACCCCACAAGGATTGTCTTCACTGCACCCCACAAAGATTGTGTTCACTGTACCCCCACAAAGGTTTTGTTCACTGCACCCCACAAAGATTTTGTTCACTGCACTCCAAAAGGATTGTGTTCACTGCACCCCAAAAAGATTGTGTTCACTGCAGCCCACACACAGAAAAATGGATGTGGATCACTGACACCTGCCTATCTCCTATCCCACACCACACAGCAATATCGATTGTAATTTGTAGAACACACTTTCCCTAAAATTCAGCAGACTCTGTCCCTAACAGGATTGAGAAGAGATCGTAGATCAGGAGAACTAAGTGCAGACCCCACCCCACACAGCAATATCGATTGTAGTTTGTAGAACACACTGACCCTATAATTCAGCAGACTCTATCCCTAAAATGCCTACAACTCGCCCTGCCTAAACACTCCGACCTGTCCCTCAATTCTATCCGGACACAAATGGTTTTCTCCTGCCTATCTTTCCCTAATCAGCAGCCAGCACGTTGATGTGTGCTCTGTCCCGGATCTAAGCAGCATAATGACGCCGCTGTGGCTGCCTCGAACTTATAAAGACTTGGTCACATGCTTCAGACGGCCAATCACAGCTACTGAGACATTTGCAGGCATGGCTGGGATGGCTTAAGGCACACCAGTTAAACGATTGTTGATTGGCTGTTGAAAGCCCGCCATGAAAAGAGCGCCAAAGCATGCAAAACCCGGAAATAAAACGACCGAACACGGATTTTTACCCGAATATACAGTAAAGTGTCCGTGTTCGTGTTCGGGTAACAAAAATCCAATTATTCGGTACGAACACGAATAATACAGTCCGTGTTCGCTCAACACTAATGCCTACCCATTACCCTAGGTGGAGGAGTCTCCTATGGCACTGGGCCAACCCAAGCATTTCTTGGCTGCCAGATTCTCTTACGATTATCGATAGCAGCTGCTATAGCCGGTAGCGATAATCAC
The DNA here is from genome assembly GCF_965119305.1 of Pelophylax lessonae. NCBI lineage: Eukaryota > Metazoa > Chordata > Amphibia > Anura > Ranidae > Pelophylax > Pelophylax lessonae. The sequence goes on from NC_138776.1 coordinate 198,902,075, forward strand.
TGCCTTCTCCGGGTGGGGAGGGCTTCCCCCGCCCGCCCCCGCCGGGAGCAGACAATTGCTCGGCGGGAGGGATTCCCCTGTCAGCACTGTCTGTGTTAATGGGGGAATCGTGCAAATTTCTTTCCTGCAAATTGTGGTTGCAGCCAACACTACAACTTTTACTGCTGAGGAACAGCTGCGGAGACATTAGCTGTGGCATCTTAAAAATACCAGAACACTGGAAAATACCACAGAGTTTGAGGTGCAACACAAGACTGGCCCTTGCATGAAAGATTGCCCAAAATTGGCAGCAGAGGTGCAAATGCAGAACCATTAGGTGCGGTACCTTCCCAGTGTCAGAGCTCTAGAATACAACAAAAACTCTGAGGTGCAATGCAGCAACAACCCTGCAAAAATAAAATTTGCCCAAATTTAGCAGCTGAGGAGCAGCTGCAGAAACATTAACTGTGGCACTTTGACAATGAGGGAACACCAAATTAGAGCTGTAGAGGCAGCGTGAGAAAGTAGCACTTTGGCCTTTTTGCCTTGGGCCAGTGCTGGGACCAATATTATATTAATACTATACAGGATTTATATAGCGCCAACAGTTTGCGCGGCGCTTTACAATGTAGAGGGGGGCAATACAATAAAGTTCAATACAGAAGGAACAGAAGGGCCCTCATGATCTTCAAACACTAGTGTGTTGTGTCATGTAACCAGCTACCTCATTCACTCTCACCCACTTTGTAAGCCTATGGGGGGGGGGGGGGGGCTGTTCACAACTCACAATTATTTGCAGGTGTTGGAAGGGGTACACAGAGTAGTTTGAATCTCAATCCTCAGAGATTAGTGCTGACTGGTAATCCGTCGAGAAGGTAAAGTTGGCCCAATAGAACCAGTGGTTTCAGCATTGTTTCTCTCAGCTGTTCCCAGAGGCAAGCATTTCTTCCATTCGCTGGATTTAATTAATCTTAGAAAACTATAAAACCAATGTTGGAGTTGTGGTTTGCTTCCAACTCAATGGAATGCATGCTTTAGCTGCGTTAAGTATATGGATTAGAAGTGAGCATCTGTATCTCTTAAAGGACATCAGGGCCAGATGCAGCAAAAAAATCACATGATCATTTGGCATCCAAACGTCCGTTAACCTGCAGATGATTTGTTTGACTTCCAAAAAGGCATTCATTTTGGGCAAGACAAAAAAATATGGAGCATGGAGCCCTCTTCCCCCTGGCACCACCAAGGCGAAATGGAGTAACTGCAGGGCTTGCCAAAACTACAGAATTTGGTCAAATCAGTTTTTCAATTCCACGAGTGACAGGGCACAGGTACTGATCCCGAACTGATGGAAGCGAGAGGCTCCCTAAGTACGGTGAGTCCAGATGGACCCTTTCTGTAAACCATTCTGTAAGAATCAGGGGTGACCTGTTACGGGGGTAATAGCGGAGAACGTGGTGGCAGACAGCATTGGATGCCTGTCTTTCTGAAAAAGTTTAAGTGTGGCTCTGATTGCTGGGTGCCCAAGCAATGCTTTCGGATTGTCCTGGAACAGCCACGGCAAACCCCACAAGGGAACCTCTGTAAAAGCCTGTTCCAGCTGCTTCTACTGCTTAGCTGATCCGGCCATACACCATTCCAGAATACAAGTTACATTTGTTGCTTTGTGGTCCTAAACATGATAGAAAGACCTAAAACTCCACAATTTTTGGGGAGCGTTGACAGTGAATATTGCAACCTAATGGAAAAATGACTTGGGGATCCATATTGGTAGAGTTTGGAATAAGTATAATAGGTAAAATGGTAAATATTAAGGACACTATTCCTCCCGCACAACGAAAAGAGTAGAGGACCATTTGGAGAGGTCCTTCCGGATCCATATTAAAAGTGGCAGAAAGTTAGGTGCAAAAATATCGCTGATGAGTGGTGTAAGAGATATAGTCAAATATTTCAAACAGGATCGGACCCATCTAAATGTGAAGTGTGTTTGAAAGGGTCGAGACTCAGCATTGGGTACATTAAAATTTGTGATTTTTGCAAATAATCTTAAAATTGAAAAGTCTAATACAGTGCTCAAAAAAATTAAAGGAACACTTTTAAATGAGTACAGCATTAAGTCAAGTAAACTCCCGAGATATTTATCTCTGTAAAAACCTGTTCCATCTGCATCTACCTCTTAGCTGACCCAGCCATACACCATTCCAGAATACAATTTAAATGTGTTGCTTTGTGGTCCTAAACATGACCAAAAGACCTATACCGCCACAATTTTTGGGGAGGGTCTGACAATGGGTCCAAGGATTCTATCCCAATACCTAATGGCATTTAGGGTGCCATGTCTAGCCTGTAGAGGTCTCTGTCCCTCCATGGATATGCCTCCCCAGACCACCACTGACCCAACACCAAACCAGTCATGCTGAACGATGTTGCAGGCAGCATAACGTTCTCCATGGCTTCTCCAGACCCTTTCACATCTGTCACATGTGCTAAGGATGAATCTGCCCTGATCTTTTAAAAGCACAGGGTGCTAGTGGCAGACCTGCCAATTCTGGTATTCAATGGCAAATGCCTAAGGCACAGTCCCCATAGGGTTTGCTGTGTAAGGACTTGTTGGGCCTTCTCTAATTACCAGCAGACAGTCACTCCAGCACTTTACTTGTGAAGACAGCGTTACTTGGGCAAATACTCGGCCGCTGCTGGTAGCAACCACTGCTGTAACTCAGAGGAAATCCTGGACAACGCCCTCAAATGTAGCACTGTTCCCATAGGGCTTGCTGTGTCATGACTTGTTGAGTCTCCTCTGATTACCAGCAGACAGTCACTTAGGGTACAATTCACACATTCATCCTTACTCCCAATGGCTCATTACTCAATAAACAGTCCAGGGGTGTTGGTTTTTAGTATTTATTGTGGAACTTGGATGGACCTCCAAGTTCAGTTCCTCTCTAGCTCTTTAGGCCCTCAGGTCGACTATCCGAGGCCACGTGGCAACTTCTACAGAGAGGAGGCAGCCGCCCCCTCCCTCTGAGACTCCACTCTCCAGCTGAAGGACCCTGAATGTGCTGAATGTGCTCCTGGCATTTATACAGCATCTCAGTGTGCACAGAGGCACTTTCCTCTGCCAATCACCAGGGCTGTACTAAATGCCTGAGCACTCATTTGTCAGGTTTCCTCTCACTGTCCAATATACCTCCCTATTGGACCAGTGTGAAACACTTCAGACAAACTGAGTTGCACATAAGCAGATCCTTCTCTCTAGTAGGCAGAGAACAATATATATTTACTTGGCAACCCTTCTGGTAAGCAGAAAGGATCCAAAACTATACTCTCTCTCTTTCTAACACCTACCTAGGAGGGCGCTACATCCACCCCCCCCCTCCCCACCACCAAACTGAGCCATGTCCTCACTGGCTCTGGGCATCTGCCCCTACAACAATACCTATACAAAATTGTACACTTATCCCACAGTGTCTCACAAACTTGGAAAGGGGAAAAGGGCGATAACATATGTACAGGGCCATGGGGCATACTCCATATGTGGCCAGTGGATACAATAAATTAAGTGAAAGCTTATATATCTCTGCTGTACAATATTTACACATAGGAATGTACCAGGTGCATTTAGACGAATGCACCCCCCGCCAAACAAAAATCTGTCTGACAGGTAAAGGTTAGACATCCTAACTGACTATGCTACAAGTAACATTTGTACATATATACAAAATGGACAGTGACCAGCCTTTCTAAGGCCTGAAGATCATCCGCAACCCAAGGAATGGGTGAGCACATACAGTATCTCACAAAAGTGAGTACAACCCTCAAATTTTTTATTATATCTTTTCATGTGACAACACTGAAGAAATTACACTTTGCTACAATGTAAAGTAGTGAGCGTACAGCTTGTATAGCAGTGTACATTTGCTGTCCTTCAAAACAACTCAACACACAGCCAATAATGTCTAAACCGCTGGCAACAAAAGTGAGTACACCCCTAAGTGAAAATGTCCATATTGGGCCCAATTAGCCATTTTTCTTCCCCGATGTCATGTGACTCGTTAGTGTTACAAGGTCCCAGGTGTGAATGGGGAGCAGGTGTGTTAAATTTTGTTTTATCACTCTCACTCTCTCATACTGGTCATTGAAAGTTCAACATGGCACCTCATGGCAAAGAACACTCTGAGGATCTGAAAAAAAGAATTGTTGCTCTACATAAAGATGGCCTAGGCTATAAAAAGATTGCCAAGACCCTGAAACTGAGCTGCAGCACAGTGACCAAGACCATACAGCGGTTTAACAGGACAGGTTCCACTCAGAACATGCCTCGCCATGGTCGACCAAAGAAGTTGAGTGCACGTGCTCAGTGTCATATCCAGAGGTTGTCTTTGGGGAATAGATGTAATAGGCTACTGCCAGCACTGGTGCAGAGGTTGAAGAGATAGGGGTCAGCCTCTCAGTGCTCAGAACACTGCATCTAATTGGTCTGCATAACTGTTGTCCCAGAAGGAAGCCTCTTCTAAAAATGATGCACAAGAAAGCCCGCAAACAGTTTGCTGAAGACAAGCAGACTAAGGACATGGATTACTGGGAACCATATCCTGTGGTCTGATGAGACCAAGATAAACTTATTTGGTTCAGATGGTGTCAAGCGTGTGTGGCGGCAACCAGATGAGGAGTAGAAAGACAAGTGTGTCTTGTCTACAGTCAAGCATGGCGATGGGAGTATCATGGTCTGGGGCTGCATGAGTTCATTGAGGGAACCATGAATGCCAACATGTACTGTGACATACTGAAGCAGAGTATGATCCCCTCCCTTCAGAGACTGGGCCGTAGGGCAGTATTGCAACATGATAATGACCATAAACGACCCCAAACACACCTCCAAGATGACCACTGCCTTGCTAAAGAAGCTGGCCAAGCATGTCTCTAGACCTAAACACTATTGAGAATCTGTTGGGCATCCTCAATCGGAAGTTGGAGGAGCGCAAGGTCTGTAACATCCATCAGCTCTGTGATGTCATCATGGAGGAGTGGAAGAGGACTCCAGTGGCAACCTGTGAAGCTCTTGTGAACTCCATGCTCAAGAGGGTTAAGGCAGTGCTAGAAAAAAATGGTGGCCACACAAAATATTGACACTTTGGGCCCAATTTGGACATTTCCACTTAGGGATGTACTCACTTTTGTTGCCAGCAGTTTAGACATTAATGGCTGCCTGTTTAGTCGTTTTGAGGGGACAGAAAATTTACACTGTTATACAAGCTGTATACTCACTACTTTACATTGTAGTAAAGTGTCATTTCTTCAGTGTTGTCACATGAAAAGATATAATAAAATATTGACAAAAATGTAAGGGATGTACTCACTTTTGTTAGATACTGTAGCAACGTATGCATCCTACATACTTACAGTGAGACTGTCCTCCCTGTAGAGGCAACCTTCTCACCTGCAGACTCTCTAACTAAAACATTCCCGTAGAGATTTCTGATGCTTCCGGCCCCCTAAGGGCACGCTTGACTCATCGTTCTGTTGTGCACCTGTAATAGACAAAAACAGAACAACTCCTGCCAATCTGACTAACACATTTGCACTGGTTCCATACAGGAACCATTTGACTAGCAACAGGCACAGTACCTCTAAGTTACTAGGGCACTGACTCTTTCATATCCTAGTCAGAGCCACAAATTAGGATGAAGAAATGCGGAGTCCACCCAACTGGTGTTTAGTGTCCTTCTCTCTGTAACACAGAGGCAACACATCTCCTAGCAGCAAGCTACTATTGCTGGAGCCTGTGGGTGTCTGTAAGAACTCTCCAAGGGATCTTTCACTCTGGCATCCCTCTCTCTGAAGAGGCAATGAGTCACTACCCTTCTCTTACAAGGTAGCAACTGGTGCAAAGTTTCCTTCAACATCATTCTGGCCCACTGGTCCAAGGATCTTCGCAAAGTGTCCTATAAACAAAGTATTCTCGCAAAGTGTTCTTTTCTCTGTACTTCATTATCCTGGCCCACTGGTCCAAAGGATCTTCGCAAAGTGTCCTTTAAACAAAGTATCTCCGCAAAGTGTGCTTTCTCAGTGCTTTAGCAACAGTAGTGGCCCTAGGCCAAAATGGGTCTTCACAAAGTGTCCTTTAGCAGGATGTCTCTGTGAACTAGGGGTTTACCCCCTCCAGGTAGCAGCCCCTGGTTTTAACAGGAGACGTTCTTTGTGGCAAAGGTTCTTTCTCCCAGGTGAAGAAGCTGTGGCAGTTTCGCTGATCCACATCTTCTTTTGCAAGGATACAAGGGAAGGGGGATTTGGGAATAGGGCTCCTAGCCCTAACAGCAACTTTAGTATCAAAGAGACTCTTCAGGAATACTAACCCCTTTGTAACTCTTTTCAGCTGAAACAAGAACTCGGCACACCTCAATAGTAGTGATCAGGATGAAGCATGCGGACGATTCCGTATACTGATGGCCAAGGCTTGATCTTTTCCATATGGGCAGTGGACCTCCACTCAGTCAATGTAGATTGACCACACCAGATTCTATTTGGCCTTGATTAATAGGAAGGTGTTCCATAATTGAGGCTTAAACTGGTTCCTATGTGGCTTGGGGACATACATGAAGTCCCAAACGGCTTCTTTACACCAGGCCCCTCTCTTGCGCTCAATTTCCTCCATTATCTCCCGGGCAACATTTGGATAATCGTATCCGTACTCCATGGTCATTTTCCTCTGGACAAGGTGTTGAAAACATGAGAACCTTGGGAGTTTTTGCCTGTCTCCTCTCCAAGGTGGGGGTCTAAAGGGTCTCCACTAATGATGAGCCGAACACCCCCCGGTTCTTCGATTCGCACCAGAACACAGCAAATAGAGGAAAAGTTTGTTTGAATAAACGAACCCCATTGAAGTCAATAGGATTCGAACCTCGAAAATCAAATAGCCTCATTTTGAAGACTTAAATGCAAGTCATTGCCCCAAAAAAGTGTATGGGGGTCCGGGTCCTGACCTGGGGAACATGTATCAATGAAAAAAAAGTTTTTAAAAACGATAATTTTTAAAGGAGCACTGATTTACTGACTTTAATGAGGCTTAAAGTGAAACTATAAAAATTAAAATTCCTTCAAATATCATGATTGGGGGGGTCTCCTGAATGTGCCTCTACGATGTACGTAGCCTGCTGCAGCTATACTAACACTTCTAAAGCAAAAAATACCATATACAAATATACATACAAGTTTCAAATTGCATGTACTTGTCATACAGGTGCAGAAAAATTGGGCCTTTGCGGAATGTGGTGCCTGAACACCGTAACCAAGGCCTCGCAGTTACTCTTGCTGGGTGCAGGAATGGGACCTGCTGGTAAGAATTCCATGCAAAATTGAAATCGCATGTGCTATACAAGTAACAAAAATTGGGCCTTTGCGGAAGGTGGTGCCTGAACACTGTAACCAAGGCCTCACAGTTACTCTTGCTGGGTGCCGGAACGGGACATGCTGGTAAGAATTCCATACAAATTTGAAATTGTATGTGCTATACAAGTGCTAAAAGTTGGGCCTTTGCCGTTTGTGGTGCCTGAACACCGTAACCAAGGCCTCCCAGTTACTCTTGCTGGGTGCAGGAACGGGACTTGCTGGTAAGAATTCCATACAAATTTGAAATTGCATGTGCTATACAAGTGCCAAAAATTGGGCCTTTGCCGTTTGTGGTGCCTGAACACCGTAACCAAGGCCTCGCAGTTACTCTTGCTGGGTGCAGGAATGGGACCTGCTGGTAAGAATTCTGTGCAAATTTGAAATCACATGTGCTATACAAGTGCCAAAAATTGGGCCTTTGCCGTTTGTGGTGCCTGAACACCGTAACCAAGGCTTTGCAGTTACTCTTGCTATGTGCAGGAACGGGACCTGCTGGTAAGAATTCAATGCAAATTTGAAATCGCATGTGCTACACAGGTGCAAAAAATTGGGCCTTTGGTGTTGGTGGTGCCTGAACTCCATAACCCCTCACAGTTAGCAGGGCACAGGGACAGGGCTTGCTGTTAAAAATTACATACGACATTTAAATTGTATGCACCAAGTGCAAAACAATTAGGCCTTGGGTTGGTAGTGACCTAAACCAAAAACATTGTTGGAAGCTAGCAGAATCAAGGTAGAGGAATAGAATAGGCAGCATATGCAGTCTTCATGGGATGGCAGACCCCTAGCAAATTCAATCTGTTACATCAGCATCAGGGGCGTGATAGCTCTTGTTGATCCAGGACTGGTTAATTTTGATGAAAGTCAGCTGATCAACAGAGTCTGCGGACAGACGCACTCTTTTGTCCGTCACAAAACCTCCAGCAGCACTGAACATCCGTTCCGAAAGCACGCTGGAAGCAGGACAGGCCAGTAGCTCCATTGCATATTGAGCAAGTTCTGGCCAGTGGTCCATCCTCAAGAACCAGTAAGACAGTGGATGCGCAGCTGGAAAAGTCTCCAAGTCTGCTCTTGCGCCTAGATAATCATGCACCATATGATGGAGATGCTGGTGATTGTTGCTTAAAACCTAACAGCCCTGGGTGCTGCTGAGGACATAAGAACTGTTTAAAGGCATCGGTCAGCCGGTCCCCTTCTCCACCGCTCCTCCTTTGGCTGAACGATGCCTCAGAAACACGTCCGGAGAATGTTGACCTCCCAGTGTCTGGAAAGGCAGTAGACAAATTTATTTTCAAGGCCTCCTCAAGATGTTTCATCCTCTGCTCCCTCAGTGAAGGCAGGATGAGCTCTGCAACTTTACCCTTGTAACGTGGATCAAGAAGGGTTGCCAACCAGTAATTATTCCTCTCCTTGATAGCACGCATCCTCGGGGCCTTTCGCAGGCTTTGCAGAATCAGGGAGCCCATGTAACGTAAGTTGGAGGAGGCATGAGCTTCTGAGTCCTCTGGGTCACTAAGGATGACATTGTCAGCAGGAGCAACCTCTCCCCAACCTTGTACAACTCCTGGGGTTTCTGGGGAATCAAAACCATCCCTTGAAGACTGCTGTATGCTATCCTCTTCCTCTACATCCATGCTGCCGAAATCCTCATCCTCCTCCTCCTCTTTCTCCTGTGTGTTTTGTGGCTCTGCAGGAATGATATCTGCATAAAGGGGGCCTTGTGAGGAAAAGGACGTCCTCCTATTCCTGCCGCTGTTCTGCCTCAAGTGCCCTGTCCATGATTCCAAGCAGCGTGTGCTTTAGCAGATAGACTAACGGGATATTGTCACTGCATGCATCGTCCCAGCTTAGAATCCTTGTGGCCTCCTCAAATGGTGACAGGACGATGCATGCATCCTTAATCAAAAGCCACTGGCGTGGCGAAAAAAAGCCAAGCTCCCCTGACCCTGTCCTTTTGCCATACTCACACAGGTACTCATTGGTGGCCCTCTGCTGCATGTGCAGCTGCTGCAGCATTGCCAACGTTGAGTTCCACCTGGTGGGCGTGTCACAAATGAGGCGGTTGGTGGGCAGGTTGAATTCCCCTTGAATGACAGATGAGCGAGCACTGGCATTGAACAAATGGTGGAAATGGCCACAGACTTTTTTTGGCCTGCCTCAGGAGATTTTGGAAGCCTGGGTATCTGCTCAAGAAATGCTGCACCACCAGATTCAGAACATGTGCCAAGCATGGAACAATTGTCAAGTGTCCCTGTCAGAGGGCGGAGAGAAGGTTGGTGCCATTGTCGCATACAACCATTCCTGGCTCAAGCTGTTGTGGCGTCGACCATCTCTGAGCCTGCCCCTGCAGAGCTGATAGAATCTCTGCATGGTTGTGACTACTATCCCCCTAGACAGACCAACTGAAGCACCGCGTGGCCTCTTTTAGCCTGACTGCTTGTGTAGCCCCTTGAACGCTTACGGAGCACTGCTGCTGCAGAGGAGAATTGAGCAGAATAGGACATGGAGGAGGAGGAGGTGGTGGAGTAGCCAGATGTGGCAGAACCAGCACCAGATTTTTGGAGGCGTGGTGACAAAACAAGCTGCAACACCGAACCCTGTCCTGCATCCTTCCCAGCTGCCAGCAAAGTTACCCAGTGCGCCGTGAAAGAAATGTAATGTCCCTGTCCATGCCTGCTGCACCAAGAGTCAGCAGTAATGTGCACCTTCCTGCTGACTGCTTTGTCCAACGAGGCCAAGACACTACCTTCCACATGACAGTAGAGAGCCAAAATGGCCTTACGCAAAAAGATATGCCTTTTTGGGACCTGCCACTGTGGTGCAGCACATTACCCATATTCGCGAAAGGGAGCCAAGTCTACCAGCTGAAAAGGCAGTAACTGTAATGCTAGCAATTTGGCCAAGCTAGCATTAAGACGCTGAGCATGTGGATGGCTGGGACATTATTTCTTTCTACGGTTCAAATACTGGAGTAGTGAAATTTGCCTACTGCTCAAATCAAGTGGTGGTGTACTACTAGCAGATTGGGTGCAAGTCTCTGTGCCATTCATTGCTATACCATCATCCCTCTCAATGCTGGTATTTGAGAAGGCATGAGGTATAGTAGGGTTAGAGATCGCAGATGAGGAGCAAGATGATGTATGCTTGTTTTGATCTGGTGCCTCTTTCAGGTGCTGTTGCCAACCGACTGCATGGCAGGTCGTCAAATGCCTTGTCAAGCATATGGTGCCCAAGCAGCTGGTGTTCTGGCCACGCTTGATCCGCTTTAGACAGATGTTGCAAACAGCAACGCTGTGGTCTACTGCACAGATGCTGAAAAAAACCCACACTAATGAACTTTTTGGAGTCCGCTGGGATTTTTCAGCACCTTGCACCTGTGGAGCTCTGTGCTGTGACGCAATAGGTTGGCTACTGCTATGGTGGCCCCTGAAGCACATCCTGCCTCGTTGGAGTTGTTCGCACCCCCCCCCCCCTCCTCCTCCTCCTCCTCCATCCTGTCAAGCACCCAAGTACAGTCAGTGACCTCATCATCACCTCCCTCCTCATCACTGGAGCAAACTTGGCAATATGCTTCAGCTGTGGCAACATGACTGCTGGTTTCTTGTCCGTCATTGTCACCCCCCTCTCTCTAGGCTCACGTTATTCCCTTCATCAACCTGGGAACCAACATCACAGCTTTCAGATTGCTGCGCATCCTCCAGGAGCATGTCAATGACACTATGATGGAATAGTTCAGGTGACTCCTCCGTGTATGATGGTGGGGCAACTAAAGGAGTAGCTGTGGAGAAGGAGACTGTTGAACGGGCCCCTTTGGCAGCTGCGGTGAAAGGCAAACTACTGGGTGCTGGGGTGTTAGAGGAAGAGGAGGATGAGGAGGATGAGGATGGCTTATTGATCCACTCCACCAACTCTTCCACATGTTGTGGATGAATAGCATGAGCAGCACCGTAAATAAAGGACGGGCGTACCCTGCACTTTTCACAATGGACACAGAGGCTGCTTGCCCACTTTTCGTGGCCTGTGAGCGTCGGCCTCTCTTTGTCTGCCTTTCAGGCATGCTGTTGATAAAGATTAATATAGGGTATACGCAACTAACTAATAGATACTCAATGACCTGATATGATGTAATTGATAGCCCTATAGATGAGCTGTGGTGGTTATAGAGGTACACAAGTGACCGATTATCAATACTCTCACTGATATCTGTTGTAATCTATAATCCTATAGATGGATGATCTGTGATCCCTATAGAAAGATCGACAACTGAGCAATGGTTACTGTGGCTGATAGCTGCAGTGATCTCTATTCCTACAGGTCTGTGATCCCTATAGCAAGATCCACAACTGAGCAAAGGGTATTGTGGCTGATTTCTGCAGTGATCTCTATTCCTACAGGTCTGTGAATAATATAGAATGTTGCAGAAACTGACCGATGAACAATACTGTAACTGGTATCTGATGTAAAGAAAGACAGCTCTCCCTACCTCACACAGGAACCTTGGCCTTCCCTACACTGCTACTCCCTCAGTGGCGCTATACTGTCTGATATGATGTAAAGAAATCCATCTCTCCCAAACTCACACAGGAACCTGTCCATCCCTACACTGCTAGGAATGTCTCTCTGCACTGTCTGACTTAAAAAAAAAAATGACTCTCTCCCTGCCTGAATTGCATGCCTGTCCCTGTCTGATAGCCCACACAATGGCACTACACGCTGCCTCTGCGCGAGCAGCCTTTATGTAGTGTTGGGCGTGTACCTGGCCCCTGAGCCATGATTGGCTAAAGGCAGCCTGCCTTTAATCCAATCATGGCAGAGGTCATTTGATTGGCCAAAGCATGAGGTCAGGGTGCATGCTTTGGCCAATCACATAACGCGCTGCGCGTGCGGTGCACGTGCAGTGCATTATGGGAAACTCTAATTTCCCACAAAGAAGCACATTTGTTCGTCATTCGACGACCGATTGAATTGGCGATGTTCGAGTCAAACTTACCTTCGACTCAAACTTGAGGCTCATCCCTAGTCTCCGCTTTATGGATCAGATGAGAATATGCATCATTCTGTGCCCGAGCCCGGGCATAGGTGCAAGGTGGGGATAGATCTGGGACCCTAGTGGCATAGGCCTCACAGAACCCCAAGTTCCTTCACTGAGGGACCTGAAACTGGCAGGATTCTTCTTCCTTCAGTTCCCCAGTCCCACTCAGCCTCTACTTCTGATCCCCAGTCATGGATTCCCTCTTCCAGGGACCCGTAGCGATACTGGAAACTAAGTGACCCCACATCAATGGCCCCATACCTCCCCTTCACTGGACGTACTGGAGGACTTCAATATCTGGGCCCATTGACTGCCCTCTGCCTCTTTAAGAGCTGGACTACTTGCTGCTGTAACTGCTACCAAGGCACCTTGCAACTGCTGCTCAGCTCTGACAACTTGTGCGCATTGCACCTCTAAGATTTGGGTCTCCTTGGTTTGGCAGATGGTTGTGCTGGTCCCAGCCCCAGCGGTACGCTCGGCACTCCCGGTTCTCTCAAAAAAGGGATAGCCACTATGGGTGTCAGCAGTTCTGAAGTGGTTTGCACTTCCCAGTTCAGATACAATCTTCTGGGCTGGCAATCACTCCTCTCTAGCTTCAGCAGCATGTCACCGCAGTGCCCACACTGACCCCATGCTTGCAGCGGCATGGACATATTCAGGCATCTGCTACATACTAGTCCAAGATGCTCCGTGTCCCCTCCACTGCACAAGGCCAGAATTCCCTTGGGCTCAATCGGAGCCCTGTGTCCAACAGGGTCAGATTCTGCCATTCAGTCCGCTCTGCAGGATCTCCGCCAACACATGGGATAGCCACTGCGCTCACTCCGGCATCCGCCATCACACGTGTCCATGGGCGTCCGCAGAACTTTTTTCAGGGGGGGGGGGCATCATTTTAAGGTCACCCATTCTGTGCCCCTTTTAAAGCACAAGTGCTTGTGCTGTGTAATCCCCCACCCCCCGTATCACCTTAAAATACCTGGCTGATCCTGCCTGGCTATGTCCTTCCCTCCGTTTACGTACCTCCATCACCTGCAGCCCTCCTGTTCTCCTCTGTCCTCTCTTCCCCCTCTCTCCCTGCCGGTCTGCTCCTCTCTCAATGCCCCCCTCCCCCTTCTCCCCCTGCTGCTGTAGTTTCATTTAAAGTTTCCTATCCTGTCTACAGTCTGTTTAATAATCCTGTGTGCCCCTGTGTCTGTGTTTTATAAAAATAAGCCATTCTTTACAAGTTTTCAGAGTGCCGATCGGTGCTCACGTGACCCACCGCCTCTCTCCTTCTCTCCTCCTCCCCTCCCAATTGACGACAGGAATCCTCAGCCCCACCGACTGCAGGCGGCTGTCAGATAGGGAGAGGAGAGAGCCGACGGGTCACATGAGCGGTACTCGACGCACTAAAAACTGGTAAAGAAAGCCTTATTTTTTTAAAACGCATACACAGGAGCACACAGGATTATTAAACAGAACAGACAGGGTGGTATAAAGTGGCTTAACAATCACTTTAAAGGGGCAGTTGAGATTCCAGGGGGGGGGGGGAATTTGCCCCTCCTTGCCCCTACCTGCAGACGCCCATGCACGTGTCTGCTCTTCAGCTACACCCGATGGTAGAAGTGACATCTCAGCTCCCTTAAGATTGGCAGCCCGCGGATGGCGAATCCGCCCACAGCCCCAGACTAGCTGACTCTTCAGCGGTGGCTCCTCCTGCAAGGCAGATCTCTTTGGCACGCTCTCTCCCGTGTCGTGCAGTAATCCCTTCATCATTGCTATAACGTTTCTCAGCCTGCACGAATGGTACTGCATTGCAGATTGTGTTCCCTGCCACAGATACACATACATCTGCTTCTTCTGTCTGTACTTGAGCTTCAGTTGCACTTCTCCATTCACAAGCCAACCAAACTCCCTCACTGCTGCTAGCAATTGTTCCGCTGTAACCAGCTGTACTGCAGACATTTTCTTCCACAGCACATGTACACACACAACCCCTGACGTGCCGATCCCTGCATCCCAGGTCAATCTTGACCACAACTTAAAAGCCCACTTGCACAGGTTACTATAAGGCAGACATGATTTTCTCCTACAATAAAGTATATCCTTTCTCCATTGACCCTCCAGCACTTTACTTGTGAAGACAGTGTTACTTGGGCAAATACTCGGCCGCTGCTGGTAACAACCACCGCTGTCACTCAGAGGAAATCTTGGACGATGCCCTAAAATGTAGCACTGTCCTCGTAGGGCTTGCTGTGTCATCACTTGTTGGGCCTCCTCTGATTACCAGCAGACAGTCACTTAGGATACAGTTCACACATTCATCCTTACTCCCAATGGCTTGTTACTTAATAAACAGTCCAGGGGTGTTGGTTTTTAGTATTTATTGTGGAACTTGGATGGGAGAATAGAAAAGTGGGATACTTCAAATGGAACTATAAACAGTTGATAAGGACAACTCTCACTTGACCTCACCAGGTTGCTTGTGAAAGCAGTCACACTGCTTGACCATACTGCCATGTGTCAAGCTGGAGTCCTCTTCCACTCCTCCATGACGACAAGGTGGTTTTCTCTGAAATACTGCCTGTACCTTGAGCCACACAGGAGAGGCAGAAGGAGATTAGGGAACTTAACGAGTGGCTGAGGAATTGGTGTAGGAAGGAGGGGTTTGGGTTCCTGGAGAACTGGGCTGACTTCTCAATCGGCTACCGGCTCTTTAGTAAGGATGGGCTGCACCTTAACGGGGACGGTACAGCTCTTTTGGGGAGAAAGATGGCCACCAAGTTGGAGGGGCTTTTAAACTAGGAGACGGGGGGGAGGGCTCAGAAGTAGAGTCAGTCAGGAGGGAGCAAAGGACTGAAGGCAGTTGTAGGGTCAGCAGCGACACTAGGTCCACAACGTCAATCGGTAGGTCTGTGCGGGAGAACCTCAGACCGAACAGGAATAAACATAACCAATCACGTTTAACGTCCGTAAAACTAAGAGGGGTATATGCTAATGCCAGGAGTCTAGCTAATAAAATAGATGAGTTGGAAATGTTAGTTCATGAAGAGGACATAGACCTTGTGGGAATAGCGGAGACTTGGTTTGACCCCTCACATGACTGGCTGGCAAATATCCAAGGGTATTCGGTGTACCGGAAGGACAGGATAGGAAAAAGAGGGGGAGGGGTATGTCTCTACGTCAAGAACAATGTAAGGGTGATAGAGCGGAGTGACATTACGGAAGGGATGAGTATGGAGTTAGAATTCGTGTGGTTAAAACTCCTTAGGGAAGGAGAAAAGGGAAAAGTAATTGTGTGGGTTTGCTATAGGCCACCTAAACAAGGGGAGGAGGTAGAGCGGGAATTTTTAGCACTGTTGGGTAAAGTGGCAAAGCTAGGATCTGTCATCATATTGGGGGACTTCAATTATCCCGACATTGACTGGGGAGAGGGGACTACACACTCACAGAAGGCCCGTCTATTCACGGAAACCTTACAGGACAACTACATGTCACAGTTGGTGGACTCTCCGACTAGAGAAAATGCAGTCCTGGATCTATTGATCACTAATGACCCAGACATAATCTCGGAGGTAGGAGTCAAGGACAACCTGGGCTCTAGCGATCACAGGATGATCACATTTAGTGTAAATAACAATAGAACAAGGCAAGTGGGGAACATAAGAACCCTTAATTTCAGAAGGGCAAACTTTCCAAAATTGTTCTCATTGATGGAAAGGGTAAACTGGGACCGAACCCTAGGATCCCTGACCACAGAGGAAAAATGGGAATGCTTTAGGAACATATTAAGCAAAGGCATCTTGCAGTGCATTCCTATGGGAAATAAATTTAGAAGAGACAAAGCCAAACCTGGCTGGCTAAACCGTAGCGTTAAAAACCTTATTAGGGGAAAAAAAAAGGGCCTTCAGGAAATATATATCAGAAGGCACAGTATTGGCTTTCGACCAATACAAGAAAGCAAATAAGAAGTGTAAACACGAAATCAAGATGGCTAAAATAGACTTTGAGAGACAAATAGCGGAGGATAGTAAAAAAAAACCCAAAGAAATTCTTTAAGTATATCAATAGCAAAAAAACTAGGGCAGAGCATATTGCACACATAATTAGCGATGATGGGAGGATGGTTACAGAGGACACTGAAAAAGCAACCGTGCTGAATGCTTTTTTCTCGTCAGTCTTTACACAGGAAACGGAGGGGTACACTGACCATGACTGTTTGGTTAGTAGCAATACACAGGACTTGCCACTATGGCTAACAGAGGGTGAAATCAGGGAAAGGCTGGATAAACTTAACACAAACAAATCACCAGGCCCGGGTGGCGTACATCCGAGAGTACTCAAGGAACTCAGTAAGGTTATATCCAGACCACTGTTCCTGATCTTTGCGGACAGTATTAGGACAGGAGAAGTACCAGGAGATTGGAGGAAAGCCAACGTGATTCCGATATTCAAAAAGGGTCAGAGGCATGTCCCGGGAAATTATAGGCCTGTCAGTTTGACATCGATAGTATGTAAACTTCTGGAGGGGATGATAAGGGACTATATTGTAGAGTTTGCTAAAGACAACAGCATCATTAGTAATAACCAGCACGGGTTTACAAATGGGTGTTCTTGTCAAACCAATCTATTAGCATTCTACGAGGAGGTGAGCTGTGAGCTAGATAGGGGCAGACCAGTGGATGTGGTGTACCTAGATTTCGCTAAGGCGTTTGATACAGTTCCCCATAAGCGCTTAATTTATAAAATAAGGTCTGCAGGTATCGACAGCAGGGTGTGCTTTTGGATACGGAACTGGCTAAAAGGGCGTGTCCAAAGGGTGGTAATAAACAGCGCATACTCAGACTGGTCTGAGGTAGTAAGCGGGGTGCCCCAGGGCTCGGTCCTGGGACCAACCTTGTTCAATTTATTCATAAACAGCATTGAGGACGGGATCAGTAGTTCAATCTCAGTTTTTGCAGATGACACAAAATTGGGCAGGGCAATAACCGCACAGCATGAAGCAGATATCCTACAGAATGACCTGGACAAAATAACGGAGTGGGCAACGACTTGGCAAATGAGGTTTAACGTAGAGAAGTGTAAGGTTTTGCACTTGGGGACTAGAAACATAAAAGCACAATACACGTTAGGAGGGGAACCCTTGGGGGAATCAAAAATAGAGAAGGATCTGGGAGTCTTGGTTGATGATAGATTAGGCAACAGCATGCAATGTCAGGCGGCAGCTGCCAAAGCTAGCAGAATATTAGCATGCATAAAGAAAGGGATGTATTCCAGAGATAAGACTATAATCCTTCCACTTTATAAAACTCTGGTCCGACCGCATCTGGAGTATTCTGTCCAGTTCTGGTCGCCAGTCCTCAGGAGGGATGTGTTGGAGCTGGAGATAGTCCAGAGAAGGGCAACTAAACTAATTAGGGGATTGAAGGACCTTGATTATGAAGAGTGTCTGCAATCGCTTGATTTATTCTCCCTGGAGAAGAGACGCCTGAGGGGGGACATGATAGCAATTTTTAAATATCTCAATGGGGATCTCAGCTAAGAAAAAAAGCTGTTTAGTCGAAGGGATTGCATGAGGACTCGGGGGCATACAATGCAATTAGAGGAGAAGCGTTTTAACCTCAGGCAACGTGGGGGGTTCTTTACTGTTAGGGCTACAAGATTGTGGAATTCTCTACCACAAGAGGTGGTTTCTGCGGGTAGTATGGTGGCTTTCAATAGACTATTGGACGTGCATCTCAAGGATCAGAACATTCAGGGGTATGAGAGATGATTACAGCCACACACACCTACACAGGTTGAACTGGATGGACTATTGTCTTTATTCAACCTCACCTACTATGTAACTATGACGGAACAGGTAGGTGTTAGAGACCTTGCGCTCCTCCACCTTCCATTTGAGGATGCCCCGCAGATGCTCAATAGGGTTTAGGTCTGGGGACATGCTTGGCCAGTCCATCACGTTAACCCTCAACTTTTTAGCAAGGCAGAGGTTGTCTTGGAGGTGTGTTTGGGGTCGTTATTATGTTAGAATTCTGCCCTGCGGCCCAGTCTCCAAAGGGAAGAGATTATGCTTGCCTACAGTATGTCACAGTACATGTTGGCATTCGTGGTTCCCTCCATGAACTGTAGCTTTCCATTGCCAGCAGCACTCATGCAGCCCCAGACCATGACACTCCCACCACCATGCTTGACTGTAGGCAAGACACACTTGTCTTTGTACTCTTCACCTGATTGCCGCAACACACGCTTGAAACCATCTGAACCAAATAAGTTTATCTTGGTCTCATCAGACCACAGGACATGGTTCCAGTAATCCATGTCCTTAGTCTGCTTGTCTTCAGCAAACTGTTTGCGGGTTTTTTTGTGCATCATCTTTAGAAGAGGCTTCCTTCTGGGATGACAGCCATGCAGGCCAATTTAATGCAGTGTGCGGGGTATGGTCTGAGCACTGACAGGCTGACCCCCCACCCCTTCAACCGCTGCAGCAATGCGTCTATTTCCCAAAGACAATCTCTGGATATGACTCTGAACACGTGCGCTCAACCTCTTTGGTTGACCATGGTGAGGCCTGTTCTGATTGGAACTTGTGGATCCTGTTAAACCGCTGTATGGTCTTGGCTGCTGCGCTGCAGCTCAGCTTCAGAGTCTTGGCAATCTTTTATGGCCATCTTTATGTAGAGCAACAATTCTTTTTTTTCAGATCCTCAAAGTTCCTTGCCATGAGGTGCCATGATGAACTTCCAGTGACCAGTATGAGAGAGTGCGAGCGATAACACCAAATTTAACACACCTGCTCCTCATTCACACCTGAGACCTTGTAGCACTAACAAGTCACGTGACATTGGGGAGGGAAAATGGCTAATTGGGCCTAATTTCGACATTTTCACTTAGGGGTGTACTCATTTTTGTTACCAGCAGTTTAGACATTAATGGCTGTGTGTTGAGTTTTTTGAAGGGAGAGCAAATTTACACTGTTATACAAGCTGTACACTCACCACTTTACATTGTAGCAAAGTGTAATTTCTTCAGTGTTGTCACATGAAACAATATAATAAAATACAGTAAAACCTTGGTTTGAGAGTAACTTGGTTTGAGAGCGCTTTGCAAGACAAGCTAATTTTTTAAATAAATTTTGACTTGATATACAAGCGATGTCTTGATATACAAGTAGCGTCATGTCCCAACTAGGTATAAAAGAGAAGAGAGCAATATTGTTACATTTAACCACTTAAGCCCCGGAGGATTTGGCTGCTAAACGACCAGAGGGTATTTTGCGATTCGGCACTGCGTGACTTTAACGGACAATTGCGCGGTCGTGCGACGCTGTACCTAAACGAATCTGGCGTCCTTTTTTTCCCACAAACAGAGCTTTCTTTTGGCGGTATTTGATCACCTGTGCGATTTTTTGATCACGCGCTATAAACAAAAAAAGAGCGTAAATTTTGCAAAAATAGCAATATTTTTCCCTTTTTTTTATATGAAATTCCCCCCAAAAAAATGTAAAAATCAAAATTTTTTAATATTTTCGGCCAATTTGTTTTATGCTACCTATGTTTGGTAAAAAAAATCGCAAAAAGCGTATTTTGATTGGTTTGCGCAAAAGTTATTGCGTTTACTAACAAAGGGAAAGATTTTTGTCATTTTTGTTGTTTTTTTTTTTAACGCGTAATGTCGGCGATCTGCAATTTTTTTTGCGGTACTGCGACATTGCGGCGGACAGATCGGACCCTTGACTGACATTTTTGACACTTTTGGGGTTACCAGTGACATTTCTACAGTAATCAGTGCTATATATATGCACTGTTACTGTAAAAATACACTGGTAGTGAAGGGGTTAACTTTATTTGAGAGGGAGGGGCTGTGTGTGTCCCTAGGGGCGTGATTCTAACTGTGATTGGCTGTGGCTTCAACTGTATGCAGAGTGATCAATGGATCTACATAGTAGATCCATGTGATCATCTCTCATACAGAGAGGAGAATGACAGGCAGCTTGTTTACACAAGCTGCCTGACTTTCTCCCTCTCCCCCGCCGATCGCAGAGTGGCCGGCGGCGATCGGGTCCGCCGGTCACACGCGCGGGGGGGTCCGTGACCACGCGGGAGCGGGAGCGCGCCTCCGGCGGCGCGCGCTTGCTCCCTAAACCCTCACAGGCGAGCGACGTAGACCTACGTCACTTTGCCTGTGAGGGGCTGACCGCCGCCGTAGATAGTCGTGCGGCGGTCGGCAAGTGGTTAATGAAGGTTCAATATTTAGCAGCTCACATGGTTGATGATTAAAACAGGCACATCTAAGTCTGCAGGCATCCGGGGTAAAGCTGTCCACATAGACCATCCTCCGCACTGCCATCTTCATCACACCCTTCCACGCTGCGCTCCATGAGTAATTCAAAGTCTCGCTTTCAGATCACTCTACTGCAGGGTAGTCTTCCCAATCACAATTGCAGACTGACAACGGTGAGAGCCAGTGGTTCAGAAGATGGTCTATGTGGACAGCTTTACCCCCGATGCCTGCATACTTAGATGTGCCTCTTTAATCATCAACCATGTGAGTTGCTAAATGTTGTACCTTAATTAAATGTCACCATACTGCTACACTTAGAGGCGCCTCTCTTCTCTTTTATACTCTGTAGCTCCTGCTGGATTTTGCTTCTAATCCCCTTGTGGAGGCTGCCATTTGTGGATGGACATTTTATGATGACACAACCTATCACATTGCTATAATCTTTGTATATAGACTATAAACTGAAAGACTTATGAATAAATGGTTGTGGAACGAATCATCTGAGTTCCCATTATTTCTTATAGGAAAATTCGCTTTGATATAAGAGTGCTTTGGATTACAAGCATGTTTCCGGAAAGAAATTTTGCTCGCAATCCAAGGTTTTACTGTATTTACAAAAATGCGAGGGGTGTACTCACTTTTGTGAGATACCGTGTATATATATATATATATATATATATATATATATACTGTATCATTAAAATGTATAGTACTGTGAAAGTGCCACTTTCTTCCTTTTTTTCTTTGTTTTTGCATTATAGTTTAGCAATGTGGGTACAGAGCTTGAGCTCAGTAATTTAGTCCCCATACTATGTGTTATTATATTAATTGTTATTGTTAAAAAAACCATAATGACTTAGTCCACAGCTAGCTAAGTAATGAATCCCATGAAAATACACTCTGCTCCCTCTTTATTCCAAAGAAATAAATATATTACTGCACGATATATAGTTTAATTGTACGGCTCTGCATAAGTGATCCCTCAAGGAACCCATTAAGGAATACCAATGTATTTTATACAGTCTGGGAACATCAAACCTTCAAAGCAAATTTACATTTTTTTCGGTCCATCAAACAAGATTATCTGTTATCTGGGTTTTTGTTTAATTTGTTGTTTTGATCCTGTGTTTTCAACAGGAGATGTTGACAAAGGGATCTACAATTCAGCAATAACTTATCCTAATTTATTGAAACTGATTTTTCTACAGTGTAAAGCTTTACCATCTGGATTGTGAGTTTTTATAATTTTTGCTTTTACCATATCTATGAGTTTTTGAGTTTTTACTAATTCTATGGAATATATCAGAAATATTTGCCCAAATAAATGATGGTTAAAGGAGCACATGTGTAAAACAAAAATGAAAGGTATTATTAATTAAAAGGTATATACAGCATTACATAGGCTAGACTATTCATATTACATTATATGACATTAATATTTGTCTATCCTAAAGTATCAATGTTGATGTAAGTTATCTGGTTCCCAGAATGAGCAGGTTCCCTGGTTGCAGCTTTATTTGGTAGGGGCCCACTAGGAGTTTGCTGAAAAGCCCCTTCTCCACCTTTCTTCTGGATTCTCTAGCTGTTGCTTTGCTCAAAATCAGCAATCCTTCTTACAGCAGGGAGAATATACAACTGTGGCCAGCACAGAGAGCAGAGAGAACAGTGGGAACAGGCCATAATCACTAACATGCCTGGACAGTGCGGGATCTCCTCCTTCTGTATATATAGTCACCCCCTCTCTCTCAGAACATTGCCAGGAGCTTCTATGTGTGTACGGCTTCAGATAAACCCACTCACTCTATTCACCTTCCATGGGGTGGGTTGAGGGGGGAGCTGTCTGTACTCCTCCTAGCGGGGGGTCTCCTTCTACTGGAGGGAGTTGTGAAGGGGGGAGTCTGTATTGGGGTCCCCTTTGATTACCTTGTTGCACTTTTTCTGGATAGGGATCTCTTTCTACTTGAGGGGAGTCAATATTCCTGGATGAGAGGGAAGGGTCCCTTCTGATCACCCCCCTGTACTCCTTAATGGTGGGAGATCTCTGAATCTTTCCCATGTACACCTGGCAGTGTGGAGGAGAGGTCTCCCTGTACTCCAGTTGGGGGTTTTAGATTACTGCCTGTAATTGTGGATGGGGGTCCCTGATTAGTTCTTCATTATAGGGGCCCTGATTACTTGTAGAGCCTCATTAGTAGTTAAACTTCTTAAGGATGGCCTTGGCCTTGATACTTGTACTGAGCTCTCCGAATTAGGTTATCACAGCCTGACTAATCAGGATATTTTCCCTGGACACTCATAGAAGTCTCTCCAGTCCTGTTGTCCTATGCTGGGGTCTCTGGGTGGGCCTGCACCCTACAATCTCAGTATGGGATTCCTATCATACCAACCTCTGCTAGCATTTCTACCGACAGTCCTCCCCCTGAGTCTCTTCCTCCCCATACACAGACATACTGGTGGGGGGTGAGGCAGAAACAGGATATATAATACAACTGCTATGTATGATCCATGTGTCCTTTTATACAAAGATCCTATAGGGCAACAATGAGATTGCTGTGGGCTCTGGATGATTGCTATGGGCTGTATATGATCCATGTGTCCTTTTCCACACAATTCATATAGGGGTACACAATAGGAATGCTTTGGTCTTGCACAGTCAGGGCGAGGAAGGTGGAAGCAGAAGGGGCCCAAGCTTTGGATGCAATGTTATTATGTAGAAGGGGAAGGAAGCGCACTGGGAGCATGCCGTAGCTCCATTTTCCACCTGCCTCACTGACAGGAGTGACAGCAGTGTCTTTTCTTTCAGAAGGAGCAGGAGCTTTGATAGTTCCTCACACCAATGCCGAAGTAGTTATACCTTCGTCTCTGTTAGCCCCATATTTTTCTGTGGGACAGAATGTGAACTGCTATTAAACTTTTTAGTTCACTGTGGTGTGCCACAACCATTTGCACTATTTTATGCAATATAATTAGGGATGGGCAATAATTAGGGATGGGCTCTGTGTTCATGTGTTTAAACCCTATGACAGAATTAAAAACAAAAATGGCCTGCCCCCCCCCCCCCCCTTAACCTATACCAGGCCCTTTGGGTTTGGAATTAATTTTAAGTGGAACTCCACGCCAAAATTTAAAAAAAAACTGGTACAGATTTTTAGGGGAACTCCATGCAAAAAGGTAACCCCCCCAGAAGTCCATACCAGACCCTTATCTGAGCATGCAGCCTGGCAGGCCAGGAAAGAAGGGGGGGGCGAGCGAGCACCCCCCCTCTCCTGAATCATACCATGTCGCTTGCCCTCAACATGGGGAGGGTGCTTTGGGGTGCCCCCCAAAGCAGCTTGTCCCCATGTTGATGGGGGCAAGGGCCTCTTCATGAGAACCCTGGGCTGTGGTTGTGGGGGTCTGCGGGTGGGGGGCTTACATGACGTCATGTGATGTCAGAAGGGGCAGTGCCACCAGTTGACGTAACCGGGTGGCCACGTCTCTTGCCTATAAAAGAACTGTCAAAGCTGAAGATCGGGTAGATGGTGGGTAGCCTCTGAAGAGGCGAAGCGTTTTTAATTTTTTTTCGGGCCCAGTGGGTGTCGTGATTTCTTTTTCTTTTCAATAAAGGACTTGTCAAAAACTGTGTTTTGTGGTTTTTACATTTATACAATTTTTTGGTGAATGGGTAGGGGTACGATGTACCCGATACCTATTCACATGGGGGGGGGTGGGATATGGGGGCCCCCTTGTGAAAGGGGACTTCCAGATTCTGATAAGCCCCCCACTCACAGACCCCGAAAACCACAGCCCAGGGTTGTCATGAAGAGGCCCTTGTCCCCATCAACATGGGGACAAGGTTCTTTGGGGTGGGGGCCATGTTGAGGGCATGTGGCCTAGTATGGTTCAGGAGAGGGGGGGCGCTCGCTCGTCCCCCACCCCTTTCCTGACCTGCTTGGCTGCATGCTTGGATAAGGGTCTGGTATGGATCTTGGTGGGGACCCCACGCCGTTTTTTTTTTATTTTTTAAATCTGTATTGCCGGGAGACGGCAATACATTAAAACTGCGAGCAAAGTTAAATTACATTTTTTTCTTTAGAAATGTCAGTATTGCTGCAGCAGGCTCCATACATCATACAGATGCACCACTTTACAGGCACATAGGCAACCCCCCAGGCACGATATTTGAAGGAATTTTTCATTTTTATTGTTTTACTTTAAGCATCATTAAAATCACTGCTCCTGTAAAAACTATCTTTTTAAAAAAATCTTTTTGCATTCATTTTTAATGGCAATTACTTGCATATAAGCCTTTAAAATGAGGACATTAGATTTTTCATGCTCATGTCCCATAGACTTTAATAGAATTTGCATGTTCGCTAGAACGTTTTCCCTGTTCAAGATGTTCTGGTGCAAACCGAACAGGGGGGGGTGTTCGGCCCATCACTATCCATAACCATTACATAGGTTTCAGCTTGGAGCTGCACAAACTTTTATTAGCCATGCCTACTATCTTTACCCAAGGGGGCACAGTTTCAGACATCTTTGCCCTGGGCACCAGATAGCCTTGTCTTTTTGCAAGTTCAAATCATAGATGTTAAAAGTTCATCCAAAAGTTGTATTTTTGTTAAAAGCGGAGCCTGGTGCACCTCGCTTTCCTATTTGCTACTCCAACAATATGGCTTCCATAGGTCCTGGACCTTTTCCTGTTAACTTGGGAGCTTTGGCTTTTCCATCCGCCTTTGTGCGTTCCAGCTCCTCCTGCTACATTCTCCATAATATAAATTAAATGCACATTTTACAGGGAGAGTTTTAATCACTCAGCAGGTATACAGATCCAGAAAGGCAGCAGCGGAATTTACCTCTCAAATATCAGGTGGGCTGACCTCTTATACTCCCTTTAAACTTCAGGTATTTCTACATGTAAAATTATGGAGGTCAAACAATTGGAGATCTTCTTTTAATTGTATCTTTAGGCACCTTAACAATGAAAATTAAAACCAATAAAAAGGAAGGCTTTATTTTAGAGGCTAATAGTTATTTTTTTTTCAATATGTTTCATTGGCAAAAGTAAAAGTACAATTTGTCATCACAAGTAAAGAAATGACAGTAATGACAATAATGACAGTACAGTGTTCATTTGCATATGGTCTTTCATAGCAGTACATATCCTTATTATCAGTTTATAGACTGTGGAGAAAAATTGTACATGAGAATGTGATTTGAATTGGGTGATTTAAATCAAACAGTTTTAAATCAGACCTTAGAAACCCTTTAGTGTCGCTCCAAGCCCAAGGTAGTGTTCTGCCCGCTGGAGCTTAGAATCAGGTTGCTGGTGACCTTTCACTCATCCAGAAGTGCCGACATGTGTGTAGGAAATGTGGAATGCCGCTCACCTATTGCATATTATTGTAGGTAATGGCCTCAGGGGGCATGGCCAGTGGAGTGGCGCTGGCTGAGGCCATTACACTGTACATGTATGTACCAGGCTGGGTGATCAGCATCCCACATTTTCTACACACATGTTGGCAGTTTTAAATTAGAATGGGGTATGGGAAAGGATCTGAAAGGAGAAGTATGGGGAGTAATGAGTGTCCCAGTGTAACAATGGAGAGTTCCAGGTCAAAAGGAATGGGTGAGATTTAAGGTCTCTTAATCATCGGCCAAAGTCTGTCAGCAAAAGTGTGAGATGCGTGAGCTTTCTTTGAATTTATGCATTGAGTCAATTAGATTTTCCTTGGAAAATGTGTTGTGAACTATGGCCTTACAGTAACTTCAGACAGTGAAAAGGTGGTGGATAGCCATGCTTTTGCAGTATTTTGTTTAGTGTCTGTCAGTCTGTCCAGTTTAAGATTGAGTAAAGCTTCACTTGGGTTCATGAGTATTGTGGTGTCTAATAGTAACGTTCATATATTGTATACACGTTTAAACAGAGATTGGGCTTTAGACAAATCTACCATTTGCGTAAATACATTCCTTGCTCTGGACAACCTCAGAAGAATTGCCCTAAACAGCCTGGGGTAAAGTGGGCAAATCATGTAGGGACCAGATACCAATGGTATAGAATTAAAGTGGAAGGGATAATGGATGGGATTTTATCAGCACCAAAAAATTACAATTATAAAAAGTGCAAAAGTTTATTGTACATCATAATATTTTATATGATGTACAATAAACTTTTGCACTTTATATGATTGTAATTTTTGGTGCCAAATAAAATTCCATCCATTATCCCTTCCACTTTACTTGTTTCCAGGGATGTGGCACTAAGTATGGGGGGGAGGGCAGTTACTATGGTCTGAAATATTTTTTACCAATGGTATAGTTGGTTTCTAATGCTAAGACATGTTGTGAATATGACTAATTTGATATTTAGGGTCCCTAATCCACTTGTCCATGTGAGAATGATGTGGAAGAGATTTGGAATGAGAATAGCACAAGCTTGCGGAGCGTGGATTGTCTTGACATTTCTGCTTGAAGGAGGTCAATGATGTCCCATCTGATTGGGGACAAATCGTGGTGCTAACAATATTTTTGATCTGTAGATATCGGAACAACTCAGATTTAGGAAAGTTATAGGTAGCCTGCAACACTGGGAATGGTTTCATTCTGTTAGTGGTAGCAAGGTGGTAGAGGTATGAAATTTCATACCTGGATCATTGTCTGAATGAATTTGACTCTTCAAAACCTGGGGTGAAAGAAGGATTTTGAAGAAATGACATCAGGGTAAGTGCAGTGATATAAGACCACCTTAGTATTTAAGGGTGTCCCAAAGCCTCAGAGAATGGACTGAGATTGGATTTTGTAGGGTCACTCTATAGTTGGAGAGAAGCCAAAGAAAATTATCCATACTTAGGGGATCACAATTGATTGCTTTAGGTGATACCCATAGGAACGTCTTGGTGACAGTGTAAAAGTTAGTCAGTGGAGTTAGTTGGGAGGCCTAATAATAATTTTGTAATTGGGAACATCTAGCCTGCCATGGATTCTAGGTTGATACAAGACACATTTTGGCAGTCTAGGTCTTTATTGCAGCCATATAAATTGCATGATTTACCTTTGTTGATTGCAGAGAATTTACTAGGAGACCCTGAATGATAATAAGGCTAATAATTAATCTTGGTAGCCACTGCATAAACATAAAAATATATGTATGGCCAAAACTTTTTTCTCTTACGTCCTCTGACAGTCGCCGCCCATTCACACAGTCTTCACTAATGGGGTATTGCTTCCTCTCCGCAGGAGTTTCTAGGCAAAAGACTTGTAAAAGAACAATTCATCTACATAGTCATACCCATGGGGGCTGTCCTTCTAGTCCAATACCCCCCTGCAATAGCCATCCCAACTCAGTTTGTCATTTTTTTCTTTACATTCCTAGCTGTTTATTTTATTAGCACTAGTTAGTTGGATCTTCGGATGAAGACGACGTTTGCGGAGCTGGGAATCGGACTGACCGTCCTGGCTCTGCAGGACAGAGGATCAGATGGAATCCCAGCCTGCCATCGAGCGTTCCGCAGGCTATGTGTTCGCCCTGGCCTCGCAAATGACCCATCCCTGTCCTCAGGGATGCAGCCTGTGAGGTGGCTACCTCACTGGACACGGCATAGGTTCGTCCATGCACTTCTAGTGTCCTGCTTTTTTGGCTGACGGCACTCCCCTGCCATCTGAAGGTGGGCGGTTTCCCGTTTGATATGAGGCACCCCACGCCATCGGGTACAGGTAAGTACACTCTGTGTGGGGCCTCTGTCTTGGGTCGGCAGTCCATGTGTGTCTGTGGTGTCCCCCTATGTCTGTGCGTTTTTGGGCTCCCTAGTCCCGGTCCCTGCAGGGGTTTTGTTCTCTCACAGCAGCGCTGTGTGGGGTTTTGGGGATCCCTCTCCTAATGTCACTTTAGGGTGCTTGGAGGTACAGACACATGCGGCGACCGCTGCGGGGTTAAAAACCGCCGGTCTGCCATTTTAGGTGTGGGCAGCATGTCTGGCTTCACTTTGGCACTTAATACAGCATGCTATGTAGTGATTTTGGCGCCTTGCGGCGCCATCTTGTGTGTGGCAAACGGTCGTTCCAAGCACATGTCGGCGGCCATCTTGCCGAAGCCTCCCATTAGTTTCAATAGGCATCCATTTTCCCTTGGTCTGCAGCCTTGGTTCAGCCTCCAGCGATGACATCACTTCCTCCCTTCTCTCAGAGCCGACCAAAGGAGCTGGTAACACACTTGGGGGGTTCTGTCCTGCTGTTCCTTTACTTTACTACTTGTGCAGATCTTCCTGGCCAGTTTTGACCCTGCGGGGGATCTGTGTGTCACAGTCCTTATAGCGGTGTGCTGCGGGGGGCCGCGGCGCTCTTAAAGGGGCCAGTATTCAAAAAAAAAACTTTTTATTTCTGCTATGGAATCCCAGGACAGCAAATTCCCTCCAGCTTTGGTGGGGGATTCAGGTTCCTCCGAATCCTCTGCCCTGACTAATTTGTCTGCTGTTGTGGCAACTTTGGTGTCAGAAATGGATGTGCTGAGTTCTGACCGTGCTGCTAGAAAAAGGCCTAGGATTTCCTTTTCATCTGATTCTTAATGTGACATAGTTGCTTTAGGTAGCGTGGCCCTTTCGGGGTCTCGTTCTTCTCAGGACCCGCAAGAGTCCGAGGGGGAGGCGGAGGTTGCAGGGGTGGATGATTCCCCCCCCTGGGTCGCCCGAGGAACGCACAGTTATGGATGCGCGGATTCTTGCCGTAAAGGAAACACTACATTTGGAGGATGAGCCCACTCCCCCGGGGCGTTGTGTCCTCTTTTGGGACACACAGGACCCGCAAGACGGCGCAGGTTTTTCCTTGCCCCGCAGAGTTTCACCATAAGGTGAATGAACTATGGCGTAATTTAAAACACATCTTCGTGGTACCTAAGAAGTTTCAACTTCTCTACCCTTTTGCGGCTACTACGATTGCGCGCTGGTGTGTGCCTCCTCAAGTGGATCACACGGTAGCCAGATTGAACAAGGCTACTCTGCTCCCCGCCGAAGATTCTCCGGTGTTTAGGGACCCTACTGATAGGAGGCTGGAATCTCTTGCCCGACATTCTTATATGGTGGCGGGTTCCATGCTCAAGCCTATTTTTGCCTCTGTTATGGTGGCTCAGGCTGTGGCGGATTGGACCAAGGTGCTCAAACGCACCCTCGTGGCTGATTCTGCCCCCCCCCCCCCCACTACCGTGGAGATGGTGGATCAGATTTATCAAGGGGTCATGTATTTGTGCAATGCGGCCTTAAATGAGGCCCCTTTAGCTGTGCGCCTGTCCTGTGTCGCAGTAATTAACCGTCATCTTATCTGGTTGAAGAGCTGGTCGGCTGACCAGAAATCCAGGAAGACGGTGGCGGATATCTCCTATGCGGGGTCTCGCCTTTTTGGGGAATCCCTGGATGAATTGGTTAAAGGAGTCACTGGGGGTAAGAGCACACTGCTACCCCAGAACCCTAAGGGTAAGTTTTTCCGCGGCAAGCGGGGCTTCTCCTTTAAACCTAATCAGGGGTCCTTTCGTGCCTTCAAGGCGCAGAACAAGGGAAAACCCTTCAAGGGCCAAGGTGGCCAGAAAAAGCCCTGGTTCGGCAAACAAAAATCCGGCCAAGCTGGGTCGGCGGCTCAGTCCGCCTCTGCCTGAAGGGGCGCCCTCACCCGTTTCAGGGGTGGGGGGACGTTTGCGCGGTTTCCTTCAACCTTGGCTGTTCCGGACCACGGACAGGTGGGTTCAGGAAATCATTCGATCAGGGTTTTTACATATTTAGTGAGGTTGAAAAAAGACATCAGTCCATCCAGTTCAACCTATGATGTGTGTGTGTGTGTTTGCTTTTAACCGTACATTGTATACCCCTGTATGTTGTGGTCTCTAAGGTGCCCATCTAATCGTTTTTTAAACTATCAATGCTCCCTACTGATACGACTGCTTGTGGAAGAGAATTCCACATCCTTACCGCTCTTACAGTGAAGAACCCCTTACGCATTTTAAGGTTAAAACGCCTTTCCTCTAGTTTTAGTGAGTGGCCACGTGTCTTATTGTATCTCCTTTCTCTGAATAGTTTGTTCCTTATGCTAGGGTCGCCAGTACAGTATTTGTACATTGATATCATATCCCCCCTCAATCGTCTCTTCTCCAGAGAGAATAGGTTCAGTGCTTCTAGGCTTTCCTCATAGCTGATGTCCTCCATTCCCCTAATTATTTTTGTTGCCCTTCTCTGGACTCTTTCCAATTCCAGCACATCCTTCCTGAGGACCGGTGCCCAGAACTGGACATCATACTCCATATGTGGTGGGACCAGAGTCTTGTAGAGCAGGAGAATAATCTCTTTATTTCTGGAGTGAATCCCCTTTTTTATACATCCCAGTATTCTGTTGGCTTTGCTTGCAGCGGCTTGGCATTGCATGCCACTGCCAAGCCTGTTGTCTACCAGTACCCCCAAGTCTTTTTCCATCCTAGACTCACCCAGAGGTTCCCTCCCTAGTGAGTAGCTTGCTTTCTGGTTTCTGGCCCCCAAGTGCATTACTTTTTCAACATTAAACCTCATCTGCCATGTAGTTGCCCACCCCGTTATTTTGTTCAGGTCCGCTTGTAAGGTTTCCACATCCTGCATAGAAGATATTGGCAAGCTTAGTTTAGTATCATCCGCAAATACTGAGATTGTACTAGATATCGCCTCCTCTAGATCATTTATGAATAAGTTAAACAGGATTGGTCCCAGGACAGAACCCTGGGGGACCCCACTTTCCACACCCGCCCAATCCGAGTACTCCCCATTAATCATCACCCTCTGGACTCTCCCCTGGAGCCAGTTCTCTATCCAGGACTCACCTTATGGTCCATACCTACCTTCCTTAGTTTGTACAGTAAGCGTTTGTGGGGAACAGTATCAAAGGCCTTTGCAAAGTCCAGATACACCACATCCAAAGGCTTTCCTTTATCTAGGTGGCAGCTCACTTCATCGTAGAAGGTTAATAGATTGGTTTGGCAAGAACGATTTTTCATGAATCCATGCTGATTACTACTGATAATACAGTTTTCATTACTAAAGTCTTGTATGTGGTCCCTTAACATCCCCTCCCAAATCTTGCAGACTACAGATGTTAGGCTGACCGGCCTATAGTTACCCGGGATACATCTCGGCCCCTTTTTAAATATTGGTACCACGTTGGCTTTTTTCCAATCAGCTGGCACCATACCGTCTGTAAACTATCCTTAAAGATCAAGAATAATGGTCTGGCAATCACCTGGCTGAGCTCTTTAAGAACCCTCGGGTGCAAGCCATCCGGTCCTGGTGATTTATTTATGTTAAGTTTCTCTAGTTTAGTTTTAAGTCTATCTTCTGTTAGCCATGGCGGTATTTCCTGAGGTGTGTTGTTTAGTTCGGCCTTACAAGCTAGGTTCGTGTAGCCCCCCGATTCTTTTGTGAAGACTGGAGAGAAGAAATTATTTAACACTTCCGCCTTTTCTCTGTCCTCAGTGGCCATATTTCCTTTGTCATCTTTTATGGGGCCAATGTGTTCTGGCCTCGCTTTCTTACTGTTTATATGCTTAAAGAATTTCTTGGGGTTCTTTTTACTCTCCTCTGCTATATGTCTCTCGTGTTCTATTTTAGCCACCCTGATTTCGTTTTTACATTTCTTATTACACTCTTTGTAATGCTTAAATGCTGCCAATGACCCCTCAGTCTTGTATTTTTTGAAGGCCTTTTCTTTAGCACTAATATGCATTTTTATGTTGGAGTTTAGCCACCCAGGGTTTAGTTTTGCTCTTTTAAATTTATTTCCCTTTGGAATGCACTGGTCAATCCCCTTGTTAAGTATGCTCTTGAAGCACTCCCATTTTTCCTCCGTGTTCTTTGTTCCCAGGGTTCTATCCCAATTGATATTTTCTAGCAGCGGGCGCAGTTTTGGGAAATTGGCTCTTTTGAAATTCAGCGTCCTTATATTACCCCTCTACTGTAATTAATACTGAAACTTATTGACCTATGGTCACTGTTTCCTAAGTTGCCCTGTATTTCTATATCCGTGAGCAGGTCTGTATTGTTGGTAGTCAGTAGGTCAAGTACCGCATTGTTTGCACAAGGGTACAAGATCGAATTTCTTTCGCGGCCAGCAGACAGATTCTTTCCCTCAAATCTTCATTTGACCCCAGGGTGGTTGCAGGACCTGCGTCAAGCGGTGGAGGATCTCCTAGCCCAGGGGGTTGTCGTCCCGGTGCCTCATCGAGACAGGTTTCGGGGGTTTTATTCGAATCTGTTCACTGTGCCCAGAAATGAGGGCAAAGTGCGTCCGATTTTGGACTTAAAAGCTCTGAACAGCTTCGTGCACATTCGGAAATTCCGCATGGAATCACTCCGCTCGGTGGTGGCCTCCCTGAATCCGGGGGAGTTCCTGGCCTCTATAGACCTGAAGAATGCGTATCTGCACATCCCCATTTTCGAGGGTCATCAGCAATGTTCCCTCTAAGCTGCGCGCCTGCGTGGACGCGCAGTACAATTGAAGGTTCCGTGCACGCACATATTCGGACCGCGCAGCCGCAGACGTGACGGCCGGGGAGCAGAGCAGTGCGCCCCGAGCCCGCCCATTCTGTGACAATAGCAAATTAAAATTTGCTATTGTCACACGGATCCTCCTCCTGGCCAATCAGGGAGCGGGTCCTCCCGATTCCTGATTGGCCGAAAGGCAAACCTCGTGCCATTGGCCGAGGAGGCGGAAGGACTGAGGAGACATGGGGAACTGGGGACTGAAGAGAAGCTGCCGTGACCGTCCGTGAGGTAAGAGCATGGGTCTTGCGGGGGGAACGCTGGCACTCTGCAATGATTGGGGGCAATGCTGTGGGACTCTGCAATGATTGGGGGCAATGCTGTGGCACTCTGCAATTGATTGGGGGCAATGCTGTGGCACTCTGCAATTGATTGGGGGCAATGCTGTGGCACTCTGCAATTGATTGGGGGCAATGCTGTGGGCACTCTGCAATTGATTGGGGGCAATGCTTTGGCACTCTGCAATTGATTGGGGGCAATGCTGTGGGCACTCTGCAATTGATTGGGGCAATGCTTTGGCACTCTGCAATTGATTGGGGGCAATGCTGTGGGCACTCTGCAATTGATTGGGGGCAATGCTGTGGCACTCTGCAATTGATTGGGGGCACGCTGGTCACTCTGCATTGACGCCCCCCCCCCCCCATTGCTCAGTCTAAAGGTTTGCGCTCAGAAATTTTGTTATTTGCTCAGCACAGTAAACAATTAGAGGGAACATTGGTCATCAGAGGTACCTCCAATTCGCTATCGCAGAGGATCATTACCAGTTTGTAGCGTTATCTTTCGGTCTTGCTTCGGCTCCATGGGTCTTTACCAAAGTGTTGGTGCCTTTTCTGGGCCTGTTGCGGGCACAGGGCATTGCGGTCTTGGGTTATCTGGATGATCTCCTGCTAAGATCGAGTGCCAGTCAGAGTCTGTTATGCGATCTGCCCACTACAGTCCAGACGCTCCAGGAATTCGGTTGGACAATCACATTCAGAAGTCGACCTTGACGCCTTCCGTTCGGCTCCCGTATCTGGGAATGATCCTGGACTCTGCTCAAGCAAAGGTGTTCTTACCGGAGGACAAGCTCCGGACCCTACAGTCCGAGGTCAGGTCCCTCAGGGACAACGAATCCTCATTGCTCAGGACCTGTATGCGGGCCCTGGGGTTGATGGTGTCAGCCTTCGAGGCGATACCATTTGCACAGTTTCATACACGATCTCTCCAAGCGGAGATCCTGGCCAGATGGGACAGACCAGCTCAGTCCTTGGGCCTGAGTGTGTCTCTGAGTCGCCAAACCAGAATGGATCTCTTGTGGTGGCTTCAGTCCCCGGCTGTGTCGGAAGGAAAATCCTTCCGGCTGATTCTGTGGACGGTGATACTGTACCACGGATGCCAGCCTGTCGGGCTGGGGTGGAGTCCTGGGCAACCTGTCTGCCCAGGGCACTTGGTTGGGGAGGAGTCCTCTCTTCCGATAAACATTTTGGAATTGAGAGCGATCAGGCTGTGCCTGCTCCATTGGTCGGATCGTCTTCAGGGCCGTCCTGTATGGGTGCAGACGGACAATGGCTTACATCAACCACCAAGGGGGCACCAGGAGTGGCCGGGTGGCCCAGGAGGTGACCAGTATCCTGTCTTGGGCAGAGACTCATGTCTCGGCGATATCGGCAGTTCACATTCTGGGTGTGGAGAATTGGCAGGCCGACTATCTGAGCCGCCAGACCCTGGACCAGGGGGAATGGTCCCTACACCCGGAGGTGTTTCAGATGCTGTGTGCGAAGTGGGGATCCCCGGATGTGGATCTGTTCGCGTCTCGGCTAAACCACAAGGTGGAAAGGTTCGTGGCAAGAATGCGCGATCCTCTGGCAGATGCCTCGAATGCGCTGGTGGTGCCTTGGCGTCAGTATCATCTGATATATGCCTTTCCTCCGATTCAGTTGTTGTCCAGGTTCCTTCGCAGGGTGGCCTCGGAACAATCAATGGTAATTCTGGTTGCGCTGGACTGGCCTCGCCGGTCCTGGTACGCGGACATCGTTCACCTGGCCGTAGAGCCTCCGTGGCAGCTACCAATGTGAGAAGATCTACTGTCTCAGGGACCAATCTTCCATCCTGCTTTACAGTCGCTGGCTTTAATGGCCTGGCTGTTGAAAGCCAGGTCCTGAGGGACAGGGGTCTCTCCTCAGAGGTCATTCCTACTTTGATCAAGGCTAGAAAAGCCTCTTCTGGTAAGATTTATTACCGTACATGGAAAGCTTATTTTGCCTGGTGTGAGTCCAGGGGTTTCTCTCCTCGTTCCTACTCGGTGATGAGGGTGTTGGCTTTCCTCCAGGCTGGTGTGGACCAGCGCCTTGCGTTGGCCATGATTAAAGGCCAGGTATATGCCCTGGCTGTTCTTTTCCAGCGCCCTGTGGCGTCTCATTCCTTAATTCGCACCTTGATTCAAGGTGTGCGTCACTTGGCCCCTCCTAGAAGGGAGCCCTTACCTCCATGGGACTTGAACTTGGTTCTGTCCCTGTTGTGCAAGGCTGCGACTTGGTCGTCGGTGCACACCTTTTCCAAATTCCAAAGATTACAGGATTAAAGTTCTGGCATCAGCCGATGCCTCCATTGGCCGCAAAGTTCTCTGTGCGGCAGTGCCATAGGGGACCCTGGTTTTGTACTGGTCCCTAGCTGTTGGGGGTTGTTTTCCCCTTGGTTATTAGATTTCCTGGGTTGTTGCTCCTGTTAAGCCCTTTTTTGTTACCCAGAAGGTTACCTTTCTGCTAATGTAAGGTTCCTTTCTCTGATGTGGGTACTGCGTTGCTTTTCTGATGGTTGCGTTGCCCACCCCTCATGTCTACACTGCTTTGGGACATCCCCATTAGTGAAGACTGTGTGAATGGGCGGCGACTGTCGGAGGACGTAAGAGAAAACAGAATTTTTGTAAAATATTACCGTAAAATTCCTTTCTCTGAGTCCTCCGACAGTCGCCGCCCCCGCCCCTCTTTTGGGTTTTTTTCTACACTTTCACTGCTTGCGACCAAACTGAGTTGGGATGGCTATTGCAGGGGGGTATTGGACTAGAAGGACAGCCCCCATGGGTGTGACTATGTAGATGAATTTTACAAGTCTTTTGCCTAGAAACTCCTGCGGAGGGGAAGCAATACCCCATTAGTGAAGTCTGTGTGAATGGGTGGGGACTGTCGGAGGACTCAGAGAAAGGAATTTTACGGTAAGATTTTACAAAAATTCAGTTTTTTTTAGTTGTGGGATTTTTTTTTTTGTGCTGTGTACCATTGGGGACATTTCACTTTGCTTCCTGTCCCAGAGATGCAAAAAGAAGGTAATCTCCCAATGTAAGAGGAGTTCCCTTCTTAGACACTTGTTCCCAGAACAGATGTTCCCATCGGAAGATTTCCCCTTATCTCTTGTTCTGGAAACAACTGTAAAATGTTGGATTTTCCCTCTTTCTTTCTTGGTGGCAGTACAAATAGAAGCATGAAACTCACCAATGGGAATATGAACTGCAAAAGATAGAGTCTAACCCTTCCCCACTTTATCAATTCAAAAGAGTTTGCCTAAAAATAAACATGCATTTTATTTGATTAAACTTGTATTAATTAATTGGTTTCATTTGTGTATTTGTATTAGTACACAACAAGCATGTTTTAATTTTCATTACCATTTACACTTAATAACAAAAAATTACCAAACAATGGAATGGAGCTCTTCAATCAAACTTATTCAAAAAAATTCATCCTTCTTGGACTGTCTGATATTCCTTATTTAAAACCAATCTTGTTTCTGATCTTCTTTATAATGTATATGGTGACAATATCTGGAAATTGTCTTCTCATTATCATGGTGAGACTTAATTCCCGTCTCCAAACCCCCATGTACTTTTTCTTAACTAACCTTGCCATCATTGACATCTGCTTCTCATCAACAGTGGTACCCAGAATACTGGTAAACACCATATCACAGGATAGAACTATATCTTTCCTAGGATGTGCAGCTCAGATGTATTTCCATCTGGCTCTTGGAGGTGCAGAATGCTTAATACTGACTGTCATGGCCTTTGATAGATATATTGCGATTTGTAAGCCATTACAGTACAATATGATAATGGACAAACAACTCTGTCTATGTCTGGCTATTGCATCCTGGTTTCTAGGCTTTAAGAATTCAGCTATCCAAGCAATGTTCACATTTCAGCTGCCGTTCTGTAAGTCTAATGTTATTGACCACTTTTTCTGTGAGATACCACCTTTACTTCGGCTCTCCTGCAAGGATATCTATCTCAATCAGGTATCAGGCATCATTGCAACTGCCCTCTTTGCATTCGGTACGTTCTTCCTAATTTTTCTGTCCTACCTTTGCATCACCTTAACTGTGATAAACATCCATTCTGTAACAGAAAGAAGGAAGGTTTTCTCCACTTGTGTCTCCCATATTGCTGTGGTCTCCATCTACTATGGTACTATCATGTTCATGCATATACGACCTCAGTCCAGTTACTTCCCAGAACAGGACAAAGCAGCCTCTGTTATCTATACAGTTGTGACTCCAATGGTTAATCCTGTAATATACAGCATAAGAAATAAAGATATCAAAGAAAGTATCAGAAAGACATTAAAGATTATCTAAACCCAAGAACACAAATTGAATATATTGCAGCTTATAAGTCTATCTTTATGTTGCCAGAATTTTAGTGTCCTTGTACCTTCCTGTGCAATGTACTGATAAATCCAATATTGTTATCATTCTTCAAAGCTATCTTATGTGCACTACAGAAGAATGTCCCCTCTGTAATGGAGATGACGAGTGTAGGAGTGGTTAGTGTTCCAAATCAAGAAAGCAGCCTCGTAACACTGATGGCTC
Source organism: Pelophylax lessonae (assembly GCF_965119305.1). Lineage (NCBI taxonomy): Eukaryota > Metazoa > Chordata > Amphibia > Anura > Ranidae > Pelophylax > Pelophylax lessonae. Next base: position 198,940,094 of record NC_138776.1, read on the forward strand.
CCCCCACAGATAGAGTACAACAAGTGAGTGTTGTCACCCTAACACAGGAAGTGTGTTCTAGGGTGACAACAGTGAAAATGAAGGGAAAAAGCCTGCCACTGGGCCTAAGCACTGATAAGCTGCAGTATATTAAAGTTTTGTTTTTAGCTTTAGACACTTGCTAAAACTAGTATATTATTTTGTCTCCCAATCTGGCTCCACTATCTTGAAGATTAGGCCCTCAACTTTGGAAAATATATATTACTTGATGACTCCAAAAAAGACTGTCTGAAATATATAAAGAACTTTTCCCTGTTTCTCCCCCTTCAGTAACTAAATGGGTGGAGGAAGTCCTGGATCTAAATGGGGAGGATTGGGTCTGCATGTGGAGTTTCTCCTTTACTCGATTAGTGGCAGCAAGGGACAGGTTTATTCACTTTGAATTCCTACACAGGATATAATATACCCCAGCTAAACTGTCCAGTATTTATCCGCCGGTCTCGACAGAGTGTTGGCGTTACTTCACTTCCTGGCTACTTTCGGACATATCTTTTGGTACTGTCCAGTGGTTCAGGACTTCTGGAAAGTTGTCCTGCACTGTATAACAGAGGTCACTTCCCTACCCCTGCCCATGACGATGACAGTTTGCCTTCTTGGTCTTGTGAAAGGTCTGGCACTGATCAGGGCTCATCCTACTCTATGGCTATTTTATGCTTGCAAGGCATTGATCCTTTACTGGAAGAAGCCAGTGACACCCTCCCTGACTTATTGGAAAGGGCTGGTAAATAAAGTGGTTCCCTTTTTAGAAGGCTACAGGTTACAAGGCACAGTGAAGCTGCATTTGATGGGCACAGTGAGGCTGCATTTGGTGGGCACTAAAAAGGCTGCATTTGATGGGCACTGGTGAGGCTGCAATTGATGGGCACAGTGAGACCGTGAGGCTCACAGTGAGTGACTGGTAGCAAGCAGTAACTACCACTGTATATAGTTTATTGTTGTTTTTGAAGTTTGAAAGTTTGCATGCGGCCCCCATTGGATATGAAAACATGTCCAGTGGCCCTTGAGGTAATTTGAGTTTGAGACCTCTGACTTAAAAGCATAGTTTCTATTCCCTGACACCAGCGTAGACAAATTTACAACCCTCTTTTTGCATGAGACACTGTTTCTAGCTAGGAAAGTGATTGCACGACAATGGATGCGCGACAAACCCCCCACCTTTCATGACTGGCTCCGAGAGGTTAACACGCTACCCTACAAAAAGTTAATATATGCCCACCATGGGTGTCCTTCCAGGTTTTACAAAATATGGGACAGATGGGTGCAGCCCCCAGAGACATGCATTTGATTTTATACTGCTGTTTGTATTGAATCTTTTTTTTTTTTTCACCACCCCTCTCGCTTTTGTATTCTGTCAGGAACATAGAGCTACTATTGTTACAGCTTGGCAATTCTTATGCTCATCATATGCAGAGATATATAGTAACTAAGTAGAACTACTTCACTACTGTACTTAAGTACCGAAAGGCGTTATCTGTACTTTCCTAGAGTAGAATTTTTTTCTCCTACTTCCACTTTTACTTCACTATATTTTTTCGATGATTTCAATACTTCTACTCCGATATTTTTTTTTTGTGCTGCATAGTTACTCGTTACTATTATAAAAATGACCACTGCCAGAACAGTAGATGGCTGATTTCATGAAGCTCAAAACATGTGTATTATCAGCGCATACGAAAATAAAAGCTACTGTATGTATAAATAAAAGCTGCATTTGAAATAATAAAAAAAAATATGATGTTCAAACTTTTGACTTCTTTCTTTAATAACTACATAACACAGTACTTGTACTTTTACTTTCAGTACTTGAGTAGCAACATTTAAAAAAAAACTACTTGCAATACTTAAGTACAAAAAATGTTGAATACTTTAGTACTTCTACTCAAGTCACTTTTTGATCGAGCACTTCCACTTCTACTCAAGTCACTTTTTGATCGAGCACTTGTACTTTTACTCAAGTATGGGTTTCGAGTACTTTATACAACTCTGACCATATGCGATGGATGTACCTAAGTATTCTTTCTTTGACATCACCTATATTGCTGTATTACCATGACAATTCCTCTGTTTGCTTCTTTGTATTTGTGTTTTTTTTTTTTATCAATAAAGAATTTGTTTGATTAAAAGCATAGTTTCACTGCTTTCTACATAATGGTCAATGTGTACCTATCGTGGTCAACCAGTACCCAAGTACCGATCACCAGCTCATCAGAGTCCCCGAGTACCTATCACCTGCTCATCAGAGTACCCAAGTACCTGTCGCCTGCTCATCAGAATACCCGAGTACCTGTCACCAGCCCATCAGAGCACCTGAGTGCCTGTCACCAGCCCATCAGAGCACCTGAGTGCCTGTCACCAGCCCATCAGAGCACCCGAGTACCTGTCACCAGCCCATCAGAGTACCGGTCACCAGCCCATCAGAGTACCGGTCACCAGCCCATCAGCGTACCTGCCTCAAGCTCATCAAAGCACCCGAGTACCTGTCACCAGCCAATCGGAGTACCTGTCATCAGTCCATCAGAGTACCTGTCACCTGCTCATCAGAGTACCTGAGTACCTGTCACTAGCTCATCAGAGCATCCAAGTACCTGTCACCAGCCCATCAGAGTACCCGAGTACCTGTCACCAGCTCTTAAGAGCACCCGAGTCCCTGTTACTAGCTCATCAGAGTACCCGGAGACCTGTCACCTGCTCATCAGAGCACCCGAGTACCTGTCACCAGCTCATCAGAGCACCCGAGTACCTGTCCCCATCTCATCAGAGCACCCGAGTACCTGTCACAGCTCAACAGAGCACCCGAGTACCTGTCACCTGTTCATCAGAGTACCTGTCTCCAGCTCATCAGAGCACCTGAGTACCTGTCATCAACCCATCAGAGTACCTGTCACCAGCCCATCAGCCTACCTATCACTAGCCCATCAGCATACCTGTCTCTAGCTCATCAGAGCATCCGAGTACCTGTCACCAGCCCATCACCCCTGTCGTGCAGCCCAACAGTACCTGACCTGCATCCCATTAGTACCTGACTTGCAGCCCATGAGTACCTGATGTGCAGCCCATCACTACCTATCGTGCAGCCCATCACAACCTGTCATTCAGCCCATCAGTGTCACCTGTCATACAAGCCACCATGTCCAAAAAAGTTTTTACTACCGAAGAGGCATATCAATTTCTAAGCCTGACGGATGAGAGCACTCACTGTCCAATTCCAGTTCCAAATCCAGTTCAGAATTCAAGCCCTTTGCATGCAGTACATCAGCGACCGAATCAGGGGAGAAAGCAGTCCATCCTAAAAGATGTTCTGAAAACCAAGCAGCCACCAGCAGCACCATACATCCCAATGGCCAATCGGCAAACGCCAACAGTGCTAGACCCCATGAGGAAAGGCCCAGTACAAACACTGGAATTTCACACCAGACCTAAAGAATTAGAGCCCAAACTCATCTTCCAGACAGTTTAGCAAACTCATTATGGTTACCTTCTAACTCAGGGTCAGCTACAAGCTACAAGCTTTCACAGCACAGCCAGGTGTGCAGGTCAACACTGAAAGTTTTTCTGTGATTGATTTTTTTTAAATGTATTTTTCCCTGACGAGTTACTTCAAAGCATCGTGGACCAAGCAAATCTTTTACATAGAGAACAACCCCAACTCATGCCACACCTGTCCTTTTGAACGGAGACGCCTAACAGTGGAGGAGTTTAGCTTGTTTTTCTGCCTTACAATCAATATGGGGCTTATAAAAAAAAATGATTTGCATTCTTATTGGTCTACCAACCCCATCCACCACATGCCAATTTTTTTCAGCTGTCATGTCCACGTCCCGCTATGACATAATGCGCTTCCTGTATTTCAGTGATAACTCGCAGTGCCCTCCCCAAGATCATCCCAATTTTGAAAAACTATATAAAATTTTCCCCCTAATTACTTTTTTTTTAAGAGGTTTCCCGAACTTTATGTCCCTGACTAGAACATCTCTGTGGACGAATCCCTGGTCCATTTCACAGTCCAGCTGGGATTTAAGCAATACATTCCCAGTAAGAGGGCCAGGTACAAATTAAAGCTCAACAAGCTCTGTGAAAGCACCACTGGATATGTGTACGCCTTCTGTGTGTACGAAAGCAGAGACTCCCAGCTCCAGCCCCCTTAGTGCCCAACGTACATGGGAATAAGTGGAAACATTGTCTGGGACCTAGCGTTTCCACTGTTGCAAAAGGGGTATCACATTTACGTAGACAATTATTATACAAGTTTGCCACTTTTCCACCATTTGTACCCTAAGAAAACTTTGGCCTGCGGTACAGCAATAAAAAACATGAAGGGCTCCCCACAGCGTTTAGTCACCACAAAACTACGAAGGGGGGATCCGGCAAGCCTGAGGAACGAGGAAGTGTTGGCCGTGAAGTGGAGGGATAGGAAAGATGTGTACATCATGTCCACAATCCACAATGACACCTCAGTAAAACTTCACAGAAGACGTGGTCCCATTCAAAAGCCTGGGTGTATCTAAGAGCACAATAAGTTCATGGGGTGGGGTGGATTTAAACAAGAAATGCTGCAGCACTATTTATCAACACGAAAGTCCCTCTTCTGGTATAAAAAAGTTGCAATTTACCTTTTCCTTTTGGCCATTTATAACGCAGACGTCACCTATCAAAAATCTAGAGAAACACAAGACTCCTTCCTCAAATTTATCAAAGATACTGTCACTGCCCTGATCTACCAGCAAGGATCCCCCCCCCCCCCCCTGAAAGTATTCGCTCTGAATGTTTCAGCAGACTGCAAGAGCGCCATTTCCCTGACAATGAAGGGAAGGGGGGAATCGGCGCTTGTTTCGCTAGATGTACACAAAGATCCAAACAAATTATGCAGCAATATATGGAGCCAGAACTATGAATAATCCTACAGCTCGATATAACACATAATCCTAGCTATGATGTGAAGAAAATTTAAAAGGTGAGTAACAATATGTAAAACATGTGGAACAGCTATATACACTGTGTGACTTCAATAAGATGATAAATCAATACAAATGAAGTGGTGTGCAAGACATACACAATGATAAAACAATATATGTTGAAGCAATACTAAACAATATCACATATTCTCAGTGTGAAATACCAAAGCTATGAGTGCTCAGATATAAGTGTAATAGCATAAAAATTACAATAAATAAATATATAGATGGGGTGATGATCAATAAAAATAATAGTCCATGTGCAAATAAATGTGCAAAAAATGCTTCAAAATAGGTGGCTTTATGTGATTCTTCACAACAATCAGGTGACTTTCGTGGAACTCCAAAGTGTGTCTCCAGAAGTGAGCTATATCCTCAAATAAGTGTAATGGCCGCTCACCTCCAAAAACATCTTTACAGGCGTTTTGTGATAGCGATCAACGGGCTAGGGTAATATAATCCTCCTCCACAGGTGGGGGCTTCTATTGGGTCCTCTGGGATGTCCTTTGTTCCTACTGGATATCAGTCACCTCTTTTGTTAATGGGCAATAATCCTCCAGATACTCCCAATACTCCTCCAGTCACTCAAAGAGATAGTCAAGTACTCATGGTGAAGTATGTAAGGATATTTATTTAAGAACAAGCAAATAAAACTTACAGTTAAGTAAGAGAAGGTCAGCAGCCGCCGATGTGGTATAAGTCCAATACTTCCAGTCTGGGCCGTAGACCAGAAGTGACGTCACCCGGCTCCTCCTGATGTGTTGCGTCACTCAACACGTGACTTTATCAAGGGTGATAAAGTCACCATGCCTCTTACTAAATACCTTGGACTGTCTACTTTCCAAAAAGGGATAATGTGGGGGGTATTTATACTGCCCTGACATATCAGGGCCTCGAGAAAAGAGCTAGGCAGTCAGTATATCAGGTGTGATCAATTTTCAGTAATTATTACCATAGCTTGTAGACTCTATAAGGGTCCTTTCACACGGTCCGTTCAGTTTTTTCATCTGCTCAGTTACTTTTTTTTTTTTCACACAGACACGAATGCACTTTTGGAGGGTCCATTCCGTATAAAGGTATATTTTACTCTAAGAGTGCGATTCCTGCGCTATCTTGGGTAAGTAAGCCACCCTGATGACGCACATACAGTAACTGATACCGAAAAACAGTTTGAAGTATTAACCACTTCCGCACTGCTCACTAGAGCTGTACTGCGGCAAAGTGGCTCGATAACGTCTGGCGACGTAGACCTACGTCACCAGACATTCCCCCTTCTCGGCGGCGCGCGTGTGCCGCCGCAGGCTCGCTCCCACTGTATTCAGTCACAGCGGGAGTCGGGCCAGGGGAGGAGCGGCGGCGATCGCCGGGGAATCGAGTGTGGAGATCCGCCTGCTTGTGTAAACAGAGCGGGCGGATCTCCTAAGTGACAGGCAGGGTCAGATTGCAGGGTTCAGCATAGTTGAACCTGCGATCTGTCCTTCTGTCACATAGTCCCCTCCCCCCACACACGTCAGTAAGCACCAGGCATACATTAACCCCTTGATCACCAATTAAAATTAACCCCTTCCCTGCCAGTGTCATTTTTACAGTAACAGTGCATATTTATAGCACTGATTACTGTAGTATTGTCACTGGTACCCCCAAAAGTGTCAAAAATGTCAGTCAAGGGTCCAATCTGTCCGCCGCAATGTCGCAGTCCCGCAAAAAAAAAATTGCAGATCGCCACCATTACTCATTAAAAAAAAAAACACCAAAAATGACATAAATCTTTCCCTTAGTTAGTAAACGCAATAACTTTTGCGCAAACCAATCAAAATACGCTTATTGTGATTTTTTTTACCAAACATAGGTAGCAGAAAACAAATTGGCCAAAATTTTTTAAAAAATTTGATTTTTACATTTTTTTGGGGGGGGGGGGGAATTTCATATAAAAAAAAATGTGAAAAATATTAATATTTTTTCAAAATTTACGCTCTTTTTTTGTTTATAGCACAAAAAGTAAAAATCGCACAGGTGATCAAATACCACCAAAAGAAAGCTCTGTTTGTGGGAAAAAAAGGACGTAAATTTTGTTTGGGTACGGTGTCGCACATCCGCGCAATTGTTAGTTAAAGTCGCACAGTGCCGAATCGCAAAAAGTGGCCCAGACGTAAGACAGCAGAATCCTCCGGTGGTAAAGTGGTTAAATATATGGGGGGGGGGGTTGTACTGCGCTTCAAGGGTGTTTAAATAGATCTCATATACAATTTAATAAATACAATAAATAAATATCGTGCTTTTATGTGTGTCTTGTGACTACAAATATCATGTGCAAAATACTGTCACTTGTCAAAATTAATCACATTGGTACAAATCAATATAAAAACGTAAATACTATAAAGTGCTAAGGTGTCAGAATCACAATATAAATAGACTATAAGGTGCTTATATTGCTTAAATGAATCAGTGCATAATCATATAAATATATGTGTTTCGTGTCAACCAGTGCAAGTGCCTCTCTCCTGTAACCATGTATATAAACACTTGGTGTACCAATATTAGTGAAAAACCGAGATTCTCATCAAAATTAAGTATAAAGTGTCCAATCACAAAATTGTAAAAAAAAAATATATAATAGGTAATTCTCAGTGCTGATTATCTTCCTCCAATTTCCCTTTAATCTCCGTGATTGGGGGATTTTTAGTGATCACACATCTAGGTGTCCTAAATGCTCACCTCAGTGAGGTCAATAATACGCCTGTATCATTAGACCTGTAGTGGATGTGGCTCCTTTAATTCCTTATCCCAAAGCAGTCCTGCTCCTTCGGGGGGAGTCTCCGTCTCTCCTGACCTCGGTCCGTCTCTTTTACGTAGGGTGAACTTCCTATGGGGGCTTTTTGGGTCCTTCCGGGATCGTTCTGGTAGCTAATACCTCTGCTCCTTGTAGCTCATCAAAACAATGGGGCCATCATAGTATATGCATAGCTTTTATTTTCAACAAATATAGCAGACTAAAGGCCCGTACACACGTACCGATCGTCGGCATACAAACGTCGGCGGACGAAAGATTTGCCGATTGTACGCTTGTTAGTATGGTGCCTCCGACAGCCGTCAGAGCACATTCTGCCGACAAGAATCTGTCTTGCAAGCATTTAAATTTTTGTATGCCGACACCAGAACGGCCGATTGTTCGCCAGTCAGTACAGAATTCGGCCGACAGACCGCAGATTTGCAAGACTGGGCATGCTCAGAAAAGAAAAAACACAGGGAAAGTTAACCATTACATGACATCACTTCTGCAGTCGGCTGTAGTCGGCGGACAAAATTCTTGTGCAGTCTTTGCACTTTTTAACAGACACCGACAGCCCGGGGACAAAAGACGGCCGATCGTCGGCCGACGATCGGTACGTGTGTACGGGGCTTTGCATTTAAAATGACTGTCAACTGTATGCAGAGAAGCGCCGCAGGACATCCGTCCCGTTCTGTCACGTCACTTCCGGGTCGGTTTTTCATCCATCCGTTTGCGGATGAAAAACGGACACAATGTATGTCTATGGGATTGCGGATGTCAGCGGATGACACCACTGACATCTGTTTTTGTGTCCGTTCCGTTTTTTTAAACGGAAGAAAAATAGTTTTAAAAAAACTGAACTGAACGGAATGGACGCGAAACGGATGTCAGCGGATGGTCATCCGCTGACATCCACAATCCCATAGACATACATTATATCCGTTTTTCATCTGCAAACGGATGGGATGAAAAACGGACATACAGACCGCCCGTGTGAAAGAACCCTAATTTTCACACAGACTAAATAATATACGCTAATTTGGGTTATTTTTACCAAAGGTATGTAGCAGTAAAAATTTTGGCCCAAATGTATGAAGAAAATTACTTTTTTGCAACATTTTATAATAGAAACTAAAAATAAGTGTTTTTTTTTTTCAAAATTTTCACTTTTTTTTCGCTTATATCACAAAAGATAAAAAACCCAGTTTTGATCAAATACCACCAAAATACAGCTCTATTTGATAAAAAATGATAACAATTTTGTTCGGGTACAGTGTAGCATGACTGAACAACTGTCATTCAAAGTGTGAAAGTGCTGAAAGCATAAAATTGGTCTGGGCAGGAATGGGGTGAAAGTGCCCTGTATTGAAGTGATTAAAGACCAGGAGCAGTGCCATGTCAAGCTGACCAATATTTCCCATAGATGCCAATGAGCACTGAAAACTGGTCTAGGCAGGAAGGGGGTGAAAGTGTCCTGTAGTGGTTAAGAAGAATCCTATGACAACATTTTAAAACAAAACAGAGTGTAGTCTCTCCCCAAAATCTACACCAGGCCCTTTGAGTCTGGTATAGATTTTAAAGTGAACTCCACACCAAAATTTGTAAAAAAAAAAAAAACTGCGTGGGGTCCCCCCTAAAATTCATACCAGACCCTTATCCGAGTATGCAGCCTGGCAGGCCAGGAAAGGGAGGATGAGCGAGCGCCCCCCTCCTGAACCATACCAGGCCGCTTTCCCTCAACATAGGGAGGGTGCTTTGGGGTGCCCCCCAAAGCACCTTGTCCCCATGTTGATGTGGACAAGGGCCTCTTCCTGACAACCCTGGGCTGTGGTTGTTGGGGTCTGTGGGCCTGGGGCTTATCGAAATCTGGAAACCCCCTTTAACAAGTGGGCCCCCAGATCCCCGCCCCCCTATATCAATGGGTATTGGGCCCCCCCCTATGTGAATGGGTACTGAGCCCCCCTGCCCCAAAGCCCCCACCCCCACACCAAAAAAAAAAACGGCGTGGGGTTCCCCTTGGATTCCGGAATGGGGGGGGGGTCTCTTTGCTGTTATTTTTTTTTTTTTTTTTCATTTTTTTATCTGTATTTTCAGGAGCCGACAATACATTACAGCCGCAAGCAAGTTTAAATGACATTTTTTCCTTTAGAAATGTTAGTAATGCAGCAAGATCCATACATCGTACAGATGCAACACTTTGCAGGCACATTAGGAGACTCCCCAGGCACGATATTTAAAGGACTTTTTCATTTTTATTGTTTCACTTTAGGCATCTTTAAAATCACTGTTCCTTTAAAAACGATTGTTTTAAAAAAAAATTGCATTGATACATGTCCTCCAGGGCAGTACCCAGGTCCCCATACACTTTTTATGGCAATAACTTGCATATAAGTCTTTAAACTGAGGACTTTTGATTTTTCATGTTCATGTCCCATAGACTTTAATGGAGTTTGCATGTTCGCTAGTACCTTTCCCCTGTTCAAGATATTCTGGTGCGAACTGAACAGGGGGTTGTTCGACCGTTCTCCCTACTTGGGACCTGCATCTTACCCAGGGCCGGATTAAGAGCATCATGGGCTTGGTGCTGAGGATTTTGAAGGGTCTTAAGGGCCGTGCCTTGCCATGCACCCAGAGGAGGAAGGGTGCAGCCATACATGCCTAATTCAACATGGGATGCTGTCTCTGAAGCCCATAAACACATCCATGCATCAGCAACTGTCCCTCCTTGTCCGGCCTTCGCGCTGTGTGGGGAGGTTCTGAGGGTGCTGCCTGGGGAAGCGAGCATAGAAGCCAGACTTCTGTGTTTACAAGTGACAGAAGAGCGGTAACAGTGAATATGGCCAACCCGGGGCCTATATAAAAGGTAGGGGCCTGGAGCTGCAGCTCCAATAGCCCCTACGTTAATCTGGCCCTGATCTTACCCCCATATTTGAAAGGATTATAAAGATGCATGGAGATCACAGGAACAACAGGCATCCCACTGAACAGGAGAACAGAGCCTCCAGGTGTCTTTATTATCCCTTCACCATCCCATGTTTGGTCTAATGAATAAGTTGGGGACCTATCTTACTCTGAGTTCCAATCTTGGAGCAGTAGTCTTTATGAGGAATTAGAGTTTCCCCTAATACCAAGCTCAGAGCTCATCCCCTGGAATTATAGGTGACTGGCACATTTTAGGGAAAGCAGGAAACTGGAAGCTTTCACCAATGTGTTGTAAGCAAGCAACCTTTGGGCCCAACTGTCCATGCTTCATGACTGGGCTTTTCATTAGCTTTATAGGGAGCTCCGTCTTCCTCTTTCCTGAGGGGTTGGTTATATAGGAGAATTATACACAGTGTTTAGTGTTTCTTGTTTTTCTGCTTATTAGAACACTTGTTATACAGTACTCTTCTTTCCAACCCCCCCTCCCCTCTTTTCTTTTCATCCGCTGCTTACCTTTAGTCTACAAAGAGGAGGACAGGAGTTCTTTCCCTGTCCTTTTTTTTCTCTGTGTTCTCCCCTCCCATTCCCATCCCCTGCACCCACTCCTTTAGTCCTTCACTCCTACACAGACCATATCCTCACGTGACAGGACACACTCAACATTCCCATAATGACTTCTTAACATGCACAATCTCAAAGAGTCACCCCCAAATTACCTACTAAAATACACACCTGGAATGTAAAAGGTCTCAACATCCATGAGAAGAGATCAAGAGTGTTGGGTGATTTATGAAGAGCAAGAGTACATTCTTTCTTCAAGCATTTCTTTAAGAAACTCACTTTCTAACAAGGAAAGTGGAGAAACTCCCTAACATCTGCTACCCTCATGCCTATAATGGGACATCCATGGACTCTAGATCCAGATGCGTGAGCACTGTAATAGGGTGTTTTGCCAAATGGGAGTTCAAAGATTTCCAAGCGGACAATCAAGGCTGTTATGCTCCATGTACACGGGACGTTGTAAATGGCCGTTTAGGAGCAGTTGGGCGTTTTTTTCAGAAGCCCCTGAACCCACCTACATTCTATCTTATCTGTCCATGTACACAGGGTCGTTTACAGTAATTTGCAGGCAGTTGAGTTCATGGACGTTTTTTGGAACGCAAATTGCGTTCGAACGTGTGTTTCCCAGCGTTTCAAACGCAGAAACGCGGCCGAACATGCCCAAACGTGACCGAACGTGATGAACGTACGTTCAGCCACGTTATAAGTTTTTTTTCTTCCATTCAAAATCATTGGTTCCCTATGGGAGCCTATTGATTTGAATGGAAATCGCACCACAAGTCGGATCCGACTTGCGGCGCGACTTGCACTGTGAGAATCTTGAGGGGGAACTCCACGCCAAAAATGGGAAAAAAAACTGCGTGGGGGTCCCCCCCAGGTTCCAAACCAGGCCCTTCGGGTCTGGTATGGAATTTGAGGGTAGCCCCATGCCGAAAAAACGGCGTGGGGTCCCCCCAAAATCCATACCAGACCCTTATTCGAGCATGCAGCCCGGTAGGGCAGGAAGAGGGAGGGGACGAGCGAGCGGCCCCACCCCCCCTGGACCATACCAGGCCACATGCCCTCAACATGGGGGGGTGTTGGTGCTTTGGGGCAGGGGGAGCTCTGCACCCCCCACCTCAAAGCACCTTGCCCCCTTGTTGATGGGGACAAGGGCCTCATCCCCACAACCCTTGGCGGTGGTTGTGGGGGTCTGCGGGCAGGGGGCTCATCGGAATCTGGAAGCCCCCTTTAACAAGGGGGCCCCCCAGATCCCGGACCCCCTTCCTATGTGAATGGGTATGGGGTACACTGTACCCCTACCCATTCACCCCATAAAAGGCAGTGTATGTAAATAACGACAGGAGACGTTTTGGAAAGTTTATTAAAAATCTTCATCTGTTCTTCTCTGCTCTGGTCTTCTCCCTCTCCTGGTCTTCTGCTCTTTTGCTGTCCGCTCTTCTGCTCTTTTGCCCTCTGCTCTTCTCTTCTCTTCTTCTTCCTCCTCCGACGATGTCTCCGATGATTATGCCAGTCTCCGGTCTCTGCAGCTTGTTATATAGCCATTGCGGGCGTGGCCCCCGATGACGTCATTGGGAGGCCCTGCCCCCTCATGTCACAGATGACTCATCTGTGACATGAGGGGGCGGGGCCTCCCAATGGAGACATCGTCGGAGGAGGACCGGAGGAAGAAGAAGAAGAGAAGAGCCGAGGGAAAAAGAGCATAAGAGCAGGAATGAGCATCGCTCGAGGTCCCCATCAGGCTTCCAGCTTCAGGGGAAGGCATCTGCCTCAGCTGGCCCCTCGCGACACCCAGACAGATTGGGTTGTTGGGGTTGTGGTGCACGTGTCCCTGAAGACAATACGATGCGTGACAAGTGCTCCTCCCAGGCTGCGGGAGAGAGGGACAATTCAGACCAATGACTGGAGGCCCTAGTGAAGAGGGTCATCAAGGATTCCCTGGCAGAATTGGGAATAGGTCGGGCGCAGAGCCCATAAGTGAATCCTCCAAGCCCTCCCCCTGAAAGAGCACAGACTAGGGAGGATCCTAAAATCTCTCAGCCTTCCTGTCGGATAGTGACTCGGAAGTGGAGGACCCTTGCTTGGAATTTGAGTATGCTCTCGTCCCCTCCCTGGTGAGAGCGGTAAGAGAGACCCTGAATTGGGTTTCTCCGCCAAAAGAGAATAAATTCTTCAAACAGCGCTGCAAAGAGTGACTTAATTTCCCATTTCTAGGTGAATTGGGGGATATTATTATGGAGGAATGGAGTAAAGTGGAAAGGAAGAACTCCATGCTTTCCAAAATGTCCCGGCTGTATCCTTTCAAGGAGGAAGATATAAAACACCTAAAATCTCCTCCCTTGGTGGACGCCGCAGTCATGAGGCTGGTCATACATTTGACCCTTCCACTAGAAGATACAGCCTCCTTTTTAAAAATCCTCTAGATAGAAGAATGGATTCTGATCTTAAGAGAATCTATCTGACTGTAGGAATGGCATGCAAGCCGGCACTGGCCTTGGCCGCAATGTCCAAAGCGATGGAGTTATGGTCCGACTCAGTGGATGAGTCCTTTCGGAGTGTTTCTGAGGAGGCTGCCAGAAGTTCCCCCGATTCAGGAACTTGGATGGCTGACCCAGCTTCCAAGCAGATCTGGTGCCGTATTCCCTTTGGGGGTTCCTCCCTCTTCAGAATTAAGCTGGACGGGGCTATAACACAGGCTACAGGCGGCAAGTCTGTTTTTTTCTCCCTCAGAATTAACGCCCTCTCAATCCAAAGAAGGGGCAGCCCAGGAGGTATGTTCCAGATCGTGCCAAGGTAGCACGCACCTATAGACCTGGCAGAGAGCTTGGTCGTAATTGGAGATTAAGACAAACCTCCTCTCAGGAGCCCTCAAAGAGTGTCCCTTCTGGCGACCTTGATACGACCGGGTCCTTTTAAGATTGGGCCCGCTCAGGCATGTCGGGTGGGGGCTCGGTTGCTACACTTCCCGTGTGTCTGGGAGGCCTCAGTACGGGACCTCTGGACTGTCAGGCTGGTCACATGCGGACACAAGTGACCTTCAGCAAAGCACCAACACCCAGTTTTTCTTCCTACCTCCCTGTCACCCTCAGGGGAGAAGCGCAAGGTACTATTTTTCCTTCATAGAGTTTCTGGTGTCTCAAGGGGCTGTCATCTCCGTACCAGAACAAGAGTGTGGCAAGGAATCTATTATCTTTCTCGGTACAAAGAAAATCGTATCGTGGAGACCATTCATCGTTCTGACCTTCCTTAAGCGATTTATCAAAAAGAAAAGGTTCAAGATGGAAACTCTTCTTTCTATTCAACAGGCGGTTCAACCAGCAGGCTGGATGGTGTCCATAGACTTAAGAGACGCATACTTCCATGTCCCTGTTGCACAAGATTTCCAGAGATATCTGTTTTTTTCCTTCAGGCAATTGCACCTGCGGTTTACTTGTCTCCCCTTCGGGCTTTCCACATCTCCACGAACCTTTTAGAAAGTTTTTGCTGGTTGTGGTAGCTCTGTTGAGAACAAAGGGCATTCGTCTTCATCATTATTTGGACGACATTCTTCTCTTGTCCCAAGACAGAACTCAGCTGTAGATGCAACTGGACCAAGTCGTGTCCACCCTTCAAACGTTTGGTTGGCTGCTAAGTTTGGAGAAGAGCCATCTATTCCCACCCAGTCCCTCGTCTACCTTGGGGCCCTGTTCAAACACAGCGACAGCGACAGTGTTTCTTCATTAGGAAAAAGTCGCAGTGGTCTGGGACAGAATTCTCCATGCCCTCTCATCGCCTCACCTCCAAGCGTGTCAGGGCTTGAGAATCATCTGGACCATGGTGTACATGGCTCCCATGGTAAAATGGGCTCTATGGAGAATGAGACCCTTACAGAAAGGTTTTCTTCAACAGTGGGATACCTGGCATCTGGATCAGTCCATCTTCCTGACTCCAGCCATGAGGGTGTCTTCCATGGTGGTGACATCGGGAACGTCTTCTGAGATGCCATTCTCTTGTGCCAACCTCATGGATTCTGGTGACCTCGGATGCCAGCAGCACAGGTTGAGGGGCCCATTGCCTCTCGGAAGTGGCTCAGGGCAAATGAAACCTTTCCTCTCGGGGAATAGTTACCAACATTCTGGAGCTACGAGCGGCTCTTCGAGCTCTGCAAATGCTCCTTCACTTGACAAAGGGGTTTTCAGTGATGCTAAGACTGGACAACACCTCGGCAGTCATATATAAGGAAGCAAGGAGGGACACGTAGTTGGTCCCTGCTGCAAGAGGTGGAACCGATTATGGCCTGGGTGCAAAAGAACTTGTCCAACCTGTCAGCAGTGTATGTTCCGGGGGTCCAAAATGTCCAAGTCGATTTTCTATCGCGTGTGCAGTTGGACGACAACAACAAGTGGTCTCTCCAGAAGATGTCTTCAAGTGGATCCTGAACCTGGGTTTCTCCCCAGAGGTCAACCTCTTTGTCTCCCCTCACATCCGCAAGTTGCAGAAATTCTATGCGAGATTCAGAGATCCTCAAGCTTCCGGGGTAGACACCCTCAAGGATCAGTGGAGGTTCCGCAGGGCATATGCCTTCCCTCCGGTTCCAATATTCCTGCAGTTTCTTTGGAGACTCAGGTCAGAAGCAGTGGAAGTACTGGCCGTGATACCACCTTGGCACAACAGGCCTTGGTTCCCTCTTATAACACTCTCAGTATTCAGGATCCAATTCCGCTGCCCTCAGGCAAGATCTACTATTACAAGGTGCCATACTGCATCCTTGCCCAGCCTGACTACACCTGAAGGCTTGGTTATTGAGAGGGGAAGGCTACAGGCCTTGGGGTGCCCCAAAAAAGCTATCTCTACACTTCTGAGTGCCAGACGGAGTTCAACCAACAGAGTGTATGAGAGAATCTGGTCAAAATTCTCCTCACATCTGGCCGCCAGGTCCAACCCTCATTCATCCATCAGGTCCCAGGATGTGTTGAGTTTTCTGCAGTCTGGTCTAGATCTTCCACTCTCAGTAAGCTCCCTTAGAGTCCAGGTTTCGGCTATTTCAGCTTTTTCCGGTTTTCCTTGAGCTAGCCATACTCTGGTCTGACAATTTTTTCAAGGGGGCAGTAAGACTCAGGCCCCAGAAGAAGCCAAGGTTCCCTAAGTGGGATCTCCCCTTAGTTCTGGATTTTCTTTCACAACGTATCCGTGATACAGATGAAACTCTTACCGTCAAGGAATTGACATTAGTAACTGTTTTCTTGGTATCCATTACATCCGCGAAGAGAGTCTCTGAAATAGGAGCCTTAGGGGCGCGGGAGCCCTTCCTAACCTTTTTTCCAGACAGGATAGTCTTAATCCCTATGTTGGAAGCAAGACCAAAGGTTACCTCTGGCTTTCATGAGAATGTGGAGATAGTTTTGCCTACCTTTAGGCAGGAAGAGGGCTCTTCTGTCCATCCGCTGGGTGTTGGATTTTGCCTCAAACAGTATCTGAAAGCTACGGTTTCCTTCTGGCAGTCAGATCATCTGTTTGTCACCTTCAGTGGAAAGATCAAGGGACTTCGGGCTTCTTCAAAGTCTATCTCTTCTTGGTTTATCCAAGCTATCCACTGCGCTTACAGGGCTGAGGGCTTGACTCCTCCAGTGGCGGTTACGGCTCACTCAACTCTGAGTGTTTCCACTTCTTGGGCAGTCTCCAGACATGTCGCGCCCGAAGTGATTTGTAGAGCAGGATCACGGTCCTCTATAATTACCTTTTTGTCTTTATGTTGAGCCGGCGGCTCTTTCTTCTGTTAATGTTGGTTTACAAGTCCTGTCAGTTGACAGAGTAAAGTAAACTTTTGTTCAGCACCTGCCCACCCTGTTTGTGTACGGCGAGTTATTTCCCGATACGTATGCTGCCATGGAGTCTGTCAGGAAAATGGAAAATTGATATCAAATACTTACCGTAATTTTCCTTTCCTGATGGACTCCATGGCAGCAGGAGTTCCCTCCCAGTTTCTATGGAGGATAGTTACAGAACACGTGTGCTGAACAGGTGCAAGGATTTGTGGGAGTGGACGTCCTATAGGGTAGGTTTGGAGGCGGGGCCAAACCCGATACGTATGCTGCCATGGTGTCCATCAGGAAAGGAAAATTACGGTAAGTATTTGATATCAATTTTCCATTTTTCCTGCCATCATCTGTAAAAGTTTTTTCTCTGGACTGGTATATTGTATAAAAATGAATATTGGTGGCTAAAGTGAACCACAAATGGGGTTAATTTACTAAAGACACATAGACTGTGCACTCTGTAAATGTAAATGTGGTGATGTGTTACTTTGTAGATGATACCCAATCAGGTTCAAGGGAAAAAAAAACATTTTTGCTTGCACATGATTGAATTATGCAAATAAGCAGAGCTTCACCACATTTACTAAGCTCTGGGGTAAATAATTGCAACTGCACTTGCACAGTGCACAGTTTACTTACCTTAACCTCCCTGGCGATATGATTATGTCTGGAAGTTTATACCAAAAGCGGTACAATTTTTTGCATGGAAATTTGGTGTTATGTATTATAGGCCTACAATTCTTAGTAATTACTGACTTAAACCTGACCAAAACAAGACTCTAGTAGACATCCCAGATGTGATAAATTTTGAAACACAAAATCATGAATTATAATCTCATAAATAATGTAATTTTATTCAATAATGTAGTAAATAAGGAAATTTGTCAAAGAAAGAAAATTCAATACACATGCTGCGTGTGATAAATTTTGAAACAAGGAACTACACAAAGTCCGACGTCACAATCAGGACAATGGAACCTGGTTTCCTTTCGGACTTTCTTTCCATTTCTATCGCGTTTTGAGCAGCAAACAACACACATCCTGGTCGGTGCTACCTTTTTTGCAGTTGGCGGGATTTAGTCTGCAAAGTGACGGCCGGTCAGACGTTCTGGGTTGACCACGTCAACAGCGCGACGTCCAGGTCTATTTACAACTCCTGATTGTGTCTGGTGCTTTACAAAAATCTGCTCAGCCACCTTCCAGACAAACTCGGAATGAGCAAGAGGCTTGTCAATGTTGGCTTTGTGCAGGATGTAAGCGTTCCAAAGACATTGTTCCAGAAGGTGTCTGAATATTTTTTTATAATATTTTTTTTGCTGTTTTCGCATAGCGGGATAGAAGGTCATGGCCTGATCGGCTCTGTCGACACCTCCCATTGTTTTGTTATAGTCAATCACGACCTGTGGTTTCAGCACATCTGTCCCACATTTTGTGTGGACCATGGCAGTGGAGGTATTGTGCACAGTGCTCATGAGACACACATCCTTCTTGTCTCGCCATCTCATTGCCATCATCTTACCCTTCTGCCAGGCAACCATTTCTCCGGTTTTTAGTTTTTTTTTGGCAAACAAAGATGGCATGTCTCGTCGGTTAGGCCTAACGGTACCATATGCGTCGGTTCTATTTTGTAGCAAAACATCATATAGTTCCGGGGAAGTATAGAAGTTGTCCGTGGTCACACAATATCCCTGGTTCAGCAATGGCTCCAGAAGTGTCAGGACGGATTATGTGGCCATCCCATAGCCGCTGTACCTGGGGTTGAATTTAGTGCCTTTGCCGGTGTAAATTACCGAATTCCATATGTACCCCGTGGATGACTCGCAGAGCATATATGATTTGATGCCAAACCGCGCTCTTTTGGATGCGATGTACTGAATCCAGCTTAGGCGACCCTTGTAGGCCATCAAACTCTCATTCACACTGACGTCCCTTTCTGGCACGTAGGTCCGCTGGAAATTGGCCACAATAATTTGCCATACCTCCCAGATTTTTTTCAGTTTGGGCGCAGGATGCGTGGCCTCATCAAACTCCTCATTGTTTGTGAAGTGGAAATACTTCATAATCAGGGAGAAGCGATACTCAGACATCACGGTGCCAAAGAACGGAGTGGCCAGTAACCTGTTGGTGGTCCAGTACCATTTCTGGAACGGTTTCCCCACCAACCCCTGAAGAAAGAGGAGTCCCAGAAACAGCCACATGTCCTCTTTTGTCACTGGTTCCCACTTTCTTCTTCTGGAAAGCCTGGCATGCAGCGTAGCGGATTGCTGCTCTTGGTAGCGATTCGTCTCCATGACAATTATTTCAATTACCTCCTCAGTGAGGAATAATTGCAGGTATGCCAGAGGGTTGTCACACTCGACATCTACCTTCATCCCGGGTGATCCGGTGAACGGGAATCTTGGGGGCGCTACCTGGTCTGCATCGCAATCAATAGCGCACCAAGTGCGCACATCGCTCAGGTCAGGTGCAGGGTCATCGCCGTTGTCACTTGCCAGATCCGTGTCAATGTCAGTGTCAGATGACAAATCACCCCATGACTCGCTATCGCTCACTTCCGCGAGCACCTCCGGGTCGCTGTCGCTGTCACTCAGCTGGTCCAAAAGCGCTTTAGACTGGCGCTTTTTTGATGCCATAATATATATATTTTTGGGCAAAAATCACAAGTATAATGTCAGACGGGGCACTGTACTGCCAGATCTGAGGTAATCTTTGGTGATACAGTGTAATCCTCTCAGATTACAGTGTATCATCGCTGGATCGCCGGGACAAGGTAAGTGCATTACTCGGGGAGCCAAGGGGGCTCCGCTGGCACTCTGCAATACTACCCCGAGCGTGACTTGGGGTTACCGCTCCTGATAGAAAAAATTAACCCCCGAGTCACGCTCGGGATCACCGCCAGGGAGGTTAAGTAAATCATCCCCATAGAGTGCTTATGCTCTTAATATAGGTGGCCTATGACTGCAGGTGTACATGTGCATGCATGACCTCAGAATCCTGTTGTGTCATGCATTTTAAAAATGTGAGACTGTCACTGAGAATGTAAACCAAATCTGTGTATGCGAGCCCCCCAAGGTCTAAATCTGGCCCTAGGTGTGAAGTTAGAACATCTATGCAGATACCACACAGGAAACAGCCTTAGCTACATCAAATGTGTTTTGTGACCAGCCTTTACTTAGCATAGGTGAGGTTATTCATCCCACATCCATCCAGCTGTTTACACCCTCAAAATTTTAAATATATATATTTTTTTAAAGGTGAGAAAGCCTGCTATAAGATAATATACGATTATAGGTGTGACACAACATTTGCTACGATCAATGGAATGAAACATTTTATCATCAATCACATTTAGGATCTATGCAATGCATATGTATATTCTGTAACAATGGGTCCCAGCATTACATATGGATTTTGGTTACCCAAGTTTTTAGTATATTGATATTAAAAAATATTTAATTGTGTTTTATTTACATTGATGCAAACTTTATGGCTCAGCAGTTTGGGAAAACATTTTTTTTTTTATTTACTCTATTACGATATGTTGGTAGGCCTCTTGGGATCCTTCCTGGAGGGATACTTGTCTGCTCTAGGCGTTTAATTATTTTAGCTCCAATTAGTAGCAATATGATTTTCTTGCGAGTGATATGTAGTTATTTTTCACTTCTTATTCCTACATTTTCTATGATCCTACAATTTGGTTGGCCCAACTTATCAAATATGTATTTTTAATTAGGGATAAGTCAGAAAATGTGACCCCCCCCCCTCCCTTTACCCCGCCTCCTCCCTATCCCTCTAGCTACACTAAGGCAGCCCTCAGATTAGTCCATTTTTTTTGTTCAACCAGCAGGTTGAACAGAAAAAAACTGACTTGATTCCTCCCCGCTGAGCTATTGTATTCTGACAGTGGAGAGACTTCTCCACTATCCAAATACACTGATCAAAGTTGCAGGCTATAGCCCGCAGTGCTGATTGAGCAGGGAAAATCCAAAACAGCGGTTGTACAGAGGTCGATCGGTAGATTGACTTCTGTACAATCTCAGTGCCCATACATGGATTGAAAGTTATCTGCTCCCTGCTGAACCAGACAAATTTCAAGCCATGTATGGCCAGCTTAAGTCAAACTATCCCTTCCATAGGTATTTGCTTACATCCTTCAACAGTGGTGGCTTCCTGCATTGTCAACATCCCAACTGGTGTAAAAGTAGCATGGATTTCCTTCGGCTGTGCACTAACATCCTATAGACCTGAATGTGAGGATGTTAATATAAAACAAGTACATCCTATTTAAGCCTATTGGATAACAGTGCGCAGGACAACTGTGCACATTACATTTTTATTGGCTGGAATGTAGACAACGTGGGAGGCTGCTGCTATTGGTAAAGGAATGTAAGCACATGATTTGATGACGGAAGTCAGCAGAGCTTCACCTCAGTCACCAAGCTCTGAAGCAAATTTTCCTGTAAAGTGCAACTTCACTTGCAAAGGGAACAGCCTATTTGTCTTTAGTAAATAAACCCCACAGGAGGCAGAGGTCAGTAGCACATGATGCACAAGTAAAGGGTTCAGCAGTATGTGAAAAAGTACAGAGTGTAGAGGTCAGGAGTATGTAATTCACAAAGCACAGGGGTAAGTAGTATATAATGTACAGAGTTCAGGGGTAGGAGTATATAATGTACGGAATACAGGGATCATGAATGTGTAAAGTACAGGGGTCAGAATTATGTATTCCTCCCACCAAGTACAAATTCCCCACCCCTAGCAAAACCACGCCCCTTACCTTCCCAAGTAAAAAATTCTAGCCCCAGCATACATCCTTTGTTTCCCAAGCAAACTCTTCCTCTTCATGAAAACCTTTTCTCATCCACCACATCACTAAACTCCCCCCAAGAAAGCCCATCTGCATTAGCAAATCCACCCCCCCCCCAATAAACTCCCACTAATCCCCTACTAACCAAAATTCCCCATCCCCCCAAAAAAACCCTTCTCACCCCCTCAGTAAAGTAAAAAACTGTGCCAAGAAAACCCCTCCTCATCTCTGAAGAAAAATCCCTATCACCCAGCACAGAAATCCCTACTCCCCTGCACAGAAATTACCCCTAGCACAAAAATCCTCTCTCCCCAGCATCCCCTTGCCAAGCACTCACCAGGCCTCATGCAGAGCATTGGCTATGCAGAATGGGGGAAGATTCGCCCAGCAGTGCCATATGAACTCAAGAAGAAGTTTCTTTTAGTTCCCTCAGCCCTACCCTGCTGCTGTGACCCGAGGTCTGACGGAGAGCAAGGTAGTTTGCTGCTATGCAGGAGCTAAAAAAAGTGCAACATATAAGTGGAGCACTGTCAATTACTGGAAAAACATGTAGATAACAAAATAAAACTAGTGCTAAATCATATATGTGATAAAAAAAATTATATATGTCAAATTCCCATTCACAGAATTCCACTGTAGTGCAAATATAGTGACATAAAATGCTTGTATCCAATGTGTTCAGCGCTTACCACCTTCAGGCAAAATTCCTGCTCACCTCCAATATCTGACCCCACCACAGAGTCAAATAAGCCTTAATGTCCTCCACTTAAGATGATACTGGATGATAATGGAACATTTCCACTGGTAGCACCCCTGAATCATTAGTCCTCCGCCTCTTACTCACGATATTTATTGAATATGCCATAAAAACAGAAATGGAGAAATCATAGTGCTCTCTGCTATATATGGGCATCTTGAGAATTTGTGGATTTACTATGCATTAGGGTAAATGAAAATGAATGGTTCTGTATTTTAGTCTGTCACTTTAAATAAATAATTCAGTAAAATAAATAAATTAGTTTAAATAAATAAATGAATTAAAAAAAATAGATTGGTCTATTTATCTATTTAACACTTTCTTTTTTTTTTCTTCTGTGCTGTCCATTCCACTTTCTTTTTATGCTTTTTTTTTTGTTTTTTTTGTTCGTATGATCTTTTTCTAATTATTCAGGAAGTCAGATTTACATGCAACAGGCTACAGTAGTATAGGGGCAAGCTAGGGTAGTATACGGACAGGCTATGGTAGTATATAGGCAGGCTAGGGTAGTATATAGGCGGACTAGAGTGGTATACGGACAGGCTAGGGCAGTATATGGAAAGGCTAGGGCGGTATACGGACAGGCTAGGGAGGTATACGGAAAGGCTATGGCGGTATACGGACAGACTAGGGCGGTATACAGACAGGCTAGGGCGGTATACAGACAGGCTAGGGCGGTATACGGACAGGCTAGGGCGGTATATTACAGTGGGATCAGTGGCAGTGCTGGTGAGGGATGGGGAAGGGACTTATTTTCCATGTTGCTCATGAGTAGGGCAGCCCATTGAAATGTATGGGCTGCCCTACATGTGATACATATAAAACAACTTCTGCACTCGTGTGCAAATAAAGCTAAACTGTGTAAATGCAAAACAACAGATTTTCTCTAAATATTCAGTGTTCATAAAACTGCACTACCATGTAAATAACTGTGAACACTGTGCTCTGCTCATTAAAGATGGTTAACTTGTATTGAGTATTTAGTTAATGTGGGGAATTTAGACTTTGATAAAACAGAGTTTGGATAACAGAGGGTTAAATGGAATGGTCATAAAGTGTGTTCACATTATCTGGACATACACAAAGTGTGTAGGGGGGGGGGTGTTAATATAGTGATATGTGGCGGCTCCAGAGATGTCTGTTAGTTGTAAACAAAGCTCCAGACTCGGCCGGGCCGACTCCCCCACACGCACACTCCCCTGCTCTTCCGATCCTTCATATTAGCTGAATCAGTCTCATCTCCCTGCAAACAAATCCTCCTGATTAGTCCTGATGTAAAACTGCCAGCTTACCTATCCAAATTGACTTTTCTTAGACTTCTAGGGCAGATAGAAAAAAAAGAGTTTGGGAGCTGTAGCGGGACAGTCACTGTCTGCTGTGGGCAATTATGTAACGTGCATTAGATGATTAGGGTATGCATGCCTGTGAGTTGTCTCCGGCTCTGTGGTGTCTGGCACTGGCAATAGTGACACCTATGCCGAGATCAGGAGATGGGATCTCCTCCAGCCTTTCCTTCTTCAGTCTTCACTAGTCAGCTAAGCTTTTAGTCTCCACCCCCCAACCATTCCATGAATTGAATGGGCGGCCGCAAAGAGGCTGATTGGGCGGCTGCGGGCTTCAGAGACAGCCCAGCTGCTGAAGCTGCTTTGTGCCCCCCCCCCCACTGGGATGCACCATCTGCCCACCTGGATGGGGGAAGACGCAGAGCTTCCCTTTCCTTTTGGTGTCCCTAACCCGCACAGCCGGACAATAAAAAGGGGGCACCTCCGGTGTGATGTGTACTGATAACAGCGACTTTGCACACAACTGCTAGAAAGAAATGTGGTCGGCAATTTGCTGCCCCTTTAAACTGCCGCCTGGGACCAATGGACCCAGCAGGACCCATGGTAGGGCCGGCCCTGCCCCTGTATCAAGAAAGTTGATCCCTACTGTTCGAAGAGGTCTATTCACCAATCTTTTTGCCCAAGATTCACACACATTTCACCCAAGATATTCATATTTTTCCAATGTAATCTTCAGAGAAAGTTGTGTGAATCAGGTGAAAACATTGATTAATAGACCCCTAAGTAAAAGACCAGTCATTGATCATACATATAAATTGCAGCATCAGATAAAAGCAGCTTCAAACGCATTTAACAACCACTGTCTGCTGATGCTACGTTATAATTACAAGAGATTGCTTAACACACAGGGGTAGATTTACTCAAACTGGAGATTGCAAAATCTGGTGCACCTGTACTGTACATGGTAGCCAATCAGCTTCTAACTTCAGTTTTTTCAATTAAGCTTTGACAAAAAAAAAAAAAAAAAACCCTGAAAGCTAATTGGTTTCTATGCAGAGCTGCACCCTGCACCAGATTTTGCACTCTCCAGTTTTAGTAAATCAAGCTCACAATACAATTGCCATCTAAAGTTATATGCCACCATTAAAAGAGCAAATGGCCTAAATAGACAGTCACGTAAAATCAATGGCAAAATAGTTATTGAATTTGCTTCATTGTCCCATGAGTGGCCACAGTAACATAGTATACAGACATATGTAGAGTAAGACCACAATAAATTGGGGCCAACTATAGCGCTTGCTTCAGGTGAACCACTGCTGGACAATTGCTTGTCAATTCAAAAAAAGGTTAAAAAACGTGTGAGGTTGGTAGGCCTTAGAATATAT
This sequence comes from Pelophylax lessonae, assembly GCF_965119305.1. Lineage (NCBI taxonomy): Eukaryota > Metazoa > Chordata > Amphibia > Anura > Ranidae > Pelophylax > Pelophylax lessonae. Next base: position 198,965,365 of record NC_138776.1, read on the forward strand.
ATAAATGTATAAGTGAGGGTGCGCTGATAGTGGTGAGTTAAAGCCGCAACCTGTATTCAGTGCCTGAATAGAATAAATATAATAGTGATGTGATGGGTAGGTGCGCTAAAACAATATCCAAAAATAATATCCAAAAATAATAAAGTTACACTTGGATATATGTGGGAGGTGTTCGGTGTTATGAACAACTTAATTGTGACAAAATGGAAAACATAAGAAAAGTGCTCAACAACACAACAATATGTCCAAAGCATAAATCTTCTAAATGTCCATAAATGATGAATCAATCAAGTGCTCAAACAAATTGGAATAAAGCAAAAATCTTCAGCTTCAGTGTAGTGAACACCCACCACCAGGTGAAATTCCTCCTTACCAGACGGAAAAGTAAGATGTGCACAACTTAGCATATGTGTAGATCACTGCAACCGTGCATGCTGCCAAAATCCATGTGAACCACCCAGAATGGTCCCTTACCGGATAAATGAACAGAATACGCCTGTAGATATACTCCGAGTCCCTTTCCACTTCCTCCGTATGTATCTCTACACGGGAGTGCCTTTACAATCAGCTGATGGAAAGCGTTGTAGTTCCAAAAGTACCCACTGCTTGCTCCTCCACTCTGAACCTAAAGCTAGGCAGGTGTATGACCAATAGGCCAACACCCAATAGGCCAACTCCACAGCTTCCTTCCTGGTCACATGTTTCCTCCAGATGAAGCAACGTGTGATAGTGGCCTAACGCGTAGAGGTGGAGCCTGGTGGTGGGATCACATCAATAGAACACGTGAGAGCTGGGGGTGTGTGGTTCATTCAGCCATTTAACCCAGGAAGAAATGCGTCAGAGAGGAGGCGTTACCGTCATGAACGACCGCTCAGGACCCGCGCTGCAGCCGGACCTGAGCTCACCTTTAGAAATTCTGGAACAACACTATATGCTCGATTGAACTGCTTAAACTGTAAGTGTATTACTGCGCAAATAAATTGGTTTTAGAAGGTATCACACTATTGCGGCTTATTTTCTACACCCCACGCCTGGAGGGTGTTGGCCTATTGGTCATACACCTGCCTAGATTTAGGTTCAGAGTGGGGGAGCAAGCAGTGGGTACTTTTGGAACTACAACGCTTTCCATCAGCTGATTGTAAAGGCACTCCCGTGTAGAGATACATACGGAGGAAGTGGAAAGGGACTCGGAGTATATCTACAGGCGTATTCTGTTCATTTATCCGGTAAGGGACCATTCTGGGTGGTTCACATGGATTTTGGCAGCATGCACGGTTGCAGTGATCTACACATATGCTAAGTTGTGCACATCTTACTTTTCCGTCTGGTAAGGAGGAATTTCACCTGGTGGTGGGTGTTCACTACACTGAAGCTGAAGATTTTTGCTTTATTCCAATTTGTTTGAGCACTTGATTGATTCATCATTTATGGACATTTAGAAGATTTATGCTTTGGACATATTGTTGTGTTGTTGAGCACTTTTCTTATGTTTTCCATTTTGTCACAATTAAGTTGTTCATAACACCGAACACCTCCCACATATATCCAAGTGTAACTTTATTATTTTTGGATATTATTTTTGGATATTGTTTTAGCGCACCTACCCATCACATCACACTTAGAATATATATGGTGCAGTAAACCTTAATAAAGTGCTTTGTGCTAATACCTTAATTAAGTATTGTGCAAAGATGAATATGTATGTGTATACACACTGTTTGATGAATAACAAATAACCTTATAATAATGCTTAGGGTAGATAACACAATATAGGTATACAAGGTTGGATAATTAGATATATTATAATGCAATTTTAAAATTATAAAGGTGATGGAAGGAGCTGTAATTAAAGTGATTAAATCAAACAGGTGAAAAAAATGTTTGCAATAAAAGTTCATAAATAATAGTTCATATGTGACTCAAGTGCAAATATACAGGTAAAAAAGTTCATAAATAGTAGTTCATATGTGACTTAGGTGCAAAATATGCAGGTAAATCTTGAGTGCAGATAGGGGAAAAAAGGTGCAGGTGCTCTGTGTTGAATCCTCCAATGATCCAGTGCTGGTACTTTTTGGTGTCACCGTGGGGGATAATAGAAGAAAACACTCACCAGATGATGTGGGTCTTATATACCTTATGGTATTAAGACCTGTAAACGTTTGTTTGGCCACCAGGGCCAGAGTAGACACTGCTGGGCTTTGTAGTACCACAGTATTCGGGATTTCCCTCTCCTGGATAACCTCGATCCATGGGGTTCAGTCAGGGTATGAAGGATAAAAAAAGATCCAGATAATGTATCACCATAAAAATTGTTTTTTAATAGAATTGATAGGTAACCAGTACATGAAAAAGTAAAAAACCGCCAGCCGAAATGGTGCCTTGAGTGGAGAGCGGTGAATACCGGCTTGCGTTCCACTCAGGCACCCGTGATGTAAGCAGCGTGCGTTCAACCTTACGCGCGTTTCGTCAATGCGTATGACGTCTTCAGAACCTCCCCCATTAGTGTCCTCAAATATGTGTATTATCTATTAAAGTGCCAAGTGAAATAAAGTGCTTAAAAAGTCCCACAAATCCAATATAAAGCATAAAGTACAGTCCCACAGAGCACTTTATTTTAAGCACTTTATTTCACTTGGCACTTTAATAGATAATACACATATTTGTGGACAGCAATGTCCAATTCGTTGGAAACAAATATTTATTGAGAGCACGGTTAATTAATTTTTTTGGTTTGTTCGTTGCTAAACCTTTGCTTTACAACGTGCAGTTCTCATCATTGTATTTTATTTGTTTATTCCATATTTGCGCAGATGTGGGGTTCATTTACCTATTTTTTCAAAATTAACCTAACAAATGAATTTGAAATGTTTCTGTTGTGCACATCGCTAATAGTATATAATAAAATATAGAACACTTTTTTTTAAAGAAGTTTAAAGTTACTTATTGAAGATCTGCTAACTCTAATTGGACTGGGAATCTGAAAACCTTTGAACAAATCTCATGGTGAAATTAAGCAAAAAAACCCTTTGGGAACTCATTGTGAAATGAAAAAAAAAAGCTTTAGGGAAAAATGAAGGGTTATATGCAAATCACAAACAATATATGAACTCTGCAAAGTAGGCTTTCTTTACAGGGGAGGCTTGCATGCGTCACCTAAAACTCCACAGTGGTCCTTTTTAGGGAAAGCTAGGAATTAGAAGCATAATATCTTGTATCTTATTGCTACATTTCTATATTGTACTGGAGCCTGTTTGATAGAAATGTTAGTATTACTATAGTTCAAATGAATGCCATACAAATACCAAAGCTTTTAGGAATGAGAGAATTTTCTTCATCAAAAATCGCCATAGCTAAAAATGGCATTGTATGTTATGTTGGAAAACTCAAACCCTACAAATGTAGGAAAATTCATTCTTCTTGGACTTTCTACAGTCTACAGTCTGAACGCCGTCTTCTCCTTGTTGCTTTTTTTGATGTACATGGTGACGTCATTAGGAAATCTTTTACTGATCATTATGGTAAAGAATAACCACCAACTTCAGACGCCCATGTACTTTTTTCTGGCTAATCTTGCTGATATTGACATTTGTTATTCTACAACTGTGGTGCCCAAAATGTTGTCGTCAGACAGAAGCATTTCCTTCTTGGGATGTGCAATCCAGATGCACTTTCACTCAGCTCTAGCTGTTGCTGAATGTATAATCTTGGCTATTATGGCTTTTGACAGACGAAATGCCGTCTGTAAACCTTTACAATACCATATGATCATGGATCAAAAACTGTGTCTTCATCTGGTTGTTGGATGTTGGATTGTGAGCTTTGCTGTTTCTGTATATCTTACATTGTATACTTTTAGATTGCCTTTCTGCAAATCCAACCAAATCAGTCATTATTTCTGTGAGATGCCACCATTACTTCATTTGGCTTGTGCAGATATTTGGTTTAGTGAGGTCTTAGAGTACATTGTAGCTGTAGCAGTTGTTGGAAACACCTTTGGGTTCATACTTGTATCTTATCTTTTTATCCTTTGGAACATCTTGAATATAAAATCCACAAGACAAAAGCAAAAAGTTTTTTTTACTTGTGCCTCCCACCTTACTGTGGTCTTCCTCTTCTATGTACCAATACTGTTCATGCACTTACGTCCTCCTTCCAGTTACTTCCCAGAGCAGGACAGGGTTGTGTCTATTCTATATACATTGGTGACACCAGTGTTAAATCCAATCATCTACAGTGTACAAAATAAGGAAATAAAAGCAGCTATAGAAAAAACCTTTTCAATCACAGTATCCTGCTGATATTTAATATTTGCTATCACCAGATAAAGATGATCATGGTACACCAGGCTGATTAATACTTAAAGTGGTTGTAAAGCTTCAGGTTTTTTGCTTTTTTTTTTTTACTAAAAATAACAAACATGCCTATACTTACCTGCTTTGTGTAATGATTTAGCCCATCCTCTTCTTCTGGGGTCCCCTGCCGGCTCTTCAGGCCCTTCCTCTTCATCAGGTTGTAATGTTCTGGTACCTTTGGGTACCCTAATTACTCTTTCATAAGTGTATGCGCCCCACCATTCTCTTTTGGTAAGGTGCGCATACACCTTTAAGACTGATGCTGTCATCACTGAGCGCCGGACTGGATGGCTATTTAGATCGCCGGCTCTCACTCACGTGTGTTCGTTCAAACTGCTTTGTGCCTTGATGCTCTCGTGCTTGCAAGCATACCTCGCTGTCGGAACCACGCTGCGCTGATCCCTGTATCCCGCTACCGGATCATCCGCTCTTGCCGAACCTCTCCTCTGCTACATTGCTATTAGTGATAAGTACCCCACAGGGGAAACCTCTATAACCTTTATACTAAAGCTTACACTATCTAGCTCTGCATACTAAGGACTATTACTACATCTGCATTATCTAAGATTGCTAGCTCTTGAGCCTACTACCACCTGTTCTTGCACTGGGTTGATCTCTCTTGTATGTCCACCTGCTACTCTGTCATCTGCTACCATACATGATTGCTAAACCTATCTGCATCCCATCTGCTACTATCTTACTTTCAAGATGATTTCCTTTCAAGTGTCTGTCATCTACCATCTCTACCCAACCTGTCTCTTCAGCCTATCATCACTGTGTTACTATATACATAAGTCACTCTAGGAAACATCTTATTGAGTGTGTGTATTTACTTGCTGAATTGAGATCATCCACACATGATGAGTCATTGAGAGTTGGGAATGGTGTCTCAGCGTTTCTCTACATGACTACTGAAGTGGAATATTTCTGCAGCTGAAAATCCACATCATACGTAAAACGCAGGAGCGTTACACAGGTGCCCCCAGGGAAAGCCGATTTTCCTAGGGGCAACCATGTGCGCTCGCTCCTGAGTCCCGCTGCTGCGTCCATTGCCCCCCCCCCCCCCCGTTCCAGCGTCACTGAGTTTGATTGACAACAGCAGGAGCCAATCGCTCCCCCTGCTATCAATCTGTCCAATGAGATAGTGGTGGGAGCTGCTGCACTTTTACACATAGAATGCATTAAGGTGAAAAACCTTAAGGCTATAGAACCACTTTAAAGGCTCAGTTCACCTGTCCCAAATTGCAATTATTATGGTCATCCAGTTTATAACCTCCCTGACAATGGTCCCAATTCCCTTGACTGTTTCAGTCTGTCTGTTGGGTCTCGTAAGCACCTTAGCACACCGCTGAGCAACCAAAGCCCTCATTGGTTTGTAGTTCCAGTATTCAATGTGCAAAAGTCCGTCATTTTAAAATGAAAGCAATCAGAGATGCCCTCCTTAAATTTCTGAAAGGCATTGGTCAATGCCGCTATTCCCCTATGCAAACCCACATACCGCTCAAGTGGATACCCAGCTAAATTTTACAAAAACATGGACTATCATTAAGCCCTTGCTCTATTTGTTTCATATTATTGTCACTGTTTTACTAGATTTAAAATCTCAGGCCTGGTACACACAGCCCCCTTAGTTTTAACATTGTATAAATGCTTTTCTGTTGCACGTGAAATAGCCTTGGAGGACCTCAATTACGAGGAACAACTACAAGCACTAAATTTATTCTCACTGGAGAAGAGACGGTTGAGAGGGGACATAGCGATTTACAAACACTTCAATAATGATCCCAGCGTAGGAAAAAAACTTCAGTCTCAGGAAGTGTAAGAGGACACGGGGCCACACAATGAGATTGGAGGAGAACCAGTTTTAAATAAACTATGCACTGTCAGCGGTGGTGTCAGCGGGGATTATTGATATTTTTAAAAGACTCTTGGACATGCATCTTTAGGAACACAACATACAGGGATATGGGAAATTAAATATGGGAAATGATTATAGACACTGACACACGTACACCTACACAGTTTGAATTGAATGGACTATTGTCTTTTTTCAACCTTACCTACAATGTAAATATGTACCCTATAGATGTATTATTCATCAAGCGAGAACGGGCAGCGATGTTGGTTTTAAGAGTTGGTTTCTGACCTCTTTATAATAAAGTCCATCTATTATTAGAGTATTTGTTTGATGTTTTTGTACTTTCCGAGCCGGGGAATGCCCAAAGGCTCTGTATTGTAATTTGTCTTTTACCTTCAAAATTCAATAAAAATAATCTACAAAAAGAAAATGCTAAGTTCACCTTTTCCAGAAAATAGCCTATGCAATAGAGGCCCCAGCAGATCATAAAAAAATGTTCAGCTTTGTAAAGTACTCATACCTGTACGCTATTTGGGCCCCCAGAAGCCCAAAACTCCCAGTTAGCTTGTCCCCATGTCCTGCTTTGGAAATAGTTTTCACATCCTAGCTGGTTGGTGTCAGCAGTTACCTCAGGTTTGTCATCTGGACTCACCTCTGGATTCTCAGTCCTTAGTCTGCCTTATGAATCTTCTGACCTTCTCCACTGCCCACCCTTCCCTTTGCTCTATTTTCCTTTAACGTGATTAATCTTTATGGGGTAATGTCACCCACTTTTTGGGTAGATGGTGATTGGTAAACTGTAGTTTGGTTGGTGTAGGATATTACTGCCTAAGCCTTGGTGACTAAGCATGTTGGACTGTTAAAGTGGAACTATAGGCAAAACTTTTTTGAGATTTTGGACAGAGCAAGGGAGGGTTTTAGCCTCTGTTAGATTTTTTTCACCATCTGTGTCCCATTTGAGAGATTTCCTTTGACTTCCTGCCCCATAGCCAAACAGGAAGTGAGAGGAAATCCCTGCTAATTAGAGGAATTCCTTGGGGACCCCCGGGTCACCAGAACTAGTGCCCCCAATGGAAGATTTCCCCTCTATTACTTTACTGGGATTTTCTTTTACTTTTACTTTCAATGATAATGGTAAACAGGACAAATAGAGAGGATAAATCTCCTTAAAGCGGAGTTCCGGCCACGAAAAAGTATTTTCAATAAAAATACCCCTGGACAGTCAGGGCTAGTATATTCCACAATGGATAGCCTCTGATGTGTCCCAGGTCGCACTTACCTTTTAGAAGAAATACTTACCTTGAAAATTTCTTCTCCAGCACTGCCATCTCGGATGTGGGCAGCTGAAGCCAGCGCGTCCTCTTCTGCGTCCTCTTCCGTGTCCTCTTCTCCCAGAATGCGCCTGCACCGGCCCCGCTCGTCACTTCCGGGGGGGGGGCGCGCCATCCCTCCACAGCTTCTGGGCACGCCCAGAAGCTGTTTAGCAGGGAATGAGGCGCCCGCACCGGAAGTGACAAGCGGGGCCGGTGCAGGCGCATTGATTCCTGGGAGCGATGACGTTCAGCTCCCAGGAATCGATGCAAAGAGGAAGTGACGGCGCGGGCCACAGCCGCAGAGGGAGGAAGTGGAAGAAAGGTGAGTATATTTTTCTTCAATAACAAGGTAAGTACACAAAAAAAAATCGTAACTATCCATTAATTTTTCAGGTGACCAAAAGCAAGCGGATGGCCCAAAATCGATTATGTCGATTTTGTGGCCAGAAATCTGCTTTAACTGGGGCACAGACAACAATAAAAATCGAATAAGTGTTCAAACACCTCTCCATTTTATCCAAAACTAAAAAAAAAATTTACCTTTTAGTTATATTTTATTTGTTAACAGGAGTTCTATTTGGTAATAAAAGTCAAAGTTTATTTTATAATTATAATTTACTTAAAACCAATAAAGGGGCCACAACCTTTAATGTGTGTTTATTTTAATAATTAGGTATGGTAATATGGTATGGTGAGTGTTAATGGGGTGTACAACCCCAATAAAAGCAATGGGCTGGGACAACTTAAATACTGCCAGGGTGTTTAATCACTTCTGGACCGGAAGGTTTTCCCTCTTCATCACCAGGCCATTTTTTGCGATTCGGCACTGCGTTACTTTAACTGACAATTGCGCGATTATGCGATGCTCTACCCAAATAAAATTGATGTTTCCCACAAATAGAGTTTTCTTTTGGTGGTTTTTGATCACCTGTGCGATTTTTATTTTATGCGCTATAAACAAAAAAGAACAATATTTTTTTACTTTCTGCTATAAAAAAAAATTTAAAAATCAAATTGTTTTCATCAATTTACGCCAATTTGTATTCTTCCACATATTTTTGGTAAAAAAAAAATCCCAGTAAGCGTATATTGATTGGTTTGCACAAAAGTTATCACGTCTACAAACTAGGGAAAATATTTATGTAATTTTATTTATTTTATACTAGTAATGGCGGCAATTAGAGATTTTTAGTGGGACCACGACATTGCAGCAGACAGATTGGACACTTAACTGACATTTGTGACAATTTTGGGGGGACCAGTGACATTACCACAGTAATCAGTGCTAAAAATATGCACTGTTACTGTAATATTGACACCAGAAGGAAAGGGGTTAACACCAGGGAAGATCAAAGGGTTTAATGTGTCCCTAGGGGCTGCTTTCTAACTGTGTGGGGGTTGGGCTTAAGGAATGAATACAGGGACTTGAGTTCCTAAATAGGAGGAACACAGGAGCCCTGTGTTCATTGCTGACAGAACAGCGTTCTGCTGTGTTTACAACAGCAGACCGCCGTTCTGTCTCCACGGGGAGCGATTGCGGGTGTACGGCAGCAATCGAGGCTGCCGGACCTGCAGATCCGGTTCCCCTGTGGCGAATGGGAGCACCCACTCGCGGTCCTGACGTAGTTTTGTGGGAATATGTACGGCGGCTGATCGGCAAGTGGTAAATGATTTCGTTTTATTCTCCTAGATAGCACAGCTGATATACCTGTTCTTCCTATATTTTCGGATCGTTAGTATGGTGCTTTCAACAGCCGATTATGAATTTATGGACGACAAATACTGGATGTGCAGGCTATAAAATTTTTATCGTATGTGAACACAACGTCCCATTTTCGTTTAATCTGTAAAGTTTTCGGCAGAAAAAAATCGTAAGAGCAAGACTAGGCATGCTTGGAAATGAAAGAATACATACAAAACAATTTAACACATGACATCACTTCTGAAATTGTGATCTGTCGTACGAGAATTTTCATATGAAAGTAATGCCCCGTACACACGTGCAGATTATCTGAAGACTTTTGTCTGCAGACTTACCAAAACCATATAATATGAGGTCAAACCTAAACACTTTCAATTTGTATGCAATCCGGCAGGCCCTTGCACTACATAGAAAAGGTAAGTCTGCAGACAAAAGTCTTCAGATAATCTGCATGTGTGTATGGGGCATAACTTGTTCACTTTCGATCTGAGACTAGCGTGCAACAAAAAACAGATGAACACCATTCTGATAATCTGATCGTGTGTACGAGGCTTTAAATTGGGGAAGGAGAGCGAAGAGGGATCATGTGACCACACAGCTGCGGTGTGAGAAAAGGTATTTAGCCTTGTCATTTGAAAAAAAAGACACACAATGTAGTTGATAAACCAGAGGGAATACCAACAAAGTCCCAATGTACGTATATGTATTATTAAACATGATATTATACATTGATTTTTCATCACCTTTTAGCAGTGTGCTTCATTTAATGTCCGAATCTCCCTCCTCCTTTTTTTGACTTTACAAACACTTACAGTACAGTAGATGTATGGTATGTGTGTATGTATTTTTTATTACTTTATTTAACTTTCACTTTTTTAAATTTAGCTTCATTACTGTGCCTCTGGGTTACAATATACATTGGACTTACTTGAGAAGACATTAACCCATGATATCTCCCATGTGCTGTAAACAGAGAATAAGAAACACAGTTTCACTGATCTCCACTAACATGAACCTGGATCTGCTTGTTCACCTGAATGCAAAAACGTACTCCAGAGTTAGTTTTTCCTTTATTTTCTATTTGAAAGGCATCAGACAGCACAGAAAGTGAGGCAAAATTTCCAAAAACAGAAGTGTATTTATTACTGGTACTTATAGAGTGCTGTTAATTTCTGCACTTTCCATTTACACTGTACATTCACATCAGTTCCTGCCCTCAAGGAACTTACAATCTATGGTCCCTAATTCACATTCATACATGCACATACTAGGGCTAATTAACCTACCAGCATGTCTTTGGAGTGTTGGAGGAAACATGCAAACTCTAGGCAGGTAGTGCTGTGGTTGGGATTTGAACTAATAACCCAAGTGCTAGCTAGGCGAAGTGCTAACCACTCTGTCAATGTGAAATATAAATATTTTTTCAGTAGGTCAAGGAAGGGTTGGAACCTCTGTCATTTTTTATTGTGTCTGTGTCCCTGTTGGGTTAGGTGACTGTCCGTGTGACTGGTGTCCCTCAGGACATGAAATGAGGGGAAATTTCCTTCAAGGTAAAACAGTGAGTCCCTATGATACGGTCTATGAAAATCTTTGAAAAGTTTGTCTATCGTTCATTTCTGCAACTCTGCGTGCCTATTTGCAGCCACATTTGAAAAATGTATTGCCAAATAAAGCTACATATTAACCACTTAAAGCGGAGTTCCGGGCACAAAATCAATCTTTTTTTTTTTGTGCCCGTCCGCTAGTTCTCCTTCACCTGAAAAGGAATTGGATAATTAGGTTTTTTTTTTTTTTTTTTACTCACCTTGTAATTGAAGATCGAAAATACTCACCTCAGTGTACTTCCTCCCTCAGCGCCGCGGCTCCGCCGTCACTTCCTGTCTTGCGTTGATTCCTGGGAGCTGAACGTCATCGCTCCCAGGAATCAATGCGACGGCACCGGCCCCGCTCGTCATTTCCGGGGCGACGCCGCATTCCCCTGCTTGCCCAGAAGCTGTGGAGGAATGCGGCGCCGCAACGGAAGTGACAAGAGGGGCCGGTGCAGGCGCATTCTGGGAGAAGAGGACGCGGAAGAAGACGCAGAAGAGGACCGCGTCGGCTTCAGCTGCCCACAAGAGAGATGGCAACGCTGTGGAAGAAATTTTATAAGTGAGTATTTCATCTTGCAGGTAAGTGTGAACCGGGACAGATCAGAGGCTAGCCATTGTGGAATATACTAGCCCTGACTGTCCCGGGGGTATGTTCACTGAAATATGTTTTCTGTGCCCGGAACTCCGCTTTAAGCCCCGGAAGATTTTACCCCCTTCCTGACCAGGGGGTATTTTGCGATTCGGCACTGCGTGACTTTAACGGACACGTGCGACGATGTTCCTAAACGAATTTGACGTCCTTTTTTCCCACAAATAGAGCTTTCTTTTGGTGGTATTTGATCACCTGTGCGATTTTTTGATCATGCGCTATAATCAAAAAAAGAGCGACAATTTTGCAAAAATAACAATATTTTTCAAATTTTTTTTATATGAAATCCCCCCCCCCCCCCCCAAAATGTAAAAATCTACATTTTTTTAAATTTTTGGCCAATTTGTTTTCTGCTACCTATGTTTGGTAAAAAAAAAAATCACAATAAGCGTATTTTGATTGGTTTGCGCAAAAGTTGTTGCGTTTACTAACTAAGGGAAAGATTTTAGTCATTTTTGTTGTTTTTTTTTTAACGAGTAATGGCGGCGATTTGCGATTTTTTTGCGGGACTGCGACATTGGGGCGGACAGATCGGACCCTTGACTGACATTTTTGACACTTTTGGGGTTACAAGTGACATTACTACAGTAATCAGTGCTATACATATGCACTGTTACTGTAAAAATGACACTGGCAGGGAAGGGGTTAACTTTATTGGAGAGGGAGGGGTTAAGAGTGTCCCTAGGGGCGTGCTTCTAACTGTGCAGGGATGTGGCTGTGTGTGTAACAGCACAGATCAACGGTCCTACATAGCAGGACCGTTAGATCAGTGCTTTTACACAGGGGAGAGTGACAGGTGGCTTTGTTTACACTAGCCGCCTGCCTTTCTCCCTTCACAGCGGACGATCGCGAGTGACCGGCGGACATCGGGTCCACCAGTCACACGCACGGAGGTGTCTGTGAACGAGCCGAGGCTGGCGGTGCGCGCCCGCCCGCTATTGGTGTACCGGTACGTCACTTTGCCTGGCCGGGGCTGACCGCCGCAGTATATGTACTTGCGGTGGTCGGCAACCGGTTAAAGCAACACTTCATTGACCAGACGCCACCAATGTGCTCCTGTGTAAATTTCTCACAGAACAGTCCACTCAGCAGACTGCATGCAGAGGAACTCTAGATCTATTCCTGGACTAATGATGGAATTGTCTCACTGTCTGTGAGGATCCATTCATGTAGATATTCTGCAGGAGGGCAAGTGCAGCAGCTGGTACAGTATTTTATCGAGAGTATTTTTGGACCGGATGGAGTGTGAGACCAGAGGAGATTTGCAGCATATACTACCCCAGAGGGGACCAGGAGTGACGGGAGGAAGAAATACCAATAAGAATATTATCATATGCTATAGAATGTTCAGCATCTGGTAAGAAGCCCTTTTTGAGAGGTGTGGGAAGAGAGTATATATGTTTCCTATCATGAGGGGTCTATTCTCTGGAGGTGGCTGCCTTTTTGCCCTTATTTTAAATCTGCTGGTAAGAAGCCAACTTGCTAGGTGGAGGGATATTGAATTGTCACATCAACACGGGAGCACTGTTTGAATTGTATCCAGCAACAAGTTCTTGCACGTTTATTTTGCACTCAAGGCTTTGGACTTTGAACTGGAAATTTGTTTTGGACATTTTCTTAGGGGAATTTGCACAATATTTTATGTGGAGCACATATTTATGAATGTATTTTTCACTTTGATGAATATTTGATAGATATTTTGTATACTGTCATCTTATTTATTTATTTTTTGTCACTAAGTTATTTCACTTGGGAATGACACCTAGTATTTAGCGCACCAGACTAATTTTCACAAGTCCACTCAGCACGCCAAAGTGTGTGATGGATGTCTGTGGTACAAAGTTTCTGAGTTCTGGTTCCAGGGCCCTCAACAGATTCTGAGCAAAGAGGCACTCCCAGAAAATGTGCAAAGCAGTTTCCTCATGGATGAAGGGGCAGTGCCTGTATCTGCTCAAGTTTTTGGCAAGCATAAATGTCCTTAGTGGCAATCCCCCTTGGATTGCCTTCCATGCCAGATCATTGTGCCTGTTGGTAAGTCTCTTCTAGCTCACAGTCTAATGTCCAACTCATACTTACACTACATTACCAAAGGAATTGGGATGACTGCCTTTACACGCACATCAACTTTACTGCATCCCAGTCTTAGGGCCCTTTCACATGGGCCGTCCAGTCAGGTCCGCCTGTCAGTTTTTCAGGCGGGCCTGATCGGACCTTCCAATTTCCTCTATGAGAGATCCTGCTCGCAAAATCCAGACAGATGGTGGTCCTATTTTCCATCTGGCGAAATGGATCAGATGAAAACGGACAGGCGATCCATTTCCATCCAATTTTCCCATAGAGGAGGGCAGGACTGTGTCCCTATCTGCTCTGCTCAGAGGGGCTTAAAGGAGCGATCCCCTACGGAGCAAGTGGACTCCGTTGCACGGAGGCGCCTGTGTGAAAGGGGCCTTAGTCCGCAGGGTTCAATATTGAGTTAGCTTTGCATCTATAACAGGTTCAACTCCTCTGGAAAGGCTGTCCACAAGGTTTAGGAGTGCATCTATGGGAATGTTTAACCATTCTTCCAGAAGCGCATTTGTGCTTTGTGCAGTGGTCCAAATCATTTGGTGGAGGGAGGATTATGGTGTGAGGTTGTTTTTCAGGGGTTGGGCTTGGCCCCTAAAGTGGGGTACACACTAGTAGAAAATCTGCCGAAAATTTCCGCCCGAGGTGAAATCGTCAGATTTTCGGCTAGTGTGTACACAACCTTCAGCAGCTGATGCCGACATTTTCAACGAAAAAAAAACGGAGGGACAAACGCCAAAATTGTTATCGTCCGTCCCCAGACAACCAATTTTTGTTTAATGTTTATGCAGTACGTCCGTGAAAAATCGGACTTCACACCTAGGTGTTGCAATAAATCATGTGTTTCAATTAGAATGACATCCCAACACACAGAGTAGGAGGTACGCTGGCATGCACTGTCAAAACAAGTGCAGTTTTAGTTCATTTACCAAAATTGCCAGCATATTCTGAATAAACCTAACCCGCTGGCGGCCCCCTTCCTCTCCTGCATTTACCGGTGCCCGGGAATACGTGGCGTGGATGAGGCACAGATGAGCACCCTGACATGGCATGGATGTGGCATTGATGTGGCACGGATGAGCACTGACGTGGCATGGATGTGGAACGGATGAGCACTGACGTGGCATGGATGTGGCACGGATGAGCACTGACGTGGCATGGATGTGGCACAGATGAGCACTGACGTAGCTTTGATGTGGCACGGATGAGCACTGATGTGGCACGGATGAGCACTGAAGTGGCATGGGTGTGGCACGGATGAGCACTGACGTGGCATGGATGAGCACTGACGTGGCATTGATGTGGCACGGACGTGGCATGGATGTGGCACGGGTGAGCACTGACGTGGCATGGATGTGGCACGGATGAGCACTGATGTGGCATGGATGAGCACTGACATGGCATGGATGAGCACTGACGTGACACGGATGAGCACTGAAATGGCATGGATGTGGCACGGATGAGCACTGATGTGGCATGGATGTGGCACAGATGAGCACTGACGCAGCTTTGATGTGGCACGGATGTGCACTGATGTGGCATGGATGAGCACTGATGTGGCATGGATGAGCACTGACATGGCATGGATGAGCACTGACGTGGCATTGATGTGGCACGGATGAGCACTGAGGTAGCTTTGATGTGGCACGGATGTGCACTGATGTGGCACAGATGAGCACAGATGTGGGATGGATGAGCACGGATGTGGCATGGATTCAGGTTCAGGAACGGCGTCTCAGAACTATACAACCACTTTGCGGCCGTATTTTTACAACGGCCGGTCGGAAAGTGGTTAAATTGTCATCTATGGGGATTTTTGGACACCATTGTTTTTGGCAATATCGCAGGTGCACGCAATATTAGGACATGGAATATTTGGTATCTATTTACTTGATGCAACCTCATCTATTTTATTTTACCTAAAAATGGGTATTATATAGTGTGGTTTTGCACTAAAATTGCAACCATCACCTTTTTATTCTACATGTCCTCTGCTATCAGAAAATATATAATGTTCTGGGGGTTTAAGAAGTAATTTTATTGCCAAAAATTAGGATTTTTACATATATGCAAACAATTAAAAAATATTGTTCTGGACCCGAACTGGAAAAACATGGATGCTCGACCAAAATAAATGTGCATATACTCAAGGAAAGATATTTTATGAGAAAAACCTTGCAAAGGCCATCAACACACCTGCCATTTATTACCCAGAACTGGATAGTGATAAACACAAGAAGTGTTTTTTTTTTTCTTTCTCTGAAAATAATCAGTTCATGGGCACTATTATGAGTGTTTAGGAGAAAAAACTATATTTTATTAAACATTATAGAAAATAGTCTATACACAAAGTAATGTGAATTGAAATACCTTTTTATTATCTGGAGACATTACTAGCTACTTAGTTAATTGATTGCCAGTCATTAGAGCTAATTAACATATGTTTTCCGCTTTGATACCTCTTAATCATATGTTTGTATGTAATCTAATTGATGGTGAATATCATACTCAAAAGTCAGAATAATATATCATTAAATAACATTTATTTATCCAATATACAGTGGATACAGAAATGCACACATATCACAGCAGTAGTTATTTTAACAAGCAGGGTTTGTAGTAAAGTGTACTGTTTGTCAATAATTAGCAATTTAATTGCCATTTAATATGTCTAATGACTGTATTATCAAATTATCTAAGTGCTTCAGATTGTAACGATTTTGTAGAATGGAAGGTTTCATGTACAAGCTTTTATTGTCAATGCGCTAGTAACATATGAAATAGTTAAGTAATAAAAAAAAAAACTAAAAAAAAAATCCAAATAAAAAAGGTATATATTACTAAAACTGAGAACTAGTTTACCTATGATGTTATAATCATAGGAAACTATCATATGCAACACATCAAACTGATCCTTAGGTAGGTTAAACAATTTGCTTGCTCAATATATTGCTAAAATGTAATGTCCAGTACTGAAATAAATCAAAAAAGCAGGTCATCACTAACACAAGCTTCTGTCCAGCATGGCTGAAACTCATCTAGGAAGTTTTGCAATGAGAATTCCTGATATGCACTTGTACCAGGCTCAGAGGCTGAGGCACAAGCGGATGTGTGTTCTGGACTTTGTGTCTCCAGGGGGCTTTCGACACGGGCAGGTTACTGCTGGGAAACTGTTGTGGTTTCATATATGGCTGGAACTGTGTCTGGATGATGTCACAGGAGTTCCGAAAACAGGATGGTGCTAAAACACCTGTTGCCTCACAATAATTTGGCCACATATAACTGAAAGGTTGGGGACCTGCCAAACTGTTCATATGCAAGTGGATCCGTGTCTGCAGAGGAAGGGCACAGGTCTTGTAGGTATCTTCATATTTCTCAGTATATTCCACCCCATACAGTTTTCTTTCTGGCTGGGCTACTTGGCCTTTTTGGGAGATCTAAGTAAACTGTGGTCTTTCAATATCATGTAGCCGATCCTCTTCTTCCGGACTAATTTCCTTATTCTTTCTGGCTCTTCGGTTCTGGAACCAGACCTACAAATATGAAAAGAAATGGTCTATTTCTTCCTTCAACATAGAATGCATCAGCAGTGATGAGGCACATTTTCAATGTGTAGAGAATTGCTAATAGCTATTAGGGGAAAGCCCACAGTCCATACTTAACCACCGGAGTATTTTGCGGTCTTACGTCCAGGCCACTTTTTGCGATTCGGCGCTGTGCGATTTTAACTGACAATTGCGCGGTCGTGCAACGCCGTACCCAAACAAAATTTACGTCCTTTTTTTCCCACAAACAGAGCTTTCTTTTGGTGGTATTTGATCACCTGTGTGATTTTTACTTTTTGCGCTATAAACAAAAAAATAGCGTTTATTTTGAAAAAATAACATTTTTAACATTTTTTTTATATGAAATTCCCCCCCCAAAAAAAATGTAAAAATCAAATTTTTTTTTAAATTTTTGGCCAATTTGTTTTCTGCTACCTATGTTTAGTGAAAAAAAAAAAAATCGCAATAAGCGTATTTTGATTGGTTTTCGCAAAAGTTATTGCGTTTACTAACTAAGGGAAAGATTTCTGTCATTTTTGGTGTTTTTTTTTAACGCGTAATGGCGGTGATCTGCGATTTTTTTTGCGGGACTGCGACATTGCGGTGGACAGATCGGACCCTTGACTGACATTTTTGACACTTTTGGGGGTACCAGTGACATTACTGCAGCAATCAGTGCTATATATATGCACTGTTACTGTAAAAATGACACTGGCAGTGAAGGGGATAATTTTATTGGAGAGGGAGGGGTTAATGTATGCCTGGTGCTTACTGACGTGTGGGGGGGTGACTTTGTGAGACAGGGACAGATCGGATGTCCAGCTATGCTGAACACTCCGATCTGTCAGTCCCTGTCACTTAGGAGATCCGCCCGCTCTGTTTACACAAGATTCCCCGACGATCGGGGTAGAGCAGCGGCGATCGCCGCTGCTCCTCCCCTGGCCCGACTCCCGCTGTGAATGAAAACAGCGGGAGCGCGCCTCCGGCGGCGCGCGAGCGCCGCCTACAGGGGGAGGAGTCCAGCGACGTAGGTCTACGTCGCTGGACGGATCGTGCCACTTTGCCGCAGTACGCTCAATGTGAGCGGTGGGCAAGTGGTTAAAGGATAAGTCCACCCTAAAACTAAAATCCCTGCATCTTTAGACATCCACGATCTAACATAGACCTATCTAGCCCTCTAAAGAAGAATTCAGTATACATACTTTATTTTAAGCCAATCTGATTCAATCTTAGGCAGAAGCTCTGCAGAGGACATGGCTAATAACGGCTGTAAAATGAACGAGGAGTGACGTCACCCATAGACTTACTATGGGGCTTCCTTTGTTGGATGTGTCCTCTGCACCCGCCTCAACAGCAAAGCTACTACTGACAGCTCAGCGTGGGATCGAGTTGGATCGGCTTAAAAAGAAACTTTTTACAGGGTTAGATAGGTTAGTGTTGGATCGTGGATGTCTGTAGATGGAGGGATTTTAGTGTTAGAGTGGACTTCTACTTTAAAATGAAAGAACACAACTTTTTTTTTTTTAGTTTTGGATTAAGTGGAGGAAGGTTGGAACATCTCTCAAATTTTTACTGCTGGATGAGTCACTGTTGGAAAGACTAAATGGTTACCATTTTCACCAGCACAGGAAGTGAGGGGAAATCTAAAAGTTTGCAGAAGTAAAGAGGCAGTTTTTCCAATAGGATAGCTTTGGAAGGTAGAATGACCTCATCCTTTCTTGCCTCTGGGACAAAAAGTAAGGGGAATAAATAAATAAATCCTATGTCAAAGCCTTTACTAAGTTCATATTACTTATAAAAGACCAATATTAATGGATTGTTGTCATACATCATAAAACGTCAAACTTACTATTTAATCAATGGAGCATGTGCACTACCACAGATCTGGGAAATGCAACAGCACTAGCCCATGTTTTTATTCTCATTATTCTCATGACAGCCTAATTCTTGGTTAATACAATAGTGAGACAGAACTGTAGCACTAGTCATTGGATGGTGGCATGTGCCTTTGTCCACGGAAGAGTCTTCCAGCACTGGTGACTTTATTTTACCCAGCAGTAAACATCAGCACTGTGGACATAACAGAAACTAGTACTGTAAAAAATATTGAAGTTGCCATTATTCCCCTTCATCTGAAAATGCTAGCCTCTGACACAGAAAACTCTGTCACTGACCTAGATCAAGGATGCAAGAGTATAGTCTGAAATCATTAACTACCAACTTATTCTGGGTAAATGACTTAACATATTGAAGCCAGTGGAGTAGCATGTCAGCCAAAAGACATTTTTCAGAAAAGTCTGGAATGGAAACTTCCATATTTGGCTTAGCACAGGTTTCCTTTAAGTTGATAACAAGCTACATCTGTGAAGAGACAGCTGTTTATTGGGCCTTTAGAGAAACTTTGTCTAAATGGTATAACTTATCCAATCGGCTGAATTTACAGAAGGTGTAGCACATTTAAGTAGCTACAAATATTGTCATTGTAACAATCATTCTGATTGCCAAACTATCATAAACAGAAAGTCACCCTGAACTTGCACTAAAGAGGATATAAATATGAGCTCCATACCTGAATTCTGGATTCATGTACACCTGTGAGTTGGGACAGCTTCTCCCTCACTGAGATGCCTGGATAGGGGTTGGTTTCAAAGGTTTTAAGCAACAATTCCAGATGGGATCGGCTGTAGACAGTACGCCGTCTCCTGACTTTTCCAGTGATGGAGCCCGTGCCATTTGACAGAACACGATCCTTATCTAAAACAAAGCAAATTCCAAGTTAGTTACAATATACACTTGAAAAAACAATCAATATTAATGTGCAAGTAAATTACAAGCAATAATACAAATAAAAGCGGTTTGGAAAAATCTGATTATTTATCTATGTGACTTATTTCTCCAATGAACTCACCTAAATTAAAGCGGAGTTCCGGGCACAGATGTCATTTTTCAATAAGCATACTCCCGGGACAGTCAGGGCTAGCACATTCCACAATGGCTAGCCTCTGATCTGTCCCGGTTCGCACTTACCTTTTAGAAGAAATACTTACTTATAAAATTTCTTCCACAGCGTTTCCATCTCTCTTGTAGGCAGCTGAAGCCGGTGCGGTCCTCTTCTGCGTCTTCTTCTCCCAGAATGCGCCGCACCGACCCCTCTCGTCACTTCCGATGCGGCGCTGCATTCCTAAACAGCTTCTGGGCATGCCCAGAAGCTGTTTAGCAGGGGAATGCGGCGTCGCCCGGAAATGACGTGCGGGGCCGGTGCCGTCGCATTGATTCCTGGGAGCTATGACGTTCAGCTCCCAGGAATCATCGCGAGGCAGGAAGTGACGGGGTGAGCCGCGGCTCCGAGGGAGGAAGTACCCTGAGGTGAGTATTTACGATCTACAATTACAAGGTGAGATTTAAAAAAAAAAAAAAACCTAACTATCCAATCCCTTTTCAGGTCATCCAGAATTAGCGGACGGGCACAAAAAAAAAAAAACGGAATTTTTGTAAAATCTTACCTGTAAAATTCCTTTCTCTGAGTCCTCCGACAGTCGCCACCTCTTCATATTCGTCACAATGGGGTTATGACCTTTGCTCCGTAGGAGTAGCTAGGCAACAGAATATGTCAATATTAAGGCTTTTAACATATCCCACCCCCAGGGGGTGGTCCCCTCAGTCAAAAACCTCCTACTTCCTGTATCCATACCTCAGTTTCAGTGGAATAGCAGTAGAGTATACAACCAAACCCCAAAAGAGGGGCGGGGGCGGCGACTGTCGGAGGACTCAGAGAAAGGAATTTTACAGGTAAGATTTTACAAAAATTCAGTTTTCTCTTACGTCCTCCGACAGTCGCCGCCTCTTCATATTCGTCACAATGGGGACGTCCCAAAGCAGTGCAAACATGAGGGTGGGAAACGCATTCGCGCCTAAGGCAACGTCGTCTCCACATCAGAGAAAGGAACCTTACCAAGGGAAGGAAACCAGCTGGGCAGCATGAAAAAAAGGTGCTCAACAGGAGCAACAGCCCAGGAAAAAACAAATAACCTAGGGATAAAATTATATCCCAAACAGCCAAGGGCCCAAAACAAGGGACCCTAAGGAACTGCCGCACTAAGAACCTTGCGGCCAAAGGAAGCATCAGCCGATGCCTGAACATCCACCTTGTAGAACTTCGTGAAGGTGTGAACGGACGACCAAGTCGCCGCCTTACACACCTGGGTCACAGAAGCCCGATGATGACAGGCCCAAGACGTACTCAGAGATCTGGTAGAGTGCGCCTTCACAGGCATAGGAGGAACTTTTCCCTTCAAAGCATATGCCTGTTCAATGGTCCGTCTGATCCATTTGGCGATGGTAGAAGCCGACGCCGCCATGCCCTTCCGAGGACCCTCTGGAAGGACAAATAAGGAATCCGACTTGCGAAAAGAGTTAGTCGATTTCAGGTAAACCCTGATCGCCCGAACAACATCCAGGGAGTGCAAATCCACCTCCTTCGGATGCTTAGGCTTCGCGCAGAGCGAAGGTAGGACAATATCCTCATTGAGGTGAAAATCCAAAATCCTCTTCGGAAGAAAAGGGTTAGGTCGCAAGACCACCTTATCCAAGTGAACGACCAGATACGGAGACCTGCAGGACAAAGCTGCCAGCTCCGACACCCGGCGAGCCGAAGTGATCGCCACCAAAAAGGCAACCTTCTTGGACAACATGGACAACGAGATCTTTCTGATCTGTTCAAAGGGAGCATGTTGTAACACGGACAGAACAAGATTCAAGTCCCAAGGAGGCAGGGGTTCCCTCATAGGAGGGACCAGACGTCGCACCCCTTGGACAAAAGTGCTAACCAAGGAGTTAGATGCCACAGGACGTTGAAAAAGAACGGCCAAAGCAGACACCTGACCCTTGATCGTAGCCAGCGCCAAACGCTGGTCAACACCCGTTTGAAGGAAGGACAACACCCTAGACACCGAGTACGTGCGAGGGGAATGCCCCCTGGACTCACACCAGGCAAAATAGGCCTTCCAAGTACGATAATAGACCTTCCCCGAGGAAGACTTCCTCGCGTTGATCAAAGTGTGAATGACCTAAGGGGAGAGACCCCTATCCCTCAGGACCTCGGTTTCAACAGCCAGGCCGTCAAAGCCAGCGACTGTAACGCAGGATGGAATATCGGTCCTTGAAACAGGAAATCTTCTCGAAGAGGCAGACGCCACGGGGCGTCGACCGCCAGATTCACGAGGTCTGCGTACCAGGACCGGCGAGGCCAGTCCGGTGCCACAAGAATCACCGTGTGCGGTTACGAGTTCAACCTGCGAAGGAACCTGGACAGCAGTTGAATCGGTGGGAATGCGTACAGCAGTCGGTATTGATGCCACGGAGCTACCAACGCGTCTGACGCGTCTGCCCGAGGATCGCGTGTCCGTGCCACGAACCTTTTCACCTCGTTGTTCAGACGAGACGCGAACAGGTCCACATCTGGAAGACCCCACTTCGCGCACAACATCTGGAAGACATCCAGGTGAAGTGACCATTCCCCCTGGTCCAGGGTCTGGCGACTCAGATAATCCGCCTGCCAGTTCTCCACCCCCGGAATGTGAACTGCCGTTATCGCCGGGACGTGTGTCTCGGCCCAAGACAGAATGTCGGCCACCTCCCGAGCCGCCCGGGCACTCCTGGTGCCCCCTTGGTGGTTGATGTAGGCCACCGCTGTGGCATTGTCCGTCTGCACCCGAACCGGACGGCCCTGCAGCCTGTCCGTCCAACATCGAAGGCAGAGATTTATCGCTCGTAGTTCCAGAATGTTGATCGGAAGAGAGGATTCCTCCACCGACCAAGTTCCCTGGGCGGACAGAATGCCCAGAACACCACTCCAGCCCGACAGGCTGGCATCCGTGGTGACCACTGTCCATGATAGAGGACGAAAAGACTTGCCCCCCGACACCGTCGGGGACTGGAGCCACCACAGAAGATCCCTCCTGGTGCGATGACTCAAGGAAATCTGGAGTTCCAGAGATTGCGGTCGCCGTCCCACCTGGACAGGATCTCCGTTTGGAGACCCCGCGTGTGAAACTGGGCGAAGGGAATCGCCTCGAAAGCTGAGACCATCAATCCCAAACAGCGCATGCACGTCCGGATGGACGAGCACGGAACATCCCTGAGGGACCTGACCTCTTCCTGAAGAGACCTGAGTTTGTCTTCCGGCAGGAAGACCCTCGCCTGGACTGAGTCCAGAATCATCCCCAGGTAGGGAAGACGAACCGACGGGCACAGCGTCGATTTTGGAAAGTTTATCGTCCAACCAAACTCCTGCAGAGTCTGCATTGTGACGGACAGGTCTGACACCAGACCCTGGTTGGTCGCCGACCGAACCAGGATGTCGTCCAGATACCCCAGGACAGAGATGCCCTGGGCTCTCAACAAAGCCAGAACCGGTGCAAGCACCTTGGTGAACACCCGTGGAGCCGAAGCGAGCCCAAAAGACAGCGCCACAAATTGGTAATGATCCTCCGCAATGGCGAATCGAAGGTACCTCTGGTGACCCTCGAAAATGGGGATTTAAAGATACGCATCCTTCAAGTCGATGGAGGCCATGAATTCCCCCGGAACCAGGGCAGCCACCACCGACCGCAGGGATTCCATGCGGAACTTGCGAACCCGCACAAAGCGGTTCAGAGCCTTCAAGTCCAGAATCGGACGCACCTTGCCCTCCTTCCTGGGCACGGTGAACAGATTGGAATAGAACCCCCGAAATCTGTCCCGATGAGGCACCGGAACCACTACTCCCTGAGCCCGCAGGTCCCGCACCGCCAGGTGCAGATCCCGCAAACGCTCCGGAGACAGTTGAAGATTTGAGGGAAAAAATCTGCTCTCCAGCCGAGAGAGAAACTCGATCTTGGAGCCAGATCGAACGATTTCCTGAACCCACCTGTCCCGAATACGGGCCAGCCAGGGTTGAAGAAAACCGAGCAAGCGTCCCCCCACCCCAGAACCGGGTGAGGGCGCCCCTTCAGGCCGCACTGTTGTGGGCAGCGGATCCAGACTGGCCGGACTTCTGCTTACCTGTCCACGGCTTCTTCTGGGAGCCTTGGCCTTTGAACGGCTTGCCCTTATGGTGCGACCGAAAGGCACGAAAGGAACCCTGAGAGGGCCGAAAAGAAGCAGTCTTCTTACCAGGAGCCGCCTTAGCCTTGTGGAATTGAGGCAAGAGCGTGCTCTTACCACCCGTGATCCCTTTAATCAGTGTATCCAAGGAATCGCCAAAAAGGCGAGATCCGTTATAGGGTAGATTAGCCAAGGTCTTGCGCGAAGACTGGTCCACAGACCAACACTTCAGCCAAATCAGGCGGCGTGACAACACCGCCACACTGTGCATACGTGCAGCCAACGGTACTATATCCAAGTCCGCATCACACAAATACATGACACCCTGATGGATTTGATCCACCATAGCCAACGTCTCTGGAGGGGCAGAGTCAGCCACCAGGAAGCGTCTAAGCACCTGCGTCCAATTTGCGACAGCCTGAGCTGCCATAAGTGAAGCAAAAATAGCTTTGAGCATAGAACCGGTAACCAAATAAGTATGACGGGTAAGAGACTCCAGCCTCCTGTCCGTGGCATCCCGGAACACCGGCGTATCCTCAGCAGGAATTGCAGTAGACTTATTCAAAACCGCTACCGCGTGATCCACCGGAGGTGGCACACACCAACGTTCATCAGTAGCGGGCGTGAAAGGATAACGCAGCTGTGGGATTTGTAGTCCTGTGTTCAGCCATAACTGGACTCCTGAGTCTCTCACAAGCTGCTAAGGGCGATTATGGGAGAGGCTATTTAATCACTTGCGGCAGGTTGGCCCTGTCCCGCGAAATGACATAGCTGTACGTCGTTTTGCGGGACCGCTAGTGGGGGCGCGCACACGCCAGTTGACTACAGAGGGAGCCAAGCAGTGGGTCCGGTGGCTGCGATGTCCACTAGGCACCCGCGATCGTTTCCCATGGAGACAGAGCGGCGGTCTGCCGTTGTAAACACAGCAGACCGCTGTTCTGTCAATAATGAACACAGGGATCCTGTGTTCCTCTTATTTAGGAACACAGGTCTCTGTGGTTATTCAGCAAGCCCATCCCACACACAGTTAGAAAGCACCCCCTAGGGACACATTTAACCCTCTGATCGCCCCTGGTGTTAACCCCTTCCCTGCCAGTGTCATTAGTACAGTAACAGTACAAATTTTTAGCACTGATTACTGTAGTAATGTCACAGGTCCCCCCAAAAGTGTAAAAAATGTCAGTTAGGGGTCCGATCTGTCTGCCGCAATGTCGCAGTTCTGCTACAAATCGCTGAACGCAGCCATTACTAGCAAAAAAAATAAAAATAAAAAAGACATAAATCTTTGCCCTGGTTTGTAGACACAATAACTTTTGTGCAAGCCAATCAATATACTCGTATTGGGATTTTTTTTTTTTACCAAAAATATGAAGCAGATGACATATTGGCATAAAATGATAAAAGAAAAAGGGGATTTTTACATTTTTTTGTATTGGGAATGTTTTATAGCAGAATGTAAAAAATATAGTTTTCTTTTTTTTTTTCAGAATTGTCGCTCTTTTTTTGTTTATAGCGCAAAAAATTTAAATTACAGAGGTGATCAAATACCACCAAAAGAAAACTATTTGTGGGGGAAAAAAAGCACATCAATGTTATTTGGGTACATCGTCACACAAAAGTATAACAGCCCGGAGTTTGAATTTTTATAATCTTTATGACTGCAGAAGTATAAGGGTTAAAGCCAGAACTGAACATTCAGTTTAACCACTTGCCGACTGCCTAACGACTATTTACGTCGGCATTCAGCCCCTCACAGGCAAAGTGACGTAGGGGTATGTCACTAGCCTGTGAGGCTCTAGGGAGCAAGCGTGCGCCGCCGGAGGCGCGTTCCCGCTCGCTCACGGACCCCCCCGCGCGTGTGAGCGGCGGACCCGATGTCCGCCGGTCACTCGCGTTCGTCGGTTACACCGGGAGAAAGGCAGGTGGCTAATGTAAACAAAGCCGCCTGTCATTCTCCCCTGTGTAACAGCAGAGATCATACAGTCCTGCTATGTAGGACCGTAGATCTCTGCTGTTACATGAAAAGCCACATCCAATCACAGTTAGAATCACGCCCCTAGGGACACACTTAACCCCCCCTTCTCCAATAAAGTTAACCCCTTCCCTGCCAGTGTCATTTTTACAGTAACAGTGCATATGTATAGCACTGATTACTGTAGTAATGTCACGGGTACCCCCAAAAGTGTCAAAAATGTCAGTCAAGGGTCCGATCTGTCCGCCGCAATGTCACAGTCGTGCAAAAAAAAAAAAAAAAGACAAAAATCTTTCCCTTAGTTAGTAAACGCAATAACTTTTGCGCAAACCAATCAAAATACGCTTTTTGCGAATTTTTTTTTACCAAACATATGTAGCAGAAAACAAATTGGCCAAAAATGTTAAAAATTTTTGATTTTTACATTTTTTTTTTGGGGGGGGGGGGGAAATTTCATATAAAAAAATGTGAAAAATATTGTTATTTTTGCAAAATTGTCGCTCTTTTTTTGTTTATAGCGCATGATCAAAAAAAAAAAAAAAAAATCGCACAGGTGATCAAAAACCACAGAAAGAAAGCTCTGTTTGTGGGGAAAAAAAGGATGTAAATTTCATTTCGGTACAGCGTCGTACGACCGCGCAATTGTCAGTTAAAGTCACGCAGTGCCGAATCGCAAAATAGGCCCTGGTCAGGAAGGGGGTAAAATCTTCCGGGGCTTAAGTGGTTAAGGCCCCTTTCACACCATCAAGTCTGCCTGTCAGTTTTTCAGGCAGACCCAATCAGACCACCCATTGTTCTCTATGGGGCAGCGGATGTCAGTGGACATGTGTCTGGTGACACCCGCCAGGCATCGGATCCGATAAAGCTCCCTAAAAATAGACATATGGCGATACATTAGCCATCCGTCCAGCGGATTGGATGACAATCAGATGGAAATGGACATGCAGTCCATTTCCATCTGACAGCCCCATAGAGGAGAGCGAGCTTTGTCCGTTTACGCCAAAAACAAAAAAAGGATGGCGCAAACGCCTAGTGTATTACCTTTAACACCATAAAAGATTTATTGGAAATGCCAAAAACATACCTATAAACATGAGAAGATAAAAAGCATATCAGTCACAACTCCAGCATTGGGGAAATGAGATCACTGCAGTTGGAAAGCTGACGCGTTTCGGGAGACATGCTCCCTTTCTTAGAGCCCATGTGTCTGTGTACACTCTGCATAGTGGAGTGGACATGGACCTGTCATCCGCCCGCTCAGAAGGGATCAGTGGAGAGATCTCCCGCTGGGCAGGTGGATTCCGCTTGGACAGATCCGCTCCATCTGAAAGGGGCCTTAACCAGCTAAATATGTTTGAGGTGCATTAAAACAAAAGATGTGGAAGGGCTTACCCTTTGTTTTCTTTACAAAGCAGCCACAGCCTGAGTAGAAAGGCTGGTCCTCTGCCAGCATGCTGGGAAGAAGGAGCCTTGCTCTCTGTGTGGAAGCGGTGCTCTCTCTGAAAAGGTCTAGCTTACCCCCTACTTAACTAGAGCTCTCCCTATGGATTGGAGAGCTCCAACTCTGGCTCAGCAGGGAGTGTGTGGGACCTCTGCAGAAAGTCCACTGCTTTCACACAGACAGCAAGGGTCCTTCTCTACAGCATGCTGGTATGGGGCAGGATTGCCATATAGACTGTGACGGCTTTATAAATAAAATTAACTGTAAGCGGCCCCTCCCCTTCCATTGCAAGCTTAAAATGCTTGTCATGTCTAGGGGGTAGAGGAGTTTAATTAGCCTTTACACACTGGGATGTAAAAAATAAATGTAGCTTCTACAAAATGCCATGCAAAATGAAGGCCTTTTTTATTTTCAATCTTTATTTATTTATTAATTACATCCAGAAATAAAACAAAAAAAAAAAATGAACATTCATAGGGAAAAAAAAAAAAAAATGGTGCAACATTTGTCGTGAACCACAAATATTCAAACAGCTTCACAGTTAAACTATTATCCAGTATGCTGAAGAAAATAAAGCTCCAAGTTGCTTTAATGAAAAGGTCATGACCAGGTGGGGACAGCCCAACCCCGACACCGCCGCTTAACTGTAAATGTGGCAGCGGGGCCTGTGGCCCCCGACCAAGATGACTGGCCAATAAATGTGCCCACAAAGTCGCCATGAAGGGGCTGCCCCATTGAGGTGCGGGTCAAACCGCGTCAGGTATTGGAAGCATACGTATTGATAAACCACCCTCAAATGAAGGCCTTTTTTAAGCTTCTTGATAGTGATAACCAGGTTCACTCCCCTGACCATTATATATTTGTTATAATGGAATATTTTCTGCTATTCTCAGAGGTCAGTAAGTCACCTTGCCACCACTGGAGTTCTTAGATGCCGCTATTGTGAAAGATCCAGCAATGATGTGCTGTTAAAAAACAAAGAATAATTAAGTGTTATAATGATGTAGCACCTTCCTAAATAGGTGCTAGGAAAACACATTTGTGGCTCTGTTCTGCTTCTCAGGAGAGACAGATCTGTTAGTTTAGGTGCGCTAATCAATCAAATTGTGTAAAAGTTCAAATGAAATCACATGAATGATATCAAACATGAAAGAAGGGTCTGGAATAAAACCGACCAAATGTGCTTAAGGGTCATACATAACAGTGAATAAAATAAAAAACTGCTGGTACAAATAACATTGATACACAAATATTGCCGTGAATTCACCAGTGAATATCAAAAAATTTGGGTGACAACACAAATGAAATCGTGACAAACAGTCCCAAATAATATACAAAATGAAATCCAATTGACAATGTCCGTGATGAGACCGCTGAGTTAAGATGTGGAAGCCAAGTGAATAGTGTTCAGTATCCCACCACCAGCATAGCTTCTTACCAGAAAGATGAATAATAAGGGCATGTAAATGAGAAGATCCACTCCAGAGAACACACACCAAAAGCAAGCAAAAGGGATATCCACTAATGCCTCCCGGGTGAGGTGGGAGGAGGTAAGCCTCTTACCAGATTTAAATATGTGTAGGGCTGTAATCAAACGAACACTCATCTCCTTACTAGAATGTGACAATGGATGGATCCCTGATGGGTAATCGCTGCTCTTGTCCTCAATAAAAATGGGGAAAGAAGAGGGACCGCCAATAGGGCATTATCATAGATACCATTTATTGAAGAGTAAAATTGCACTTACATGCATGAAGACAATACACGCTTTCGGTCACCCTTGCGGGATTACAGATGACAGCAGTCGCCTGCAGTGCGGACCGCTGTATTACGCTGTGAGTGATGACGCGGCGCCTCCTCTCTCTAGAGGCACATGGAGATGAGTGACGCTTGCAAGAACCCTGTGACAGGTATCCAGCCATATAAATAGTTAAGTAAGGAAGGGCACTCTCATTTAAACACCAAGTACTAAGACACAAAATTCATATAAATCCCAAAAATGTGTCCTATTTCTCTCAAAGTGGCCCTCTTACAATACCAAAGCTTTAAAAACTAAAAACAAACACAAGGGCGCACTGGCCTAGTGCATTATCCTCTACAAAGATTTGTTCAAATAAAAGGTATAAAAATACTCACAAACGAGTTCTTGGTAAAAGCACATCAAATAGATACGTTGTCATCCGCATCAAGATCAAAGGCCAAACCCCTGAAGCTGGAAAGGCTTACGCGTTTCGAGGCTTAGCCTCTTCCTCAGAGCCTTCACGTTCCAGTAGTTTTAAAAATTGCTTTTATTTTGTTTTCATTTATTTTATTCTGCAACTTTCATTAACATAACTCCCATTGATCCTGCCATGAAGGCGCTTATTTGGACCTGTTATAGGGTGATAACATCCCTGTATACTGCAATATCAGTGTCACATGCTCCCCTGGTAGAGACTACAAGTGGTGGTGCCCACACACTTTGTGCAGGTATGGTCCACTGTTGCCAGTAGGGATGATCGAAGGGTTTGAGTCGACCATCAGTTCGACCCGAACATTGGCTGTTCGAAATTCGGCCGAATTTCAAACTTTTTGCCGGAAAAGTTCGGAATTCGGCGACCAGAATGGCCCAAAATGCCTGGGTCAGGAAATGGGCTTAAAAAGCCTGTGATTGGCCCAGAAACATTAGGAAAAGCTGATTGGAGTGACTAGGGGGTCCAGAGGCCAATCATTAGTGAATACGCCCCCCAGTATATAACCTAGCCCCGCCAAATCTCTAGCACAGTAATACAGGGGCTGTGGAATAGAGTGCAAGCATTAGTGTTACTCCTGCTGTTCTTTTAGTGTGAGGAAAGGGATATGCAGTGTAGTTAGTGTTCTGTATAACATTATAGTTAGATTTAATAATTTCATTTCTGTACGGACAGTAAAAGTGTTAGGGTGACCGTAGTGACCAGACCCTGCCATACCAAGGTGACCCTAATGAAGTTTAGCTGACTTAGCCTGCCATACCAAGGTGACCGTAATGAAGCTTAGCTGACTTAGCCTGCTGCCATACCAGGGTGACCGAACTCAGGGTGACCGTAATGTAGTTTAGAGTGAACTGACTCTACTATGCCAGGGTGACCAAACTCTTCCATGCCAAGGTGACCGTAATGTAGTTTAGGGTAAATTGACTCTGCTATGCCAAGGTGACCGTAATGTAGATATATATATGGAATCAAAAGACACCATTTTGAAGCCCTAAAACCCAATAAATGCCCCTAAAAAGTGCCTAGGGTTCTGGGTCATGCAGCTTGTTTAAATTACACTTTCATTAGGATTTAGGTTTTCCCTGCCCACAGCTTGCTTAACCACCTGCCGACCGCCCGCCGCATATATACTGCGGCAGGCAGGCTCAGCTGCGCGAATCGCCGTACCTGTACAGCAGTTTGTGGGAGAACTCCTGGGGGAAGAGCGCGTGTCCCCGCCTCCTTGCATCGGCCCCCACTACGCAGCAGGGATGCCAATCCACGAGGCCGGCGGCTGCGATTGCTGCTGTGCACCCGCGATCGCTCCCCGCTGAGAGAGAACACTGGTCAGCTGTTGTAAACACAGCAGACCGTTCTTCTCTCTGAAATGATCACAGAGCGCCTGTGATCCTCCTATATAGGATCACAGGTCTCTGAGTTCATTTCACAAGTCCCTCCCCCATACAGTTAGAAAACACTCACCTAGGCTCACACTTAACCCTTTGATCGCCCCTGGGTTAGCCCCTTCCCTGCTAGTGTCATTAGTACAGTAACAGTGCATATTTTTAGCACTGATTACTGTAGTAATGTCACTGGTCCCCCCAAAAGTGTCAAAAATGTGAGTTAGGGGTCCGATCTGTCCGCCGCAATGTGGCAGTC
Organism: Pelophylax lessonae; assembly: GCF_965119305.1. Lineage (NCBI taxonomy): Eukaryota > Metazoa > Chordata > Amphibia > Anura > Ranidae > Pelophylax > Pelophylax lessonae. The sequence goes on from NC_138776.1 coordinate 198,996,802, forward strand.
CCGCTAAAAATCGCCGCCATTACTAGTAAAAAAAAAAGAATGACATAAATCTTTCCCCTAGTTTGTAGACTCGATAACTTTTGCGCAAACTAATCAAAATGCACTTATTGGGATTTTTTTTACCAAAAATATGTAACAGAATACAAATTGGCCTAAAATGATGAAAAAAATTGATTTTTACATTTGGGGGGGGGGGGGGGGGAATGTTATATAGCAGAAAATGAAAAACTGAATTTTTGTAAAATCTTACCTGTAAAATTCCTTTCTCTGAGTCCTCCGACAGTCGCCGCCTCTTCATATTTGTCACTATTGGGGTTATTGACCTTTGCTCCGTAGGAGTAGCTAGGCAACAGAATATGTTAATATCAAAGCTCTTAGCATATCCCCCCCCCCCCCCTAGGGGGTGGTCCCCTCAGTCAATACCATCCTGCTTCCTGCATTCCTACCTCAGTTTCAGTAGCATAGCAGTAGAGTACATAAACAAACCCCAAAAGAGGGGCGGGGGCGGCGACTGTCGGAGGACTCAGAGAAAGGAATTTTACAGGTAAGATTTTACAAAAATTCAGTTTTCTCTTACGTCCTCCGACAGTCGCAGCCTCTTCATATTCGTCACTATTGGGGATGTCCCAAAGCAGTGTAGACCTGAGGGGTGGGAAAAAAACGCAGCCGCGCCTAAGGCAACGCAGTACCCACATCAGAAAAAAAGGAACCTTACCAAAGGAAGGAAACCAACTGGGCAACAGGAAAAAAACTTGCTCAACAGGAGCAACAACCCAGGAAGAACAAGTAACCTAGGGATAAAAACATCCCAACAGCCAAGGACCCAAAAATAAGGGACCCTAAGGCACTGCCGCACTAAGAACCTTGCGGCCAAAGGAAGCATCTGCCGATGCCTGAACATCCACTTTGTAGAATTTTGAGAAGGTGTGAACGGACGACCAAGTCCCCGCCTTACACACCTGGGCCACAGAAGCTCGATGATGACAGGCCCAAGACCTACTCAGAGATCTGGTAGAGTGCGCCTTCACAGGCATGGGGGGAACTTTCCCCTTCAAAGCATAGGCCTGTTCAATGGTCTGTCTGATCCATTTGGCGATGGTAGAAGCCGACGCCGCCATGCCCTTCCGAGGTCCATCTGGAAGGACAAATAGAAAATCCGTTTTGCGAAAAGACTCAGTCGACGACAGATAAACCCTGATCGCCCGAACAACATCCAAGGAGTGCAAAGCCACCTCCTTTGGATGTTTAGGCTTCGCGCAAAGCGAAGGCAAGACAATGTCCTCATTAAGGTGAAATTCCGAAATCCTTTTCGGAAGAAAAGACGGGTTAGGTCGCAAGACCACCTTATCCAAATGAACCACCAAATACGGAGATCTGCAAGACAAAGCTGCCAGCTCCGACACTCTGCGAGCCGAAGTGATCGCCACCAAAAAAGCGACCTTCTTGGACAACATAGACAACGAGATCTCCCTGATCCTTTCAAAAGGAGCATGTTGCAACACGGACAGAACAAGGTTCAAGTCCCATGGAGGCAAAGGCTCCCTCCTAGGAGGGACCAGATGTCGCACCCCTTGAACAAAAGTGCTAACCAAGGAATTAGACGCCACAGGGCGTTGAAAGAGAACGGCCAGCGCAGAAATCTGACCCTTAATCGTGGCCAACGCCAAACGCTGGTCCACGCCCGTTTGAAGGAAAGCCAACACTCTTGATACCGAATACGAGCGAGGGGAATACCCCCTGGACTCACACCAGGCAAAATAGGCCTTCCAAGTACGGTAGTAAACCTTCCCCGAAAGAGGTCTTTCTAGCCTTGATCAAAGTGTGAATGACCTCAGGGGAGAGACCCCTATCCTTCAGGACCTCGCTTTCAACAGCCAGGCCGTCAAAGCCAGCGACTGTAAAGCAGGATGGAATATCGGCCCTTGAGACAGGAGATCTTCTCGAAGAGGCAGACGCCACGGAGCGTCGATCGCCAGATTCACGAGATCTGCGTACCAAGACCGGCGAGGCCTGTCTGGCGCCACCAGAATCACCGTGTGCGGTTCCGAGGCTAACCTGCGAAGGAACCTGAACAGCAGCTGAATCGGCGGAAAGGCATACCTCAGACGATACTGATGCCAGGGAGCCACTAACGCGTCTGCTCGAGGATCGCGCGTCCTTGCCACGAACCTTTCCAACTTGTAGTTTAGACGAGACGCGAACAGGTCCACATCTGGTGAACCCCACTTCGCGCACAACATCTGGAAGACATCCGGGTGAAGGGACCATTCCCCCTGGTCCAGGGTCTGGCGACTCAGATAATCCGCCTGCCAGTTCTCCACCCCCGGAATGTGAACTGCCGTTATCGCCGGGACGTGTGTCTCGGCCCAAGACAGAATGTCGGCCACTTCCCGAGCCGCGCGGGCACTCCTGGTGCCCCCTTGGTGGTTGATGTAGGCCACCGCAGTGGCATTGTCTGTCTGCACACGAACCGGACGGCCCTGCAGTCTGTCCGTCCAACGCCGAAGGCAGAGATTTATCGCTCGCAATTCCAGAATGTTGATCGGAAGGGAGGATTCCTCCTCCGACCAAGTTCCCTGGGCGGACAGAACGCCCAGAACACCACCCCAGCCCGACAGGCTGGCATCCGTGGTGATCACCGTCCACGAGAAAGGGCGAAAAGACTTGCCCCCCGACACCGCCGGGGACTGCAGCCACCACAGAAGATCCCTTCTGGTGCGATGGCTCAATGAAACCTGGAGATCCAGAGATTGCGGTCGCCCGTCCCACCTGGACAGAATCTCCGCTTGGAGACCCCGCGTGTGAAACTGGGCGAAGGGAATCGCCTCGAAAGCCGAGACCATCAACCCCAGACACCTCATACACGTCCGGAGGGACGAGCACTGGCGGTCCCTGAGGGACCTGACTTCTTCCTGAAGCGTCCTGAGCTTGTCTTCCGGCAGGAAGACCTTCGCCTGAACAGAGTCCAGGATCATTCCCAGGTAGGGAAGACGAACCGACGGACACAGCATCGACTTCGGAAAATTTATCGTCCAACCAAACTCCTGTAGAGTCTGCATCGTGACGGACAGGTCGTTCACCAGACCCTGACTGGTCGCAGACCGAAAAAGAATGTCGTCCAGATACCCCAGGACAGAGATGCCCTGAGCTCTCAACAAAGCCAGAACCGGCGCAAGCACCTTGGTGAACACCCGCGGAGCCGAAGCGAGACCAAAGGGTAACGCCACAAACTGGTAGTGATCCTCCGCAATGGCGAATCGAAGGTACCTCTGGTGACCCTCGAAAATGGGGATATGAAGATACACATCCTTCAGATCGATGGACGCCATGAATTCCCCCGGAACCAGGGCAGCCACCACCGAGCGCAGGGATTCCATGCGGAACTTGCGAACCCGCACAAAGCGGTTCAGAGCTTTCAAGTCCAGAATTGGACGTACCTTGCCCTCCTTTCTGGGCACAGTGAACAGATTTGAATAAAACCCCCGGAACCTGTCCCGAAGAGGCACCGGAACCACCACGCCCTGGGCCCGCAAGTCCCGCACCGCCAGGTGCAGATCCTGCAAGCGCTCCGGAGACAGCTGTAGATTCGAGGGAAAAAATCTGCTCGCCGGCCGAGAGAGAAACTCGATCTTGTATCCAGATCGAACAATTTCCTGAACCCACCTGTCCCGAACGCGGGCCAGCCAGGGTTGAAGAAAACCGAGCAAACGTCCCCCCACCCCAGAACTGGGTGAGGGCGCCCCTTCAGGCCGCATTGTTATGGGCAGTGGACCCGGACTGGCCCGCCTTCTGCTTACCTGCCCACGGCTTCTTCTGGGAGCCTTGGCCTTTGAAGGGCTTGCCCTTATAGTACGACCGAAAGGCACGAAAGGACCCCTGAGAGGGTCTAAATGAGGTAGTCTTCTTACCACAAACAACTTTAGACTTGCGAGTCTGGGGTAAGAGCGTGCTCTTACCCCCGGTAATTCCCTTTATCAGAGTATCCAAAGAATCGCCAAAAAGGCGAGATCCCGCATAGGGCAAAATAGCTAAAGTCTTGCGAGAAGCTTGGTCAACAGACCAACACTTTAGCCATATCAGACGGCGTGTCAACACCGCCACACTTTGGACGCACGCAGCCAAAAGGACTAAATCCAAGTCCGCATCACACAAATACATGACACCCTGATGAATTTGATCCACCATAGCCAAAGTTGTCGGCGGGGCAGAGTCAGCCACCAGGATGCGCCTGAGCACCTGCATCCAATCCGCGACAGCCTGGGCTGCCATAAGGGAAGCAAAAATAGGTTTCAGCATGGAACCAGTAACCGTACAAGTATGACGGGCAAGAGATTCTAATCTCCTGTCCGTGGGGTCCCGGAACACCGGGGTATCTTCCGCCGGAATCGCAGTAGACTTATTCAAAATAGCCAACGCGTGATCCACCTGAGGTGGTACACACCAACGCTCATCAGTAGCGGGCGTAAAGGGGTAACGCAGCTTGAACCTACTCGGCACAGCAAAAGGCTTCTTTAAATTGCGCCATTGCTCATCAACAGCGCGCTGAAATTCCGCAGAGCAAGGAAAAAACCTGCGATGTTTTGCGTTTCCTCTGCGTCCCATAAGAGGACAGCAAAGCAGGAGGACATGGTTCCTCCTCCAAATGCAGCGTGTGCTTGATAGAAGCAACCAACTCATCCATGAGTGCAAGCTCTTCAGACGAGCCAGGGGGGGAATTATCAACCCTTTCTACCTCAGCCTCCCCCTCAGACCCCACAAGGTCTAGAGATGAACGGGACCCTAAGAAGGGTCCACCAGCCATAGCAGCCCCATCGCCCTCTGAATCAGAGGAAATTGACACTCTGGGCCGTTTTGTGGATCGATCAGCCACAAGCATCTGCACCTGAGCAGCTAGGTTTGCCACAATGGCAGCCAAATCAGCCCCCTCGGGGGAAGCAGCAGCCCCTTGCTTTCCTGAGAATCCATGCCCCAGTGTTTTAGGAAAAAAAGGAGTACTGCCCCTTTAAGATCGCGGCGAGCGTAGCCCACCGCACCCACCGAACACACTGACCCCCACAGGGAGAAGAATACTAGGCAAGGAATACAGGAATATGGAAAGGTAAAACCTGGAGAGATCACACAGGCTGCTGCACCGATCGCTGTCCCAGAGCAAAAGGAAGTGATGCAAGACTGACCGCCCCTATAAAGCCTATGTAAGGCTACACAAACATGGCCGCCGGCAGGGGACTTCACAGGTAGATAGAGAACAGCGCTGACATGTGGCCTGAGCGATCGCCGCGCTTACCACACAGGACCGGCCACCTAAGCTTGCTGCAAAAAAATGGCGGATCGCAGCAGCGGTCGCCGCACAGTATGCCCAAAACATGTCTCACAAGCATGTCCCACACAGCATACCGCATGTCTCACAGATAACACAGCCTGTCACACAGAGCAGAGCAGGAGAGCCCCCCCCCCCCCCTGCAGCCCACAGAAAGGCAGCTATACCTGACAGGGAGCTCAACATATTACACAGACATGCAGGGTCCCACAGTCCCAGACTGACACCCAAAATAGACAGGTCCCCACACAGAATACACTTACCATCCGGATGACGCGGGGAGCCCGCACAAGCGATCAAACCGCTGCACTAAGGACAGGGAGAGTAGCAGCCAGGACGCAGTGGAACTGCGGTGCGAAACCGCAAATGGCGTCCGGTGAGGTAGCCACCTCACCGCAGCATCCCTGCAGCAAACAGGGATGGGTCGTTCAATATGCCAGGGAAACCTGAGCTGAACGCTCGATGGCAGGCTGGGAAGCCACTGGCCCTGAGAACCCTGAGGATCCTGGAAAGCCAGCCCGAGACCCAGCACCGCACGATCATCTTCATCCGAAGAACTAACTAATGCTGAAAAATAACAGCTAAGTAAAAGAAAGAGAGAAATACTTGAAATAAAATCAAAAAAAAAGGATAGAAGGCTGAGACTGAAAAGCCCCAGCACAGGAACCCAGCTAACTCCTAAGCTAGGCAAATTGAAACTGAGGTAGGAATGCAGGAAGCAGGAGGGTATTGACTGAGGGGACCACCCCCTAGGGGTGGGATATGCTAAAAGCTTTGATATTAACATATTCTGTTGCCTAGCTACTCCTACGGAGCAAAGGTCAATAACCCCAATAGTGACGAATATGAAGAGGCAGCGACTGTCGGAGGACGTAAGAGAAAATAGTTTTTTTTCCCAGAATTATCGCTCTTTTTTTGTTTATAGCGCAAAAAAAAAAAAAAAAAAAAAAAAAAAAAAAAAAAAAAAATCGCACAGGTGATCAAATACCACCAAAAGAAATCTCTATTTGTGGGAAAAATAGGACATTGATTTTATTAAGGAACACGACTGCGCAATTGTCCGGTAAAATAACGCAGTGGTGAATTACAGAAAATGGCCTGGTCATTAAGGGGGAAATCCTTTCCGATCCAAAAGTGGTTAAAGCCTTACCAATGCATAATAAAAGCCTGCTATACAGTCTGCTGTGCTGTCTGGCAGAGGTGTATGAACCCCAACTGTTAAAAAACATTTAGGAGAAGTAATGAGAACATTTGATACTTGATAGTTACTTTCTATATATCTCTATATTGAAACTACCAACATCCAGGCGCTAAGAGGATGTAATTGAGGGTGTGAAGCCGAAGAAAAGGTCACTAACCCAGCTGCTCAGACTATTCCACATGAAGTTGTGGAATGACAATCCAAAAGAAACACACAACTCAGAGCGCTATATGAAAAATGACCACAAGATGGTGCTATAATGTATCGCTATGACAGTTCTCTGTGGTAAGATCTCATAAATAAATCATATGTTCAAATAATTCAAAAATAAATAAAATGTTAATTTCAAATTCAAAGACGACATCATGAGCCTTGTAGGGTAAAATATTTTACAACGGTAAGCTTGTGTAAGCCTGTATGATGTGGGAAGAGCATAAGATGTTGCATACCAGCCCATGGAGGTGGAGGAAACCCAGGAGGACTGTTGTATGATTCAATCGAGGATATGCCCAGGGGAACTTAAGGGGGGCTCCAGGGGGGGTTCCCACCAATGGATGGATAAGGGGAGCAGTGGCCTACAAAGCGCTGGAGATGTCACAGCGGGCTTGAAGTGACCAATTAGGAACTGCTGGAGAGTTGGGAGGATGCCACACCCACTGGACCAAAACAAGGCTTGGATGGCATGCTACCAGGTTACCCTCATAGGTGGGGTTTCCTCCACCTCCATGGGCTGGTATGCAACTTCTTATGCTCTTCCCGCATCATACAGGCTTACACAAGCTTACAGTTTTAAATGATTTTACCCTACAAGGCTTATGATGCCGTCTTAGAATTCTAATAAACATTTAATTTAATCTTGGATTATTTGAACATATGATTGATTTGTGAGATCTTACCACAGACAACTGTCATATCGATACATTACAGCACCATCTTGTGGTCATTTTCCATATAGCGCTCTGGTTTGTGTTTCTTTTAGATATCTCTATATTGCCCAACTATAAGAGAGAATGATGAATGACTACAATGGGATCATTTGAGAAAAAATATACATGTGTGGCTGTCTTCCAGCTTGCTATACACATACTGGCTGGGCAGAAATACAAATACTGTGGCAGGTGAACCCATTCATGTTTTTGTATTTTACAAGTGTATTTAGCTGGTTGAGAAAAAAATTAAACTAGTGCGCTCGGTAATTAAATGGAATAGAAATCAACACATCCAATAAAAAATGTTGAAAAAAAACAAAAAATATACAGGTGAAAAATAAATGTGCAACACCCCAAAAGTAAAGGGTGATGACATGCATTATACTAAAATATAATATAAGGTGAATAATTCCAAAAATAATTAAATGTGACACGTGAATCTTCACTGAAGTGTTCCATATATTATATATATCCTTTCTTAAAGGTCAGCAGGTTCAGACATCCCATGTAGCACAACGTGACCCAAACAATGCAGTGTGATGGCTCCTTACCGACTTTCTAGCGAAAATTAGCATATAAGTCTATATCAAATCACTGGAAAAAGGTCCACGAGCCACAGTGTCGTCCCAACACTCAATGTGACACCACGTGTTACCAAAATAAACATGCCTCTTACCAAATAACCATAAAGGAAAGCTTGGAATAAAGGGACCACAGTGGGACCGCAGAGATGGATGAAGGTGGGTTAAGCTGTTACTATCCACACAGGCGGCCTCGCAGGGGCTCTCTCATATAAACAGATGCTGCTCCCATACAGTAAACCTCATAGGCGCTGGGTAATAGACTACAGCACTGTGCCATTAACAGCTAAACCCACCTTCATCCATCTCTGCGGTCCCACTGTGGTTCCTTTATGGGAATCATTATTCCAAGCTTTTGTTTATAAATAGATATATACATATATAAAACTCCAAAGTGACTGTGCACTGTGTGCAAAACTGCAAATTAACTATATCAGTCCTTCATGCATATATCGTGACTAATCACAAGTGAGTCAATAATGTTTAATTGACTTAAAAAGTGTTCTTATGCTTGATAGGTGACAATACTTGGTGTAAACTTCTGTGGGATAATCCAAAAAAGTGCTCTTTGTGCTTGAAGAGGTTGTAAACCCATACAACTTTTTTTTTTGCAACCTGAAAGAGAAACGCATAATGAGCTAGTATGCACAGCATACTAGCCTATTATGAAATACTTACCTTAGAATGAGCCCCGCCGTGCCGCCCGCTTACCTGTATGACGGGCGACATGTCCAGTATCTGATTGGCCGGATGCCGCGGTGACGTCACTCCCACGCACGTGCGTGGGAGCCGACAGTCACGGCACCAGCGGCCGTTCCTTCAGAGCACATGCGCCAGTGATGTCACTGGCTGCATGTAAGGTAAATATCTCCTAAACGGTACATGTTTTGGAGATATTTACAGTACCTATAGGTATTCCTTAATATAGGCTTACCTATAGGTAAAAGTGTCAGAGGAGGGTTTACTTCCTCTTTAATAAAGTGACCATGAACAACACTTGATATAAGCTCCAGTGGGATTAGTGCATCTATGTTGCCTCCACCGCAATCACAGCCCACTTACCAGATGACCCCTTGAGTACCAGATGACATACTGAAGTATGTACTGTAACATACTGAAACAGAGCATGATCCCCTCCTATCGGAGACTGGGCCGCAGGGCAGTATTCCAACATGATAATGACCCCAAACACACCTCCAAGATGACCACTGCCTTGCTAAAGAAGCTGAGGGTAAAAGTGATGGACTGGCCAAGCATTTCTCTAGACCTAAACCCTATTGAGCATCTGTGGGACATCCTCAACTCGAAGGTGGAGGAGCACAAGGTCTCTAACATCCACCACCTCCGTGATGTCATCATAAAGGAGTGGAAAAGGACTCCAGTGGCAACCTGTGAAGTTCTAGTGAACAACATGCCCAAAAGGGTTAAGGCAGTGCTTGAAAATATTAGTGGCTACACAAAATATTGACACTTTGGGCCCAATTTGGATATTTTGACTTAGGGGTGTACTCCCTTTTGTTGCCAGCGGTTTAGACATTAATGGCTGTGTGTTGAGTTATTTTGAGGGGACAGCAAATTTACACTGTTATACAAGCTGTACACTCAATACTTTACATTGTAGCAAAGTGTTATTTCTTCAGTGTTGTCACATAAAAAGATATAATAAAATATTAAAAAAAATGTGAGGGGTGTACTCACTTTTGTGAGATACTTAATATATTAATATACACACACACAGGGCAAAAACAAAAAAACAGAAAATTGAATTGGAATGAGGTGTGATGACGAAACCAGGACATGTGTATGTGTATACCTGATACGCATTGGGAAGGACAAAGGACAAAATTGTTCACCAGATCAAGTATGCTATAGATGACGGTTATGATTGGTGATTTATCCTTGACCACTTACGGACCGCCCACTGTGTATTTACGAAGCTACTTTGATGTTAATTACCGGGGTTATGGCAATGTACATGGTAATCTCTGTACATTGCAAGGATTTTAACAAACATTGTTGCAGAAGAAGTCTTTCTTATGACGAAACGTTGGCGATCCCAGACATAAACGTCCACACGCCCCCCAACGAAGCCGGCCGTTTATCCATATGCTGATCTGGAGACTTGCGGGACGCCGCGGTTAGATCCATGACCGGCACATACTACATGCCTGTTTTTGTCTTTTAAATTGTAAGTAGTTTTTTTAATAAATTTACCTATTGGTTTACGGGATTACGCTATGGGCCTCTGTTTCTTTCTACATATGGCTTTACGTTCAATGGAGTATATGAGAAGTTCCAAGTGTGCCACATATTAATGTGATCGGTTTAACAACACACCGGAAACGGCTTTCGGCTTTTGGAGTCTTTCGAAGCACCTGAGCTTGATATCGGTTGACCTACTGGTTTACTACTAGCTGGGAGAGGCTGTCTCATTAAATTGAGCAGCCACGGAATTTCGGTAAGCTGCTTGTTATACCTGAGCACAAGGGTGTCCCCTTCCTACACTTTTCCCTGGTGTCACTGGAAGAAAGTTATTTTGCACGTGGATTCACATCTCTGCACTTAATATTGGGACTATTCATTTGGACATTATCCCCTCTCCTTTTTTGTTTTCTTTATATGAGCTTTTCAGCTATATAATTGTATACTGATTTCAGCGCTGCACTTTTTGGTTTTTATTGTTGCAGATTTCTAACGTTTATTGTTCTGAAGAAATCATTGTTTGTTCTTCTGTGCCTCTGTGATGAGTGGGTCAAATGGGAGTGGTTTCATAATTATTTGTCAGCTGTGGCAGCTGCAGGGCTCTAATGAGGAAATCCGCTGGACCTGCATCCCTTTAGACGTGTTCCTATTGGGAGTATCTCACCAAAAATGAAATTTTGTTGCAGGGGATGCCAGAAATCTGACTTGTATCTTATGCATACTTCTGGGAAAATTGGTGAGCCAATCACACAAGCAGGACATTTTTTTTTCTGGGGTGTGGTCAGTACACAATCTGTGTACAAAACAGCTTCAGGGAGCCATATTGCATTGCATTTTCAGAAGATTGCAGATTGAAAAGGAAAGGTCATTTTTAATAACATTCAATTACAATATGAATGTGTCACAGTTGTATACGCTATATTGTTTTTTCTTTATTTGCTATTTTATTCCCCCCAAAAAAAGTGCAGTTACCCTTTAAGGGAGGGCTCCTTTCTCGACCAGCCCTGCCAAAAGGGGGCTACAAGGGCAAGAAAGGAGTTTAAAAAAAAAAAAATACGTCAAGTTCTTCCACCTCCGATTCGCTCACCCTGGTCTTTATGGACCTTGCTTTGTGCACTGATGCGCAGTCATGTTGGAACAGGAAGGGGCCATCCCCAAACTGTTCCCACAAATTTGGAAGCATGAAATTGTCCAAAATGTCCTGGTATGCTGACGTCTTGAGTTCCATTCACTTGAACTAAAAGACCAAACTTACCCCTAAAAACAACCCCACACCATAATCCCCCCCCCCCCCCTCCACCAAATTATTTAGATCAGTGCACAATCAAGGTCCATAAAGGCATGAATGAGAGAGTTTGGGGTGGAGGAACTTGACTGGCGTACACAGAGTCCTGGTCTCAACCCAAAGGGACACCTTTGGGATGAATTAGAGACTGTAAGGCAGGCCTTCTTGTCCAACATCAGTGCCTGACCTCACAAATGCGCTTCTGGAAGAATGGTCAAACATTCCCATAGACACACTCGGACTACTAAACCTTGTGGACAGTCTTCCCAGAAGAGTTAAACTGTTATAGCTGCAAAGGGTGGGCCAACTCCATATTGAACCCTACTTACTAAGATTGGGATGACATTAAAGTTCATGTGCGTGTAAAGGATGTGCGTGTAAAGGCAGGCGTCCCAATACTTTGGTGATATAGTGTATGTCAACCATGACTGTCTGACAGGACTGGACTCACCTTAGCAACACTGTTATTCATATAATCTCTACCCTGGTCTTCTATCATTTTCTTTGCAAGGTAGACATGAATACCCTAAGACAGAAGGTAGAGTGTTAGAGTCACAGTACTGTGCAAAAGTTATAGGCAAGTGTGACGAAATGCTGTAGTAAGTAAGAACACTTTAAAAAAATATACAGTATATTTTCAAATCTTTCTTTTTATCAATTTACAAAATTAAAACGTAAGAGAACAGAAGAAAAATCTAAATCAAATCAATATTTGATGTGACTACCTTTTGGTGTCAAACCAGCATTAACCACTTTACCACCGGAGGATTTTGCTGTCTTACGTCCTGGCCACTTTTTGCGATTCGGCTCCGTGCGACTTTAACGGACGATTGCGCGGTCGTGCGACGCCGTGCCCAAACAAAATTTACGTCTTTTTTTCCCCACAAACAGAGCTTTCTTTTGGTGGAATTTGATCACCTCTGCGATTTTTACTTTTTGCGCTATAAACAAAAAAAGAGCGTAAATTTTGAAAAAAACAATACTTTTCACATTTTTTTCATATGAAATCCCCCCCCCCCCCAAAAAAAAATGTAAAAATCAAAATTGTTTTAAATTTTTGGCCAATTTGTTTTCTGCTACCTATGTTTGGTAAAAAAAAAAAAATCACAATAAGTGTATTTTGATTGGTTTGTGCAAAAGTTATTGCGTTTACTAACTAAGGGAAAGATTTCTGTCTTTTTTGGTGTTTTTTTTTTTTTTTAACGAGTAATGGCGGCGATATGCGATTTTTTTTGCGGGACTGCGATATTGCGGCGGACAGATCGGACCCTTGACTGACATTTTTGACACTTTTGGGGGTAACAGTGACATTACTACAGTAATCAGTGCTATACATATGCACTGTTACTGTAAAAATGACACTGGCAGGGAAGGGGTTGACACTGAGGGTGATCAAAGGAGTTAATGTATGCCTAAAAGTGATTGACTGGGGGGGGGGGGGGGGGGAGGGCTCTGTGATAGGCACAGAGAGATCGGGGTTTCAGCTTAGCTGAAACTCCGGATCTCTCCCTGCCTGTCTGACAGAAGACTCGCCTGCTTAGTTTACATAAGCAGGCGGGTCTTCTATCAGTTTCTCAGACGACTGCGGGAGGCCAGCGGCAATTGCCGCCGCTCCTCCCATGGCCCACCTTCCGCTGTGTCTAAACACCTCATGCCTCGGCCTCGTGCACAAAATCACATAGACCTATGTGATTTTGCGCAGCCGAGCCGCCCTGCCCCAGTAATACTGCCGCAGTAATACTGCAGTTGCTGGTCAGCAAGAGGTTAAAGACCCCCCAGCATTGGTGTCAGTGGATGAAATAAAGACCCCCAGCATTGGTGTCAGTGGACTCATTAAAACCTGCAGCACGGATGACATTGAACGCATTAAAACCCCCAGCATTGATGTCAGTGGACGCAATAAAAACCCCGAGCATTGATGTCAGTGGACGCAATAAAAACCCCGAGCATTGATGTCAGTGGACGCAATAAAATCCCCCCCATCATTGATGTCAGTGGACGCAAACCCCCCCCCCCCCATCATTGATGTCAGTGGACGCAATAAAAACCCCGAGCATTGATGTCAGTGGACGCAATAAAAACCCCGAGCATTGATGTCAGTGGACGCAATAAAATCCCCCCCATCATTGATGTCAGTGGACGCAAACCCCCCCCCCCATCATTGATGTTAGTGGACGCAATAATACCCCCCAGCATTGATGTCAGTGGACACATTAAAGATGCCCAGCATTAATGTCAGTGGATGCATTTATAGACCCCCAGCATTGATGTTAGTGGACGCATTACATCACCCCCCCATCATTGATGTCAGTGGACGTATTTATAGACCCCCCAGCATTGGTGTCAGTGGACGCAAAAAAGATCCCCACCATTGATCATCAGTGCACACATTAAAACTCCCCGGTATCGGTGCCGGCGGACGCATTAAAAACCTGGTCAAGAAGCCATATAAGGCCATATGTATAGCTTATACCTTTCTGATGTAAGGCTTGAGGAATGCAGGATGACCAAGCCCACCCTTCCCCTTAAAAGGTGAAATCACTGTCCAAACAATGGATAAGCGAGCCCTTTCTCCTCAGGAATGTGAATGTCATATTGTTGCTTACAAGGGTGTTGGCCAGGGGTGGTCTTTTCCATTTACAAGTCTAAATACCACTGCCCAAACTGGTAAGACTTTAGTCTCACCCAGAACAGCCATGAGGCAAGTGTCTGGTCCTGATTACCTGTGCCATGTTGCATAATAGCAAATGGGACTCCATGGCAGGAAACGTCTTTAGTTAAGTATTCTTGTTAGATTTTCTTTATCTGTATCTGTCATTACTTTTAATAAATGTTATACTTTTAAGTATGTGTGTGATCTCTCTTTGCACATATTGAACACAACCCCAAAAACATGACAAAACAAACCCCCAGCATTGATGTCAGTGGACGCATTAAAGACCCCCAGGATTGATGTCAGTGGACATAATGACCCCCCAGCATTAATGTCAGTGGACGCATTAACCACTTAAGCCCCAGCCCTATTTCGGACACTTTTTGTTTAAAGTTAAAACCAGTATTTTTTTCCTAGAAAACTACTTAGAACCCCCAAACATTATGTATATTTTTTTAGCAAAGACTCTGGAGAATAAAATGTCGGTCATTGCAAAACTTTTTGTCGAGTGGTATTTGCGCAGCGGTCTTTAAAACGCCATTTTTTTGGAAAAAAATTGAAAAATCACATTTCACTGCATTTAAAAAATACTAAACAGTAAAGTTAGCCCATTTTTTTTTGTATATTGTGAAAGATGATGTCACGCCGAGTAAATAGATACCCAACATGTTACGGTTTAAAATTGCGCCCCCCCGTGGGATGGCGACAAACTACGGTCAATAGAGATCTCAATCTGCGACGCTTTAAATTTATTTAACGGTTACCAGTTTAGAGGTAGAGTGTAGCTCTTTTTTTTAAATTATTGCGCACGCTCCGGCGATCGCGGCAATACCTCACATGTGGGGTTTGAACAGCGATTAAATTGCATATACGTTTCTTTTTGTGCGCGAGCTAACGGTGACGGGGGCGGCAAATTTATTTATTTTTTTTTCCTATTTTTTTTTTATTTTTTTTTTTTAAACTTTATTACAGGTTTTTAAAAAAAAAAAAAATCTGATCACTTTTATTGCTGTCACAAGCAATGTAAACATCCCTTGTGACAGCAATATGTGCGACAGGTACACTTTATGGAGGGATCGAGGGTCTAAAAGACTCTAGACCCCTCCACTACACTTCCCTGTATGCAAAACGCCAAAAACGGCATTTTTGCATACAGCCGTTTTTTAAATTTGCCGCCTTTTGCAGCACAGTAACCCGGAAGTGACGTCATGGACGCCGCCTCCGGGTTACGTCATTGGAGCCCCGATCTATGCCGTTTCCGGCATTCATCGGGACTCCATCCAGCCGGCGTACGTGCCGGCTGAGTGCTCTGGGCTCCCGGTGGGACGGGAGCCCCGGACAAAGCCACGGAAGGCGGCGGGAGGGGGGGGGGGCGTCCCCTCCCCCCCCCCGGGTAATGATCGAGCGGCTCCCGAGCCGCATCGGTCGTTACCGACGGAAAGCCGACCGTCGGCTTCAAACCACGGTACCGGGATGATGCCTCTAACTAGAGGCATCATCCCGGTATAAACCCGCAAAGTGTACCGACGTATCGGTATGTTACTATGCGGTAAGTGGTTAAAGAACCCCAGCAATGATGTCAGTGGACGCATTAAAGACCCCCAGGATTGATGTCAGTGGACATAATGACCCCCCAGCATTGATGTCAGTGGATGCATTAAAGACCCCCAGGATTGATGTCAGTGGACATAATAAAGACCCCCAGCATTGATGTCAGTGGACACATTAAAGACCCCCAGGATTGATGTCAGTGGACATAAAAAAGACCCCCATCATTGATGTCAGTGGACGCATTAAAGAACCCCAGCATTTATGTCAGTGGACGCATTAAAGAACCCCAGCATTTATGTCAGTGGACATATTAAAACCCCCAGCATTGGATGCATTACAACTCTCCAGCATTGATGTCTATTGATGCATTAACCACTTCTGGACCCGAAGGATTTGCCCCCTTAATAACCAGGCCATATTTTGTGATTCGGCACTGCGTTAATTTAACGAAGAATTGCGCAGTCCTGCGACGCTGTACATGAATAAAAATGATGTCCTTTATTTCCCACAAAAAGAGCGACAATTCTGAAAAAAATAAAGAAAAAAAAAAACAATATTTTTCACATTCTGCTTTATAACATTAGCATTTTTTAACATTTTAGGCCAATTTGTTTTCTACTACATATTTTTGGTAAACAAAAATCACAATAAGCGTATTTTGATTGGTTTGCGCAAAAGTTATCGCGTCTACTAACTATAAGATTTATGTCATTTTTATTTATTTTTTTTACTAGTAATGGTCACGATCTGCGATTTTTAGCAGGACTATGACATTGTGGTGGACAGATCGGACCCCTGACTGACATTTTTGGGGGGACCAGTGACATTACCTCAGTAATCAGTGCCACAAATATGCACTGTTACTGTGCTAATGACACTGGCAGGGAAGAAGTTAACACTGTGGGTGATCAGGGGGTTAAATATGTACCTAGGAATGGGTTTCTAACTGTGGGGGGGGGGGGGGGTGTGGCTTGTGAAATGATCACAGAGACCTGTGTTCCTATAAAGCAGGATCACAGGGGCTCTATGATCATTCCAGGGAGAAGGAAGGCCGGCTGTGTTTACAACAGCTGACCGTTCTTCTCTCTCAGCGGGGAACAATCGCGGGTGTCAAGACGGCATCCGGAGCCGCTTGCCCTGTGCATCGGCTTTCCCGCTGACGAGCGCTCGCCCTCTAGCTGTCTGCGCCTGAGCGACATATAGCTACGGCGGTTTGCCCAGGAGCGGCTGCCTGCCACAGTATAACTGCGTCAGAAGGCAAAAAAAAACCCCAGCATTGATGTCAGTGGATGCAATAAAGACCCCCCGCATTGATGTCAGTGGATGCAATAAAGACCCCCAGCATTGATGTCAGTGGATGCAATAAAGACCCCCAGCATTGATGTCAGTAAAGGCAATAAAGACCCCCAGCATTGATGTCAGTAAAGGCAATAAAGACCCTCAGCATTGATGTCAGTGAAGGCAATAAAGACCCCCAGCATTGATGTCAGTGAAGGCAATAAAGACCCCCCTCAGCATTGATGTCAGTGGATGCAATAAAGACCCCCAGCATTGAGGTCAGTGAAGGCAATAAAGACCCCCCTCAGCATTGATGTCAGTGGATGCCATAAAGACCCCCAGCATTGATGTCAGTGGATGCAATAAAGACCCTCAGCATTGATGTCAGTGAAGGCAATAAAGACCCCCAGCATTGATGTCAGTGAAGGCAATAAAGACCCCCGGCATTGATGTCGGTGGATGCATTAAAGACCTCCAAGCATTGGTGTCAGAGGCTGCATTATTAACCCCTAGCACAGGTGTCAGTATTATTAAACCCCTCCCCCACATTAATAACCCCCAGCATTGGTGCAGGTGGACGCATTAAAACCCCCAGCAATGATGTCAGTGGATGCAATAAAGACCCTCAGCACTGAATTCAGTGGGCACAACAAAACTCGCAGCAATGATGTCGGTGGACGCATTAAACCCCCCAGTATTGATGTCAGTGAACGCATTAAACCTCCCAGTATTGAAGTCAGTGAACGCATTAAACCCCCCAGTATTGATGTCAGTGAACGCATTAAACCCCCCAGTATGGGTGTCAGTGAACGCATTAAACCCCCCAGTATTGGTGTCAGTGAACGCATTAAACCCCGCAGTATTGATGTCAGTGGACGCATTAAAGATCCCCCAGTATTGATGTCAGTGAACGCATTAAACCCCCCAGTATTGGTGTCAGTGGACGCATTAAACCCCCCAGTATTGGTGTCAGTGGACGCATTAAACCCCCCAGTATTGTCAGTGGACGCATTAAACCCCCCAGTATTGATGTCAGTGGACGCATTAAACCCCCCAGTATTGGTGTCAGTGGACGCATTAAACCCCCCAGTATTGTCAGTGGACGCATTAAACCCCCCAGTATGTCAGTGGACGCATTAAACCCCCCAGTATTGGTGTCAGTGGACACATTAAACCCCCCAGTATTGATGTCAGTGAATGCATTAAACCCCCCAGTATTGGTGTCAGTGGATGCATTAAAACCCCGCAGCATTGATGTCAGTGGATGCAATAAAGACCCCCAGCATTGATATTAGTGGACATAATAAAGACCCCCCCCAGCATTGATGTCAGTGGACTCATTAAAACCCGCAGCACGGATGACATTGAACGCATTAAAACCCCCAGCATTGATGTCAGTGGACGCAATAAAAACCCCGAGCATTGATGTCAGTGGACGCAATAAAAACCCTGAGCATTGATGTCAGTGGACGCAATAAAAACCCCGAGCATTGATGTCAGTGGACGCAATAAAATCCCCCCCATCATTGATGTCAGTGGACGCAAACCCCCCCCCCCCCATCATTGATGTCAGTGGACGCAATAAAAACCCCGAGCATTGATGTCAGTGGACGCAATAAAAACCCCGAGCATTGATGTCAGTGGACGCAATAAAATCCCCCCCATCATTGATGTCAGTGGACGCAAACCCCCCCCCCCATCATTGATGTTAGTGGACGCAATAATACCCCCCAGCATTGATGTCAGTGGACACATTAAAGATGCCCAGCATTAATGTCAGTGGATGCATTTATAGACCCCCAGCATTGATGTTAGTGGACGCATTACATCACCCCCCCATCATTGATGTCAGTGGACGTATTTATAGACCCCCCAGCATTGGTGTCAGTGGACGCAAAAAAGATCCCCACCATTGATCATCAGTGCACACATTAAAACTCCCCGGTATCGGTGCCGGCGGACGCATTAAAAACCTGGTCAAGAAGCCATATAAGGTCATATGTATAGCTTATACCTTTCTGATGTAAGGCTTGAGGAATGCAGGATGACCAAGCCCACCCTTCCCCTTAAAAGGTGAAATCACTGTCCAAACAATGGATAAGCGAGCCCTTTCTCCTCAGGAATGTGAATGTCATATTGTTGCTTACAAGGGTGTTGGCCAGGGGTGGTCTTTTCCATTTACAAGTCTAAATACCACTGCCCAAACTGGTAAGACTTTAGTCTCACCCAGAACAGCCATGAGGCAAGTGTCTGGTCCTGATTACCTGTGCCATGTTGCATAATAGCAAATGGGACTCCATGGCAGGAAACGTCTTTAGTTAAGTATTCTTGTTAGATTTTCTTTATCTGTATCTGTCATTACTTTTAATAAATGTTATACTTTTAAGTATGTGTGTGATCTCTCTTTGCACATATTGAACACAACCCCAAAAACATGACAAAACAAACCCCCAGCATTGATGTCAGTGGACGCATTAAAGACCCCCAGGATTGATGTCAGTGGACATAATGACCCCCCAGCATTAATGTCAGTGGACGCATTAACCACTTAAGCCCCAGCCCTATTTCGGACACTTTTTGTTTAAAGTTAAAACCAGTATTTTTTTCCTAGAAAACTACTTAGAACCCCCAAACATTATGTATATTTTTTTAGCAAAGACTCTGGAGAATAAAATGTCGGTCATTGCAAAACTTTTTGTCGAGTGGTATTTGCGCAGCGGTCTTTAAAACGCCATTTTTTTGGAAAAAAATTGAAAAATCACATTTCACTGCATTTAAAAAATACTAAACAGTAAAGTTAGCCCATTTTTTTTTGTATATTGTGAAAGATGATGTCACGCCGAGTAAATAGATACCCAACATGTTACGGTTTAAAATTGCGCCCCCCCCGTGGGATGGCGACAAACTACGGTCAATAGAGATCTCAATCTGCGACGCTTTAAATTTATTTAACGGTTACCAGTTTAGAGGTAGAGTGTAGCTCTTTTTTTTAAATTATTGCGCACGCTCCGGCGATCGCGGCAATACCTCACATGTGGGGTTTGAACAGCGATTAAATTGCATATACGTTTCTTTTTGTGCGCGAGCTAACGGTGACGGGGGCGGCAAATTTATTTATTTTTTTTTCCTATTTTTTTTTTATTTTTTTTTTTTAAACTTTATTACAGGTTTTTAAAAAAAAAAAAAATCTGATCACTTTTATTGCTGTCACAAGCAATGTAAACATCCCTTGTGACAGCAATATGTGCGACAGGTACACTTTATGGAGGGATCGAGGGTCTAAAAGACTCTAGACCCCTCCACTACACTTCCCTGTATGCAAAACGCCAAAAACGGCATTTTTGCATACAGCCGTTTTTTAAATTTGCCGCCTTTTGCAGCACAGTAACCCGGAAGTGACGTCATGGACGCCGCCTCCGGGTTACGTCATTGGAGCCCCGATCTATGCCGTTTCCGGCATTCATCGGGACTCCATCCAGCCGGCGTACGTGCCGGCTGAGTGCTCTGGGCTCCCGGTGGGACGGGAGCCCCGGACAAAGCCACGGAAGGCGGCGGGAGGGGGGGGGGGCGTCCCCTCCCCCCCCCCCGGGTAATGATCGAGCGGCTCCCGAGCCGCATCGGTCGTTACCGACGGAAAGCCGACCGTCGGCTTCAAACCACGGTACCGGGATGATGCCTCTAACTAGAGGCATCATCCCGGTATAAACCCGCAAAGTGTACCGACGTATCGGTATGTTACTATGCGGTAAGTGGTTAAAGAACCCCAGCAATGATGTCAGTGGACGCATTAAAGACCCCCAGGATTGATGTCAGTGGACATAATGACCCCCCAGCATTGATGTCAGTGGATGCATTAAAGACCCCCAGGATTGATGTCAGTGGACATAATAAAGACCCCCAGCATTGATGTCAGTGGACACATTAAAGACCCCCAGGATTGATGTCAGTGGACATAAAAAAGACCCCCATCATTGATGTCAGTGGACGCATTAAAGAACCCCAGCATTTATGTCAGTGGACGCATTAAAGAACCCCAGCATTTATGTCAGTGGACATATTAAAACCCCCAGCATTGGATGCATTACAACTCTCCAGCATTGATGTCTATTGATGCATTAACCACTTCTGGACCCGAAGGATTTGCCCCCTTAATAACCAGGCCATATTTTGTGATTCGGCACTGCGTTAATTTAACGAAGAATTGCGCAGTCCTGCGACGCTGTACATGAATAAAAATGATGTCCTTTATTTCCCACAAAAAGAGCGACAATTCTGGAAAAATAAAAAAAAAAAAAACAATATTTTTCACATTCTGCTTTATAACATTAGCAATTTTTAACATTTTAGGCCAATTTGTTTTCTACTACATATTTTTGGTAAACAAAAATCACAATAAGCGTATTTTGATTGGTTTGCGCAAAAGTTATCGCGTCTACTAACTATAAGATTTATGTCATTTTTATTTATTTTTTTTACTAGTAATGGTCACGATCTGCGATTTTTAGCAGGACTATGACATTGTGGTGGACAGATCGGACCCCTGACTGACATTTTTGGGGGGACCAGTGACATTACCTCAGTAATCAGTGCCACAAATATGCACTGTTACTGTGCTAATGACACTGGCAGGGAAGAAGTTAACACTGTGGGTGATCAGGGGGTTAAATATGTACCTAGGAATGGGTTTCTAACTGTGGGGGGGGGGGGGGTGTGGCTTGTGAAATGATCACAGAGACCTGTGTTCCTATAAAGCAGGATCACAGGGGCTCTATGATCATTCCAGGGAGAAGGAAGGCCGGCTGTGTTTACAACAGCTGACCGTTCTTCTCTCTCAGCGGGGAACAATCGCGGGTGTCAAGACGGCATCCGGAGCCGCTTGCCCTGTGCATCGGCTTTCCCGCTGACGAGCGCTCGCCCTCTAGCTGTCTGCGCCTGAGCGACATATAGCTACGGCGGTTTGCCCAGGAGCGGCTGCCTGCCACAGTATAACTGCGTCAGAAGGCAAAAAAAAACCCCAGCATTGATGTCAGTGGATGCAATAAAGACCCCCCGCATTGATGTCAGTGGATGCAATAAAGACCCCCAGCATTGATGTCAGTAAAGGCAATAAAGACCCCCAGCATTGATGTCAGTAAAGGCAATAAAGACCCTCAGCATTGATGTCAGTGAAGGCAATAAAGACCCCCCTCAGCATTGATGTCAGTGGATGCAATAAAGACCCCCAGCATTGAGGTCAGTGAAGGCAATAAAGACCCCCCTCAGCATTGATGTCAGTGGATGCCATAAAGACCCCCAGCATTGATGTCAGTGGATGCAATAAAGACCCTCAGCATTGATGTCAGTGAAGGCAATAAAGACCCCCAGCATTGATGTCAGTGAAGGCAATAAAGACCCCCGGCATTGATGTCGGTGGATGCATTAAAGACCTCCAAGCATTGGTGTCAGAGGCTGCATTATTAACCCCTAGCACAGGTGTCAGTATTATTAAACCCCTCCCCCACATTAATAACCCCCAGCATTGGTGCAGGTGGACGCATTAAAACCCCCAGCAATGATGTCAGTGGATGCAATAAAGACCCTCAGCACTGAATTCAGTGGGCACAACAAAACTCGCAGCAATGATGTCGGTGGACGCATTAAACCCCCCAGTATTGATGTCAGTGAACGCATTAAACCTCCCAGTATTGAAGTCAGTGAACGCATTAAACCCCCCAGTATTGATGTCAGTGAACGCATTAAACCCCCCAGTATGGGTGTCAGTGAACGCATTAAACCCCCCAGTATTGGTGTCAGTGAACGCATTAAACCCCGCAGTATTGATGTCAGTGGACGCATTAAAGATCCCCCAGTATTGATGTCAGTGAACGCATTAAACCCCCCAGTATAGGTGTCAGTGAACGCATTAAACCCCCCAGTATAGGTGTCAGTGAACGCATTAAACCCCCCAGTATTGATGTCAGTGGACGCATTAAACCCCCCAGTATTGGTGTCAGTGGACGCATTAAACCCCCCAGTATTGTCAGTGGACGCATTAAACCCCCCAGTATGTCAGTGGACGCATTAAACCCCCCAGTATTGGTGTCAGTGGACACATTAAACCCCCCAGTATTGATGTCAGTGAATGCATTAAACCCCTCAGTATTGATGTCAGTGGACACATTAAACCCCCCAGTATTGATGTCAGTGAATGCATTAAACCCCCCAGTATTGGTGTCAGTGGATGCATTAAAACCCCGCAGCATTGATGTCAGTGGATGCAATAAAGACCCCCAGCATTGATATTAGTGGACATAATAAAGACCCCCCCCAGCATTGATGTCAGTGGATGTAATAAAGACCCCCAGCATTAATGTCAGTGAAGGCAATAAAGACCCCCAGCATTGATGTCAGTGGATGCAATAAAGACCCTCAGCATTGAGGTCAGTGAAGGCAATAAAGACCCCCAGCATTGATGTCAGTGGATGCAATAAAGACGCCTAGCATTGATGTCAGTGAAGGCAAAAAAGACCCTCAGCATTGATGTCAGTGGATGCAATAAAGACCCCCCTCAGCATTGATGTCAGTGGATGCAATAAAGACCCTCAGCATTGATGTCAGTGAAGACAATAAAGATCCTCCAGCATTGATGTCAGTGAAGACAATAAAGATCCCCCAGCATTGATGTCAGTGGATGCAATAAAGACCCCCAGCATTGATGTCAGTGGACGCATTAAAAAACCCCCAGCATTGATATTAGTGGACATAATAAAGACCCCCCCCCCCCCAGCATTGATGTCAGTGAAGGCAATAAAGACCCCCCTTCAGCATTGAGGTCAGTGGATGCAATAAAGACCCCCCTCAGCATTAATATCAGTGGATGCAATAAAGACCCCCAGCATTGATGTCAGTGAAGGCAAAAAAGACCCCCTTCAGCATTGATGTCAGTGGATGCAATAAAGACCCCCTTCAGCATTGATGTCAGTGGATGCAATAAAGACCCCCAGCATTGATGTCAGTGAAGGCAATAAACACCCCCCCAGCATTGATGTCAGTGGATGCAATAAAGACCCCTCAGCATTGATGTCAGTGGATGCAATAAAGACCCCCAGCATTGATGTCAGTGAAGGCAATAAAGACCCCCAGCATTGATGTCAGTGGATGCAATAAAGACGCCTAGCATTGATGTCAGTGAAGGCAATAAAGACCCCCCTCAGCATTGATGTCAGTGGATGCAATATAGACCCCCAGCATTGATGTCAGTGAAGGCAATAAAGACCCCCAGCATTGATGTCAGTGGATGCAATAAAGACGCCTAGCATTGATGTCAGTGAAGGCAATAAAGACCCCCCCAGCATTGATGTCAGTGAAGGCAAAAAAGACCCCCAGCATTGATGTCAGTGGATGCAATAAAGACCCCCAGCATTGATGTCAGTGAAGGCAATAAACACCCCCTTCAGCATTGATGTCAGTGGATGCAATAAAGATCCCCAGCATTGATGTCAGTGAAGGCAATAAACAACCCCCCAGCATTGATGTCAGTGGATGCAATAAAGACCCCCAGCATTGATGTCAGTGGATGCAATAAAGACCCCCAGCATTGATGTCAGTAAAGGCAATAAAGACCCCCAGCATTGATGTCAGTAAAGGCAATAAAGACCCCCAGCATTGATGTCAATGAAGGCAATAAAGACCCCCAGCATTGATGTCAGTAAAGGCAATAAAGACCCTCAGCATTGATGTCAGTGAAGGCAATAAAGACCCCCACCATTGATGTCAGTGAAGACAATAAAGACCCCCAGCATTGATGTCAGTGAAGGCAATAAAGACCCCCAGCATTGAGGTCAGTAAAGGCAATAAAGACCCTCAGCATTGATGTCAGTGAAGGCAATAAAGACCCCCACCATTGATGTCAGTGAAGACAATAAAGACCCCCAGCATTGATGTCAGTGGATGCAATAAAGACCCCCAGCATTGATGTCAGTGGATGCAATAAAGACCCTCAGCATTGATGTCAGTGAAGGCAATAAAGACCCTCAGCATTGATGTCAGTGAAGGCAATAAAGACCCCCAGCATTGATGTCAGTGGATGCAATAAAGACCCCCAGCATTAAGGTCAGTGAAGGCAATAAAGACCCCCAGCATTGATGTCAGTGGATGCAATAAAGACCCCCAGCATTGAGGTCAGTGAAGGCAATAAAGACCCCCAGCATTGAGGTCAGTGAAGGCAATAAAGACCCCCCCCCCCCCCAGCATTGATGTCAGTGGATGCAATAAAGACCCCCACCATTGATGTCAGTGGATGCAATAAAGACCCCCACCATTGATGTCAGTGGATGCAATAAAGACCCTCAGCATTGATGTCAGTGAAGGCAACAAAGACCCCCCTCAGCATTGATGTCAGTGGATGCAATAAAGACCCCCTAGTATTAGTGTCAGTCTATGCAAAAAAGACTCCCAGCATTGATGTCAGTGGATGCATTAAAGACCTCCAAGCATTGGTGTCAGAGGCTGCATTATTAACCCCTAGCACAGGTGTCAGTATTATTAAACCCCTCCCCCACATTAATAACCCCCAGCATTGGTGCAGGTGGACGCATTAAAGACCCCCCAGCATTGGTGTCAGTGGATGCAATAAAGACCCTCAGCACTGAATTCAGTGGGCACAATAAAACTCGCAGCAATGATGTCGGTGGACGCATTAAACCCCCCAGTATTGGTGTCAGTGAACGCATTAAACCCCCCAGTATTGATGTCAGTGGACGCATTAAAGATCCCCCAGTATTGTTGTCAGTGAACGCATTAAACCCCCCAGTATTGGTGTCAGTGAACGCATTAAACCCCCCAGTATTGATGTCAGTGGACGCATTAAAGATCCCCCAGTATTGATGTCAGTGAACGCATTAAACCCCCCCAGTATTGATGTCAGTGAACGCATTAAACCCCCCAGTATTGATGTCAGTGAACGCATTAAACCCCCCAGTATTGATGTCAGTGAACGCATTAAACCCCCCAGTATTGATGTCAGTGAACGCATTAAACCCCCCAGTATTGATGTCAGTGAACGCATTAAACCCCCCAGTATTGATGTCAGTGAACACATTAAACCCCCCAGTATTGGTGTCAGTGAACGCATTAAACCCCCCAGTATTGATGTCAGTGGACACATTAAACCCCCAGTATTGATGTCAGTGAACGCATTAAACCCCCCAGTATTGATGTCAGTGAACACATTAAACCCCCAGTATTGATGTCAGTGAACACATTAAACACCCAGTATTGATGTCAGTGAAAGCATTAAACCCCCCAGTATTGATGTCAGTGGACGCATTAAACCCCCCAGTATTGATGTCAGCGAACGCATTAAACCCCCCAGTATTGATGTCAGTGAACGCATTAAACCCCCCAGTATTGATGTCAGTGAACACATTAAACCCCCAGTATTGATGTCAGTGAACACATTAAACACCCAGTATTGATGTCAGTGAAAGCATTAAACCCCCCAGTATTGATGTCAGTGGACGCATTAAACCCCCCAGTATTGATGTCAGCGAACGCATTAAACCCCCCAGTATTGATGTCAGTGAACGCATTAAACCCCCCAGTATTGGTGTCAGTGAATGCATTAACCCCCAGTATTGATGTCAGAGGCTGCATTATTAACCCCTAGCACAGGTGTCAGTATAATTAACCCCCTTTCCCACATTGGTGGTCAATGGCATTGAAATGTAACCCATTCTATGACCACCAATGTGGGGGGAGGGGGTTATTAGTACTGACAGTACCACAAATACAGAAGAGGGGAGGTGGGTTAAAATTAGTAGCGATCGACGGATATCGTTTTTCTAATGCCGATACTGATGTTTTGGTGATCGGATATTGGTATTTTTTTATTCTTTTTTTTTTCTGCAGGTACTCCTTGTGGAGGGATATGGGTGTCTAAAAGACCCAACCCCCCCCCCCCCCCCCCCCCCAGCACCGACAAGCATTCAAAACACCAAGTTTGGCTGTTTTGAATGCAGTCAGTTTTTTTTAATTCGGCGTCGAGTACCCAGGGGGATGGAGAGCACAGGGGGAGAGGGGGGGGGACTGGAGAGCACTGTCTGGGGGGAACTGGAAATCACTGAGGGGGGAGCCAGGGAGCTGGAGAGCACTGGGGGAGCCAGAAAGCATGGGGGGGGGGGGGGGGGGAAGAGATGAAAAGCACTGTGGAGAGCTGAAGAGCACCGGGGGGGGGGGCTAAGAGCACGGGGGGGGACTAAATGCACTGCGGGGGACTAAGAACACTGGGGGGGGGTGCGGCTAAAGAACACTGGGGGGGCTAAAAAGCACTGAGGGGGGGCATTATTACATTCAGAGTATAGCACTGGTACAGGTAGGTGTCCTTCCGGGTCCGCAGTTTGCCCTTACTGTCAGTCAGTGGCCAGCAGCAGCCGAGGAGATGACCCAATCAGGCAGCGGGGAGGGCCGGCCGCAGTTTGCCCTGGAGACACTGTGACTGGCTAGCAGCAGCAGTAACAGCCGGGAGATTATCAACCAATGAGGCAGCGGAAGCGTCACTGGAGGGCGGGCCGGCCGCATGAACATGATGAGGCGGGGGTGCGGTTACCGAAACGGTTACCGCCCCCTTCCGCGTCATCATCACTATGTTATGTGTGCTATGGGGTATAGGAGAGGGGTGGGTCTGAGGAAGAGGGAGGTTCTAAGGAAAGGGGGGGGGGGTCAAAAGAAGAGAGGGGGTGAGGAAGAGAGGGGGTGAGGAAGAGAGGGGGTGAGGAAGAGAGGGGGTTCTCTACTAAGACAGATAAATTATTTTTACTGCACAGCCTGCAAAGGGGAATTAGTGACAAAGGACAATAATGATCCTGAAGACCCCTATATATCTAACATCAGCTCTTTTTATTGGAAATATCACAATGGGGGTACAGGGTCAGAGCCAACAGCCCCCCCCCCTCCCCCACCCAGGCACCATAGCAGCTGCATGGACTGTGGTGGCAATTGTTACTTCACTGCATACAAAATCCATGAGACCCCCTCTTTTCAATCAACGGGTGTCCTCATTTCTGAGCATACATCCCCTCCCCCACCACTATTATTGATGCATAAAATATATTTTTAAAGTCATTTTATTGTTGGCTATTTTTAATTACAATGTATTTTTACTCATGGATTTTCATAAATATACATTAAAAATTATTGTATAAGGTTCACATTTCTGCGATGCGGGAACGCTGCGAATATACAGCGTGTTCCCGCATCGCATCCGCACCCCTGGCAGTTCACACTGCCATATGCCATACACTGGGGGTGTCAATTAAAAGTTAACGACACCCCCAGATCAGATGGCATATCGCAGTGCAATCTATAAGTTGGCACAGAATCGGATCACACTAGTGTGAACCACCATGCCATCCGATTCTGCTGCGGACCAAATAAAGGGTCCTGTGCGAGATGGGTGCGATTGCGGTGGGAATTGAGTCATACAATCTGTATGGGTGAATTTGCAGCGCACAGAGATGGCATGTTATTTTAGGAGCGCTCAGAATTACATGCCATCTCTGTGATGGCAGAAATGTGAAGCGGCACTAAGCCAACATTTATGGTTTTGCTGTTGTTTTGGATAAAGTGGTGAAGGGTTCGTCCAGAGGGGGGCTTTAGCAGAGAAATGCTTTATAAATGCAAGAAAGTCATGGAAATAAAAAAATAAGATGAAAATGTAGAAAATAAAATGTCTGCTTTCATGGTAAAATAAATCAATAAATAAAAAGAGAATAGACTGACAGGCTGATGGGAAAAGCACTGATAGATTTACTGGTAGACTTTACCAAGGATTACCAATGACATTTTCTGGGCTCCATATAATATAAGCCTGGGGGGGGGGGGTAGGTGAGAAGATGGGGGGGTAGGTGAGGAGATGGGGGGTAGGTGAGGAGATGGGGGGGGGGGTAGGTGAGAAGATGGGGGGGTAGGTGAGGAGATGGTGGGGGGGGTAGGTGAGGAGATGGTGGGGGGGGTAGGTGAGGAGATGGTGGGGGGGGGTAGGTGAGGAGATGGTGGGGGGGGGTAGGTGAGGAGATGGTGGGGGGGGGGTAGGTGAGGAGATGGGGGGGGTAGGTGAGGAGATGGGGGGGGTAGGTGAGATGGGGGGGGGGGGGGTAGGTGAGGAGATGGGGGGGGGGGGAAGGTGGGGAGATGGGGGGGGGTAGGTGGGGAGATGGGGGGGGGGTAGGTGAGGAGATGGGGGGGGTAGGTGAGGAGATGGAGGGGGGGTAGGTGAGGAGATGGGGGGGTAGGTGAGGAGATGGGGGGGGGGGTGGTGAGGAGATGGGGGGTAGATGAGGAGATGGGGGTGGGTAGATGAGGAGATGGGGGGGGTAGGTGAGGAGATGGGGGGGGTGAGGAGATGGGGGGGTAGGTGAGGAGATGGGGGGGGGTAGGTGAGGAGATGGGGGGAGGTGAGGAGATGGGGGGGAGGTGAGGAGATGGGGGGGGAGGTGAGGAGATGGGGGGGTAGGTGAGGAGATGGGGGGTAGGTGAGGAGATGGGGGGGGTAGGTGAGGAGATGGGGGGGGGGAGATGAGGTTCTAGGGAAGAGAGCAGAGGGGTAGGTGAGAGGGCTCTAAGGATGAGGAGGAGAGGGGGAAGGTCTTGGGCTGAGTTCTCCCCCCTTGTACTTACCACCACACCGGGAAGCATGTTTTGTTTTCCTCCCTCCAGCCATGTGACCAGGGTGATAGAGGGAGGGCGGGCAGCCTTCCCTCACTATACAGCGGCGCTCTCTATTGCCACCTGCAGGCTGGAGGGAGGACAAAGTCTAATCCTCTCCCCAGCTCTCTCACTCCTGTCAGTAAGCATCGGGGATGAGCGGCCTCACTGGCAGCGCGCGGAGGTGGGCTCGCGCTTCCTCTGATTGGTGCAGGGGGCAGGCGGATCATGTGACGTGTGGCACGCGCAGGCAGAGCGGCGCCATTTTTACTGTGGTTGCCAGGGAGAGGGAGTGTCTCCTGTCACTGCCGTCACAGCGCCCTACAGCGGATTTTTCTGACATTACAGCTTCTATATCTAATCATCTGTATCCAGGATAGACGGTAAGTGTCATTAGCTGTCATGTCACCTTACCAGTGAGGTCGGGTCCAGTGTCTGGATATGTGTGTGTGTGGGGGGGGGGAGGACAATAGAGATCTGGACCCGATTTGTACTGTAAATGATCTGTCAGCGTTCTCTCCTCCTTTCTAGTTGGAGGGAAGAGAAATCACTTTTTCACACTCAGGATCAGAGCTGCCATTAGAAATCACAGGGGCCCCGAAAAGCCTCCTGACAGGGGCCCCAAACAGCTTACCTGACAGGGCCCCCCCCCCCCTCACAGTTCAAATCTTTTTCCCAACTCACTCCCCCCCCCCCCCCCCCCAATTCCCCCTCCTAGCAGAAATCTTGGCAGTGAAAGGTTTAGGGCTCTTTCACACGGGCGATCCGATCAGATCCGCCTGTCAGTTTTTTAGGTGGATCTGATCGGATCCTCCATGCAGCTCTATGGGGCAGCGGATGTCAGCGGAGACACCTCCACTGACACCCGCTGCCACCCGCATCCGATCCTGTCCATGAAATCTGGACGGATGGAAACCCTATTTTTCCATCCGTTCAGTAATCGGATCGGATCTGATGAGAGCGGACAGGCGGTCCTCTCTCATCCGATCCCCCATAGAGGGCAGCGGGGGCTGAGACACCTCCCTCTCCGCTCTGCAAGCGGAGACGGAGCTGTCATCCGCCGGCTCAGCGGGGATCGCGGATCGATCCCCACTGAGCAACACGGATCCGCCTACGGAGGCGGACCGTGTGAAAGAGCCCTTAATGGTTTTTCTTTAACTTTTTAGGTTTATTAACCACTTAAGCCCCGGAAGATTTTACCCCCTTCCTGACCAGGGGGTATTTTGCGATTCGGCACTGCGTGACTTTAACGGACAATTGCGCGGTCGTGCGATGCTGTACCTAAACAAATTTGATGTCCTTTTTTCCCACAAACAGAGCTTTCTTTTGGTGGTATTTGATCACCTGTGCGGTTTTTTGATCATGCGCTATAAACAAAAAAATGCGTCAATTTTGCAAAAATAATATTTTTCCCATTTTTTTATATAAAATTCCCCCCAAAAAAATGTAAAAATCTAAATTTTTTAACATTTTCGGCCAATTTGTTTTATGCTACATATGTTTGGTAAAAAAAATCGCAAAAAGCGTATTTTGATTGGTTTGCGCAAAAGTTATCGTGTTTACTAACAAAGGGAAAGATTTTTGTCATTTCTGGTGTTTTTTTTTTAACGAGTAATGGAGGCGATCTGCGATTTTTTTTGCGGGACTGCGACATTGCAGCGGACAGATCGGATCCTTGACTGACATTTTTGACACTTTTGGGGGTACCAGTGACATTACTACAGCAATCAGTGCTATACATATGCACTGTTACTGTAAAAATGACACTGGCAGTGAAGGGGTTAACTGTATTGGAGGGGTTAAGTGTGTCCTAGGGGCGTGCTTCTAACTGTGATGGGACATGGCTACTAGTGTAAAAACAGAGATCAATGGTCCTACATAGTAGAACCGTCTGATGTCCATTTTTACACAGGGAAGAATGACAGGCGGCTTGTTTACATTAGCCGCCTGCCTTTCTCCCTCTTTACCGACGATCGCAGAGTGACCGGCTGACATCGGGTCCGCCGGTCACACGCACGGACTCCTCAGTGAACGAGCCGGGGGGCGCGCGCCTTAGTGGGCGCGCGCTCGCCCGCTATTGGCTCACAAGCCGGTCACAGGCTAGTGACGTATATATACGTCGCTATGCCTGGCCGGGGCTGACCGCCGCAGTATATATACTTGCGGCGGTCGGCAAGCGGTTAAGCACAAACAATTTCTGTGATTTTTAATCTTGCACAGTATTATTTCTGAGGGGAGCGCAGCCCCTGGTGAAGTCTTTTTTCTTTAGTACATTACATAACTGTTAGAGCCATAATTTGGGGAAACAATTGTGCTAGTAGCAGCTTCCAAGGTCAGCTATAGCAGTAATAAGAGCCTAAACACAGGATTGTCATTGTATGGAAAAAGAAGAGCACAGGTAATACTGGTAAATGCTCCTTTCACCTCTGCCTGGCCGATTTTGGAAAGACCTTTCAGAGTTCAGTTCCTCCTTAACCACTTTACCACCGGAGGATTTTGCTGTCTTCCGTCCAGGCCACTTTTTGCGATTCGGCGCTGTGCGACTTCAACTGACAATTGCGCGGTCGTGCGACGCCGTACCCAAACTAAATTTACGTCCTTTTTTTCCCACAAACAGAGCTTTCTTTTGGTGGTATTTGATCACCTGTGCGATTTTTACTTTTTGCGCTATAATCAAAAAAAGAGCGTTTATTTTGAAAAAATAACAATATTTTTAACATTTTTTTATATGAAATTCCCCCCAAAAAAGATGTAAAAACCAATTTTTTAAAAAAATTTTGGCCAATTTGTTTTCTGCTACCTATGTTTGGTAAAAAAATCGCAATAAGCGTATTTTGATTGGTTTGCGCAAAAGTTTTTGCGTTTACTAACAAAGGGAAAGATTTCTGTCATTTTTGGTGTTTTTTTTTTTTTTAACGCGTAATGGCGGCGATCTGCGATTTTTTTTTGTGGGACTGCGACATTGCGGCGGACAGATCGGACCCTTGACTGACATTTTTGACACTTTTGGGGGTACCAGTGACATTACTGCAGTAATCAGTGCTATATATATGCACTGTTACTGTAAAAATGACACTGGCAGGGAAGGGGTTAATTTTATTGGAGAGGGAGGGGTTAATGTATGCCTGGTGCTTACTGACGTGTGGGGGGGGAGGTGACTGAGTGAGTCATGGACAGATCGGATGTCCAGCTATGCTGAACTGTCCGATCTGTCACTCCCTGTCACTATGGAGATCCGTCCGCTTGTGTTTACACAGGCGGGCGAATCTCCACACTAGATCCCCGGCGATCGGGGCAGAGCAGCGGCGATCGCCGCTGCTCCTCCCTTGGCCCGACTCCCGCTGTGAATGAAAACAGCGGGAGCGAGCCTCCGGCGGCGCGCAAGCGCCGCCCAGAAGGGGGAGTTTTTGACGACGTTAATACTACGTCGTCAGACAATAACGAACCACTCTGCCGCAGTAGTATTACTGTGAGCAGACGTAAAGTGGTTAAATGATGGCGTTACCGTTTCACTGTTCAGGGTTTGTATATAAAGTACGTTTCTGCTCTAGTATGATGGGGAATCGCTCACATATATAAATAGGGAAAGGGGAGTTGTAGGTTTCAGGACAAGGTGTCACATGCTTGTGATGAATACAACCTACTCAGGAAAAGCCATTTCTCTTTTTGGTAACTGAGGATCAACTATGTAATTCATGACATAACTATCATATACTAAAAGGGATCAATCCACTAAAAAGTCACATTTACCTTCTAGGTGTATCCTGGTGGGTTGGGTCATTTTTATATAACAAAAAGTGCAGCGCTATCAAATATGGATTATGAAGAAGATATCGAGGAGAGCAGTCCACAGGTGAAAATTATGGTGAAGCATGCACAAGATATAAACATTCAGTGCTCTTCAATGTGCTGGTAATCCTCCACCCAGTCTCATTAGCCTCTCACCTCACACTTAGCCCCTGTGTCACCAGACGGGCTAGTAAGACAAACTTTATCCAAGGATATCACAAATATAGATCAAATCAGTATTCCTCTTCATCAGAAGATAAGGCTCACAGGTAACAGATCACAGGTCCATAAAGCGGGTCACAGGTCCATAGGAAAACAAAGGTCCGGACATAGTGCATTACCGCAATAAATTACTTTATTGAACATAGCATAAAATCATAAAAATTACCTTGTAAAGCACTATACAAGTGCATGTGATGAGCAGATTGTATTACACACAGCGGTCTCGACCGCAATGGATGGCGGGTGACGTCACCGGCCCCTCCCCCTTTGCACGCGTTACGTCCCACTGCACGGGACTTCCTCAGTGGGACGTAACGCGTGCAAAGGGGGAGGGGCCGGTGACGTCACCCGCCATCCATTGCGGTCGAGACCGCTGTGTGTAATACAATCTGCTCATCACATGCACTTGTATAGTGCTTTACAAGGTAATTTTTATGATTTTATGCTATGTTCAATAAAGTAATTTATTGCGGTAATGCACTATGTCCGGACCTTTGTTTTCCTATGGACCTGTGACCCGCTTTATGGACCTGTGATCTGTTACCTGTGAGCCTTATCTTCTGATGAAGAGGAATACTGATTTGATCTATATTTGTGATATCCTTGGATAAAGTTTGTCTTACTAGCCCGTCTGGTGACACAGGGGCTAAGTGTGAGGTGAGAGGCTAATGAGACTGGGTGGAGGATTACCAGCACATTGAAGAGCACTGAATGTTTATATCTTGTGCATGCTTCACCATAATTTTCACCTGTGGACTGCTCTCCTCGATATCTTCTTCATAATCCATATTTGATAGCGCTGCACTTTTTGTTATATATTTGTTATTGGGACTTTTGGTTTATTGATCCTTTAGTGCATAGCAGCTTTCTATTATATTATTTTATACAGTTGCGCTGAATTTTTATCTATTATTATTTGGGTCATTTTTGCCTTCTTATATGGCTACTCCAAGATCTTCTTATAATAAATTTCAAATGACATTCCACTAGAAAGGTGAGAATCAATGGGTCAGATGAGGAGCACTGATTTTCTAAGCCAAGCCTTACACAGAGCGAACTTCTTTCCTGCAACCATGGGTTGCAATAAAGAAAATCGATCGATTTCCCCATCAACACCGACTCCCACAGAGCCATTGTGTTCTCCTGGCGGGGAAGGATGCCGCACTGAGAGAACACAGTGATTTTTGCTAGCAGCTATAACAGCCACTAGCAATAATCACCTATAAACTCGGACAGGCTGGTTGTACCCAGGTTGATCGATCAACTAGGGTACATTCAGCCTGCCCATACATGGTTCCGATCTCGGCCGGTTCCTGCTAGTTACTTAGCTGTCCAGTTGGTTCTCTGACTTCTATACAATGGGAGTCACAGCCTCAGAGCAACAAGTGACATCAGAAAATCTTTGCATGTGTTTCTGGGTCAGTGGCTCAGAAAGTGCTAAAGCCCAAAAAAATGAATTTCTGTAAACAGGCTCCAAACAACTCTGTTTTGAGGTGGGGGGTGGGGGGGGGGTAAAAAAAATGCATACTACCAGATCGGTGGTCTTTAGGAGTTATGAATGCCATTATGTCAGTGGAAGGAATGGGGTCCTTGTGTTAATAGGAAAAGGTGGCCCAGCATTGGTGTTCTATGAGACTCAACTTGCAGACTTCATCCCCTGTGCTTTCCCTCATAGGGAGGTCACAACCAGGCCTATAAGCACCATTGGAAAGGAGTTCACACCACCTAAGGGTGTCTGAAATAATGCCAGGTGCTGGAACCATCTGCCTTCCACCCTCAGACTTTCTGAATACAGTAGCTTGCAATGAGAAAGCTCTGCATGTAGGGCCTTCTCACAGGGGCTGGTCTATGGAAACCACCTTGCCATAGTTTGGGGACCTTTGGCTTAAGCCTTGTTCCCACAGGCATTAGCTTGAGTAAGATCAGTATGAGCTGCAAACTTCTTCCCAACTTCTAGCAGCTTTATTGATGCATTTAAAGCACTCCAGTTTAGAGAGGTGATACACACATCACAGAGAGCTGACTGTCACATTAACCTCCCTGGGGGTATTCCCGAGTGTGGCTCCGGGTTAACTTTCAGTACCAAAAGCAGTAACCCCGAGCCACACTTGGGATTACCACAGAATGTTATTCACCTTCCCTGCGATCCCCCGCCGTCCCCCCTGCCATCCTCCCGGTCGTCCTCATACTCTCTCCCCGCTCTGTGCTCGGCCGATTGCTGGCACTTGCCTTCCGGTTCTCTTCCCTGCGAGCGTTGCGACGCAGGGGGGGATGGAACCGGCGGCAAATTCAAGTGTAAATACACCAAATGACATGATACAAAGCTGTGATCCTAACGGATTACACTGTATCATCCCATTTAACCACAGAATTTCACCGGGTGACTTTTCCAGTGCCCTGCCTGTGCTTTTCCAGTTCTTTGTACCTGGAAAATAGAGAACGACCATGGCGTCCAAAAAGTGCTTTTAGACGAACTGGAAAACAGCGACAGCGAAACGGAGTTACTTGAAGAACTAAGCGATAGCGATTTGTGGGAAAATTCGTCATCGGGTACGGAAAGTGACGACAGCGACGATTCTGATGTCTCTTCCTAGCACATAGCTTGTGGAATTTGGGAAGTATATCAAATGATTCTTCAGAATTTTCAACAGAGTTTTGCGCCAGAAAGAGACATCAGAATCGTCGCTGTCGTCACTTTCCGTACCTGATGACGAATTTTCCCATGAATCGCTATCGCTCTGTTCTTCAAGTAACTCAGTTTCGCTGTTGCTGTTTTCCAGTTCGTCTAAAAGTGCTTTTGCGCAAAAAGAAAAATTTTTGGACGCCATGGTCGTTCTCTATTTTCCAGGCACAAAGAACTGGAAAAGCACAGGCAGGGCACTGGAAAAGTCACCAGGTGAAATCCTGTGGTGAAATGGCATGATACAGTGTAATCCGTTAGGATCACAACTTTGTATCATTTCATTTAGTGTATTTACATTTTTGAATTTGCCGCCGGTTCCACACTCACAGGGAAGGGAACGGAAAGACAGGTGTCAGCATCGGCCGAGCACACAGCGGGAGGACAGTGGGAGGACAGCGGGGGGAGGACGACAGGGGAGGACAGCAGGGGATCGCAGGGGAAGGTGAGTTTTAAAATATAAAAGAACAGATTTGCATGCAAAACAATGTAGCGCTTTTAGCACAGTAATCTGTACATAATTAGACCGCCAGAGAGGTTAAACATGCTTCTAGTAGAATTGGGGGAGCTTCAGCACTTCTTGCTGTGTAGGAAAATGGTGGTTGCTTGCTGAAGCTTGCTAGCAGCTTGTTTAAATGACATTTTCATTAGGATTTAGGTTTGCCCTGCCCAAAGCTTGCTTAACCACTTGCCGACCGCCCATCGCATATATACTGCGGCAGGCTGGCTCAGCTGCGCCAATCGCCGTACCTGTACAGCGGTTTGCGGGAGCACTCCTGGGGGGAGAGCCCATGCCGCCGCCGGCACGCACCCACCCCTACTAGGCAGCAGGGATGCCGATCAACAGGGCCGGCGGCCGCGATTGCCGCTGTGCACCCGCGATGGCTCCCCGCTGATAGAGAACACCAGTCAGCTGTTGTAAAGACAGTAGACCGTTCTTCTCTCTGAAATTTTCACAGAGTGCCTGTGATTCTCCCATATAGGATCAAAGGTCTCTAAGTTTATTTCACAAGCCCATCCCCCATACAGTTAGAAAACACTCCCCTAGGCTCACACTTAACCCTTTGATCACCCCTGGGTTAACCCCTTCCCTGCCCTTGTCATTATTACAGTAACAGTGCATATTTTTAGCACTGATTACTGTAGTAATGTCACTGGTCCCCCCAAAAGTGTCAAAAATGACAGTTAGGGGTCCAATCTGTCCGCCGCAATGTCGCAGTCCCGCTAAAAATCGCAGATCACCGCCATTACTAGTAGAAAAAAAAATGACATAAATCTTTCCCCTAGTTTGTAGACGCAATAACTTTTGCGCAAAGCAATCAAAATGCACTTATTGGGATTTTTTTTTTTACCAAGAATATGTAACAGAATACAAATTGGCCTAAAATGATGAAAAAAATTGATGTTTTATTCTTTTTTTGGAAATGTTATATAGAAGAAAATGAAAAATATTGTTTTTTTTTTTTGTAAGTGCCGGTTCACATTTGTGCGATCACCGAGATCGCATGTAATTCGGAGCGCACTGCTCCTAAAATTACATGCCATCTCTGTGCGGTACAGTTTGTATGGCTGAATTTGCACCGCAATCGCACCTAACGCACCTGCGATCCGATTCTGTGCGAACTTTCAGATTGCACTGCGATATGCAATCTGATCTGGGGGTGTTGTTAACTGTTAATTGACACCCCCAGCCTGTCGCATATGGCAGTGTGAACTGCCAGGGGTGCGGATGCGATGCAGGAACACGCTGTATATTCCCAGCGTTCCCACATCGCAGAAATGTGAACCGGCACTTAAAGGCTTTTAAAGCATTGCCTATGGACAATTTTAGGTAGCGCAGTTTGTCACCATTTCACAAGCATGCACATGACAAGTTTGGTATCTATTTACCTGATGCAACATTATCTATTATATTTTAGCAAAAAAAACCAAAATGTGTATTAAAAAAAAAAAAATCAGTCCTCTGTCTGATCAGCTGTCTTGTAGGGCAGAGGAGGGATCGACGATCTAACAGACCCTTGATTTCTCCACGAGGAGTGCCTGTCACCGGCCAAAGCTATCACAGTGGGTCTTGTTCACCCCTTGTAATAGCAATAAAGTTGAATGAAAAAATATATTTTAACCACTTCCATACCAGGCCATTTCTGGCACTCCGCTCCTACATGTAAAATTCATCATTTTTTTGCTAGAAAATTACTTGTAACCCGCAAACATTATATATTTTTTTTTTTAGCAGAGACCCTAGGGAATAAAATGGTGGTCATTGCAACTTTTTATGTCACACGACACGGTATTTGCACAGAAATTTTTCAGATGCGCTCTTATGGGAAAAAACAAACTTTCATAAATAAAAAAAAAAAAAAAACACTACAGTTAGCCCAATTTTGTTGTATAATGTGAAAGATTATGTTATGTCGAGTAAATAGATACCTAACATGTCAGGCTTTAAAATTGCGCACACTTGTGGAATGACGCCAAACCTTGGTACCTAAAAATCTCTATAGGCAATGCTTTAAAAAAGTTTACAGGTTACCAGTTTAGAGTTACAGGGGAGGTCTTGTGCTAGAATTGTTGCTCTCACTCTAACGTTTGCGGCAATACCTCACATGTATGGATTGAACGCCATTTACATATTACATATGTGGCCATGACGAACTTTACGTTCTCTTATGCATGTGAGCAGGCGGGGATAAGGGCACTTTAATTTTTTAATTTTTTTTTTATATTTTATTTTTTTTATCACTTTTATTCCTATTACAAGGACTGTAAACATCCCTTGTAATAGGAATAGTGCATGACAGGTTCTCTTTATGGAGAGATCTGGGGTCAATAAGACCTCAGATTCCTCCTACAGGCTGGAAAGCCTGAAATAAAAAAAAAAAAAAAACGATCTCGGCTATCCAACCGAGGTCACAGCAGTATTAACAACTGACAGGCCAGGCGTGACGTCATCACCTCATGCCCTGGCCTTCAAAAGTCAAAGAGACTGCAGGGGACCATCTGGTCCTCAGCAGTCTCTATGGTGTACTTCCGCCGGCGGCCGATTCCTTCCCCGGCAAGCCGATGGCACGGGAGAGTCAGTAGAAGCACCGGAGGGTGGCGGAAGGGGGAGATGTCCTCTCCCGCCTCCTATAAGAACAATCAAACGACTGAACAGCCACTATGATTGTTCTTATGGTGAAGGGAATCGCAGGCTGAAAAAAATATTATCTGAATGATGCCTGCATCGGCACCCATCATTCAGATATCCCCACCTAAACCCCTGGATGTCATATGACGCCCAGCGGTAAGGAAGTGGTTAAAAGAGTGTAACAAAAAAAAAATGTGAATAAAAAAATTATTATTAAAAATGAACAATTTAAATGACTCCCGCCTGCCCCCATGATCATGCCAAATGCAATTGTGTGCTTAGGTCTGGCATGCATATGTAAAGAATGATTGCATCACACATGTAAGGTATCGCTATGAACCTCATAGTGAGAGAAAACATTCTAGTGCCAGAGCCCACGGATAACCTATAAAGGCTTTTAAAGTGTTGCCAATGGACAATCTCAGGTACCGCAGTTGTTGCCATTTCACAGGAGTGCGCAATTTTCAGTCTTGGTGTTGGTGACGTATTACCGGACACAGCGCCATCTTTTATATTTTACCAGAAAAACTGGGTCTAATTTTGTGCACTAAGTTTGAGTGTAGTTTTCAAGAAAATATACAGTATGATGTATTATAGCATAACCCAATGGTGAAGAATTATATGGAGCTGCGTCTGTCAATGGATGATAGAGAAATATATATATAAAATGTTTGGGGGTTCTAGGTAATTTTCTAGCAAAAGATACTGGCTTTAACTTGTAAGCAACAAGTGTCAAAAAAAGGCTTAGGAATGAAAGGGTTAAAATGCCCAGAGGTGGGGCATAGCTTAAGATCACATGACCACCGTAGTTGGCTGTCATGTCATCCAAACATCCGTTGTCTGCAAAGCGATATTGACTGCAATTCACACAAATATGCGGCCTCTCTGCGCTAAGGCCCAGGGGCCGAGAGGCCGCTAAATTTTACACAAGAAAAAAAAAACCTATAGAGAAACTGTATATCACAAAGAATGCACTTTTCACCACAGGTACATTACCGGAGATACAAAGAGAATGCTGGTGCATTTAGTAAAAAAAGAAAAAGGACATAAGCACTCTTTAGACCGTAGCAACTTGGTTTCCAGGCCTCTGGCCTGATGTGGGTCTGCCATTAGTAGCGGAATCCTCTCCAGCCCATGTGAGCTGAGTCCCTTGGTGTGACAACTGAAGCAGCGACAACTCCAGCATCTTTGTTTTTGGGTTTTTATTATAAATTAAAGGGGATGAGAGAAGGGAATGAGTGGGATACTCCTTTAGGCTCAAACTAATTACAATTGGGACTTTGATCCTGAAAATGCCTGTTGGCGCCTCCTTGACGCCAGCCGGCGCCAGCCAACGCTCACTGACTCTGAGAACACTCTGTATAGCAGAAGAAGTGTTGAATCCCTGACTTATAGTCCAGTAGATCCAAGACTGAGAACCATAGAACTCCTGATACTGTTGTGCAGTAAAAGTCACTGAATACTTTCCCCCGCCTGGCACAGCTTGAGGTAGTATATTGTAGAACTCTGTATAACTGTCACTGTAACTGGCACACACTGTACAATTCAGGGCCCAAACTGCAGGTGCCCCCTTTGACCTTGAACTCTTCAGGGTC
This sequence comes from Pelophylax lessonae, assembly GCF_965119305.1. NCBI lineage: Eukaryota > Metazoa > Chordata > Amphibia > Anura > Ranidae > Pelophylax > Pelophylax lessonae. The sequence continues at coordinate 199,037,896 of NC_138776.1, forward strand.
CACTGACTATGTACCCCCTTTGCAAAATCAGGGTCCTCTACCTAGGTACCCCCTTTACAGCTAGCTGACACTGGATCCCAGAACCTCTCCCGGAGTGGTCCCCTCTGACTCTAGGCAGACCCCCAGGGACAATCCGCAGTACTCACAACATGTGTAGGCTTCCCTGGGACTGGACCCCCCCCCCCTCTCTCTCTCCGTAGGTTCTCGGCACACCGGATCCCCTCAGCTCAACTCAGCACTCTCTGGATACTCGGGCGACAACCCGCGACATCCTCCTTCCTCAGACAGGAGGAGAGACAGCCGCACTCTCCTTTCTGGGACTCTGCTCCCCCCAAAGACACCCTGTCATGCACTTCCCCTAAACTTATACCCACTCCCAGAATCATTCACAGCCTAATCTGCCTTCTGGGGTAGTTACAAGCTGGGATGTGTCCCCTGATTGGGCTTCCCACACTGCCCTATGAGAAGCCTCTAACAGAAGCCAGTGAGGATACTTCCCCTTCAGCAGGCACATCTGGAAGCCCTGACACCCTACCTAACAAATCACAGCCCTGCTGTTAGGCAGACAAGGCCCACTATATACTTACCTAGCACCTACCTGTAGGGTGCTACAAGACAAATAGAGGGTGTGTACCAAATTAATGTAATCACCTGTAAAGGCGGGCACGTAGGCGTAAACACAATACTTTAATTGCTCTAAAAAATACAATATAGAAACATAATCAAGTATATAAAGAGCCTCTGCCAATATCTTGAATGGCACGAGTATCAATTCTGCCATCTATGTAGTCATAACTATGTAGTAAGTTATAAAGTGGCAGATGCAAATATGTAAAATCAGCATTTTTTGCTAGAAAATTACTTAGAACCCCAAAACATTTTTTTTAAAGCAGGGGCATGAGAGGATTAAATTGTGGGTGTTGCAGTTTTTTTATATCACACGGTATTTGCGCAGCTGTTTTTCAATTGCTAATCTATTTGGAGGGCAATAATGCATTTTAATGCACAAAAACACCGTAGAATACCTAATGGTTTGGTCAAATATAAATGATGTTAAGCCACGTAAATAGACACCTAACATGTCAAGCTTTAAAATTGAGCAAACAAATGGAACGACACAATAAATTATCCATAGACGATGCTTTAAAAGCCTTTACAGTTTACCAGTTTAGTGTTACACAGGACACTTAGCGCTATAATCATTGCATATAATATTCTTGCTACAACGTTTGAGGCAATAACTCATGTGTGATGTGCGGTGGGAACGCCATTGATATATGTGTGTGTGTGACCTACATATGCATTTGCCTTTGCACATGACCGGGGGGGGCAGGGGGGATTTCCATTTTTTTTTTATTTTAATAATTTTTTTTACAATTTTTTTGTTTACTTTTATGGCTACTCAGAAGGGATGAACAATATCCCTTGTGATAGCTGGAGCAGTGCCAGGTCCTCTTTATAGAGATCTGGGGATGTTCCGATCTTCAATCATCCCTATGGTTAGCTGGCGGAACTGCTGGATTCAGTCCAGGGCTCCCCAGTGGAACAGGAGAATCCACATTGCCCCTTCCGCTGCCAGTAAACGCGATCCAGCGGCTAATTAGCTATCACTAAATTAGCCACTAGGATCACTTTTACATTAAAGAGCATTGCTGGTTAAAAAAATAGATACTGGAATGTTGCCTGTAGCTGCAGGTCCTATCCCGGTATAACCACTTCAATCTGGCTACGTACGGGTACATCACAGTGGCTGAAGTAGTTAAATTATCTCCTATTTTCAGGTTTACCTATGAGACAGCCACCTATCACACTTGAAATCTGTTAAAAATGAGACACTTGCACTAGTCATTTAAGGTTTATAATTCTGATAGAAAAGGCTATATGACAGAAATGCTGAAATCTATCCATTATTATTACAGGCATGGATTCACCAATTGCCCATCGCACACGGTCAAGAACTGCTCTACGACAACAACGGGAGAACGCCAGGTCCAACAGGAGTCGATCTCCAAGGGAGCGCATCATTGCTGAGGACCAGCCAGCACCAGCCAGACCACCGGCCAGGGAGTATCAAGAGCTGCCCACATGTGCAATCTGCTTGAGTGAAATGGAAGCAGGAGAGGACACTACAACCCTACCCTGCTCCCATGTATTTCATTCAAGCTGCATTGGAACATGGAGGGAGCAACGCAATTCATGTCCCCTTTGCAGAGCAGTGATTGATGTTCTTCCACAGGATGGACCCAGAAGGGTGTACCGGAGGGTCGATTACATGCCCCGTGGAGAAGACGTCGACAACTTTCTTTTTCACTTTGAATATGATGAATTTGGAAATCCAGGTTTTATTTTTTACTTTGACCCTCGAAATCCAAATGTGGTCTTCTATCTCTAACATCTTTTCTGTTTATTTAGATCCCTGAAATCAGAGGACATCTGGTGAGTTATTAAGAAACAGGAAGACAGGACCACCTACTTCCCTGCCTTTACAGGTCTGTGCTGTGGTATTGTAACAATCCTACAGGCTCACCTGAGTCAGAGGACTGCTGGCCGGAGGTAGGAGTGGAGCCCAGTGGCAAGGACCGCAGCCTGGTAGTAGGTGCAGGAAATCTGGCAGAGGCGTGGTCAGACAATCCGGGTTGGCTACGGTGGTAGCTGTACTGGATACCGGATGGACACCAGGTAGTACTTTAATTAGATAAATATAGTGTTGCGCAAATAAAAAATTATTAAATTAATTAATTTTGTGCTTAACCACTTTACCACCGGAGGTTTTTGCTTTCTTACGTACAGGCCACTTTTTGCGATTCGGCGCTGTGCAACTTTAACTGACAATTGCGCGGTCGTGCGACACCGTACCCAAACGAAATTTACGTCCTTTTTTTCCCACAAACAGAGCTTTCTTTTGGTGGTATTTGATTTTTACTTTTTGCGCTATAAACAAAAAAAGAACGTTTATTTTGAAAAAATAACAATATTTTTAACATTTTTTTATATGAAATTCCACCCAAAAAAAATGTAAAAATCAAATTTTTTTTTAATTTTTGGCCAATTTGTTTTCTGCTACCTATGTTTGGTAAAAAAAATCACAATAAGCGTATTTTGATTGGTTTGCGCAAAAGTTGTTGCGTTTACTAACTAAGGGAAAGATTTCTGTCATTTTTGGTGTTTTTTTTTTAACGAGTAATGGCGGCGATCTGCGATTTTTTTGCGGGACTGCGACATTGCGGTGGACAGATCGGACCCTTGACTGACATTTTTGACACTTTTTGGGTTACCAGTGACATTACTGCAGTAATCAGTGCTATACATATACACTGTTACTGTAAAAATGACACTGGCAGGGAAGGGGTTAATTTTATTGGAGAGGGAGGGGTTAATGTATGCCTGGTGCTTACTGACGTGTGTGGGGGGAGGTGACTGAGTGAGTCAGGGACAGATCGGATATTCAGCTATGCTGAACACTGCGATCTGTCACTCCCTGTCACTGTCTCCAAACTAGATTCCCCGACGATCGGGGAAGAGCAGCGGCGTTTGCCGCCGCTCCTCCCCTGGCCCAACTCCCGCTGTGAATGAAAACAGCGGGAGCGCGCCCACAGGGGGAGGAGTCCAGCGACGTAGTACTACGTCGCTGGACGATAACGAACCACTTTGCCGCAGTACGGTCAACGTGACCGGTCGGCAAGTGCTTAATTAAAAATCCAAAATATTCATAATGATGAAGTGACATAATATTAAAGTGCCAGTAGTGCTAATAAAGAAGTAAAATATAATATATAATATAATATTCATAGAAAAGAGAAAATATATAGATATAAAAGTCCAGTGTGCAAAGATCAAAAAAGCCAATAAATAAAGTCCAAATATGGACACATATGAATATTTTAGATTTTTAATTATTTAAGCACAAAATTAATTAATTTAATACACAAATATATAGGAGAATAAACCTATGTGCTACCACTAGAAAAAAGAGCGGGGATAAGGAGGGGGCTGATAGCAAAATGGAGCACCCGGACTCCGCAGCTAATTCCTTAGTGTCACCACATACAAAGTAAGTCAAAGAGAAAAGGAAGAATCAGCGCAAGATGTCCCTACTGGATGAACCATAAATATAAGAGTAAAACTAATAGAAAGATAAATACTTCTTAAAATCTTCTATAATCCTAAAAATGTAAATGATGTGCAGCCGTAAAAAATCAAGTGCTTATTTGTGAAATAAAAGTTGATGATAAAAATACTTTTAAAATGATATACAAAAGTGCTCCTATAGATAAATAATTAAGATAAAAAAGAAAACGTCTTAATGAGATATTAGATGAAGTGATGTGAAAAACGCAAGTGAGTGCCCTCTGAAGAGTGAACCCCTACAACCAAGCAGACATTATCAACTTTATTTCATATACCCGTTGTACAGCCTGCTTGGTTGTTGGGATTCACGCTTCAGAGGGCACTTACCCGATTTTCATTTATCATCTATTATCTAATTAAGATTTTTCACTTTCACATACCCATTGTGCAACCTTTTGGTTGTAGGGGTTCACTCTCCTTTACTTTGTTTTAATTAATTTAATAATTTTTTATTTGCGCAACACTATATATTTATTTCAAATAAGCACACTATTATGAGAAGTGGAGCGTCTGCGGCAAATAACTGATTGATTTAGAGCCTCAGGGTCGCTCGCAGGATTTATTCCTAGTACTTTGATGAGGACACAGGTTCACCTGAAGTGCGGAAACTAAGTGCTAGCTGGTTTTCACTAGAGCCCCTGATGGTGGGGATAGACTGCGCTGCAAGCTAACACCAGGTCGCGGTCCCCAGGATCACCCAGCCAGGCAGAGTGCAGGTTCGGTCCGGAGGTGGAGGAGCAGACAAGGGATAACCAGAGAGAAGTCAGACGGGCCAAAGGTCGGGGGGGGCAGCAGTAAGCGTGGTCAGACAATAGGGATCGGAAGGGTTCAGTAGGTAGGGACAAAGCAGAAGAGTAGTCAGTAGTCAATTCCTGGTCAGCAGTGGATTTCTGGTAATAGGCAAGAGCAGCAGGTGAGGAGAAGCTTGATCAAGGCTCAGGAGCTCAATAATCAGCAAGCTGGAGTGCAAGGGGCTGGACTTATATAGGGAAGTACCAGGTGTGGGGAATCAAGGGTGATGAGCAAGGCTTGGCAAGACTAGGGTGGAATAATAGGCTTCAGGGAGGAATGTGCAGAGAGGACTGTAGCCTAGTAAGCAGGGCTACTGCATGGGATGTGGCTGGTCACGGGTTCGAATCCCGACAGGTATACTGAAGTTTACAATAAATATCTACATTCCTGCAAATATCAGGGCCGATGAGCAGGGGCGTTGCTAGGTGAAAAAAAGACCAGGGGCTTCAGCCCGAAGGTAAATTTGATAACCCCTCCCACATTTTAAAGTAAGTCCCGCCCAAGCTCCACCCAATACCCCCCCCCCACCCCTGCCCAATGCCCAGGAACTCAGCACAGGGATGGTGGGAACCCCTCATAATTGGCACAGCAGGTGTGCAGACCTGGGAACTCAGCACAGGGATGGTACAGGTATCCCAATCAGAGTCCCTCTTTACATCAGATGTCCCAATCACAGTGTCCCATCACATTCTCCCATCACAGTGTCCCCATCACAGTGCCCCATCACATTGTCCCCATCACATTGTCCCCATCACATTGTCCTCCTCACAGTGTCCCCATCACATTGTCCTCCTCACAGTGTCCCCATCACATTGTCCCCATCACATTGTCCCATTGTCCCCATCACATTGTCCTCCTCACAGTGTCCCCATCACATTGTCCCCATCACATTGTCCTCATCACAGTGTCCCCATCACATTGTCCTCCTCACAGTGTCCCCATCACAGTGTCCCCATCACAGTGTCCCCATCACAGTGTCCTCATCACAGTGTCCCCATCACATTGTCCCATTGTCCCCATCACAGTGTCCCCATCACATTGTCCCCATCACATTGTCCTCCTCACATTGTCCCCATCACATTGTCCTCCTCACAGTGTCCCCATCACATTGTCCTGATCACATTGTCCCCATCACAGTGTCCCCATCACATTGTCCTCCTCACAGTGTCCCCATCACAGTGTCCACATCACAGTGTCCACATCACAGTGCCCACATCACAGTGCCCCATCACATTCTCCCAGCACAGTGTCCCCAACACAATGTCCTCATCACAGTGTCCCCATCACAGTGTCCCCATCACATTGTCCCCATCACAGTGTCCCCATCACAGTGTCCCCATCACAGTGTCTCCATCACATTGTCCCCATCACAGTGTCCCCATCACATTGTCCTCATCACAGTGTCCCCATCACAGTGTCCCCATCACAGTGTCCCCATCACATTGTCCCCATCACATTGTCCCCATCACAGTGTCATCACATTGTCCCCATCACAGTGTCCCCATCACATTGTCCCCATCACATTGTCCTCATCACATTGTCCCCATCACAGTGTCCCCATCACAGTGTCCCCATCACATTGTCCTCCTCACATTGTCCTCCTCACAGTGTCCCCATCACATTGTCCTGATCACATTGTCCCCATCACAGTGTCCCCATCACATTGTCCTCCTCACAGTGTCCCCATCACAGTGTCCACATCACAGTGTCCACATCACAGTGCCCCAGCACAGTGTCCCCAACACAATGTCCTCATCACAGTGTCCCCATCACAGTGTCCCCATCACAGTGTCCCCATCACAGTGTCCCATCACAGTGTCCCCATCACAGTGTCTCCATCACATTGTCCCCATCACAGTGTCCCCATCACATTGTCCTCATCACAGTGTCCCCATCACAGTGTCCCCATCACAGTGTCCCCATCACATTGTCCCCATCACAGTGTCATCACATTGTCCCCATCACAGTGTCATCACATTGTCCCCATCACAGTGTCCCCATCACATTGTCCCCATCACATTGTCCTCATCACATTGTCCCCATCACAGTGTCCCCATCACAGTGTCCCCATCACAGTGTCCCCATCACATTGTCCCCATCACAGTGTCCCCATCACAGTGTCCCCATCACAGTGTCCCCATCACATTGTCCCCATCACAGTGTCATCACATTGTCCCCATCACATTGTCCCCATCACAGTGTCCCCATCACAGTGTCATCACAGTGTCCCCATCACAGTGTCCTCATCACAGTGTCCTCATCACAGTGTCCCCATCACATTGTCCCATTGTCCCCATCACAGTGTCCCCATCACATTGTCCCCATCACATTGTCCCAATCACATTGTAGTGTCCCCATCACATTGTCCTCATCACATCGTCCCCATCCATGTCCCTCCCCCCCCAGTTGTACTCACATCTCTCTTGAATGAAGGCAACTTCTCCTTCCTCTCTGCAGTCACGTGATAAATGAAATGACACGGAGAGAGAGGAGGGAAAGTCTGCCAGCTTTCTATCTCCCCCTACAGGCTGGAGGGAGGAGAAAGCCTAATCCTCCCTCCAACAAGTGTCCCAGCTGCAGGAGTGAAATCACGATCACTCCTGTCATGGAGGAGCGGCACCAGGAGTCCGCCCCCCCCCCCTCCACTTGTGGTTGAATAGACTCCTGTCCTGTGGTAACACTGGTAAGTAACTTACCTTTTGCAGGTGCTGGCAGGTGGAGTCGTTATGGAGTGGACACCCGGCTGGCTAGCCTGTCACTGTCTGTGCTGCCGCCCAGAGAGGAGAGAGGTGGGTGGAGGCGGAGCTAATTCTAGGCGCGGAGGAGGAATTTGAAATCCTTCTCCGCTCTGAACACAGGGAGCCTCTCCTGCTGCTGTCACGTGACGAGTGACATCACTGGTTGCTAGACGCCAAGCGGCAGGCTATAGTAGCAACCAGTGTGACGGGGGCAGGCCAGGAAGTAGAGGCTCAAGGAAGAGAAGGAGGAGGACCAGTGACACTCGGGGCTAATAATAATAAATAATCCACACGAGACTCGGGGCTTTTTGGGGGCCCACTCGGGGCTATAGCCCCTGTCAGCCCCCCCCTGCCGACGCCACTGCCGATGAGAGAGAACTGCGAGCCTGGTACGGCCACAGAGAGAGAGAGAGCTGTAAGCCCGGCGGGGCTGCAGACAGAAAGAGAGCTGTGAGCCGAAGAGGCAAAAGAGACAGAGAGAGAGCTGTGAGCCCGGCGAGGCGACAGAGAGAGAGATGTGAGCCCGGTGAGGCCAAAGAGACAGAGAGAGAGAGCTGTGAGCCCGGTGAGGCCAAAGAGACAAAGAGAGAGCTATGAGCCTGGTGAGGCCAAAGAGACAGAGAGAACCGTGAGCCCGGTGAGGCCAAAGAGACAGAGAGAGAGAGCCGTGAGCCCGGTGAGGCCAAAGAGACAGAGAGAGTGCTGTGAGCCCGGTGAGGCCAAAGAGACAGAGAGAGAACTCTGAGCCCGGTGAGGCCAGAGAGAGAGCCATGAGCCCGGTGAGGCAAAAGAGACAGAGAGCCGTGAGCCCGGTGAGGCCAAAGAGACAGAGAGAGAGCTGTGAGGCTAAAGAGACAGAGAGAGAGCCGTGGGCCCGGTGAGGCCAAAGAGACAGAGAGACAGAGAGAGAGAGAGCCGTGAGCCTGGTGAGGCCAAAGAGACAGAGAGACAGAGAGAGAGAGAGCTGTAAGCCCGGCTGGGCTGCAGACAGAAAGAGAGAGCTGTGAGCCTGGCGAGGCAAAAGAGACAGAGAGAGAGCTATGAGCCTGGTGAGGCCAAAGAAACAGAGAGAGAGTTGCAAGCCCGTCAGGGCCGCACAGAGAGAGGGATTATGGCAGGGTGGAGGGGATTAGCTTATTGTAAAGTAGTGTAGTGTAGAGTAGTATAGTGTAGTGTAGGTCTGGCCAGAGAGGGATTACTTTGACGCAGTTGGCCAGCTTAAACATGTATTGCAATGCATTACAATTCATGTGAACTAAAAATCCCTGTTTTTATGTAAAGTTTTCTAGAAGGGTGTATAGCAGTGTGGAGAGGGTTCATTCAGTATTTTAAGCACCTTTAGCGAGAACTTGCTTTCACCTTAGAAAAATAAAAAAAGGGAGACCTTTACCAATGCCGCATCCTAGTAGAGTGTATACTAACAAAATTAACAAGACATAGTCCTGCTATGATGGACTTTATTGGCACTAACATGAGACAGACAATGTATAAAGAATTGTCTTTATTTAAACATGTCAAAAATCACAATACACACCCAAAAGGGGCAAGTATTAAAATACATGTCAGACTTGATTTATTTAGGAAATATCACCATGAACACCTATACACCTATAATTGCTGGTCAACCAGCTGGTGACCAGCAATTAGGATAATATCTGCGTCAATTGCTACAAATGTCATAGTGATATTTCCTATAATATCACTCATGTGTGACATGTATTTTAATAGTTGCCCCTTTTGGGCGTGTATTGTGATTTTTTACATGTTTAACCACTTGCCTACAATGCACTTTCACCCCCTTCCTGCCCAGACCGATTTTCAGCTTTCAGCGCTCTCACACTTTGAATGACAATTACTCAGTCATGCAACACTGTACCCATAAAAAATTAGTGTCCTTTTCTTCACACAAATAGAGCTTTCTTTTGATGGTATTTAATCACTACTGGATTTTTTTTGTGCTATAAATAAAAAAAGACTGAAAATATTGTGAAAAAACGCATTTTTCTTTGTTTCTGTCATAAAATTTAGCAAATTAGTAATTTTTCTTCACAAATTTTGGCCAAAATTTATACTGCTACTTATCTTTGGTAAAAATAACCCAAATGAGTGTATATTATTTGGTCTTTGTAAAGTTATAGAGTCCACAAGCTATGGTGCTATTCATTGAAAATTGATCACACTTGATCACACCTGATGTACTGAAGGCCTATCTCATTTCTTGAGACACTAAAAAGTCAGGAAAGTATAAATACCCCCCAAATGACCCCTTTTTGGAAAGTAGACATTCCAAGGTATTTAATAAGGGGCATGGTGAGTTTTTTGAAGTTGTAATTTTTTCCCACAATTCTTTGCAAAATTAAGATTTTTTTTTTTTTTACAAATTGACGTATTAACAGGTTATTTCTCTCACACAGCATATGTATACTTGGAACTACACCCCAAAACACATTCTACTACTCCTCCTGAGTATGGCGATTCCACATGTGTGAGACTTTTTCACAGCCTGCCCACATACAGAGGCCTAACATCCAAGTAGAACCGTCCGGCATTCTAGGAGCATAAATTACACATATAATTTCCTGACAACCTATCGCACTTTTGAAGGCCCTGGAGCACCAGGGCAATGGAAACCCCCATAAAATGACCCCATTTTGGAAAGCAAACACCCCAACGTATAATTTTTGAGGCATAATGAGTCTTTTGAACGTGTCATTTTTTCCACAAGTTTTTGGAAACTGTGGAAAGAAAATGAAAATGCATTTTTTTTTTACACAAAGTTGTTCATTTATGAAATATTTCCAACACATAGCATGTGCATATCAAAAATTGCACCACAAAATACATTCTGCTATTCCTCCTGAGCATGGCGATACCACATGTGTAACGCTTTGACATAGCCTAACCACATACAGAGGCCTAACATCAAGTAGCAATTTACACAAAGTTGTCCATTTATCCACTTTTAAGACTGGGCCTATTTTTGACACTTGGTGTTTACAAGCTAAAATCATTTTTTTTGCTAGAAAACTACTTAGAACCCCCAAACGTTCTATATTTTTTTTTAGCAGAGACCCTAGAGAATAAAATGGAGATTGTTGCAATATTTTGTATCACACCATATTTGCGCAGCAGTCTTCCAAATGCAATTTTTTTGAAAAATATTCACTTTTTTTATTTAAAATATAAGAAAACAGTAAATTTGGCCCAATTTTTTTTCCAAAATGTGAAAGATAATGTTACGCCGAGTAATTAGATACCCAACATGTCATGCTTCAAAATTGCGCACGCTCACGGAATGGCGCCAAACATTGGTACTTAAAAATCCCCATAGGCAACACTTTAAAAATTTGTTCAGGTTACTAGCTTAGAGTTACAGAGGAGGTCTAGGGCTCAAATTATTGCTCTCGCTCTAACGATCGCGGCGATACTTCACATGTGTGGTTTGAACACCGTTTACATATGTGGGCGGGGCTTGCGTATGCATTCGCTTCTGCGCGCGAGCTAACGGGGACAGGGTGCTTTCATTTTTTTTTTTCCTATTTATTTTATTTATTATTTTTTTATTTTACACAGATTTAAAAAAAAAATGTTTGGATCATTTTTATTCCTATTACATGGAATGTAAACATCCCTTGTAATAGAAATAGGCATGACAGGTCCTCTTTATTGAGAGATCTGAGGTCAAAAAGACCTCACAACTACACTAAAAAAGAAAAAAAAAATTGTTGAAAAAAAAAAAGCGGCCCTTTAAACCGGTTGCTAGGCAACGACTTTTGACGTAGCTCCGGTCCTCCAAGACCATAGAGTCGAGTGAGGGCCATCTTGCCTTCACTCGAATTCCTGTCTCTGAGGATCCGGGACCGGATAGTTTTCCCCGCTGCCGGCAGGTCCGGTAAGCTGGGAAAACGTCTCAGATGCGGCGGGAGGGGGGGCGGGGGACCTCTTCCCCTGCACCGTAAGGATAATTCCGCGGCGAATCCGCCACTGGGACCACCCTTATCTGAAAGCCAACCGCCCGCTGTTTAAAAAAATACCGGGGTTATGGCAGCTATCTGCTGCCATAACCCCAGTATTTCGCTTTTAATGACCGACGTATATAGTCGTTAGGCGGTCAGTAAGTGGTTGCATGTATATAGCATAAATTGCACCCCAAAATAAATTGTATAAAGGAAAGTGTACAGGAATAGTCCGAGTCCATCTCCGGTCCGCTACTATTAGCGATTTCAAATTCCGAATCGGGGATCGGAATTGGATTCGGATACTGATGAGAGCTCCCCGATGCTCTCATCAGTAATGGAGAGGACCTGAAGGGCCTCCTCGCTGCTGTACATCCTTTTTGACATGCTGGTTGTGATGGGCTGTGCGGCGGGTGACGGTTGACTGCGGATGATCACTGATGGGTGGCAGGTGACTGATAGGTTGACAGGTGACGGTCACTGATGGGTTGACAGATGACGATGACTGTTGGGTTGACAGGTGACGATGACTGATGGGGTGACAGGTGACGATGACTAATGGGGTGACAGATGACGATGACTGATGGGGTGACAGGTGATGATGACTGATGGGGTGACAGATGACGATGACTGATGGGGTGACAGGCGACGATGATTGATGGGTTGACAGATGACGATCACTGATGTGGTGACAGGTGATGATTATTGATGGGGTGAGAGATGACGATGACTGATGGGGTGACAGGTGACGATGACTGATGGGGTGACAGATGACGATGACTGATGGGGTTACAGGTGATGATGACTGATGGGGTGACAGATGATGATGACTGATGGGGTGACAGGCGACGATGATTGATGGGTTGACAGATGACGATCACTGATGTGGTGACAGGTGATGATTATTGATGGGGTGAGAGATGACGATCACTGATGGGGTGACAGGTGACGATGATTGATGGGGTGACAGACGACGATCACTGATGGGATGACAAGTGACGATGATTACATAGTTACATAGTTAGTGAGGTTGAAAAAAGACATCAGTCCATCCAGTTCAACCTATGATGTGTGTGTGTGTCCGCTTTTAACCGTACATTGTATACCCCTGTATGTTGTGGTCTTTAAGGTGTCCATCTAATAGTTTTTTGAAACGATCAATGCTCCCTGCTGATACGACTGCTTGTGGAAGAGAATTCCACATCCTTACCGCTCTTATAGTGAAGAACCCCTTACGCACTTTAAGGTTAAACCGCCTTTCCTCTAGTTTTAGTGAGTGGCCACGTGTCTTATTGTATCCCCTTTCTCTGAATAGTTTGTTCCTTATGCTAGGGTCGCCAGTACAGTATTTGTACATTGATATCATATCCCCCCTCAATCGTCTCTTCTCCAGAGAGAATAAGTTCAGTGCTTGTAGTCTTTCCTCATAGCTGATGTCCTCCATTCCCCTAATTATTTTTGTTGCCCTTCTCTGGACTTTCTCCAGTTCCAGCACATCCTTCCTTAGGACCGGTGCCCAGAACTGGACAGCATACTCCAGATGTGGCCGGACCAGAGTCTTGTAGAGTGGGAGAATAATCTCTTTATTTCTGGAGTGAATCCCCTTTTTTATACATGCCAGTATTCTGTTGGCTTTGCTTGCAGCGGCTTGGCATTGCATGCCACTACCAAGCTTGTTGTCTACCAGTACCCCCAAGTCCTTTTCCATCCTAGACTCACCCAGAGGTTCCCCCCCTAGTGAGTAGCTTGCTTTCTGGTTTCTGGCCCCCAAGTGAATTACTTTACATTTTTCAACATTAAATCTCATCTGCCATGTAGTTGCCCACCCCGTTATTTTGTTCAGGTCCGCTTGTAAGGTTTCCACATCCTGCATAGAAGATATTGGCATGCTTAGTTTAGTATTGTCCGCAAATACTGAGATTGTACTAGATATCCCCTCCTCTAGATCATTTATGAATAAATTAAACAGGATTGGTCCCAGGACAGAACCCTGGGGGACCCCACTTTCCACCCCCGCCCAATCCGAGTACTCCCCATTAATCGCCACCCTCTGTACTCTCCCCTGGAGCCAGTTCTCTATCCAGGTACTCACCTTATAGTCCATACCTACCTTCCTTAGTTTGTACAGTAAGCGTTTGTGGGGAACGGTGTCAAAGGCCTTTGCAAAGTCCAGATACACCACATCCACAGGCTTTCCTTTATCTAGGTGGCAGCTCACTTCATCGTAGAAGGTTAATAGATTGGTTTGGCACGAACGATTTTTCATGAATCCATGCTGATTACTACTAATAATATCATTTTCATTACTAAAGTCTTGTATGTGGTCCCTTAACATCCCCTCCAAAATGTTGCATACTACTGAAGTTAGGCTGACCGGCCTATAGTTACCCGGGATATATCTCGGCCCCTTTTTAAATATTGGTACCACGTTGGCTTTTTTCCAATCAGCTGGCACCATACCCGTCTGTAAACTATCCTTAAAGATCAAGAATAATGGTCTGGCAATCACCTGGCTGAGCTCATTAAGAACCCTCGGGTGCAAGCCATCCGGTCCCGGGGATTTATTTATGTTATGTTTCTCTAGTTTAGCTCTAAGTCTATCTTCTGTTAGCCATGGCGGCACTTCCTGGGGTGTATTATTTAGTTTGGCCTTACAAGCTGGGTTAGTGTAGCCCCCCCGATTCCTTTGTGAAGACTGAAGAGAAGAAATTATTTAACACTTCCGCCTTTTCTCTGTCCTCAGTGGCCATATTTCCTTTATCATCTTTTATGGGGCCAATGTGTTCTGGCCTCGCTTTCCTACTGTTTATATACTTAAAGAACTTCTTGGGGTTCTTTTTACTCTCCTCCGCTATATGTCTCTCGTGTTCTATTTTAGCCGCCCTGATTTCGTTTTTACATTTCTTATTACACTCTTTGTAATGCTTAAATGCTGCCAATGACCCCTCAGTCTTGTATTTTTTGAAGGCCTTTTCTTTAGCACTAATATACATTTTTATGTTGGAGTTTAGCCACCCAGGGTTTAGTTTTGCTCTTTTAAATTTATTTCCCTTTGGAATGCACTGGCCAAACCCCCTGTTAAGTATGCTCTTGAAGCACTCCCATTTTTCCTCCGTGTTCTTTGTTCCCAGGGTTCTATCCCATTAGATATTTTCTAGCAGAGAGCGCAGTTTAGGGAAATTGGCTCTTTTGAAATTCAGTGTCCTTATATTACCCTTGTGTTTCCTATAACTGTAATTAATACTGAAACCAATTGACCTATGGTCACTGTTTCCTAAGTTGTCCCGTATTTCTATATCCGTGAGCAGGTCTGTATTGTTGGTAATCAGTAGGTCAAGTACCGCATTGTTTCTTGTCAGTGCATTCACCATCTGACCCATGAAATTGTCCTGCAAAACATTTAGGAACTGCCTAGCCTTGGCTGAGTGCGCGGTTCCTTCTGCCCAGTCTATATCTGGATAATTAAAGTCCCCCATTATAATGACATTTCCCATCCTTGCTGCCAATCCTATCTGCAACATGAGGTCCGCCTCACCCTCCTCCCTCTGGTTGGGGGGCCTATAGCATACGCCCAATATTACCTTCCCCACCGTGCCTTCCCTCTGAAGCTCTACCCATAGGGATTCTGCCTCGTCCTTAGCTCCATTATTAATATCATCCCTCATATTTACCTGTATACTGTTCTTAATATACAGACATACCCCTCCCCCTTTTTTACCTTCTCTATCTCTGCGATAAAGGGAATACCCCTGAATGGTCGCCATCCAGTCATGAGAGCTGTCAAACCAAGTCTCAGTTATCCCCACAAAAGTCCTCCTCAAACATCAGCAGCTCCAGCTCTCCCATCTTGTTGGCCAGGCTTCTGGCATTGGTATACAAACCTCTTAATTTTGATCGGTTACATATATCCTCATTTGTTGTTATTAGGCTGCTCTCTTGATTTTTCCCCATACCCACCCTGGGTATAGGAGCTCCGAACACCCTACCGTTAATGCCCCCATTTCTGCCCTCTGAAACTTGCTTTCCACTGGCTAATTCTACATCTGTACCCTCCCCCCCGTCACCTAGTTTAAAAGCCCCTCTAACTTTTTGGCCATCCTCGCACCCAGTACGGCTGCACCCTCCCCATTTAGGTGCAATCCGTCCCTACCAAAGAGCCGGTGGCCGACTGAGAAGCCGGCCCAGTTCTCCAGGAACCCGAAACCCTCCTTACTACACCAGCTCCTCAGCCACTCGTTAACTTCCCTAATCTCCCGCTGCCTCTCCGGTGTGGCTCGAGGTACAGGTAGTATCTCGGAAAATACTACCTTGGAGGTCCTAGTCCTCAACTTAGCGCCTAAGTCCCTGAAATCGTTTAGGACTCTCCATCTTCCTCTGCCTATGTCATTGGTACCCACGTGTACCATGACAGCTGGGTCTTCCCCAGCCCCACCCAATAATCTGTTATTGATGGGGTGACAGATGACAATCACTGATGGGGTGACAAGTGACGATGACTGATGGGGTGACAGGTGACGATGACTGATGGGGTGACAGGTGACGGTGATTGATGGGGTGGCAGGCGATGGTCACCGATGGGTGACAGATGACGGGCGATGGTGCACGGCGGTACTGATGGCAGTCTCTGGTGACAGGTGAACTTTAGGCTACGTTCACATGTGAGCCGTAAATCATTGCAAATCGCGGGGCGCCTGTGCGTTGCCCATGATTTGCAATAGCACCCCAAACGCTGTGCGATGTTGCCGCGATTTCCGCCTGCCAAATCGCGGTAACATCGTGCAAACAACGCATGACGCCCCAAAGAAGCTCTTGTACCTTTTTTGGGCGTCATGCGATGTTTGCGGATGTTACCGAGATTCCGCAGGCGGAAATCACGGCAACATCGCACAGCGTTTGGGGTACTATTGCAAATAACGGCAACGCACAGGCGTCCCGCGATTTGCAATGATTTCCGAATTGCGGGGAAAATCGCAGTGATTCTGCCCGCAATCGCTACGCTCACATGTGAACATAGCCTTGTGGGTGGCAATTTCTGGGCACTGATGAGGTGACTGTTGGCTGACAGGTGTAATTGGGGGGGGGGGGTGCTGAGGACTGTGTGGGGACCTTTATTAGTGTGCTTTTACTTTTACAGGTGTACAGAGCAGTAACTCACTGTTTCTGGCTCTGCTCTCCTCACACTGGAAACTGTGTGAGGGGAGAAGAGCTAGTAACAGTGAGTTACTGCTCTGTGTTTACATTTTGTGATCGGCTGTGAATGGATTCACAGCCGATCACATAGTAAACAGCCACTGTCAGTGACTAGCTGTGTTCCTAGGGAACACAGAGCCACCGACATGACCGCGCTCCCGATCGCGCATGCGCTGTCATCTTCTGGGCTTTACTATTGTGATCGGCTGTGTGATTAGATCACAGCCGATCACGTGGGAAACAGCCATGCCCATTGGCTGTTTCCCCCCTGCCGGTGACGCGCTGTGTCCCGGGGACACGCCGCCACCGACAGTGCAGGGCGGCGCGCACACGATCGCGCGCCTGCCCTGCCTGAATGGGCCGCCGCCATATAACGGCGGCCCAGAACAATGGTCACACCGCTCATTTGATGGCGGGCAGCAAGTGGTTAAAGACAGCCCTGATTCTAACAGTCTATTCAGTAGGACTATCAGCTGTGTATCCACCTGACTTCTGCACAACACAACTTATGGTCCCAACCCCATTTATAAGGCAAGAAATCACACTTATTAAATCTGACAGGGCACACCTGTGAAGTGAAAACCATTTCAGGTGATTACCTCTTGAAGTGTGACTCTACAATTTCCATAGTCATGAAAATAAAGAAAACTCTTTGAATGAGAAGGTGGGTCCAAACTTTTGATCTGTTCTCTATGTATATATATAAATATATATATAAGTGTGTATATATATATATATATATATATATATATATATATATATATATATATATATATATATATACACACACACACACATATATATATATATATATATAATATGTATATATATATATATATATATATATTTATATATATATAACGTGTGTATATATGCACAGTTTATATACTTTAACTTATTTAGAGTCATTTATTATATTATTTTTTTGATTTTGTGTTTCAAACTTTATCATACCCTAGATGTCATAAAGAAGAACGCACAGTAAAAAAAAAAAATCATATATAAATAGTTGGTTTGTGCTGCTCGTCATTAAGAATTACTAGCAAAATAATTGTACCGCTTTCAGCACCTAAAATCGGAGAGAATCATACCACCAGGGAGATTAAAGAAGAACTACACTCACTGGCCACTTTATTAGGTACACCTTGCTAGTACCGGGTTGGAACCCCTTTTGCCTTCAGAACTGCCTTAATTCTGGCATAGATTCAACAAGGTGTTGGAAGGATTCCTCAAAGATTATGCTCCATAGTGACACGATAGCATCACACAGTTGCTGCAGATTTGTCGGCTGCTCATCCATGATGTCAATCTCCCGTTCTACCACATCCCAAAGGTGCTCTATTGGATTGAGATCTGGTGAGTGTGGAGAACATTGGAGTACAGTGACCTCATTGTCATGTTCAAGAAACCAGTAATGAGATGATTTGAGATTTGTGACATGGTACTTTACCCTGCTGGAAGGAGCCATCAGAAGATGAGTACACTGAGCCATCAGAAGATGGGTACAATGTAGTCATAAAGGGATGGACATGGTCAGCAATAATACTCAGGTAGACCGTGGTGTTTAAACAAAGTTTTTTGGTACTAAGGGGCCCAAAGTGTGCCAGGAAAATATCCCCCACACCATTACACCACCACCAGTTTGTATAGCTGAAATTGCATTGCATTGGAACTGAAATGGTGGAGGACCCTTTATTTGGTCCGCACTGCAATTGGATTGCATGGAGTTCAGACCCATGCAATCCGATCCCTGGCCAATTTCACAGTTCGCACTGCATTCTACAAACTGATTTGGGGTGTCATTAAGATTACGTTGACACCCGCAGTGGTTAGCAGAGAGCAGTGTGAAGTGCCTGCGAGCCAGATGCGATGCAGGAACCCACACAGAAATTGTGGTGGTTCCTGCATCACATCAGTGTGAACCCAGCCTGAATGTACTCACAAGGATTACATATAGAGGTGTCAAACACAAGACCCGTGGCCGGAATCCACCCCTCCAGGCTATTTTATGTGGCCCTCGCACCTCTCCTGCAGCTACAGGAGAGTTCTAGCCCTCCTTTGGTCCTCCTCTAGACCCTGCACTTTCTTCTTCCCAGCAACGCCCCAGCTTCTTCCCAGCAGCAGCACAAGGTAAGGAAGGGTGGGAAACTCTTAAATTCTGATGGTGGGGGGGGGGGGGGGGCTCTTGACATCTGATGTAAGAGGGGTGGGGTGCTCTGGACATCTAATCTTACAGATTCAACCAGCCCTTTGGGGGCAATCATAATGCTGATGTGGCCCGAGAAGAAACCGAGTTTGACACCCCTGCACTAGAGAAAAAAAATAAATGTGATGGTAGCCATTAAACATTCAGTCTCTTTCTTTGTGTACCAGAGACTTCAAAGAAGATCTCAACGTTTCTCCTATTCTTTGGCGCAATAGCACATACTTCTTATCCTTGAAACAAACTCGAGATCAACTGGAACCGTTCTTGCAAGAATTTTCTAACCAGTGTGGACACTATTATTTTCAATGTCTGGTGTGCTCATAAAGTGTACAGTAGAGGCGTGTTGCTACAGTTAGCGGCAGGAGAGAGGAGGAGGATGCAAGGTGTCGACTTATTGCTGTCAAAAATTAAATCCTTAGAGGTACAGTACAATCTAAAACTTAACCCACTTCTACCCTTACTGAAAATCTTTTGTGGTGTAGGCAACAACTCCTGCTA
This sequence comes from Pelophylax lessonae, assembly GCF_965119305.1. Classification (NCBI taxonomy): domain Eukaryota; kingdom Metazoa; phylum Chordata; class Amphibia; order Anura; family Ranidae; genus Pelophylax; species Pelophylax lessonae. The sequence continues at coordinate 199,057,404 of NC_138776.1, forward strand.
CTTCTGTTGAATGAACAGGAGAAAGCATTAAAGACTGCAAAAGCGATGCTATGCCCAAGGTAACAGAGCAAGCAAACTCTTGGCCAGCATGCTGAGGACCAGGCAACTAAAGTCCTGGCTTCCCTTTGTAATGGATTTGGTAAGGAATTCACAAGTCTCCCATCCAACTGATATTGCTAATGCTTTCCAGAAGTACTACTCCACATTGTACAAATTAAAGGATTAACCTACCACTGCCCAGCCTACGGATGCTGCTATCTCTGCATTTCTAGATACATACAACTTCCCATAGTATACCCCACCGTGTAAGCCAAACTGAATGCACCTATTACCTCTTCTGAAATCCTTTAATTTTTTATGGTCTACTTGAGCCCAAATCTATGTTTGATTCAAACAGACAGTTCATGAATACTGTATGGTGTTGTGGTGTACATGGCATGCTTTCCTTGTTGTTTCTCCTTTCTTTTCCTTCTCTTTTGTTTCAGGCTTTGTTTTCCCTAGAAATTAGGAATGTCTGGGGAATGTCTGTTCTTGGATATTTTTCTCTTTTGAAAGCCCCTCTGTCCAATTGAGATTATGAGTGGGCTTGGTTCTTAATACACTATATTGTCAAAAGTATTGTGACACCTGCCTATACACGCACATGAACTTTCATGACATCCCAGCCTTAGTCCGTAGGAGTCAATATTGAGTTGGCCCATCCTTTGCAGCTATAACAGCTTCAACACTTCTGGGAAGGCTGTCCATAAGGTTTAGGAGTGTCTATGGGAATGTTTGACCATTCTTTCAGAAGCACATTTGTGAGGTCAGGCACTGATGGTGGAAAGAAGGCCTGGCTCGCTGTCTGCGCTCTTATTCATCCCAAAGGTGTTCTATCGAGTTGAGGTGCACAAAGCAAGGTCCATAAAGACAAGGATGAGCGAGTTTGGGGTGGAGGAACTTGATTGGCCTGCACAGAGTCCTAACCTCAACCTGATAGCACACCTTTGGGATGAATTAGTCCAGAGACTGCGAGCCAGGCCTTCTCGTCCATCATAAGTGCCTGACCACACAAATGCGCTTCTGGAAGAATGGTCAAACGTTCCCATAGACACACTCCTAAACCTTGTGGACAGCCTTCCCAGAAGAGTTGAAGCTGTTATAGCTGCAAAGGGTGGGCTAACTCAATATCCAACCCTATGGACTAAGACTGGGATGCTAATAAAGTTCATCTGCATGTAAATACTTTTTTACAATATAGTATATATTGTATTATGTATGCCTTATTTTCCTTACCTGAGAGCGGTGTGCTCATTATGTAATCCAATGGTGTGACACATTGTCAAATGCGATGTCCAGTTGTGTCTGGTGTATTTTATTTTCTTTCTTTGTAAAAATTCAATAACAATGATTGGATCATAAAGATGAGTGCCTATGAATCCCTGGCCATAGAGATGAAGCACCCATTTTCTTTTTGAAGTCTTTGCAATATGATGGACTTTATTTGCCTTCATGTTGCTGCACTTTGTTCTTAAAAATGGACAATACAGTTGACTGTTGTTACTGCACTTGTATTCATTCTCAGGCCTTTGGGCCCATGTATCCGCACTTTTTTTTTAATTCAAATAAAGTACTTGTGGAATATATAAAGAAATGAGTGACCAGCAACTGTTCAGTATGAAGAAGTGAGTCAAAGGTTTTATGAAGAAAAGTTTTGCAATGGTTTTTCCTGAATGTTAGAGTAAAGTAATGTATGTAGGAGATTGTGGACCCGGATCCATAATCCGTTTACCTTTGGACACCAGATATATGGCATAGTGCCCTCCTGGAGGCATGCTCGGTAACACGTAGAGGGATGATTTGGTATAAAGTAGGCCAGATAGGCTGGTATAAAATAAGGCATAAGATTTTGTGTTCGGATTCCAAGCATAAACAAGGTGCAGTCATTGAGTTCTTGATGAAGGAGGGATGCAGGCTGTCTGACATCCACAGAAGGCTACAGACAGGGCCGGACTGGGAATAAAATTCAGCCCTGGAAATATTTTCATACCAGCCCCATAGCATTATTATACCAGCTCAACAGCATGTCATTGTATTCTTGTTCATAAAAAGGAAAACCATGCATTTTTAAGCACATCTGAAGAGTGTATTATAGATAAGACAGATATGTAAGCATATAGGGCTTTATATATATTAACTCCGGTTCAAAGTGGAAAAAGTGCAGACATGGTACAGGAGGTGGTCATAGGCTGTGTGGACATGGCACAGGAGATGTCAGAGGCTGCGAGCATTGTACAGGAGGATATGTCAGAGGCTGGGGGCATAGTACAGGAGATGCAGGGGCTGCGGGCATGATACAGAGATGTCAGAGGTTGCGAGCATTGGTACAGGAGATGCAGGGGCTGTGGGCATGCCACACGTCACTGGTTGCTAGATGCCAATCGGGCTGGCCTTCCCTAGCAACCAGTGCAGCGGAGAGCCGGAGACAGTCGAGGGCGGCACACCAAAGCAGCGGGGGTCAAGTCAGGGCAAGTCATAGGGCGCAAGTCAAAGTCAAGTCGCAAGTCATAGGTCGCAAGTCAAAGTCAAGTCGAGTCATTTATAGAATTCTGTCAAGCAAGTTGCAAGTCCTCAAACAGGTGACTCGAGTCTGACTCGAGTCAAGTCATGTAACTCGAGTCACCCACCTCTGCTACCTGGCTGGTTCATACCACCACATTGCAGTGGTGTGCACTTAAGAAAAGTATAGCAAGCCATACTTTTTTCCAGATCATTAAGACGAACCACCTCCTCGCACTGCATGGCGGCCAATAGAACTTTGTGAAATGGCACCTTGTGAGTGACATTTCCATGGATTTTATATACAAAGAAAAAGTGAACAGTGCGCTGTACTGTGATTGGCACTTTGGCACCTTGGTGTCTTTCCACCACACACCAGCCGGTGCTTTGTAACACAATGGCCAGTGTGAATGTACCCCTAAATAAACTGTAACCCTATTCTAAAATGCTGGACATTATCATAGTTTGCACTGAAAGCAATGACATTGACCCCTTTCCCCCAGCCAATACCAACTAATTCACTCCAGTCTTGTTATCTGGTATGAAAGAGATATTGTGTCATTATTAGCATTGTGACTCATAAGCATTTATTAAGCATTGTGTTAAAACAGGCTTGATTACTTTTTCCTGTGTGATCTTTCATTGTATTCAATTCTATCGTATTCTGTCTTTGTGGCTTCTTCTTCTTCCCTTATTGGGCAGTATAAGGGGGAGGCTGATTAGTGGGGACTTCAGAAGTTGGGTATGATAGCAGTGCTGAGGCCATGGCATTTTTCTGAATTAGGAACACCTGGAAGAATGACACAAATACAGAAGCTAGAATACAGACATCAAACTGTTTTAAACATCATTATACCTTAGCTATAGCGTATTTGAAAATTGACACATTAAAAAGACCAATAGGCTTATGATAATTACAACATACAGTATCTGTGTCTCATTTACTTAACGTCTCACTAAACCCACATCATAAACTATAATTATAATAATAAATGGTGTATTGCATGCTCTTCATACTCACTCAGTCACTATGAGATTCGTTTTCTGTATTCTGCAAAAAACCTGGTTGATCCTGCTGCTCTATATCTCCCCCTTCTGTCCAAGTCCCCAGTTCATCTAGGGATTTTGCCAGAGGCGTAACTAGAACCTTCAGGGCCCCAGTGCAAAAAAACATTAAGGCCCCCCCCCCCGGGCCCCTGACCATCAAGCCTAGGGCTCTTCCCACTGATCCTTGGGCCCTTTACTCTTGTTGTGGGGCCCTTTCACAAGAGTGGGCCCCCTTACTGCCATCTTGGGGCCTCCCCACGGTGGTGAAATGTCAATGCCAGGGCCGAGCCGCAAGTGTGACCTCTATGATCCTGGAAGTTCACCCACTGGTGTCAGTAGTTTTTATTTTTTGGTATTTTAATTGTATTATTTTTTATCATTTTATTTAATTTTTTTACAATGTCACTGGCTATGACTCTGTCCGTTCAGAAAAGGAAGGAGCTTGTAAATTACTTTTTTACTGACTCCTTCCTGGTTCTCTATTGTGACACATCCCCTGCAGCAGCTGGCAGGAGAGGGGAGGGAGTACAGTGGGGTGGGGGGGGGGACCAGTGGAGCCCACAGGGGTTACATTTTCAGCTTTTAGCGCTGTTGCATTTTGAATGACAATTGCGCGGTCATGCAACATTGTACCTAAACCAAATTTGTGTCATTTTTTTCCCCACAAATAGAGCTTTCTTTTGGTGGTATTTGATCACTGCCAGGTTTTTTCTTTTTTGGTGCACAAATAAAAAAGGACAGAAAAGTTTGAAAAAAAAAAAAAAGTTTTTTTGTTTAGGTTATAAAATTTTGTGAATAGATACATTTTTTCCTGCACTGATGAGCACTGATGACGCCGCACTGACAGGCACTGATGAGGAGACACTGATTGGTTGGCACTGATGGGGTGGCACTGATATACAGCACTGATGGGCACTGATGTGGCACTGATAGATAGCACTGATATGTAGCATTGGTGGGCACTGATAGGCAGCACTGATGGGCACTGATCGGCGGCACTGATCGGCACTGATGGGCGGCACTGGTGGGCAATAATGGGCACTGGTGGGCGGCACTGGTGGATGGCAATAACGGGCACTGGTGGGCAGCACTGATATATGGCATTGGTGGGCAGCACTGATAGGAGGGCACCACTGGCAGGCTGTTTGCCATCCCTGGTGGCCATGGTGGGCATCCCTGGTGGTCATGGGTGGGCATCCCTGGTGGCTCTAGTGGCACCCCCCCCCCCCCAGGGCTGCACTGGTAATCAATCATCTGATTACCAGCACAGACCCCCCTGTGATCAGTGAGTACTTAGAAATACTCACTGATCACCGCAGCTCCAGTATTGATCCTCTTCTTCTCCTCCCTGACAGGATCTGTCAGGGAGGAGAAGAGATCGAAGCCGTTACAACGGCTGTATTTACATTGCATGACGGCTGTGATTTCCCAGCAAGGAGTGTTGTCTCCAAGGGTTAGAAGGGCTGGATTCATCTCTTTTTCATGGATAGTGTAGGACCCACTGATAATGGGGTACTTTGACGCAGTAGTGGGCTTGAGCACGATATGGCCATATGGTGGGACCAAACCCCCATTTTTATTTATGGACTCTCTTCAGATTTGGTAGTAATTTCTTTTGCATTTGCGCGCTATTCTTTTTTAATATACAACTCCATATTGAACCCTACTTACTAAGATTGGGATGACATTAAAGTTCATGTGCGTTTAAAAGGATGTGCGTGTAAAGGCAGGCGTCCCAATACTTTGGTGATATAGTGTATGTCAACCATGACTGTCTGACAGGATTGGACTCACCTTAGCAACACTGTTATTCATATAATCTCTACCCTGGTCTTCTATCATTTTCTTTGCAAGGTAGACATGAATACCCTAAGACAGAAGGTAGAGTGTTAGAGTTACTGTACTGTGCAAAAGTTATAGGCAAGTGTGACGAAATGCTGTAGTAAGTAAGAACGCTTTAAAAAAATATACAGTATATTTTCAAATCTTTCTTTTTATCAATTTACAAAATTAAAACGTAAGAGAACAGAAGAAAAATCTAAATCAAATCAATATTTGATGTGACTACCTTTTGGTTTCAAACCAGCATTAACCACTTTACCAGCGGAGGATTTTGCTGTCTTACGTCCAGGCCACTTTTTGCGATTCGGCACTGTGCGACTTTAACGGACAATTGAGCGGTCGTGCGACGCCGTACCCAAACGAAATTTACGTCTTTTTTTCCCAAAAACAGAGCTTTCTTTGGGGGTATTTGATCACCTGTGCGATTTTTACTTTTTGCGCTATAAACAAAAAAAGAGCGTAAATTTTGAAAAAATAACAATATTTTTCACATTTTTTTATATGAAATTCCCCCCCAAAAAAATGTAAAAATCAAAATTGTTTTAAATTTTTGGCCAATTTGTTTTCTGCTACCTATGTTTGGTCAAAAAAATCACAATAAGCGCATTTTGATTGGTTTGCGCAAAAGTTATTGCGTTTACTAACAAAGGGAAAGATTTTTGTCAAAATTGGGTACCTGCTCCCCCATCCGCCGCTCCTTAAAAGTGCCAATTGTGCAATGTGCAGAGGAGCGGGGAACGAGTCCTTAAAGCGGAACTTCCCCTTTTGGGTGGAGATTTGCTTTAATCCTGCGCCCTGCCGCATGCTCTAGAGATCCGTCTCTTCCTTCCCTGGTGCTTGGCGGAGTGATCTGTAAAGTACTTTACCTGCTCTGCTCTCTCAGGTGTCAGGACTTATGTGAGAAAGTGGAGAGGGAAGGAGAGGTAAAACCAATCATGGCGGCAGGTAGCGCGGCAAGCACTGGGCAGCACACAGTGAGTGAGGCGTTACACATAATGTTTTAAATGAATCAATGGTGCTGGGGTAATGCTGCAAACATGTTTTTACTTTCAGTAGGTCTTTATCAACCACTTGAAGACCAGACATTTTTCTGACATTTGTTGCTTACAAGTTAAAATCAGTATTTGTTGCTATGGGCTGGATGTCTGCTTTAACTCCCGCACTTGCCGGCAGGTGGTGCTGTGGAGCAGAGCGCGGGATCAGAGGCTGTCAGGGCGTGCAGCAGAGAGGAGTGCAGGAGAGAGGAGTGTGTGTGGAGTGTGTGCGTGACCGACCGCGTGTGAGTAACCCCCCCCCCCCCGGAGAGCAGCGGCGGGGAGCGGCGCTCGAACCCCGACCCCCCCCCCCCCAGAAGCGAGCGGCGAGCGGGTCGGTAACCCCCCCTCTCTTGTTGCGGGTGGCGAGCGGAACAGTAAACCCCCCCCTTTTGCGGCGGGCGGTGAGTGGTGCGGACCCCCCCCCCAGACAGAGAGGGAGCAGAGGAGACTAGCGAGCAAAGGCTGACCGGGAAGTGACAGAGGGAGGCGGGTGCAGAGCGGAGACTGACCGTCTGAGGGAAAGAAAAAAAAAAAAAAAAAACAGCCAGGAACTGCTAGAGACAGACTTAAAGGGACATACACTAGGTAAGTAAGACTGGTGACTGAGATTGTACACTGACTGAGGGTGTAGTGTAGTACCTGAGTATCTGAGTACCTGTTACTACCTGAGTATCTGTGAGTACCTGTGAGTACCTGAGTATCTGGGAGTACATGTGAGTACCTGAGTATCTGTGAGTACCTGAGTATCTGTGAGTACCTGAGTATCTGTGAGTACCTGAGTATCTGTGAGTATCTGTGAGTACCTGAGTATCTGTGAGTACCTGAGTACCTGTGAGTACCTGAGTACCTGTGAGTACCTGAGTATCTGTGAGTACCTGTGAGTACCTGAGTATCTGTGAGTACCTGTGAGTACCTGTGAGTACCTGTGAGTACCTGAGTATCTGTGAGTACCTGTGAGTATCTGGGAGTACCTGTGAGTATCTGGGAGTATCTGGGAGTATCTGGGAGTACCTGAGTATTTGGGAGTACCTGAGTATCTGGGAGTACCTGTTGCTACCTGAGTGTCTGGGAGTACCTATCACTACCTGAGTGTTGTGCGTCTGACCGGGCTGTGCGACTGAGTGTTTTGCGTCTGACCGGGCTGTGCGACTCAGTGTTGTGCGTCTGACCGGGCTGTGCGACTCAGTGTTGTGCGTCTGACCGGGCTGTGCGACTCAGTGTTGTGCGTCTGACCGGGCTGTGCGACTCAGTGTTGTGCGTCTGACCGGGCTGTGCGACTCAGTGTTGTGCGTCTGACCGGGCTGTGCGACTCAGTGTTGTGCTTCTGACCGGGCTGTGCGACTCAGTGTTGTGCGTCTGACCGGGCTGTGCGACTCGGTGTCTGACCGGGTTGTGCGACTCGGTGTTGTGCGTCTGACCGGGCTGTGCGACTTAGTGTTGTGCGTCTGACCGGGCTGTGCGACTCAGTGTTGTGTGTCTGACCGGGCTGTGCGACTCAGTGTTGTGTGTCTGACCGGGCTGTGCGACTCGGTGTCTGACCGGGCTGTGCGACTCGGTGTTGTGCGTCTGACCGGGCTGTGCGACTTAGTGTTGTGCGTCTGACCGGGCTGTGCGACTTAGTGTTGTGCGTCTGACCGGGCTGTGCGACTCAGTGTTGTGCGTCTGACCGGGCTGTGCGACTCAGTGTTGTGTGTCTGACCGGGCTGTGCGACTCAGTGTTGTGCGTCTGACCGGGCTGTGCGACTGAATGTTGTGCGTCTGACCGCGCTGTGCGACTTAGTGTTGTGCGTCTGACTGGGCTGTGCGACTCAGCGTTGTGCGTCTGACCGGGCTGTGAGATTGTGAGTGTTGGGTGACTGACCGGTGTCAAGTGAGTGGAGCGGAATACCAGAGGGTGAGAAGGTAGCGTTAGGAAGCCAGGAAATAGCCACATAGGATAGACTTAAATCGCTGAATCCCCATTAGATTAGATAGTAGGTACAATGCCCGGCGGGTGTGGAGATGCGACTCGGTGTACATCTTGTGATATGTATGCGTTCCTCGGTCATGCGATCGAGGGCGAATACAAATGCGCAAAATGTAAGCACGTTGCTTCCCTGGAAGCTCAGGTCCTGAATCTAGGGAAGCAGCTGGCAACACTGAGACGAATGTCCATACCGGAGGAGAGCCAGGATTGTACCAATCAGGTGCAGACAGGGGCCTGCACAGAGGTGGGCGGAGTATCGGAGGTGCAGGCATCAGAGCAGAGCAGAGGGGTGACAGTTAGGAGGGGTAGAAGGGGACAAGGCAAGGAGGCTGATCCTGGGCTGGAGCACCCCAATAGATACGCCCCGTTGTGTGATGTTGGGGAAACCAGTCAGGGACCAGCATTGCTGGAGCAGAGCGACACCCCTAGCTGCCAGGGGAAGAACTCCTCCAGTGAGGCCGGGAGAAAGGGAAAGGAAAGACAGGTGCTGGTGGTAGGGGACTCAATTATTAGAAGGACAGACAGTGTAATCTGTGACAAAGACCGTGTGCGCCGAACAGTCTGTTGTTTGCCGGGCGCTCGGGTTCGGCACATTGCGGATCGGGTGAACAGATTATTGGGTGGGGCTGGGGAAGGCCCAGCTGTCATGGTACACGTGGGTACCAATGACATAGGCAGAGGAAGACGAAGAGTCCTAAACGATTTCAGGGACTTAGGCGCTAAGTTGAGGACTAGGACCTCCAAGGTAGTATCTTCCGAAATACTACCTGTACCTCGAGCCACACCAGAGAGGCAGCGGGAGATTAGGGAAGTTAACGAGTGGCTGAGGAGCTGGTGTAGTAAGGAGGGTTTCGGGTTCCTGGAGAACTGGGCCGACTTCTCAGTCGGTCACCGGCTCTTTGGTAGGGACGGATTGCACCTAAATGGGGTGGGTGCAGCCGTACTGGGTGCGAGGATGGCCAAAAAGTTAGAGGGGCTTTTAAACTAGGGAATGGGGGGGAGGGTACAGATGTAGAATTAGCCAGTGGAAAGCAAGTTTCAGAGGGCAGAAATGGGGGCATTAGCGGTAGGGTGTTCGGAGCTCCTATACCCAGGGTGGGTATGGGGAAAAATCAAAAGAGCAGCCTAAAAACATCAAAATTACGAGGCTTATATACCAATGCCAGAAGCCTGGCCAACAAGATGGGAGAGCTGGAGCTGCTGATGTTTGAGGAGGACTTAGATTTTGTGGGGATAACTGAGACTTGGTTTGACAGCTTCATGACTGGATGGCGACCATTCAGGGGTATTCCCTTTATCGCAGAGATAGAGAGGGTAAAAAAGGGGGAGGGGTATGTTTGTATATTAAGAACAGTATACAGGTAAATATGAGGGATGATATTAATAATGGAGCTATGGACGAGGCAGAATCCCTATGGGTAGAGCTTCAAAGGGAAGGCACGGTGGGGAAGGTAATATTGGGCGTATGCTATAGGCCCCCAAACCAGAGGGAGGAGGGTGAGGTGGACCTCATGTTACAGATAGGATTGGCAGCAAGGATGGGAAATGTCATTATAATGGGGGACTTTAATTATCCTGATATAGACTGGGCAGAAGGAACCGCGCATTCAGCCAAGGCTCGGCAGTTCCTAAATGTTTTGCAGGACAATTTCATGGGTCAGATGGTGAATGCACCGACAAGAAACAATGCGGTACTTGACCTACTGATTACCAACAATACAGACCTGCTCACGGATATAGAAATACGGGACAACTTAGGGAACAGTGACCATAGGTCAATTGGTTTCAGTATTAATTACAGTAATAGGAAACACAAGGGTAATATAAGGACACTGAATTTCAAAAGAGCCAATTTCCCTAAACTGCGCTCGCTGCTAGAAAATATCAAATGGGATAGAACCCTGGGAACAAAGAACACGAAGGAAAAATGGGAGTGCTTCAAGAGCATACTTAACAAGGGGGTGGGCCAGTGCATTCCAAAGGGAAATAAATTTAAAAGAGCAAAACTAAACCCTGGGTGGCTAAACTCCAACATAAAAATGTATATTAGAGCTAAAGAAAAGGCCTTCAAAAAATACAAGACTGAGGGGTCATTGGCAGCATTTAAGCACTACAAAGAGTGTAATAAGAAATGTAAAGACGAAATCAGGGCGGCTAAAATAGAACACGAGAGACATATAGCGGAGGAGAGTAAAAAGAACCCCAAGAAGTTCTTTAAGTATATAAACAGTAAGAAAGCGAGGCCAGAGCACATTGGCCCCATAAAAGATGATAAAGGAAAAATGGCCACTGAGGACAGAGAAAAGGCGGAAGTGTTAAATAATTTCTTTTCTTCAGTCTTCACAAAGGAATCGGGGGGCTACACTTGCTTGTAAGGCCGAACTAAATAATACACCTCAGGAAGTGCCGCCATGGCTAACAGAGGATAGACTTAGAGCTAAACTAGAGAAACTAGAGAAACTTAACATAAATAAATCCCCGGGACCGGATGGCTTGCACCCAAGGGTTCTTAATGAGCTCAGCCAGGTGATTGCCAGACCATTATTCTTGATCTTTAAGGATAGTTTACAGACAGGTATGGTGCCAGCTGATTGGAAAAAAGCCAGCGTGGTACCAATATTTAAAAAGGGGCCGAGATATATCCCGGGTGACTATAGGCCGGTCAGCCTAACATCAGTAGTCTGCAAAATTTTGGAGGGGATGATAAGGGACCACATACAAGACTTTAGTAATGAAAACTGTATTATCAGTAGTAATCAGCATGGATTCATGAAAAATCGTTCATGCCAAACCAATCTATTAACCTTCTACGATGAAGTGAGCTGCCACCTAGATAAAGGTAAGCCTGTGGATGTGGTGTATCTGGACTTTGCAAAGGCCTTTGACACCGTTCCCCACAAACGCTTACTGTACAAACTAAGGAAGTTAGGTATGGACCATAAGGTGAGTACCTGGATAGAGAACTGGCTCCAGGGGAGAGTCCAGAGGGTGGTGATTAATGGGGAGTACTCTGATTGGGCGGGTGTGCAAAGTGGGGTCCCCCAGGGTTCTGTCCTGGGACCAATCCTGTTTAATTTATTCATAAATGATCTAGGGGAGGGGATATCTAGTACAATCTCAGTATTTGCAGATGATACTAAATTAGGCATGCCAATATCTTCTATGCAGGATGTGGAAATCTTGAAAGCAGACCTGAACAAAATAACGGGGTGGGCAACTACATGGCAGATGAGATTTAATGTAGAAAAATGTAAAGTAATGCACTTGGGGGCCAGAAACCAGAAAGCAAGCTACTCACTAGGGGGGGGACCTCTGGGTGAGTCTAGGATGGAAAGGGACCTGGGGGTACTGGTAGACAACAGGTTTGGAAGTGGCATGCAATGCCAAGCCGCTGCAAGCAAAGCCAACAGAATGCTGGGTTGTATAAAAAAGGGGATTCACTCCAGAAATAAAGAGATTATTTTTCCACTCTACAAGACTCTGGTCCGGCCACATCTGGAGTATGCTGTCCAGTTCTGGGCACCGGTCCTCAGGAAGGATGTGCTGGAACTGGAGAAAGTCCAGAGAAGGGCAACAAAAATAATTAGGTGAATGGAGGACATCAGCTATGAGGAAAGACTACAAGCACTGAACCTATTCTCTCTGGAGAAGAGACAATTGAGGGGGGATATGATATCAATGTACAAATACTGTACTGGCGACCCTAGCATAAGGAACAAACTATTCAGAGAAAGGAGATACAATAAGACACGTGGCCACTCACTAAAACTTGAGGAAAGGCGGTTTAACCTTAAAGTGCGTAAGGGGTTCTTCACTGTAAGAGCGGTAAGGATGTGGAATTCTCTTCCGCAAGCAGTCGTATCAGCGGGGAGCATTGATAGTTTCAAAAAACTATTGGATGAACACCTTAAAGACCACAACATACAGGGGTATACAATGTACGGTTAAAAGCAAACACACAAACACATCGTAGGTTGAACTGGATGGACTGATGTCTTTTTTCAGCCTCACTAACTATGTAACTATGTAACTATGTAGCTACTTGGAACCCTCAAACATTAGAGAGTTATTTTTTAGCAGAGACAATAGAGAATAAAATGGCGGTCGTTGTAATATTTTATGTCACACTGTATTTGCGCAGCAGTCTTTCAAACCTAAATTTGGAAAAAAATACACATTTAACCACTTCACGCAAAATCACGTACCCGTATGTCATTTTGTCGAAGTGGTTGTGTGTTTCCGATGTAGTAACCCAGAAGCGATGTAATCTGGAAGCCACGTCACTTCCGGTTTACTCGGCAGCCAATAGAGGCAGATTGAAAAAATCCAAAGAATTCAAAAATGCAGATATATTTTAGCAGAGACCCTAATTAATAAAATGACCGTTGTTGCAACATTTTATGTCATACTGTATTTGCACAGCGGTCTTTTAAACGCAATTTGTTTTAAAAAAATACGGTTCAATGAATTTTAAAAAAAAACTAAACCGTAAAATTTGCTTATTTTTTTTTTTTTGTATAATTTTTTTAAAGATGATGTTATGCCGAGTAAATAGATAGCTAACGTGTCATGCTTTAAAATTGCGCACACTTGTGGAATGGCGACCAACTACAGCACTTAAAAATCTCCATAGCGCATGATTTAAAAATGTTAAACATTTCCCTGTTTAGAGATAAAGAGGAGGTATTGTGGTATAATTATTGCGCTCGCTCTAAAGATCACGGCGATACCTCGCATGTGTGATTTGAACGCGGTTTACATTTGTGGGCGCGACTTACCTATGCGTTTTCTTTGGGGTGCAAGCACAAAGGGATGGGGCGATTTTAAAAAATTTCTTTTTTTTTTTCATTTTTTTCTTTTTTCTCTTTTTTACACTGCCCCTCTAAAAATAGTTTTCCTGATCGCTTTTACTGCTTTGACAAGGAATGTAAACATCCCTTGTGACAGTAATAGGCAGCAACAGGTACTCTTTATGGAGGGATCTGGGGTCTAAAAGACTCCAAACCCCTCCTCTGCGCTTCAAAGTATTCAAAACGACAAGAAATATATTATATATATATATATAATGTTTGGGTGTGCTAAGTAATTTTCTTTTCTTAAATTGAATTCATCTTTATTTTCATTTCTTGTTTACCCATATACAAGCTTTCTATACAATACATAAAAAGAAAACTGTAGCAAATTTATCAATATGACACAAAAATCACAAAAAGAGAATTTTAATTGGTTTGCGCAAAAGTTATAGTGTTTACAAACTACGGAATCGATTTTTTACATTTTTATACATTTTTTGTTTTTATTAGAAATAACGGCGATCAGCATTTTTTATCAGGACTGCGACATTTTGGCAGACAGATTGGCCCCCTAACTGACATTTTTGACACTTTTTGGGGACCAGTGACAAAATACAGTATTCAGTGCTAAACAATATGCACGGTTACTGTATAAATGACACTGGCAGGGAAGGGGTTAACACTGAGGGTGATCAAAGGAGTTAATGTATGCCTAAAAGTGATTGACTGGGGGGGGGGGGGGGCTCTGTAATAGGCACAGAGAGATCGGGGTTTCAGCTTAGCTGAAACTCCTGATCTCTCCTTGCCTGTCTGACAGAAGACTCGCCTGCTTTGTTTACATAAGCAGGTGGGTCTTCTATCAGTTTCTCAGACGACTGCGGGAGGCCAGCGGCATTGATGTCAGTGGACGCATTAAAACCCCCCCATCATGAGGTCAGTGGACGCAATAAAACCCCCCAGCATTAATGTCAGTGGATGCATTAAAGACCCCCAGCAATGATGTCAGTGGATGCAGTAAAGACCCCCAGCATTGATGTCAGTGGATGCAGTAAAGACCCCCAGGAATGATGTCAGTGGATGCAGTAAAGACCCCCAGCAATGATGTCAGTGGATGCAGTAAAGACCCCCAGCATTGATGTCAGTGGATGCAGTAAAGACCCCCAGGAATGATGTCAGTGGATGCATTAAAACCCCCCAGCATTGATGTCTATTGATGCATTAACCACTTCTGGACCGGAAGGATTTGCCCCCTTAATAACCAGGCCATATTTTGTGATTCGGCGCTGCGTTAATTTAACGAAGAATTGCGCAGTCTTGCGACGATGTACATAAATAAAAATGATGTCCTTTATTTCCCACAAATAGAGCTTTCTTTTGGTGATATTTGATCACCTGTGCGATTTTTATTTTTTCGCTATAAACAAAAAAAGGAGCGACAATTCTGAAAAAAAAAAAAAACAATATTTTTTACATTCTGCTATATAACATTCCCCCAAAAAAATTTAAAAATCTAAATTTTTTTACATTTTTGGCCAATTTGTTTTCTGCTACATATTTCTGGTAAACAAAAATCACAATAAGCGTATTTTGATTGGTTTGCGCAAACGTTATCGCGTCTACTAACTATGGGAAAGATTTATGTAATTTTAATTTTTTTACTAATAATGGTCGCGACCTGCGATTTTTAGCGGGACTACGACATTGCAGCGGACAGATCGGACCCCTGACTGACATTTTTGAAACTTTTGGGGGGACCAGTGACATTACTACAGTAATCAGTGCTAAAAATATGCACTGTTACTGTACTAATGAGACTGGCAGGGAAGGGGTTAACACTGAGTGATCAGGGGTTAAATGTGTACCTAGAGGCGTGGCTTGTGAAATGATCACAGAGACCTGTGTTCCTATATAGCAGGATCACAGGGGCGCTATGATCATTCCAGGGAGAAGGAAGGCCGGCTGTGTTTTCAACAGCTGACCGTTCTTCTCTCTCAGCGGGGAACAATCGCGGGTGTCAGGCGGCAATTGGAGCCGCTTGCCCTGTGCATCAGCTTTCCCACTGACGAGCGCTTGCCCCCTAGCTGCCTGCTCGTGAGGCGGGCGGTCATAAAGTGGTTAAAGACCTCCAGCATTGAGTTCAGTGAACGCAATATAGACCCCCAGCATTAATGTCAGTGGATGCAATAAAGACCTCCAGCATTAATGTCAGTGGATGCAATAAAGACCCCCAGCACTGATGTCAGTGAATACATTAATAGCCCCCGCCATTGATGTCAGTGGATGCATTAAAGACCTCCAGCATTGATATCAGTGGACATAATAAAGACCCTCCAGCATTGATGTCAGTGAACGCATTAAACCCCCCAATATTGATGTCAGTGGAGGCATTAAACCCCCCAGTATTGATGTCAGTGGAGGCATTAAACCCCCCAGTATTGATGTCAGTGGACACATTAAACCCCCCAATATTGATGTCAGAGGCTGCATTATTAACCCCTAGCACAAGTGTCAGTATAATTAACCCCCTTTCCCACATTGGTGGTCAATGGCAATGAAATGTAACCCATTCCATGACCACCAATGTGGGGGGAGGGGGTTATTAATACTGACAGTACCACAAATGCAGAAGAGGGGAGGTGGGTTAAAATTAGTGGCGATCGACGGATATAGTTTTTTTAATGCCGATACTGACATTTTGGTGATCGGATATTGGTATTTTTTTTTTTTTTTATTCTTTTTTTTTTCTGCAGGTACTCCTTGTGGAGGGATCTGGGTGTCTAAAAGACCCCAACCCCCCCCCCCCCCAGCACCGAAAAGCATTCAAAACACCAAGTTTGGCTGTTTTGAATGCAGTCAGTTTTTTTTTTATTCGGCGTCGAGCACCCAGGGGGATGGAGAGCACAGGGGGAGAGGGGGGGGGGGGGACTGGAGAGCACTGTCTGGGGGGAACTGGAAATCACTGAGGGGGGAGCCAGGGAGCTGGAGAGCACTGGGGGAGCCAGAAAGCATGGGGGGGGGAAGAGATGAAAAGCACTGTGGAGAGCTGAAGAGCATCGGGGGGGGGGGGCTTAAGGGCACTGGGGGGACTAAGAGCACTGGGGGGGGGCTAAAGAACACTGGGGGGCTAAGGAACACTGGGGGGGCTAAAGAACACTGAGGGGGCTAAAGAACACTGGGGGGGGGGGCATTTTTACATTCAGAGTATAGCACTGGTACAGGTAGGTGTCCTTCCGGGTCCGCAGTTTGCCCTTACTGTCAGTCAGTGGCCAGCAGCAGCCGAGGAGATGACCCAATCAGGCAGCGGGGAGGGCCGGCCGCAGTTTGCCTGGAGACACTGTGACTGGCTAGCAGCAGCAGTAACAGCCGGGAGATTATCAACCAATGAGGCAGCGGAAGCGTCACTGGAGGGCGGGCCGGCCGCATGAACGTGATGACGCGGGGGTGCAGTAGACGAAACGGTTACCGCCCCCTTCCATGTCATCATCACTATGTTATGTGTGCTATGGGGTATAGGAGAGTGTTGGGAGACGCATGGAGTGTGCTATGGGGTATGAGGAGAGGGGTGGGTCTGAGGAAGAGGGAGGTTCTAAGGAAAGGGGGGGGTGAAAAGAAGAGAGGGGGTGAGGAAGAGAGGGGGTTCTCTACTAAGACAGATAAATTCTTTTTACTGCACAGTCTGCAAAGGGAAATTAGTGACAAAGGACAATAATGATCCTGAAGACCCCTATATATCTAACATCAGCTCTTTTTATTGGAAATGTCACAATGGGGGTACAGGGTCAGAGCCCCCCCACCCAGGCACCATAGCAGCTGCATGGACTGTGGTGGCAATTGTTACTTCACTGCATACAAAATCCATGAGACCCCCTCTTTTCAATCAACGGGTGTCCTCATTTCTGAGCATACATCCCCTCCCCCACCACTATTATTGATGCATAAAATATATTTTTAAAGTAATTTTATTGTTGGCTATTTTTAATTACAATGTATTTTTACTCATGGATTTTCATAAATATACATTAAAAATTATTGTATAAGTGCCGGTTCACATTTCTGCGATGCAGGAACGCTGCGAATATACAGCGTGTTCCCGCATCGCATCCGCACCCCTGGCAGTTCACACTGCCATATGCCATACACTGGGGGTGTCAATTAAAAGTTAACGACACCCCCAGATCAGATGGCATATCGCAGTGCAATCTATAAGTTGGCACAGAATCGGATCACACTAGTGTGAACCACCATGCGATCCGATTCTGCTGCGGACCAAATAAAGGGTCCTGTGCGAGATGGGTGCGATTGCGGTGGGAATTGAGTCATACAATCTGTATGGGTGAATTTGCAGCGCACAGAGATGGCATGTTATTTTAGGAGCAGTGCGCTCAGAATTACATGCCATCTCTGTGATGGCAGAAATGTGAAGCGGCACTAAGCCAACATTTATGGTTTTGCTGTTGTTTTGGATAAAGTGGTGAAGGGTTCGTCCAGAGGGGGGCTTTAGCAGAGAAATGCTTTATAAATGCAAGAAAGTCATGGAAATAAAAAAATAAGATGAAAATGTAGAAAATAAAATGTCTGCTTTCATGGTAAAATAAATCAATAAATAAAAAGAGAATAGACTGACAGGCTGATGGGAAAAGCACTGATAGATTTACTGGTAGACTTTACCAAGGATTACCAATGACATTTTCTGGGCTCCATATAATATAAGCCTGGGGGGGGGGGGGGTAGGTGAGGAGATGGGGGGGGGGGGTAGGTGAGGAGAATGGGGGGGGGGTAGGTGAGGAGAATGGGGGGGGTAGGTGAGGAGAATGGGGGGGGGGTAGGTGAGGAGAATGGGGGGGGTAGGTGAGGAGAATGGGGGGGGTAGGTGAGGAGATGGGGGGGTAGGTGAGGAGATGGGGGGGGGAGGGGTAGGTGAGGAGGGGGGGGGGAAGGTGAGGAGATGGGGGGGGAAGGTGAGGAGATGGGGGGGGGGTAGGTGAGGAGATGGGGGGGGTAGGTGAGGAGATGGGGGGGATAGATGAGGAGATGGGGGGGTAGGTGAGGAGATGGGGGGGGGGGGTTGGTGAGGAGATGGGGGGAGGGGGTAGGTGAGGAGATGGGGGGGTAGGTGAGGAGATGGGGGGGGTAGGTGAGGAGATGGGGGGGGTGAGGAGATGGGGTTCTAGGGAAGAGAGCAGAGGGGTAGGTGAGAGGGCTCTAAGGATGAGGAGGAGAGGGAAGGGCTGAGTTCTCCCCCCTTGTACTTACCACCACACCGGGAGGCATCGTTTTCCTCCCTCCAGCCATGTGACCAGGTGATAGAGGGAGGACGGGCAGCCTTACCTCACTATACAGCGGCGCTCTCTATTGCCACCTCCAGGCTGGAGGGAGGAGAAAGTCTAATCCCCTCCCCAGCTCTGTCACTCCTGTCAGTAAGCATCGGGGATGAGCGGCCTCACTGGCAGCGCGCGGAGGTGGACTCGCGCTTCCTCTGATTGGTGCAGGGGGCAGGCGGATCATGTGACGTGTGGCACGCGCAGGCGGAGCGGCGCCATTTTTACTGTGATTGCCAGGGAGAGGGAGTGTCTCCTGTCACTGCCGTCACAGCGCCCTACAGCGGATTTTTCTGACACTACAGCCACAGCTTCTATATCTAATCATCTGTATCCAGGAGAGACGGTAAGTGTCATTAGCTGTCATGTCACCTTACCAGTGAGGTCGGGTCCAGTGTCTGGATATGTGTGTGTAGGGGGGGGGGACAATAGAGACCTGGACCCGATTTGTGCTGTAAATGATCTGTCAGTGTTTTCTCTCCTCCTTTCTAGTTGGAGGGAAGAGAAATCACTTTTTCACACTCAGGATCAGAGCTGCCATTAGAAATCACAGGGGCCCCGAAAAGCCTCCTGACAGGGCCCCAAACATCTCACCTGACAGGGCCCCCCCCCCCCACAGTTCAAATCTTTTTCCCAACTCACTCCCCCCCCCCCCCCCCCAATTCCCCCTCCTAGCAGAAATCTTGGCAGTGAAAGGTTTAGGACTCTTTCACACGGGCGATCCGATCAGATCCGCCTGTCAGTTTTTTAGGTGGATCTGATCGGATCCTCCATGCAGCTCTATGGGGCAGCGGATGTCAGCGGAGACACCTCCACTGACACCCGCTGCCACCCGCATCCGATCCTGTCCATGAAATCTGGACGGATGGAAACCCTATTTTTCCATCCGTTCAGTAATCGGATCGGATCTGATGAGAGCGGACAGGCGGTCCTCTCTCATCCGATCCCCCATTTGATCACCTGTGCGATTTTTTGATCATGCGCTATAAACAAAAAAAAGCGTCAATTTTGCAAAAATAACAATATTTTTCACATTTTTTTATATGAAATTCCCCCCCCAAAAAAATGTAAAAATCTAAATTTTTTAACATTTTCGGCCAATTTGTTTTATGCTACATATGTTTGGTAACAAAAAAATCGCAAAAAGCTTATTTTGATTGGTTTGCGCAAAAGTTATCATGTTTACTAACAAAGGGAAAGATTTTTGTCATTTTTGTTGTTTTTTTTTTTAACGAGTAATGGCGGCGATCTGCAATTTTTTTTGCGGGACTGCGACATTGGGGCGGACAGATCGGACCCTTGAATGACATTTTTGACACTTTTGGGGTTACCAGTGACATTACTGCAGTAATCAGTGCTATAAATATGCACTGTTACTGTAAAAATGACACTGGTAGTGAAGGGGTTAACTTTTTTTGAGAGGGAGGGGTTATGTGTGTCCCTAGGGGCGTGATTCTAACTGTGATTGGCTGTGGCTTGAGGTGTAGGAACAGTGATCAACGGTCCTACATAGTAGAACCGTATAATCACCATTCCTACACAGGGGAGAATGACAGGCGGCTTGTTTACATTAGCCGCCTGCCTTTCTCCCGCTCCCCCCGCCGATTGCAGAGTGACCGGCGGACATCGGGTCCGCCGGTCACACGCGCGGGGGTTCCGTGACCGCGCGCTCGCTCCCCAGAGCCTTACAGGCTAGCGACGTAGACCTACGTCGCTCTGCCTGTGAGGGGCTGACTGCCGCAGTAAATATACTGTGAGCAGTCGGCAAGCGGTTAAGCACTTACGATTGCTGGCACTTGCCTTCCAGTTCTCTTCCCTGCGAGCGTTGCGACGCAGGGGGGTGGAACCGGCGGCAAATTCAAGTGTAAATACACCAAATGACATGATACAAAGCTGTGATCCTAACGGATTACACTGTGTCATCCCATTTAACCACAGGATTTCACCGGGTGACTTTTCCAGTGCCCTGCCTGTGCTTTTCCAGTTCTTTGTGCCCGGAAAATAGAGAACGACCATGGCGTCCAAAAAGTTTTCTTTTTGCGCAAAAGCACTTTTAGACGAACTGGAAAACAGCGACAGCGAAACGGAGTTACTTTAAGAACTGAGCGATAGCGATTCGTGGGAAAATTCGTCATCGGGTACGGAAAGTGACGACAGCGACGATTCTGATGTCTCTTCCTAGCAAATAGCTTGTGGAATTTGGGAAGTATATCAAATGATTCTTCAGAATTTTCAACAGAGTTTTGTGCCAGGAAGAGACATCGGAATCATCGCCGTCGTCACTTTCCGTACCTGATGACGAATTTTCCAACGAAAAAAAAGTGCCGGTTCACATTTGTGCGATCACAGAGATCACATGTAATTCGGAGCGCACTGCTCCTAAAACTACATGCCATCTCTGTGCGGTACAGTTTGTATGGCTGAATTTGCACCGCAATCGCACCTAACTCGCACAGGACCCTTTTTTTGGTCCGCAGCAGAATCGGATCACATGGTGGTTCACACTAGGGCGATCCGATTCTGTGCAAACTTTCAGATCGCACTGCGATATGCGATCTGATCTGGGGGTGTTGTTAACTGTTAATTGACACCCCCAGCCTGTCGCATATGGCAGTGTGAACTGCCAGTGGTGCGGATGCGATGCGGGAACACGCTGTATATTCCCAGCGTTCCCACATCGCAGAAATGTGAACCGGCACTTAAAGGCTTTTAAAGCATTGCCTATGGACAATTTTAGGTAGTGCAGTTTGTCACCATTTCACAAGCATGCACATGACAAGTTTGGTATCTATTTACCTGATGCAACATTATCTATTATATTTTAGCAAAAAAAAACAAAATGTGTATTAAAAAAAAAAATCAGACCTCTGTCTGATCAGCTGTCTTGTAGGGCAGAGGAGGGATCGACGATCTAACAGACCCTTGATTTCTCCACGAGGAGTGCCTGTCACCGGCCAAAGCTATCACAGGGGGTCTTGTCCACCCCCTTGTAATAGCAATAAAGTTGAATGAAAAAATATATTTTAACCACTTCCATACCAGGTCTTTTCTGGCACTCCGCTCCTACATGTAAAATTCATCATTTTTTTGCTAGAAAATTACTCGTAACCCGCAAATATTATATATATCACACGGTATTTGCGCAGAAATTTTTCAGATGCGCTTTTATGGGAAAAAAATAACTTTCATAAATAAAAAAATAAAAAAAAAACACTACAGTTAGCCCAATTTTGTTGTATAATGTGAAAGATTATGTTATGTCGAGTAAATAGATACCTAACATGTCAGGCTTTAAAATTGCGCACACTCGTGGAATGACGCCAAACCTTGGTACCTAAAAATCTCTATAGGCAATGCTTTAAAAAAGTTTACAGGTTACCAGTTTAGAGTTACAGGGGAGGTCTTGTGCTAGAATTGTTGCTCTCACTCTAACGTTTGTGGCGATACCTCACATGTATGGATTGAACTCCATTTACATATTACATATGTGGCCATGACGAACGCATGCGTTCTCTTCTGCATGTGAGCAGGCGGGGATAAGGGCACTTTAATTTTTTTTTTTTTTTTAATATTTTATTTAGTTATTTATTTATTTTATCACT
The DNA here is from genome assembly GCF_965119305.1 of Pelophylax lessonae. Taxonomy (NCBI): domain Eukaryota; kingdom Metazoa; phylum Chordata; class Amphibia; order Anura; family Ranidae; genus Pelophylax; species Pelophylax lessonae. The sequence goes on from NC_138776.1 coordinate 199,079,547, forward strand.
TTTATTCCTATTACAAGGACTGTAAACATCCCTTGTAATAGAAATAGTGCATGACAGGTTCTCTTTATGGAGAGATCTGGATCTGGGGTCAATAAGACCTCAGATCTCTCCTACAGGCTGGAAAGCCTGAAATAAAAAAAAATTAAAAAAACGATCTTAAGTATCCAGCCGAGGTCACAGCAGTATTAACAACTGCCAGGCCAGGCGTGACGTCATCACCTCACACCCTGGCCTTCGAGAGTCAAAGAGACTGCAGGGGACCATCTGGTCCTCAGCAGTCTCTATGGTGTACTTCCGCCGGCGGACGATTCCTTTCCCCGGCACGCCGATCGCACGGGAGAGTCAGTAGAAGCACAGGAGGGTGGCGGGAGGGGCAGATGTCCTCTCCCGCCACCTATAAGAACAATCAAACGACTGAACAGCCACTATGATTGCTCTTATGGTGAAGGGAATCGCAGGCTGAAAAAAATATTATCTGAATGATGCCTGCATCTGCACCCATCATTCAGATATCCCCACCTAAACCCCTGGATGTCATATGACACCCAGCGGTAAGGAAGTGGTTAAAAGAGTGTAACAAAAAAAAAATGCAAATAAAAAAATATAATATTAAAAATGAACAATTTAAATGACTCCCGCCTGCCCCCATGATCATGCCAAATGCAATTGTGTGCTTAGGTCTGGCATGCATATGTAAAGAATGATTGCATCACACATGTAAGGTATCGCTATGAACCTCATAGTGAGAGAAAACATTCTAGTGCCAGAGCCCACGGATAACCTATAAAGGCTTTTAAAGTGTTTCCAATGGACAATCTCAGGTACTGCAGTTGTTGCCATTTCACAGGAGTGCGCAATTTTCAGTCTTGGTGTTGGTGACGTATTACCGGACACAGCGCCATCTTTTATATTTTACCAGAAAAACTGGGTCTAATTTTGTGCACTAAAATTAGTTTGAGTGTAGTTTTCAAGAAAATATACAGTATGATGTATTATAGCATAACCCAATGGTGAAGAATTATATGGAGCTGCGTCTGTCAATGGATGATAGAGAAATATATATATAAAATGTTTGGGGGTTCTAGGTAATTTTCTAGCAAAAGATACTGGCTTTAACTTGTAAGCAACAAGTGTCAGAAAAAGGCTTAGGAATGAAGGGGTTAAGATGCCCAGAGGCGGGGCATAGCTTAAGATCACATGACCACCGTAGTTGGCTGTCATGTCATCCAAAAATCCGTTGTCTGCAAAGCGCTATTGACTGCAATTCACACAAATATGCGGCCTCTCTGTGCTAAGGCCCAGGGGCCGAGAGGCCGCTAAATTTTACACAAGAAAAAAAAAAAAAACAATAGAGAAACTGTATATCACAAAGAATGCACTTTTCACCACAGGTACATTACCGGAGATACAAAGAGAATGCTGGTGCATTTAGTAAAAAAAGAAAAAGGACATAAGCACTCTTTAGACCGTAGCAACTTGGTTTCCAGGCCTGTGGCCTGATGTGGGTCTGCCATTAGTAGCGGAATCCTCTCCAGCCCATGTGAGCTGAGTCCCTGGGTGTGACAACTGAAGCAGCGACAACTCCAGCATCTTTGTTTTTGGGTTTTTATTATAAATTAAAGGGGATGGGAGAAGGGAATGAGTGGGATACTCCTTTAGGCTCAAACTAATTACAATTGGGACTTTGATCCTGAAAATGCCCGTTGGCGCTTCCTTGACGCCAGCCGGCGCCAGCCAACGCTCACTGACACTGAGAACACTCTGTATAGCAGAAGAAGTGTTGAATCCCCGACTTATAGTCCAGTAGATCCAAGACTGAGAACCATAGAACTCCTGACACTGTTGTGCAGTAAAAGTCACTGAATACTTTCCCCCGCCTGGCACAGCTTGAGGTAGTATATTGTAGAACTCTGTATAACTGTCACTGTAACTGGCACACTCTGTACAATTCAGGGCCCAAACTGCAGGTGCCCCCTTTGACCTTGAACTCTTCAGGGTCCACTGACTATGCACCCCCTTTGCAACTTCAGGGTCCTCTACCTAGGTACCCCCTTTACAGCTAGCTGACACTGGATCCCAGAACCTCTCCCGGAGTGGTCCCCTCTGACTCTAGGCAGACCCCCAGGGACAATCCGCAGTACTCACAACCTGTGTAGGCTTTCCTGGGACTGGACTCTCTCTCTCCGTAGGTTCTCGGCACACCGGATCCCCTCAGCTCAACTCAGCACTCTCTGGATACTCGGACGACAACCCGCGACATCCTCCTTCCTCAGACAGGAGGAGAGACAGCCGCACTCTCCTTCCTGGGACTCTGCTCCCCCCAAAGACACCCTGTCATGCACTTCCCCCAAACTTATACCCACTCCCAGAATCATTTGCAGCCTAATCTGCCTTCTGGGGTAGTTACAAGCTGGGATGTGTCCCCTGATTGGGCTTCCCACACTGCCCTATGAGAAGCCTCTCACAGAAGCCAGTGGGGATACTTCCCCTTCAGCAGGCACATCTGGAAGCCCTGACACCCTACCTAACAAATCACAGCCCTGCTGTTAGGCAGACAAGGCCCAATATATACTTACCTAGCACCTACCTGTAGGGTGCTACAAGACAAATAGAGGGTGTGTACCAAGTTAATGTAATCACCCATAAAGGCGGGCACATAGGCGTAAACACAATACTTTAATTGCTCTAAATATAGAAACAAAATCAAGTATATAAAGAGCCTCTGCCAATATCTTGAATGGCACGAGTATCAATTCTACCATCTGTGTAGTAATAACTATGTAGTAAGTTATAAAGTGGCAGATGCAAATATGTAAAATCAGCATTTTTTGCTAGAAAATTACTTAGAACCCCAAAACATTTTTTTTAAAGCAGGGGCATGAGAGGATTAAATTGTGGGTGTTGCAGTTTTTTTATATCACACGGTATTTGCGCAGCTGTTTTTCAATTGCTAATCTATTTGGGGGGCCAATAATGCGTTTTAATGCACAAAAACACAGTAGAAGACCTAATGGTTTGGTCAAATATAAATGATGTTAAGCCACGTAAATAGACACCTAACATGTCAAGCTTTAAAATTGAGCAAACAAATGGAACGACACAATAAATTATCCATAGACGATGCTTTAAAAGCCTTTACAGTTTACCAGTTTAGTGTTACACAGGACACTTAGCGCTATAATCATTGCATATAATATTCTTGCTACAACGTTTGAGGCAATAACTCATGTGTGATGTGCGGTGGGAACGCCATTGATATATGTGTGTGTGTGACCTACATATGCATTTGCCTTTGCGCATGACCATGGGGGGACAGGGGGGATTTCCATTTTTTTTTTTATTTTAATTTTTTTTACAATTTTTTTATTTACTTTTATGGCTACTCAGAAGGGATGAACAATATCCCTTGTGATAGCTGGAGCAGTGCCAGGTCCTCTTTATAGAGATCTGGGGATATTCCGATCTTCAATCATTCCCTTCAATGCAATGAACACTGTGCTGTGCCCCCACAATGCAGAGTTCAGCGTGCATGCCCCCTTCAATGCAACTGTGCTGTGCCCCCTTCAATGCAATGAACACTGTTCCGTGCCCCCATCAATGCAGAGTTCAGCGCGCGAGCCCCTTTCAATGCAGAGCGCCACAGCATTGTCCCCAATCACTGCAGAGCACCACAGCATTGTCCCCAATCACTACAGAGCGCCACAGCATTGTACCCAATCACTGCAGAGTGCCCACAGCATTGTACCCCAATGATTGCAGAGTGCCACAGCATTGTCCCCCAATGATTGCAGAGTGCCACAGCATTGTACCCCAATGATTGCAGAGTGCCCACAGCATTGTACCCCAATGATTGCAGAGTGCCCACAACATTGTACCCCAATGATTGCAGAGTGCCACAGCATTGTACCCCAATGATTGCAGAATGCCCACAGCATTGTATCCCAATGATTGCAGAGTGCCACAGCATTGTACCCCAATGATTGCAGAGTGCCCACAGCATTGTACCCCAATGATTGCAGAATGCCACAGCATTGTACCCCAATGATTGCAGAGTGCCCACAGCATTGTACCCCAATGATTGCAGAGACCAGTGTGCGTGCTCCCTTCAACCCAATGTACTTACCTGGCGGCGGCTCGGCTATCGGCGGCGGCTTCTCCCCTCCTCGATCCTTCGTCCTCTTCTGCGGCGGCGGGAAGGTGAGCGGCGGCGGGAAGGTGAGTGGCTTCTCCCTCATCCTCTTCTGCGGCGGGAACCGGCGGGAAGTTAGCGGCGGTGACGGTGAGTGACTGACGCACGCACCGGCACCTCCCCCATTGCGACGTCAGTGATCGATGTCCTGGATGATTGGTCCAGGCTGTAGACTGGACCAATCACAAGCAGGATATCACGAAGGTGGGGGTGGCCAAGCGCTCTTTCCTGCGCCCAGGTTACGCCCCCAGAAGGCAGCCAATCGGCGCCTTTCTGGGTCGTAAACCCCACCCCCCCTATGCACGGGCCGCCACTGATGTGAACGTAGCCTTATGGGTGGCAATTTCTGGGCACTGATGAGGAGACTGTTGGGTGAAAGGTGTAATTGGGGGGGGGGGGGGGGGGGCTGGGGACTGTGTGGGGACCTTTATTAGTGTGCTTTTACTTTTACAGGTGTACAGAGCAGTAACTCACTGTTTCTGGCTCTGCTCTCCTCACACTGGAAACTGTGTGTGAGGGGAGAAGAGCTAGTAACAGTGAGTTACTGCTCTGTGTTTACATTTTGTGATCGGCTGTGAATGGATTCACAGCCGATCACATAGTAAACAGTCACTGTCAGTGGCTGTTTACTACCGCCGGTGACTAGCTGGGTTCCTAGGGAACACAGAGCCACCGACATGACTGCGCTGCGCGCTCCCGATTGCGCATACGCGGTCATCTTCTGGGCTTTACTATTGTGATCGGCTGTGTGATTAGATCACAGCCGATCACGTGGGAAACAGCCATGCCCATTGGCTGTTTCCCCCATGACGGTGACGCGCTGTGTCCCGGGGACACGCCGCCACCGACAGTGCAGGGCGGCGCGCACACGATCGCACGCCTGCCCTGCCTGAATGGGCCGCCGTCATATGACGGCAGCCCAGAACATTTGTCACACCGCTCCGCCGTCAAGTGGTTAAAGACAGCCCTGATTCTAACAGTCTATTCAGTAGGACTATCAGCTGTGTATCCACCTGACTTCTGCACAACACAACTGATGGTCCCAACCCCATTTATAAGGCAAGAAATCACACTTATTAAACCTGACAGGGCACACCTGTGAAGTGAAAACCATTTCAGGTGATTACCTCTTGAAGTGTGACTCTACAATTTCCATAGTCATGAAAATAAAGAAAACTCTTGGAATGAGAAGGTGGGTCCAAACTTTTGGTCTGTACTGTATACATATATACACAGTATATATATATATATATATATATATATATACACGTATATATATATATATATATATATATATATATATATGTATGTGTATATATTTTTTTATATATATATATATATATAACGTATATATGTACAGTATATATACTTTAACTGATTTATAGTCATTTATTATATTATTTTTTGATTTTGTGTTTCAAACTTTATCATACCCGAGATGTTATAAAGAAGAACACACAGTAAAAAAAAAAATCATATGTAAATAATTGGTTTGGGCTGCTCGTCATTAAGAATTACTAGCAAAATAATTCTACCGCTATCAGCACCTAAAATCGGAAAGAATCATACCACCAGGGAGGTTAAAGAAGAACTACACTCACCGGCCACTTTATTAGGTACACCTTGCTAGTACCGGGTTGGACCCCCTTTTGCCTTCAGAACTGCCTTAATTCTGGCATAGATTCAACAAGGTGTTGGAAGGATTCCTCAAAGATTTTGCTCCATAGTGACACGATAGCATCACACAGTTGCTGCAGATTTGTCGGCTGCTCATCCATGATGCCAATCTCCCGTTCTACCACGTCCCAAAGGTGCTCTATTGGATTGAGATCTGGTGAGTGTGGAGAACATTGGAGTACAGTGACCTCATTGTCATGTTCAAGAAACCAGTAATGAGATGATTTGAGATTTGTGACATGGTACTTTACCCTGCTGGAAGGAGCCATCAGAAGATGAGTACACTGAGCCATCAGAAGATGGGTACAATGTAGTCATAAAGGGATGGACATGGTCAGCAACAATACTCAGGTAGACTGTGGTGTTTAAACAAAGTTTTTTGGTACTAAGGGGCCCAAAGTGTGCCAGGAAAATATCCCCCACACCATTACACCACCACCAGTTTGTATAGCTGAAATTGCATTGCATTGGAACTGAAATGGTGGAGGACCCTTTATTTGGTCCGCACTGCAATTGGATTGCATGGAGTTCAGACCCATGCAATCCGATCCCTGGCCAATTTCACAGTTCGCACTGCATTCTACAAACTGATTTGGGGTGTCATTAAGATTACATTGACACCCGCAGTGGTTAGCAGAGAGCAGTGTGAAGTGCCTGTGAGTCAGATGCAATGCAGGAACCCACACAGAAATTGTGGTGGTTCTCGCATCACATCAGTGTGAACCCAGCCTGAATGTATGCACAAGGATTACATATAGAGGTGTCAAACACAAGGCCCGTGGGCTGAATCCACCCTTCCAGGCTATTTTATGTGGCCCTCGCACCTCTCCTGCAGCTACAGGAGAGTTCTAACCCTCCTTTGGTCCTCCTCTAGACCCTGCACTTTCTTCTTCCCAGCAACTCCCCAGCTTCTTCCCAGCAGCAGCACAAGGTAAGGGAGGGTGGGGAACTCTTAAATTCTGATGGTGGGGGGGGCTCTTGACATCTGATGTAAGAGGGGATGGGGTGCTCTGGACATCTAATCTTACAGATTCAACCAGCCCTTTGGGGGCAATCATAATGCTGATGCGGCCCGAGAAGAAACTGAGTTTGACACCCCTGCACAAGAAGATTTCTTGTATTAGTATGTGATCTGAACAATACTACATTTACCACAGTTAATCTCTATGCGCCTAATATGGGTCAACAGAAATTCCTTAACACTCTATTCAAAAAGGTCCGGCGGTTGCAACGTGGGCGTCTATTTGTGTAGCGGAGACTTCAAAGAAGATCTCAACGTGTCTCCTTCTATTCTTTGGCGCAATAGCACATACTTCTTATCCGTGAAACAAAGGAAACAATTAAACTTGAGATCAACTGGAACCGTTCTTGCAAGAAATTTCTAACCAGTGTGGACACTATTGTTTTCAATGTCTGGTGTGCTCATAAAGCGTACAGTAGAGGCGTGTTGCTACAGTTAGCGGCAGGAGAGAGGAGGAGGATGCAAGGTGTCGACTCATTGCTGTCACAAATTAAATCCTTAGAGGTACAGTACAATCTAAAACTTCACCCACTTCTACCATTACTGAAAATCTTTTGTGGTGTAGGCAAAAACTCCTGCTACTTCTGTTGAATGAACAGGAGAAAGCATTAAAGACTGCAAAAGCTACATTTTATGCCCAAGGTAACAGAGCAAGCAAACTCTTGGCCAGCATGCTGAGGACAAGGCATCCAAAGTCCTGGCTTCCCTTTGTAGTGGATTTGGTAAGGAATTCACAAGTCTCCCATCCAACTGATATTGCTAATGCTTTCCAGAAGTACTACTCCACATTATACAAATTAAAGGATTATCCTACCACTGCCCAGCCTACGGATGCTGCTATCTCTGCATTTCTAGATACATACAACTTCCCAGAGTAGACCCCACCGTGTAAGCCAAACTGAATGCACCTATTACCTCTTCTGAAATCCTTTAATTTTTTTATGGTCTACTTGAGTTGAGCCCAAATCTATGTTTGATTTAACCACTTTCCCACTGCTCACATTGCTGCTACTGCAGCAATGTGGCTCGTTATCGTCCAGTGACGTAGACCTACGTCGCTGGACTCCTCCCCCTGTAGGCGGCGCTCGTGCGCCGCCGGAGGCGCGCTCCCGCTGTTTTCAGTCACAGCGGGAGTCGGGCCAGGGGAGGAGCGGTCGCCGCCGCTCTTCCCCGATCGTCGGAGAATCGAGTGAGGAGATCCGCCCGCTTGTGTAAACAGAGCGGGCGGATCTCCTAAGTGACAGGCAGGGACAGATCACAGTGTTCAGCATAGCTGAACAACTGATCTGTCCTTGTGTCACTCAGTCACCCCCCCCCCCACACGTTAGTAAGCACCAGGCATACATTAACCCCTCCCTCTCCAATAAAATTAACCCCTTCCCTGCCAGTGTCATTTTTTACAGTAACAGTGCATATATATATAGCACTGATTACTGCAGTAATGTCACTGGTACCCCCAAAAATGTCAGTCAAGGGTCCGATCTGTCCGCCGCAATGTCGCAGTCCCGCAAAAAAAATCGCAGATTGCCGCCATTACGTGTTAAAAAAAAAAACACCAAAAATGACAGAAATCTTTCCCTTAGTTAGTAAACGCAATAACTTTTGCGCAAACCAATCAAAATATGCTTTTTGCTAATTTTTTTTACCAAACATAGGTAGCAGAAAACAAATTGGCCAAAATTTTTTAAAAAATTTGATTTTTACATTTTTTTTTTTGGGGGGGGGGGGGGGGATTTCACATAAAAAAGTTAAAAATAGTTATTTTTTCAAAATAAACGCTCTTTTTTTTTATAGCGCAAAAAGTAAAAATCGCACTGGTGATCAAATACCACCAAAAAAAATGGTGTTGGGGTGTACATGGCATGCTTTCCTTGTTGTTTCTCCTTTCTTTTCTTCTTCTTCTTTTCCTTCTCTTCTGTTTCAGTCTTTGTTTTCCCTAGTAATGGGGAATGTCTGTTCTTGGATGTTTTTCTCTTTTGAAAGCCCCTCTGTCCAGTTGAGAGAGATTATGAGTGGGCTTGGTTCTTAATACACTATATTGTCAAAAGTATTGTGACACCTGCCTATACACGCACATGAACTTTCATGGCATCCCAGCCTTAGTCCGTAGGAGTCAGTATTGGCCCATCCTTTGACGCTATAACCTATTCAACCCTTTTGGGAAGGCTGCCCATAAGGTTTAGGAGTGTCTATGGGAATGTTTGACCATTCTTTCAGAAGCACATTTGTGAGGTCAGGCACTGATGGTGGAAAGAAGGCCTGGCTCACAGTCTGCGCTCTATCGAGTTGAGGTGCACAAAGCAAGGTCCATAAAGACATGGATGAGCGAGTTTGGGGTGGAGGAACTTGACTGGCCTGCACAGAGTCCTAACCTCAACCTGATAGCACACCTTTGGGATGAATTAGTCCGAGCCAGGCCTTCTCGTCCATCATAAGTGCCTGACCACACAAATGCGCTTCTGGAAGAATGGTCAAACGTTCCCATAGACACACTCCTAAACCTTGTGGACAGCCTTCCCAGAAGAGTTGAAGCTGTTACAGCTGCAAAGGGTGGGCTAACTCAATATCGAACCCTATGGACTAAGACTGGGATGCTAATAAAGTTCATCAGCATGTAAATACTTTTTTACAATATAGTATATATTGTATTATGTATGCCTTATTTTCCTTACCTGAGAGCGGTGTGCTCATTATGTAATCCAATGGTGTGACACATTGTCAAATGCGATGTCCAGTTGTGTCTGGTGTATTTTATTTTCTTTCTTTGTAAAAATTCAATAACAATTATTGGATCATAAAGATATGAGTGCCTATGAATCCCTGGCCATAGAGATGAAGCACCCATTTTCTTTTTGAAGTCTTTGCAATACGATGGACTTTATTTGCCTTCATGTTGCTGCACTTTGTTCTTAAAAATGGACAATACAGTTGACTGTTGTTACTGCACTTGTATTCATTCTCAGGCCTTTGGGCCCATGTACTGTATTCGCACTTTTTTTTTATTCAAATAAAGTACTTGTGGAATATATAAAGAAATGAGTGAACAGCAACTGTTCAGTATGAAGAAGTGAGTCAAAGGTTTTATGAAGAAAAGCTTTGCAATGGTTTTTCCTGAATGTTAGAGTAAAGTAATGTATGTAGGAGATTGTTGACCCGGATCCATAATCCGTTTACCTTTGGACACCAGATATGTGGCATAGTGCCCTCCTGGAGGCATGCTCGGTAACACGTATAAAGTAGGCCAGATAGGCTGGTATAAAATAAGGCATAAGATTTTGTGTTTGGATTCCAAGCAGAAACAAGGTGCAGTCATTGAGTTCTTGATGAAGGAGGGATGCAGGCTGTCTGACATCCACAGAAGGCTACAGACAGGGCCGGACTGGGAATAAAATTCAGCCCTGGAAATATTTTCATACCAGCCCCATAGCATTATTATACCAGCTCAACAGCATGTCATTATATTCTTGTTCATAAAAAGGAAAACCATGCATTTTTAAGCACATCTGAGGAGTGTATTATAGATAAGACAGATATGAAAGCATATAGGGCTTTATATATATTAACTCCGGTTCAAAGTGGAAAAAGTGCCATACATGGTACAGGAGGTGGTCATAGGCTGTGTGGACATGGCACAGGAGATGTCAGAGGCTGCGAGCATTGTACAGGAGGATATGTCAGAGGCTGCGAGCATTGTACAGGAGGATATGTCAGAGGCTGGGGGCATAGTACAGGAGATGCAGGGGCTGCGGGCATGGTACAGAGATGTCAGGTTGCGAGCATGGTACAGGAGATGCAGGGGCTGTGGGCATGGTACAGGAGATGCAGGGGCTCTGGACATGGTACAGGAGATGCAGGGGCTGCAGGCATGGTACAGGAGATGCAAGGGCTGTGGACATGGTACAGAAGATGCAGAGGCTGCGGCACAGTACAGAAGATGCCGAGGATGCAGACATGGTACAGGAGATGCAGGGGCTGTGTGCATGGTACAGATGATGCAGGGGCTGTGTGCATGGTACAGATGATGCAGGGGCTGCGGACATGGGGCAGGAGATGCAGAGGTTGAGGCAGGAGAAGCAGAGGCTGCGGGCATGGTACAGGACATGCAGAGGCTGCGGGCATGGTACAGGACATGCAGAGGCTGCGGACAAGGTACAGGAGATACAGAGGCTGCGGGCATGGTACAGGAGATGTGGGGCTGCGGGCATAGTGCAGGAGATGTTGGGCTGCGGGCATAGTGCAGGAGATGCGGGGCTGCGGGCATAGTGCAGGAGATGGGGGGCTGCGGACATGGTACAGGAGATGCAGAGGCTGTGGGCATGGTGCAGGAGATGCGGGGCTGAGGGCATGGTGCAGGAGATGCAGGGCTGTGGGCATGGTGCAGGAGATGCAGGGGCTGCGGGCATGGTGCAGGAGATGCAGGGGCTGCGGGCATGGTACAAGCGAATCTCCTAAGGAGATGCAGGGCTGCGGAGTGGTCTTACCCATCGGTGAGGTGCCGTAAATTTAAAAATGGCACCGCCCGGCGCCTTTACGTCACTGCGCATGTGCCCTCTGCCCGAGAATGGCCGCAGCGCTGGATGCACAGTGTACATGTTGGGCCGGCCGCAGCCATTTTTTTTTTTACAGGTGCCAGTGATGTTCAGGCAGCCCCAGGGAAATTTCCCGGTATCTCGGTAGGCCAGTCTGAATGTTAACAGAGATGACACCATTGATAACAGTCCCCAATGACAAGACATTGCTTATGTCAATGATGTCATCTCCATAAACATTCTGTAGCCTTCTGTGGATGTTGGACAGTCTGCACCTCTCCTTCGTCAAGAACTCAGTGACAGCATGTCATTGCCTCTGCTTGGAATCCATTATTTATCTGCAATGAAAAAGAAAAAAGTTACTATGGAGAAAGGGTTACTCTACCAACGTGTGAAATTTGAATGACCTGCTGTATGTACAGTATGTTAATAAAAAACATGTCCCCTTTTTAATTCCGGTACAGCCCTTGTATCTTATACATCACTGTCTAATTAACGTATCCTGGAAATCCTCTTTGACTCCTTTAACCACATGCAATATTCAAACTCTGAATAGGTACAAGTGTCTTAAGCCCCCAAAACGCAATGGAAGTTTTATGTAAACATATGAATAATTACAGTATTTAGGCTATTTGGATCCTTTCAATATTTGGTCTGGTGCTCCTAATATGTTGTCTGTTTAGCCAATGGGGGATTTATTTCCTGTTTTCCTAATGACCACTGTCAAAAGGGCAGAAAATAATGAGAAATCTAACATTGCCCAGCTGCCACCATAATGCCTGGTACACAATAAGATTATCGCCCGCATGATCTTTTTTTTTTTTGCATACTAGTCTCATATCAAAAATTAAAGAGGTTACTAAAGTTACGAAAAATCTTGTACGACAGAATAAAAATTTGAAAGTGATGTATTTTCGGACGACAACTGTACTGATTAAACAAAAATCGTATGATCTGGTATTGTACAAGAAAAGTTTCGGTGCATGTCCCTTCGGATAATTCCGGATGAACTGTTGTGATCGACTCTCGAAAGCTGTGTACCAACGATCAGATTATTGTACGATGAATAGAAAGCGGTATTTTTCGTACAATTTTCTGATCGTGCATACGGGCCATAACAGAAGGTGAGGGTAAATCTTCAAATTGGGACACCTGATTGTTCAATGTGAAGTTTTTCCTTTATTTTGAAGAAATTTCCTCTGACTTCTTGTTGTGTCTCCAGGCCAGAAAGTGAATTGATGTCTTTCCCAAAAAAAAAAAATAATTTTTAATCAAGAATTAACTTTATTTAAAAAATCACATTTTTTTGCAGTACAAGAATATAGTGCATCTGATATTTACAGCATGTCCAAAATCAGCCATTGACTCACCATTGCTCTAAACATTTCAAACTGATACAGGTCACACGTCATGTCATAGGCATAAAACAGATATCTCAGTAACAATTCAACTCAACTCAAACACTTTTTATTTGTGGAGGAATCACTTTTTATCAGCATGGGCCTGATAAAAAAAACTCTATGCCATTAATTTACCAAAACAGGAGAATGCTAAAACTGGTGCACCTCTGCACAGAAACCAATCAGCTTCCAGTTTTTTTTATTTTTTATCAAAGCTTAATTGAACAAGCTGAAGTTAGAAGCTGATTGGCTACCATGCTGCACCAGATTTTGCACCCCCCAGTTTTAGTAAATAAACCCCATTGCATATTATTTTTAGCACCTTTTTGAACCTTAGCAATAATTTTGTACAAGGAAATACAATATGAAAAGCAGCTGTAAATAAATATATTGTTAAGGGTTTATAAAAATTGTTGATTTGTTGGATAGTGTGGTTGTAGAGGTTATATTATTTTCACCCAAGATTCACCCATTTTTCACATCAGGTTTAATTAGAAAAACCATATCTCTCTTGGGTGAAAGTCCTGTGAAGTTTTGCGAAACTCTAATAAATAAACCACTAAGAGAATTTCATTGTTAGGCCCCTTTCACACACGCTGTCCGTTTGTCCGTTTTTCATCCATCCGTTGACTGATGAAAAACTGACATCAATGCATCTCTATGTAAAAACGGATGACAACGGATGAAAGACGGATAACAACTGACGAAAAACGGATAACAACTGACGAAAAACGGATGACAACTGACGTTGTGTGAAAGGGGCCTTAGGGTTTACAAACAATTTAAAGTGTCTGTAATGGAACCGCGACCCCACAATGTGCTTGTGTGCTTCCGTCAGAATACCGCTTCCTTCAGTTTTGAACAGAGATATCAGATATTCTAGCCGCCCCCCATACAAAACTAGCCAATAATAGCTTGTATAATATCTGGAACTTTAATTGAACAAACTCACACCGAATATATACACCACCAGGTCAGGTGCCTGATTACATTATCCTATGCATATGAAATTGCGTACAGAAAAACATTAGTCGACAACACTATATGGAATATACGGTACTTACAGAACGTCCTTTTAAAAAAAAAAAGAACATTTCTAGATTTTTGCCCATATACATGGTGGGAAAGACTTTATTAAATCCTCCTCAATGCTAGCTTGGGAGTTGGATCTAAACAAAACTTTTGATGGTGAGGAATGGCGTAAGGCTATTGCCTTCACATTTAAATCCAAGTGTGTCAACCACTGGGACAATTATCTGAAAACCTTACATAGGAGTTACCTAACCCCTTTTAAATTATCTTGAATATTCCCGGCCACACAACCAGAATGTTGGAGACAGTGCGGTGCAGTTGGCAACTTGCTCCTTATACTATGGGTGTGGAAGACAGGTGGTTGAGCTGATGACATTAGCATCTGCCATGAGTCTGACTCAGCAGTCCCCTATTGGCAATTGACAGATAGGCCGTTAACATGGATCCTAAGACTAGAGTCGCAGAGTCTGTGTGTCCTGAGGAGATGTGGACTTGAATCAAAAGTAACTTTACTCCAAGGGTCCCCCCAGCATACACCCCACAAAGAGCAATGTTCCCTCACAAGCCAGGGCCCATAGTCAGTAGGCAAGAGGCTAGCCTGCAGTCCCCTCCAAAAGCCCCTGTCCTGAGTGAGTTTGATACAGTGTCAATTCACGTTTGTACAAAAAATAAAAAGGTGAATTAACACCCTAAACTTTCCAAACTCACTGGTCTCCGGTGCACTCAACTCCGTGGGTGATTGGCTGTACCTGCCAAAACAGCTGGTACAGTGGTCCAGGGATTTGAAAGCCCCGCTCTTCTTCCCTTTTTTATTTTAGGGCTTCCTGTTGTCACCAGGGACGTGATCATTTTCCCGTTGTCACCAGGGACGTGACCATTTTCCTGTTGTCACCAGGGACGTGATCATTTTGACTTAAGCTGGGTTCACATGTATGCAAACTGAATGTGGGTTTCCCTGCATCCAATTCGCATGGCAGGCGAGCGTGACCGGCTTTTAAAGAAGCTGGTTTACACAGGTCCGGGACGGCTGCGGTCTGCATTCAAAAATGGTCCTGTGCGTCTTTAGCTTCGATTCAGGTGTGAATTCAGGCAAAAATTCAGACCTAATTCGCACCTGGACCGGTGAACAGGGACGCACTGTACCCCAGGCACGAACTCACAGCTGCATATGTGTGAACCCGGTCTAATCAAAATTGCTTTGATCCATCCTGGAAGCAATAAGGAAAGGAGAAGAGATGGGCATTCAAATCCCCAGATGGCTCATACGTCAATGATGTCATGAGTGTTCCCTCCCCTTTGTTACGTGCAACTATGGGGCATCTCCATCACGCAACTCATTGGGCAAGCTGACAGGCAATCATGTGGCAGCTTCCCACATATTGGAGAAAATTGGGTTTGAACCACGTTTGGATCCATACCTAGTTGTCACCCAAGGACAGAAAATGTGTTTCTGGCAGAAACACCAGGTAAAAATAAAGGACAGAGAGAAAACAAATGCAGTCACTACAGCTAAGAACTGGTTTGCTGCAATATATTACATTTTTGCACTTGGGTTCAGGCTAAATTCACACCAAGTTTTGTAGGACTGCATTGAGTGGTTATTCTATTGCAGTGTCATCAAAAGATTCGGTGTTCCCTACCTGGCTGGTTCATACCACCACATTGCAGTGGTGTGCACTTAAGAAAAGTATAGCAAGCCATACTTTTTTCCAGATCATCAAGACAAACCACCTCCTCGCACTGCATGGCGGCCAATAGAACTTTGTGAAATGGCACCTTGTGAGTGACATTTCCATGGATTTTATATACAAAGAAAAAGTGAACAGTGCGCTGTACTGTGATTGGCACTTTGGCATATTTCCACCACACACCAGCCGGTGCTTTGTAACACAATGGCCAGTGTGAATGTACCCCTAAATAAACTGTAACTTTATTCTAAAATGCTGGACATTATCATAGTTTGCACTGAAAGCAATGACATTGACCCCTTTCCCCCAGCCAATACCAACTAATTCAATCCAGTCGTTTTATCTGGTATGAAGGTGATATTGTGTCATTATTAACATTGTGACTCATAAGCATTTATTAAGCATTGTGTTAAAACAGGCTTGATTACTTTTTCCTGTGTTATCTTTCATTGTATTCAATTCTATTGTATTCTGTCTTTGTGGCTTCTTCTTCTTCCCTTATTGGGCAGTATAAGGGGGAGGCTGATTAGTGGGGACTTCAGAAGTTGGGTATGATAGCAGTGCTGAGGCCATGGCATTTTTCTGAATTAGGAACACCTGGAAGAATGACACAAATACAGAAGCTATAATACAGACATCAAACTGTTTTAAACATCATCATACCTTAGCTATAGCGTATTTGAATATTGACACATTAAAAAGACCAATAGGCTTATGATAATGACAACATACAGTATCTGTGTCTCATTTACTTAACGTCTCACTAAACCCACATCATAAACTATAATTATAATAAATGGTGTATCACATGCTCTTCATACTCACTCAGTCACTATGAGATTCATTTTCAGTATTCTGCAAAAAACCTGGTTGATCCCGCTGCTCTCTATCTCCCCCTTCTGTCCAAGTCCCCAGTTCAGCTAGGGATTTTGCCAGAGGCGTAACTAGAACCATCAGGGCCCCAGTGCAAAAAACCATGAAGGCCCCCCCCCCCCCCCGGGCCCCTGACCATCAAGCCTGGGGCTCTTCCCACTGATCCTGGGGCCCTTTACTCTTGTTGTGGGGCCCTTTCACAAGAGTGGGCCCCCTTACTGCCATCTAGGGGCCTCCCCACGGTGGTGAAATGCCAGGGCCGGGCCGCAAGTGTGACCTTTGCGATCCTGGAAGTTCACCCAATGGTGTCAGTAGTTTTTATTTTTTGGTATTTTAATTGTATTATTTGTTATCATTTTATTTAATTTTTTTTTACAGTGTCACTGACTATGACTCTGTCCATTTAGAAAAAGAAGGAGCTGGTAAATTACATATTTACCGACCCCTTCCTGGTTCTCTATTGTGTCACATCCCCTGCAGCAGCCAGCAGGAGAGGAAGCACAGTGTGTGGGGGTGGGGGGGGGGCAGGGGAGCACACAGGGGCCCAGAGACAGAAGAACACAAGTGAACTGGATAGGAGGAGTGGCAGGGGCAGCATACAGAGGAACCAATCTCCTCCATTTTCCTCTTGCAGCTACAGGAGGTAAAAGGAGGACAGTGATTTCTCTACATGCTGCCCCCGCCGCCCCTCCTATCCAGGTTACAGGGGGGCCGCATAGGCCCCCTGGAGCATGGGGCCCGGTTGCAATTCCAACCCCTGTAGTTACGCCCCTGAGCATTTTGCACCTGTATATAAAGAGGAGGTATAGGTGGCGTTTTCTGTATAATATGTGCAATCCTTAAAAAAAAAAATCAGACACTAGTGAAAAAAAGTTATACAAGGGATAAACTAAATGTAAAAATGTGTATGTGTGGTCCTATTGCACAAACCCCATATAAAAACAATGATAAGGTACAAACATAAAAAAAGCTTAAATACTATAATAGTGATCCACACTTATAAATTACTAGACACACTCTGTAATAATAAATACAGTGCTACAGAAGAGTGCTCTCCATGCAGAAATGTGCCAAAAAAAGTGCAATGTTCAAATGAGTCCATAAAACAATCTAATAAGTAAAAAAATTCATAAAAATTGGTAACGTGCTATGGTGCAAAAAATATGTTCTCCAAGGTGCAGCATCAGTCTCTTGGTGATAAAAACAGGAGGTGAATCCCCTCGTGCTCCCCCCTCAGCTCCACACTCACCAGAGGACTGAACCCCTGCCCAACAAATGGTATAATACACGATCCTGTATCTCCTCCTCCGTCTCACCGGGTCTGTTCAATGGGAATTCCCCTCACAGTGTATATGGACAAGAGAGGCAACTCATCATGTGAGTCCGTAACAAATGCATTTATTTTAAAACCAGAAAACACATTTACAGCAGTTCAAGGAATATAAGGGGTCTGCAAAGTACACTTGGTCACTTACGTTTCTGAGTTTCTGATCCATGGAACGCACAGCGTTCAGGACATAGTGTACTTTGCAGACTGCTTGTATTCCTTGTACCACTGTAGGTGTGTTAGTGCATCTGACCCCTGCCGGGGTTCAGTCCTCTGGTGAGTGTGGAGCTGAGGGGGGAGAACGAGGGGATTCACCTCCTGTTTTTATCACCAAGAGACTGATGCTGCACCTTGGAGAATATATTTTTCGCACCATGGAGAATATATTTTTCGCACCATATAATTTTATCATTTTTTATGAGTTTTTTTACCTATTGGATTGTTTTATGGACTCATTTGAACATTGCACTTTTTTTTGCACATTTCTGCATGGAGAGCACTTTCCTGTAGCACTGTATTTATTATTACAGAGTGTGTCTAGTAATTTATAAGTGTGGATCACTATTATAGCATATAAGCATTTTTCATGTTTGCACTTTATCAGTGTTTTCATGTGGGGTTTGTGCAATAGGACCACACATACACATTTTTACATTTAGTTTATCCCTTATATAACTTTTTTCACTTGTTTCTGTTTTATTTTCATAGGGATTGCACAAATTATACAGGTAGAGCCACCTATACCTCTTCTTTATTTTCATTTCCATACCCCACTAGGTGGGATATGTGAGGTTTGCTGCAGCCATTTTGTTCACACTGTAGTGCGGAACATTACCAATTTCAGATTTTGCACCTGCGGTGGCAACTCTGCACATGCTCAGTTTTCAGTGAGCTTCTATGCTGAGAATTTCCTCCCTATGACATCAGAGCAGCCAATGTGACTATAGAGTCACACATATGGGCGTATTATACACAGTGGTAAATGACAGCCCACTCCCTCCCTTTACCTTCACGCCCACTAACCAGCTAAACACAATGGGGGCAGGATACTATATGTAGATTGATGGAGGCTTCACCTTGCTTTTTATTCTAAGACACAGGCTGGAGGGGCGTGACACAGATTGTGACTGGTGGAAATCCGACTACACCATTATATTGCCAAAAAATAATAAAGATTTGTATGACAATCTTTAACCACTTACTGCAAATCGATGTAGCTCTATGTCGGCTGCAATAAGTGGGTGATGCCTACAGCTAGAGGCATCATCCTGGTACCATTATTTAGAGTCGGCTTTCAGGTGGTAACAACTGATGCGGCTCAGGAGCTGCTCGGTTGTTACCCCAGTGAGTGGGAGGAGACGCCCCCCTCCTGCCGCTTTCCGCGGCTCTGCCCGGGTCTAGACAGGCTAGGAGAGAGTTGGGTCATGTGACTGCTGTATTAGGAAAAGGGTACTTAGATGTTTTTCTTATTAAAATAATTACAGTGCCATCATCCACATACAGAAAGAGATGGGAAAATGTCAATTAAATAGTGTGTGTTTAACATCACTTAACCACTTAAGCCCCGTAGGATTTGGCTGCTCAATGACCAGGCCCTATTTTGCGATTTGGCACTGCGTGAATTTAACGGACAATTGCGCGGTCGTGCGACGCTGTACCCAAATGAAATTGATGTCCTTTTTTCCCACAAACAGAGCTTTCTTTTGGTGGTATTTGATCACCTGTGCGATTTTTATTTTTTGCGCTATAAACAAAAAAAGGCCGACAATTTTGAAAAAATAACAATATTTTTCACATTTTTTTATATGAAATTCTCAAAAAAAAAAAAAAAAAAAAAAAAAAAAGTAAAAATCAAAATTTTCTAACATTTTAGGCCAATTTCTTTATTGCTACATATTTTTGGTAAAAAAAATTGCAATAAGCGTATTTTAATTGGTTTGCTCAAAAGTTATTGCGTTTACCAACTACAGGAAAGATTTATGTCATTTTTATTGTTTTTTTTTTAACTAGTAATGGCGGCGATGCAATTTATTTTGCGGGACTGCGACATTGCGTCGGACAGATCAGACCCCTAACTGACATTTTTTACATTTTTAGGGGGACCAGTGACATTACTACAGTAATCTGTGCTAAAAATATGCACTGTTACTATAATAATGACACTGGCAGGGAAGGGGTTAACAGTGTGGGTGATCAAGGGGTTAAATGTGTACCTAGGGGCGTGGCTTGTGGAATGACCATAGAGACCTGTGATCCTATCTAAAAGGTTCTGTGATCATTCCAGGGAGAAGAACGGTTGGCTGTGTTTACATCCTATATAGAAGGATCACAGGCACTCTATGATCATTCAACAACGGGCTATAGCCATCAGCAGTGATCGCACTAAAATAAAACTGACAGGCTGGTTGTGCTGAAGTCGATCGATAGATAGATCAACCTCAGTATAACCAGCTTGCCCATGGATGAATCGAAATTCGACTGGTGCCTGCTGAACTGGCTGAATTTCATAGTTACATAGATAATCTGGTTGAAAAAGACACTTGTCCATCCAGTTCAACCAACATAAATAAAAAAATAATAATAATAGAAATTATTTTGATTCGTCTATGGCCGGCTTAAGGAACACACACCTTTTAATGTTTTTTTTTTTTTTTAATTGTCCCTCAATGTATAACTATTATCAATCATGTCGTCTAAGAATGTAGGTCCACGTCAATCACAATGTATGACAGCTGCCAACCCGCATAAACTCACACCTGACTGATCCAGACGCTTTCTGCGTGTCGCGTGACGTCTCTGGTAATCCCCACTGATAAAGTAAACAAAGGGGTGTGGTCACCCTGTGATGTCAGTGACCAAATATGGACATGGCCATATAAATGTAGTCAGGTGCCGACTATCATAGTATGAATACAGTGGACATGACCTCATTGCTGCAGTCTGCTCCTGTTTCCCTCTAGTTCTGCACTTAGATTGTTTGCATCACATTTCTGAGCCAAGAAGCAAAGGACTGTGGGATTTGTAGTCCTGTGTTCAGCCATAACTGGACTCCTGAGTCTCTCACAAGCTGCTAAGGGCGATTATGGGAGAGGCTATTTAATCACTTGCGGCAGGTTGGCCCTGTCCCGCGAAATGACATAGCTGTACGTCGTTTTGCGGGACCGCTAGTGGGGGCGCGCACACGCCAGTTGACTACAGAGGGAGCCAAGCAGTGGGTCCGGTGGCTGCGATGTCCACTAGGCACCCGCGATCGTTACCCATGGAGACAGAGCGGCGGTCTGCCGTTGTAAACACAGCAGACCGCTGTTCTGTCAATAATGAACACAGGGATCCTGTGTTCCTCTTATTTAGGAACACAGGTCTCTGGTTATTCAGCAAGCCCATCCCACACACAGTTAGAAAGCACCCCCTAGGGACACATTTAACCCTCTGATCGCCCCTGGTGTTAACCCCTTCCCTGCCAGTGTCATTAGTACAGTAACAGTACAAATTTTTAGCACTGATTACTGTAGTAATGTCACAGGTCCCCCCAAAAGTGTAAAAAATGTCAGTTAGGGGTCCAATCTGTCTGCCGCAATGTCGCAGTTCTGCTACAAATCGCTGAACGCAGCCATTACTAGCAAAAAAAAAAAAAAATACCAAAAAATTACCAAAAATATGAAGCAGATGACATATTGGCATAAAATGATAAAAGAAAAACGGAATTTTTGTAAAATCTTACCTGTAAAATTCCTTTCTCTGAGTCCTCCGACAGTCGCCGCCTCTTCATATTCGTCACATATGGGGTATTAGACTTTGCTCCGAAGGAGTAGCTAGGCAACAGAATATGTTAACAATAAAGCTTTTAACATATCCCACCCTCAAGGGGTGGTCCCCTCAGTCAATACCCTCCTACTTCCTGCAACCATATCTCAGTTTTAGTGGAATAGCAGTAGAGTATACAACCAAACCCCAAAAGAGGGGCGGGGGCGGCGACTGTCGGAGGACTCAGAGAAAGGAATTTTACAGGTAAGATTTTACAAAAATTCAGTTTTCTCTTACGTCCTCCGACAGTCGCCGCCTCTTCATATTCGTCACATATGGGGACGTCCCAAAGCAGTGCAAACATGAGGGGTGGGAAACGCATCCGCGCCGAAAGGCAACGCAGTCTCCGCATCAAAGAAAGGAACCTTACCAAAGGAAGGAAACCAGCTGGGCAACAGCAAAAAACAAGTGCTCAACAGGAGCAACAACCCAGGAAAAGACAAAAAACCAGGGGATACAAAACTTATCCCAACAGCCAGGAGTCCCCAACAAGGGACCCTAGGGAACAGCCGCACTAAGAACCTTGCGGCCAAAGGAAGCATCCGCCGATGCCTGAACATCTACTTTGTAGAATTTTGTGAAAGTGTGCACGGTCGACCAAGTCGCCGCCTTACACACCTGGGCTACAGAAGCCCCATGACGACAGGCCCAAGACATACTCAATGATCTAGTAGAGTGCGCCTTCACAGGTACAGGAGGAACCTTTCCCTGCAAAGCATAGGCCTGTTCAATGGTCTGCCTGATCCATTTGGCGATGGTGGAGGCCGAAGCCGCCATGCCCTTCCGAGGACCCTCTGGAAGAACAAACAAGGAGTCCGTCTTACGAAAAGACTCAGTCGATTTAAGGTAAACCCTTATCGCCCGAACAACATCCAGAGAATGCAATCTCACCTCCTTTGGATGTTTAGGCTTCGCGCACAGCGAAGGCAAGACAATATCCTCATTAAGATGGAATTCCGAAACTCGTTTCGCAAGAAAAGAAGGATTAGGTCGCAAGACCACCTTATCCAAATGAATAACCAGGTACGGAGACTTGCAGGACAAAGCCGCCAGCTCCGACACTCTGCGAGCCTAAGTGATCGCCACCAAAAAGGCGACCTTTTTGGACAACATAGACGAGATCTCCCTGATCTGTTCAAAAGGAGCACGTTGTAACACAGATAGAACGAGATTCAAGTCCCAAGGGGGCAGAGGATCCCTCCTAGGGGGAACCAGATGCCGCACACCCTGAACAAAGGTGCCAACCAAGGAGTTGGAAGCCACGGGACGTTGAAACAGAACGGCCAGCGCAGACACCTGACCCTTTATCGTAGCCAGCGCCAAACGCTGATCGACACCCGTCTGAAGGAAAGACAGCACACGGGAAACCGAGTACGTGCGGGGTGAAAACCCCCTGGACTCACACCAGGCAAAATAGGCCTTCCAAGTACGGTAATAAACCTTCCCCGAGGAAGACTTCCTCGCGTTGATCAAAGTATGAACGACCTCTGGAGAGAGACCCTTCTCCTTCAGGACCTCGGTCTCAACAGCCAGGCCGTCAAAGCCAGCGACTGTAAAGCAGGATGGTAAATCGGTCCTTGAGACAGTAGATCGTCTCGAAGAGGCAGACGCCACGGGGCGTCGACCGCCAGATTCACGAGGTCTGCGTACCAGGACCGGCGAGGCCAGTCCGGTGCCACAAGAATCACCGCGCTGCGTTCCGAGTGCAACCTGCGAAGGAACCTGGACAGCAACTGAATCGGTGGAAACGCGTACATCAGCCTGTACTGATGCCACGGGTCCACTAACGCGTCCGACGCGTCTGCCCGAGGGTCGCGCGTCCGTGCCACGAACCTTCTCACCTTGTTGTTGAGACGAGACGCGAACAGGTCCACATCTGGAAGACCCCACTTCGCGCACAACATCTGGAAGACAGCCGGGTGGAGAGACCATTCCCCCTGATCCAGGGTCTGGCGACTCAGATAGTCCGCCTGCCAGTTCTCCACCCCCGGAATGTGAACCGCCGTTATCGCCGGGACATGAGTCTCGGCCCAAGACAGAATGTCGGCCACTTCTCGAGCCGCTCGGGCACTCCTGGTGCCCCCTTGGTGGTTGATGTAGGCCACCGCCGTGGCATTGTCCGTCTGCACCCGAACCGGGCAGCCCTGCAGCCGGTCCGTCCAGCGATGAAGACAGAGACTTATCACACGCAATTCCAGAATGTTGATCGGAAGGGAAGACTCCCCCTCCGACCAAGTCCCCTGGGTGGACAGAACGCCCAGAACTCCACCCCAGCCCGACAGGCTGGCGTCCGTGGTGATCACCGTCCACGAGACAGGACGAAACGACTTGCCCCCGGACACCAACGGGGACTGGAGCCACCACAGAAGGTTTCCTCTGGTGCGATGACTCAACGAGATTTGAAGATCCAGAGATTGAGGTCGCCCGTCCCACCTGGACAGGATCTCCGCCTGGAGACCCCGCGTGTGAAACTGGGCGAATGGAATCGCCTCGAAGGCCGAGACCATCAATCCCAGACATCTCATACACGTCCGCAGAGACGAGTGCGGAACGTCCCTGAGGGACCTGACTTCCTCCTGGAGAGTCCTGAGTTTGTCTTCCGGCAGGAAGACCTTCGCCAGCACCGAGTCCAGAATCATTCCCAGGTAGGGAAGACGAACCGACGGACTCAGTGTCGACTTTGGAAAATTTATCGTCCAACCAAACTCCTGCAGAGTTTGCATCGTGACAGACAGGTCCTTCTCCAGACCCTGGCTGGTCGCAGACCGAACCAGAATGTCGTCCAGATACCCCAGGACAGAAACGCCCTGGGCCCTCAATAATGCCAGAACCGGTGCAAGCACCTTGGTGAAGACCCGCAGAGCCGAGGCGAGACCAAAAGGCAACGCCACGAACTGGTAGTGATCCTCCGCAATGGCAAATCGAAGGTACCTCTGGTGACCCTCGAAAATGGGGATGTGAAGATACGCATCCTTCAAATCGATGGAGGCCATGAATTCCCCCGGAACCAGGGCAGCCACCACCGACCGCAGGGATTCCATGCGGAACTTGCGAACCCGCACAGAGCGGTTCAGAGCCTTCAAGTCCAGAATTGGACGAACCTTGCCCTCCTTCCTGGGCACGGTGAACAGATTGGAATAAAACCCCCGAAATCTGTCCCGATGAGGCACCGGAACCACCACTCCCTGAGCCCTCAGGTCCCGCACCGCCAGGTGCAGTGTAAGAGACGCTCAGTGCGCGTGCCCAGGCACACGGGAAGCAATGTGCGAATGCGCATGCGCCAATGCGCGAACACGCCAATGCGCCAATGCGCGAACGCGCCAATGCGCGGACGCGCGAACGTGCGTACGCAACGTGCGCACGCAATTGGCGCCAAACGGCCTATTTATACCAGGCGGTGACAGGAGCACATTGCTGAGTGGTCTTTCAGCTTGTGTTCCTGTTTACCTGTGCCCTGACCTGCTTGTGGATTTCCCGTTACACCGACCCGGCTTGCCTTTTGACTCTCCTTGGATTCCTGCCTGCCTTGTGACCTCAGCCTGTCTTTGACCCTGCCTTGCCTTATGCCTTTGTACCTTGCTGCCAGACTGTGTACCGACTTCGGCTTGTATCCTGACTCCGCTTCTGCCTCACGTTCCTGTACCCGTGCTGTCCGGCTGTTGACAACCCCTTGGCTTGTGTTCCGATTACGCTCCTGCCTTCTCATCCAGCATCACCGAGTTCCAGTTTCAGGTGTTCATCCGGTGATCCACAGCCATCAGTCTTCTGCCAAGACATCACCTGCTATACCGGCCCTCGTGCCACTCTGTGTCTTACACCGCCTGTCATCTCTATCAGGGGTGTTGGACAGGAGGTGCAAGAGAAGCCCCCTCTACAGCTTGGTCTCCACCAGGTACGTGATAGTACCACTCAGCCAGATGTCGGAGACCGAGAGAGGGGCTTCACCTCTAGAGGCAGTATGCCAGCAACTTGCTTCGCTTACCCAAGCAGTCAAATCCTTGCAAGAGGGTTACTTCCAATTAGAGGGTCGCATCCAATCCATGGCTTCTACCCCGGCAACCCCGGCACCTGGGACCTCCATGCCCGAACGGGCTCTATCCACACCTTCAGTGGTTTTGCCACCACCGGAACCTCGGGTACCTGCTCCAGAACGATTTTCGGGTGACCGACACAAATTCCGGGCTTTCAGGAATTCTTGTGAGCTATACTTTGCCCTGCAGCCACGGACTTTCTCACTTGAATCCACCAAGGTGGGGTTCGTAATCTCTCTACTTCTCGGAGAGCCGCAATCCTGGGCCCACCGTCTCCTGGAACAAAATGATATAGCCTTGAACACCATCTCATCATTTTTCGAAGCGATGGCGCAGCTTTATGACGACCCCCAGCGATCTGTTACAGCCGAAGCAACCCTACATACATTACAACAAGGCCGCCGCCCTGCTGAGGACTATGTCGCCGAATTCCGCAGATGGGCTTCCGATACAGGCTGGAATGATGCAGCCTTATGGCATCAATTCCGTCTCGGCCTATCAGAGGGCCTTAAGGATGAACTTGCCAGAGTGGGTACGCCTGATTCTCTTGATGACCTTATTAGTCTTACTATCCAGCTTGACCGCAGGCTCAGGGAGCGGAGAGTGGAAAGAGCTGGAAGTTCCAGACCTACCTGGATGTTGCCTCAAGTGCCGTCACCTCCGGCTTTTCGTCCACCTGTCGCTTTCCCCACAACCTCCAGTGTGGAGCCCATGCAACTCGGACTTTTACGTTCTCCACTAACCACTGAGGAGAGATTGCGAAGACGCCGAAACAACTTATGCCTCTATTGTGGGGAAGCCGGACATTACCTTCAGACCTGCCCGGTGCGGCCTAGTAAGTCTCAGTTTGCTTTTCCTTCTTACCTTGCAAACAGTTCTGGGAAGGATCTGTCCACTCACATTACTCTACCTCTCTCACTACAGATTCTCGGAAAGACCATCCAAGTCCCAGTCATTATTGACTCCGGCGCTTGCAGCTGCTTCATGGACAGTGACTTTGCTCAGCGTCATCAGATCCCTCTGCAAGCGAAAACCCGTCAGTTATCTATCCATCTAGCTGACGGATCCCATCTCAAGTCCGGGCCTATAACCCAAGAAACCTGCCCATTACTGGCTATCTCTAATAAAGGCCACCGAGAATACTTGTGCTTGGATATTATCCCATCTCCTCTGTTCCCTATCATTCTCGGTATCCCATGGCTACAAGCACACAATCCTCAGATAAACTGGAAGTCAGGAGAAGTGGCATTTCCATCCACCTATTGTCAACAAAACTGCTTCCAGCCCAGTCCAGGGAAACCTGCATCACTTTTGGGCCTGCAACCTGATCCCTCTGCATCCCAACTTGTGCCTGCAGCTTACCATGAGTTCTTGGAAGTCTTTGATAAACAGAAAGCAGACATCCTACCACCTCACCGGTCGTATGACTGCCCAATTGAACTTTTACCAGGTGCTGAGATACCGTTTGGGCGTATCTTCCCCCTCTCTGAACTAGAACTTGAGGCATTACGCCTTTACATCGACGAAAACCTGAAAAAAGGCTTCATCCGGCCCTCTACGTCCCCCGCAGGGGCTGGTATTTTCTTCGTTGAAAAGAAGGATCATTCTCTACGCCCCTGTGTTGATTATCGGGAGTTGAACAAGGTTACTGTCAAAAACAGATACCCCCTGCCCTTAGTTCCTGAACTTTTCCAACGTTTCAGGGCAGCCACGGTATTCACAAAACTTGACCTACGTGGAGCATACAACCTAGTACGGATCCGTGAGGGCGACGAGTGGAAGACCGCCTTTCGCACAAGATTCGGCTACTTCGAGTACCTTGTCATGCCCTTTGGATTGTGCAATGCTCCAGCTACTTTTCAGCATTTCGTGAACAATATTTTCAGAGACTTCCTTGATTTGTTTATGATTGTCTACCTTGACGATATTCTTATCTTTTCAGGTTCCATTGAAATGCACCGTGAACATGTCAAGAAGGTTCTCGGCCGCCTAAGAGACCATGGATTATACGCAAAGGCTGAGAAATGCGAGTTCGAAAAGGAATCAATCCAATTCTTGGGACTCGTCATTTCCACTTCTGGGATCTCCATGGACCCCCAAAAGGTCAAATCGATCCTCGAATGGCCCACTCCCACAGACAGGAAGAGCACACAAAGGTTCATTGGCTTCGCTAATTTTTACCGCAAGTTTATCAAGAACTTCTCCGCCATTATGCTTCCAGTCACCCAGCTAACAAGGCAAGGCACCCGTTTCCAATGGACACCGGCAGCACAAGCTGCGTTTGACCAGTTGAAGATTCTATTCACTACTGCACCTATCTTACGACACCCAAATCCCGCTCTGCCCTATGTTCTCGAGGTGGATGCTTCAGAAAATGCCATAGGTGCCATCCTGTCACAGCGTTCAGGTACGAAATCTCTTCTTCATCCTGTTGCCTTCTTTTCCAGGAAACTCAGCCCAGCAGAAAGGAACTACGATGTTGGAGACCGGGAATTACTGGCCATCAAGGCGGCCTTGGAGGAATGGCGCTACCTATTAGAAGGAGCATCTCACCCTATCCTGATCTTTACTGACCACAAAAATCTGGAGTACCTCCGAACAGCTAAGAGACTGAAACCACGTCAAGCCAGGTGGGCACTGTTCTTTTCTCGTTTTACCTTCCATATCACCTACAGGCCAGGCTCCAAGAATGGCAAACCTGATGCACTTTCCCGCATGTACCCAGAGGACGAAGAGTGTCACCCAGTAGACACAATCCTGCCATCCCAAAGTTTTCTACTTTTGCAAGCGGATCTGTTAACGCAGCTGAAGCAGGCGTCCACAAGGGATGTTTTACCATCAGGTATGTGCCTTCAGGAAGAAGAAGGTCTGTTTTTCTATAACCAAAAAGTGTTTGTACCTCCAGGTCTACGTGCCAAGATCCTCGGCCTGTGCCATGATCACCCCTTGGCAGGGCACTTTGGGATATCTAAAACGGTTGACCTGGTACAACGGTCCTTTTGGTGGCCTGGTCTGAAGTCCGACTGCCGTAATTATGTTAGCACCTGTACAATCTGCATCCGGAACAAGAATGACAAGGCCAAAGCCTGGGGTTTGCTAAGACCTTTGCCCATTCCCAAGAGGCCTTGGGAAATGATAAACATGGACTTTATCGTTGAGCTCCCTCCTTCTGAAGGATTCACGACCATCTTTGTGGTGGTCGACAGACTAACAAAGATGGCCCACTTTATCCCTATGTTGGGAACTCCCTCAGCAATGGAAACTGCCCAAACCTTCATCAAGGAAGTGGTTCGGCTCCACGGGGTTCCTAGTAATATCACTTCAGACCGAGGGGTGCAATTTACTTCGAGGTTCTGGAGAGGCCTTTGCAAAACATTAAAAATTGACACATACTTTTCCTCAGCTTATCACCCGCAAACAAACGGGCAAACGGAGCGTACAAACCAGACCCTGGAGCAGTACCTCCGGTGTTTTTCATCTTTCTCACAAGACGACTGGGCATCACTTTTACCCCTAGCAGAGTTTGCATATAATAACGCAGTGCATTCAGCCACGGGTCAAGCCCCGTTTTTTGCAAACTATGGGTACTTCCCGGCCTTTATGCCTGACGTAATACCTGATTCCTTGGTTCCCGCAGTCCAGGAAAAAGCTACATTTTTGCAAACCAACAACAAATTATTGCAAGATGCCATTGTCAGAGCACAGCAAGGCAACAAAAAATTTTTTGATAGGAAGAGGAGGGGAGATCTAAACCTCAGACCGGGAGACAAGGTTTGGTTATCCTCTATCAATCTAAAACTGTCATGTCCGTCTAAGAAACTGGGGCCTAGATATATCGGTCCATTCTCTATTAAGAGACAAATCAATCCTGCTGCCTATGAACTTTCACTCCCGGAAACATACAGAATTCATCCTGTTTTCCATGTGTCCCTACTGAAGCCTACCAGACCCAATCCATTTCCTGACCGAGAGTCGGATCCACCTCCGCCTGAAACTATTGATGGCAACGAGGAATACGAGGTTGAAGCAATATTAGACTGTAGGAAAAGAGGAGGTACTGTCCAGTACCTGATTAAATGGAAGGGCTATGGCCCGGAAGAAAATTCTTGGGAACCAGAAGCCAACCTCCATGCTACGGATCTAATTCAAACCTTTTTTCAGCTTCATCCTGAGAAGATGTTGCAGATGGGCATCCGGAGGCCGCCCATTGGGGGGGGGCAATGTAAGAGACGCTCAGTGCGCGTGCCCAGGCACACGGGAAGCAATGTGCGAATGCGCATGCGCCAATGCGCGAACACGCCAATGCGCCAATGCGCGAACGCGCCAATGCGCGGACGCGCGAACGTGCGTACGCAACGTGCGCACGCAATTGGCGCCAAACGGCCTATTTATACCAGGCGGTGACAGGAGCACATTGCTGAGTGGTCTTTCAGCTTGTGTTCCTGTTTACCTGTGCCCTGACCTGCTTGTGGATTTCCCGTTACACCGACCCGGCTTGCCTTTTGACTCTCCTTGGATTCCTGCCTGCCTTGTGACCTCAGCCTGTCTTTGACCCTGCCTTGCCTTATGCCTTTGTACCTTGCTGCCAGACTGTGTACCGACTTCGGCTTGTATCCTGACTCCGCTTCTGCCTCACGTTCCTGTACCCGTGCTGTCCGGCTGTTGACAACCCCTTGGCTTGTGTTCCGATTACGCTCCTGCCTTCTCATCCAGCATCACCGAGTTCCAGTTTCAGGTGTTCATCCGGTGATCCACAGCCATCAGTCTTCTGCCAAGACATCACCTGCTATACCGGCCCTCGTGCCACTCTGTGTCTTACACCGCCTGTCATCTCTATCAGGGGTGTTGGACAGGAGGTGCAAGAGAAGCCCCCTCTACAGCTTGGTCTCCACCAGGTACGTGATATGCAGGTCCCGCAAACACTCTGGAGACAGTTGAAGATTTGAGGGAAAAAATCTGCTCTCCGGCCGAGAGAGAAACTCGATCTTGTAACCAGATCGAACGATTTCCTGAACCCATCTGTCCCGCACACGGGCCAACCAGGGCTGAAGAAAACCGAGCAAGCGTCCCCCCACCCCAAAACTGGGTGAGGGCGCCCCTTCAGGCCGAACTGTTATGGGCTGCAGATCCGGATTGCCCGGACTTCTGTTTACCAGACCAGGGCTTCTTCTGAGAGCCTTGACCTTTGAACGGCTTGCCCTTGTAGTGCGGCCGAAAGGCACGAAAGGACCCCTGAGGGGGCCGAAAATTAGCATGCTTCTTCCCAGAAGCCCCCTTAGCCTTGGGGAAATGGGGCAAGAGAGTGCTCTTACCCCCGGTGATCCCCTTAATCAACACATCCAGGGACTCCCCAAAAAGGCGAGACCCATCATAAGGTAGATTGGCTAAGGTCTTACGTGAAGATTGGTCCACCGACCAACATTTTAACCAAACCAGGCGGCGAGACAACACCGCCACGCTGTGCACACGTGCAGCCAACGGAACCAGGTCCAGGTCCGCATCACACAGATACATGACACCCTGGTGGATTTGATCCACCATATCCAGGGTCGCCGGCGAGGCCGAGTCGGCCACTAGGACGCGCCTAAGCATCTGCGTCCAACTTGCGATCGCCTGGGCCGCCATGAGAGAAGCAAACAGAGCCTTAAGCATAGAACCCGTAACAGAATAAGTATGACGGGCAAGAGACTCCAGTCTCCTATCCGTGGCATCACGGAACACAGGGGAATCCTCTGCAGGAATCGCAGTGGCTTTGTTCAAAACCGCAATTGCGTGATCCACTGGGGGAGGCACACACCACCTTTCATCAGTGGAAGGCGAAAAAGGATAACGCAGCTTGAATCTACTTGGTACCGCAAAAGGTTTGCGCAGATTGCGCCATTGTTCCTTAACAGCGCGCTGAAAATCATCATTGCAGGGAAAAACCTGCGGCGTCCTGCGTTTTCTCTGCGTCCCATAAGCCGCCAAGGCAGCGGGGGACACACTTCGTCCTGCAAACGCAGCGTTTGCTTTATGGAAGCAATCAACTCATCCATGATTGCAAGCTCTTCAGGCGAGCCAGGGGGAGAATTATCAACCCCCTCAACTTCAGCCTCCACCTCAGACCCCACTAGATCAAGAGAGGAGCGGGACCTCGATAAGGAGGCCCCCGCCATAACAGCCCCATCACCTTCACCCTCAGAATCAGAGGAAAGAGCAACTCTGGGCCATTTAGTAGATTGAGCAGCCACCAGCATCTGCACCTGAGCAGCAAGGCCAGCCACAATAGTGGCTAAATCCCCCCCTGGGGGGGAAACAGCGGTCCCCTGGCTTTCCACCAATGCTGTAGGAAATTTGCCCTCCTGAGAATCCATTGCCCCTGTAATGCCAGACAACAAAGGGTTAACTGCCCCTTTTAAGCAAGCGCGGCAAGCGCAGCCCACCGCACCACACTCAAGCACAATAAGACCCCCACAGGGAATATGCAAACTGAACACAGGCAATGGATAGCAAGAACAGAAGGATAAAACCTGAGGAGACCCTCGCCGCTGCTGCTGCCTCGATCGGTGTTCCTGGAAAGAGGAAGTGATGCTGCCAGGGCGCTCTATGTAAGCCTATGGAGGCTACAAGAAAATGGCCGCCATGCATGTAAAACATGCAGCCGGAGCGAGTGTAGGCAAAATGGCGTCGTTTGGCGCCGAAACCGCCGCTCCACAGTGCATTAAAACACACATTACATTCCAATATCAGAATACATGTCAGATCGCCGCAGCGATCACTGTATATGCCCAAACATGCCAAAAAAAAACATGCCCCACAGCACACAGCTTCTCACACTGACTAGTCTGACACACACAGTGTCATACAGCTCCCCCCCCCCCTTGCAGCCCACAGCATGCAGCCGAGAGATAGGGAGACAAGCAGTGTGAATAGAGGCAGGTTACACAGTCCCAGACTGACACCCCCCCAGACAGACAGGTCCCCACATAAATACACTTACCTCACATGGCGTGGGGGACCCGCACAGGCGAACAAGCCGCTGCACATGAGGCAGGGAGAGTCGCATTCAAGACGCACACAATGGGGGTTAAGAAACCGCACAGCGTCCAGTGAGGTAGCCACCTCACCAATCATCCCTGCACCGAACAGGGATGGGTCGTTCACTGTGCCAGGAGCGTTACCTGGCTGAACGCTCGATGGCAGACTGGGAAGCCACTGACCCACGACCTGCGACCAGGGGGATCAGCCCGAGACCCAGTCCGCATGATCCTCTTCATCAGAAGAACTAACGCTGACAAAAATAACAGCTAAGTAAAGGTAGAGAGAAAACTCAAACAAAATTTCAAAAAGAAGAAAGAGTCTGGGGCAGAAAACCCCAGCACAGAGAGAGCCAGCCACTCCTGACAAGCTAGACATTAAAACTGAGATATGGTTGCAGGAAGTAGGAGGGTATTGACTGAGGGGACCACCCCTTGAGGGTGGGATATGTTAAAAGCTTTATTGTTAACATATTCTGTTGCCTAGCTACTCCTTCGGAGCAAAGTCTAATACCCCATATGTGACGAATATGAAGAGGCGGCGACTGTCGGAGGACGTAAGAGAAAAGGGGATTTTTAAATTTTTTTTGTATTGGGAATGTTTTATAGCAGAATGTAAAAAATATAGTTTTCTTTTTTTTTTTTCAGAATTGTCACTCTTTTTTTGTTTATAGCGCAAAAAATTTAAATTACAGAGGTGATCAAATACCACCAAAAGAAAACTATTTGTGGGGGAAAAAAAGCACATCAATGTTATTTGGGTACATCGTCACACAAAAGTATAACAGCCCGGAGTTTGAATTTTTATAATCTTTATGACTGCAGAAGTATAAGGGGTAAAGCCAGAACTGAACATTCAGTTTAACCACTTGCCGACTGCCTAACGACTATTTACGTCGGCATTCAGCCCCTCACAGGCAAAGTGACGTAGGGGTATGTCACTAGCCTGTGAGGCTCTAGGGAGCAAGCGTGCGCCGCCGGAGGCGCGTTCCCGCTCGCTCACGGACCCCCCCACGCGTGTAAGCGGCGGACCCGATGTCCGCCGGTCACTCGCGATCGTCGGTTACACCGGGAGAAAGGCAGGTGGCTAATGTAAACAAAGCCGCCTGTCATTCTCCCCTGTGTAACAGCAGAGATCATACAGTCCTGCTATGTAGGACCGTAGATCTCTGCTGTTACATGAAAAGCCACATCCAATCACAGTTAGAATCACGCCCCTAGGGACACACTTAACCCCCCCTTCTCCAATAGAGTTAACCCCTTCCCTGCCAGTGTCATTTTTACAGTAACAGTGCATATGTATAGCACTGATTACTGTAGTAATGTCACGGGTACCCCCAAAAGTGTCAAAAATGTCAGTCAAGGGTCCGATCTGTCCGCCGCAATGTCGCAGTCGTGCAAAAAAAAAAAAAAAAAAACGACAAAAATCTTTCCCTTAGTTAGTAAACGCAATAACTTTTGCGCAAACCAATCAAAATACGCTTTTTGCAAATTTTTTTTTACCAAACATATGTAGCAGAAAACAAATTGGCCAAAAATGTTAAAAATTTTTGATTTTTACATTTTTTTGGGGGGGAGGGGAAATTTCATATAAAAAAATGTGAAAAATATTGTTATTTTTGCAAAATTGTCGCTCTTTTTTTGTTTATAGCGCATGATCAAAAAAAAAAAAAAAAAAATCGCACAAGTGATCAAAAACCAAAGAAAGAAAGCTCTGTTTGTGGGGAAAAAAAGAAAGGATGTAAATCTAATTTCGGTACAGCGTCGTACGACCGCGCAATTGTCCGTTAAAGTCACGCAGTGCCGAATCGCAAAATAGGCCCTGGTCAGGAAGGGGGTAAAATCTTCTGGGGCTTAAGTGGTTAAGGCCCCTTTCACACCATCAAGTCTGCCTGTCAGTTTTTCAGGCAGACCCAATCAGACCACCCATTGTTCTCTATGGGGCAGCGGATGTCAGTGGACATGTGTCTGGTGACACCCGCCAGGCATCTGATCCGATAAAGCTCCCTAAAAATAGACATATGGCGATACATTAGCCATCCGTCCAGCAGATTGGATGACAATCAGATGGAAATGGACATGCAGTCCATTTCCATCTGACAGCCCCATAGAGGAGAGCGAGCTTTGTCCGTTTACGCCAAAAACAAAAAAAGGATGGTGCAAACGCCTAGTGTATTACCTTTAACACCATAAAAGATTTATTGGAAATGCCAAAAACATACCTATAAACATGAGAAGATAAAAAGCATATCAGTCACAACTCCAGCATTGGGGAAATGAGATCACTGCAGTTGGAAAGCTTACGCGTTTCGGGAGACATGCTCCCTTTCTTAGAGCCCATGTGTCTGTGTACACTCTGCATAGTGGAGTGGACATGGACCTGTCATCCGCCCGCTCAGAAGGGATCAGTGGAGATATCTCCCGCTGGGCAGGTGGATTCCGCTTGGACAGATCCGCTCCATCTGAAAGGGGCCTTAACCAGCTAAATATGTTTGAGGTGCATTAAAACAAAAGATGTGGAAGGGCTTACCCTTTGTTTTCTTTACAAAGAAGCCACAGCCTGAGAAGAAAGGCTGGTCCTCTGCCAGCATGCTGGGAAGAAGAAGGAGCCTTGCTCTCTGTGTGGAAGCGGTGCTCTCTCTGAAAAGGTCTAGCTTACCCACTACTTAACTAGAGCTCTCCCTATGGATTGGAGAGCTCCAACTCTGGCTCAGCAGGGAGTGTGTGGGATCTCTGCAGAAAGTCCACTGCTTTCACACAGACAGCAAGGGTCCTTCTCTACAGCATGCTGGTATGGGGCAGGATTGCCATATAGACTGTGACGGCTTTATAAATAAAATTAACTGTAAGCGGCCCCTCCCCTTCCATTGCAAGCTTAAAATGCTTGTCATGTCTAGGGGGTAGAGGAGTTTAATTAGCCTTTACACACTGGGATGTAAAAAATAAATGTAGCTTCTACAAAATGCCATGCAAAATGAAGGCCTTTTTTATTTTCAATCTTTATTTATTTATTAATTACATCCAGAAATAAAACAAAAAAAAAATGAACATTCATAGGGAAAAAAAAAAAAATGGTGCAACATTTGTCGTGAACCACAAATATTCAAACAGCTTCACAGTTAAACTATTATCCAGTATGCTGAAGAAAATAAAGCTCCAAGTTGCTTTAATGAAAAGGTCATGACCAGGTGGGGACAGCCCAACCCCGACCCCGCCGCTTAACTGTAAATGTGGCAGCGGGGCCTGTGGCCCCCGACCAAGATGACCGGCCAATAAATGTGCCCACAAAGTCGCCATGAAGGGGCTGCCCCATTGAGGTGCGGGTCAAACCGCGTCAGGTATTGGAAGCATACGTATTGATAAACCACCCTCAAATGAAGGCCTTTTTTAAGCTTCTTGATAGTGATAACCAGGTTCACTCCCCTGACCATTATATATTTGTTATAATGGAATATTTTCTGCTATTCTCAGAGGTCAGTAAGTCACCTTGCCACCACTGGAGTTCTTAGATGCCGCTATTGTGAAAGATCCAGCAATGATGTGCTGTTAAAAAACAAAGAATAATTAAGTGTTATAATGATGTAGCACCTTCCTAGGTAGGTGCTAGGAAAACACATTTGTGGCTCTGTTCTGCTTCTCAGGAGAGCCAGATCTGTTAGTTTAGGTGCGCTAATCAATCAAATTGTGTAAAAGTTCAAATGAAATCACATGAATGATATCAAACATGAAAGAAGGGTCTGGAATAAAACCGACCAAATGTGCTTAAGGGTCATACAAAACAGTGAATAAAATAAAAAACTGCTGGTACAAATAACATTGATACACAAATATTGCCGTGAATTCACCAGTGAATATCAAAAAATTTGGGTGACAACACAAATGAAATCATGACAGAAACAGTCCCAAATAATATACAAAATGAAATCCAATTGACAATGTCCGTGATGAGACCGCTGAGTTAAGATGAGGAAGCCAAGTGAATAGTGTTCAGTATCCCACCACCAGCATAGCTTCTTACCAGAAAGATGAATAATAAGGGCATGTAAATGAGAAGATCCACTCTAGAGAACACACACCAAAAGCAAGCAAAAGGGATATCCACTAATGCCTCCCGGGTGAGGTGGGAGGAGGTAAGCCTCTTACCAGATTTAAATATGTGTAGGGCTGTAATCAAACGAACACTCCTCTCCTTACTAGAATGTGACAATGGATGGATCCCTGATGGGTAATCGCTGCTCTTGTCCTCAATAAAAATGGGGAAAGAAGAGGGACCGCCAATAGTGCATTATCATAGATACCATTTATTGAAGAGTAAAATTGCACTTACATGCATGAAGACAATACACGCTTTCGGTCACCCTTGCGGGATTACAGATGACAGCAGTCGCCTGCAGTGCGGAGCGCTGTATTACGCTGTGAGTGATGACGCGGCGCCTCCTCTCTCTAGAGGCACATGGAGATGAGTGACGCTTGCAAGAACCCTGTG
Organism: Pelophylax lessonae; assembly: GCF_965119305.1. Classification (NCBI taxonomy): domain Eukaryota; kingdom Metazoa; phylum Chordata; class Amphibia; order Anura; family Ranidae; genus Pelophylax; species Pelophylax lessonae. The sequence continues at coordinate 199,116,620 of NC_138776.1, forward strand.
ACAGGTATCCAGCCATATAAATAGTTAAGTAAGGAAGGGCACTCTCATTTAAACACTAAGTACTAAGACACAAAATTCATATAAATCCCAAAAATGTGTCCTATTTCTCTCAAAGTGGCCCTCTTACAATACCAAAGCTTTAAAAACGAAAAACAAACACAAGGGCGCACTGGCCTAGTGCATTATCCTCTACAAAGATTTGTTCAAATAAAAGGTATAAAAATACTCACAAATGAGTTCTTGGTAAAAGCACATCAAATAGATACGTTGTCATCCGCATCAAGATCAAAGGCCAAACCCCTGAAGCTGGAAAGGCTTACGCGTTTCGAGGCTTAGCCTCTTCCTCAGAGCCTTCACGTTCCAGTAGTTTTAAAAATTGCTTTTATTTTGTTTTCATTTATTTTATTCTGCAACTTTCATTAACATAACTCCCATTGATCCTGTCATGAAGGCGCTTATTTGGACCTGTTATAGGGTGATAACATCCCTGTATACTGCAATATCAGTGTCACATGCTCCCCTGGTAGAGACTACAAGTGGTGGTGCCCACACACTTTGTGCAGGTATGGTCCACTGTTGCCAGTAGGGATGATCGAAGGGTTTGAGTCGACCATCAGTTCGACCCGAACATTGGCTGTTCGAAATTCGGCCGAATTTCAAACTTTTTGCCGGAAAAGTTCGGAATTCGGCGACCAGAATGGCCCAAAATGCCTGGGTCAGGAAATGGGCTTAAAAAGCCTGTGATTGGCCCAGAAACATTAGGAAAAGCTGATTGGAGTGACTAGGGGGTCCAGAGGCCAATCATTAGTGAATACGCCCCCCAGTATATAACCTAGCCCCGCCAAATCTCTAGCACAGTAATACAGGGGCTGTGGAATAGAGTGCAAGCATTAGTGTTACTCCTGCTGTTCTTTTAGTGTGAGGAAAGGGATATGCAGTGTAGTTAGTGTTCTGTATAACATTATAGTTAGATTTAATAATGTTGTTTCTGTACGGACAGTAAAAGTGTTAGGGTGACCGTAGTGACCAGACCCTGCCATACCAAGGTGACCCTAATGAAGTTTAGCTGACTTAGCCTGCCATACCAAGGTGACCGTAATGAAGTTTAGCTGACTTAGCCTGCTGCCATACCAGGGTGACCGAACTCAGGGTGACCGTAATGTAGTTTAGAGTGAACTGACTCTACTATGCCAGGGTGACCAAACTCTTCCATGCCAAGGTGACCGTAATGTAGTTTAGGGTACATTGACTCTGCTATGCCAAGGTGACCGTAATGTAGATATATATATGGAATCAAAAGACACCATTTTGAAGCCCTAAAACCCAATAAATGCCCCTAAAAAGTGCCTAGGGTTCTGGGTCATGCAGCTTGTTTAAATTACACTTTCATTAGGATTTAGGTTTTCCCTGCCCACAGCTTGCTTAACCACGTGCCGACCGCCCGCCTCATATATACTGCGGCAGGCAGGCTCAGCTGCGCGAATCGCCGTACCTGTACAGCAGTTTGTGGGAGAACTCCTGGGGGAAGAGCGCGTGTCCCCGCCTCCTTGCATCGGCCCCCACTACGCAGCAGGGATGCCAATCCACGAGGCCGGCGGCTGCGATTGCTGCTGTGCACCCGCGATCGCTCCCCGCTGAGAGAGAACACTGGTCAGCTGTTGTAAACACAGCAGACCGTTCTTCTCTCTGAAATGATCACAGAGCGCCTGTGATCCTCCTATATAGGATCACAGGTCTCTGAGTTCATTTCACAAGTCCTTCCCCCATACAGTTAGAAAACACTCACCTAGGCTCACACTTAACCCTTTGATCGCCCCTGGGTTAGCCCCTTCCCTGCTAGTGTCATTAGTACAGTAACAGTGCATATTTTTAGCACTGATTACTGTAGTAATGTCACTGGTCCCCCCAAAAGTGTCAAAAATGTGAGTTAGGGGTCCGATCTGTCCGCCGCAATGTGGCAGTCCCGCTAAAAATCGCAGCCATTACTAGTAAAAAAAAAAGAATGACATAAATCTTTCCCCTAGTTTGTACTCGATAACTTTTGCGCAAACTAATCAAAATGCACTTATTGGGATTTTTTTTACCAAAAATATGTAACAGAATACAAATTGGCCTAAAATGATGAAAAAAATTGATTTTTACATTTTGGGGGGGGGGGGGGGATGTTATATAGCAGAAAATGAAAAACTGAATTTTTGTAAAATCTTACCTGTAAAATTCCTTTCTCTGAGTCCTCCGACAGTCGCCGCCTCTTCATATTCGTCACTATTGGGGTTATTGACCTTTGCTCCGTAGGAGTAGCTAGGCAAAAGAATATGTTAATATCAAAGCTCTTAGCATATCCCCCCCCCCCTAGGGGGTGGTCCCCTCAGTCAATACCATCCTGCTTCCTGCATTCCTACCTCAGTTTCAGTAGCATAGCAGTAGAGTACATAAACAAACCCCAAAAGAGGGGCGGGGGCGGCGACTGTCGGAGGACTCAGAGAAAGGAATTTTACAGGTAAGATTTTACAAAAATTCAGTTTTCTCTTACGTCCTCCGACAGTCGCCGCCTCTTCATATTCGTCACTATTGGGGACGTCCCAAAGCAGTGTAGACCTGAGGGGTGGGAAAAAAACGCAGCCGCGCCTAAGGCAACGCAGTACCCACATCAGAAAAAAAGGAACCTTACCAAAGGAAGGAAACCAACTGGGCAACAGGAAAAAAACTTGCTCAACAGGAGCAACAACCCAGGAAGAACAAGTAACCTAGGGATAAAAACATCCCAACAGCCAAGGACCCAAAAATAAGGGACCCTAAGGCACTGCCGCACTAAGAACCTTGCGGCCAAAGGAAGCATCTGCCGATGCCTGAACATCCACTTTGTAGAATTTTGAGAAGGTGTGAACGGACGACCAAGTCGCCGCCTTACACACCTGGGCCACAGAAGCTCGATGATGACAGGCCCAAGACCTACTCAGAGATCTGGTAGAGTGCGCCTTCACAGGCATGGGGGGAACTTTCCCCTTCAAAGCATAGGCCTGTTCAATGGTCTGTCTGATCCATTTGGCGATGGTAGAAGCCGACGCCGCCATGCCCTTCCAAGGTCCCTCTGGAAGGACAAATAGAAAATCCGTTTTGCGAAAAGACTCAGTCGACGACAGATAAACCCTGATCGCCCGAACAACATCCAAGGAGTGCAAAGCCACCTCCTTTGGATGTTTAGGCTTCGCGCAAAGCGAAGGCAAGACAATGTCCTCATTAAGGTGAAATTCCGAAATCCTTTTTGGAAGAAAAGACGGGTTAGAACCACCAAATACGGAGATCTGCAAGACAAAGCTGCCAGCTCCGACACTCTGCGAGCCGAAGTGATCGCCACCAAAAAAGCGACCTTCTTGGACAACATAGACAACGAGATCTCCCTGATCCTTTCAAAAGGAGCATGTTGCAACACGGACAGAACAAGGTTCAAGTCCCATGGAGGCAAAGGCTCCCTCCTAGGAGGGACCAGATGTCGCACCCCTTGAACAAAAGTGCTAACCAAGGAATTAGACACCACAGGGCGTTGAAAGAGAACGGCCAGCGCAGAAATCTGACCCTTAATCGTGGCCAACGCAAAACGCTGGTCCACGCCCGTTTGAAGGAAAGCCAACACTCTTGATACCGAATACAAGCGAGAGGAATACCCCCTGGACTCACACCAGGCAAAATAGGCCTTCCAAGTACGGTAGTAAACCTTCCCCGAAAGAGGTCTTTCTAGCCTTGATCAAAGTGTGAATGACCTCAGGGGAGAGACCCCTATCCTTAAGGACCTCGCTTTCAACAGCCAGGCCGTCAAAGCCAGCGACTGTAAAGCAGGATGGAATATCGGCCCTTGAGACAGGAGATCTTCTCGAAGAGGCAGACGCCACGGAGCGTCGATCGCCAGATTCACGAGATCTGCGTACCAAGACCGGCGAGGCCTGTCTGGCGCCACCAGAATCACTGTGTGCGGTTCCGAGGCTAACCTGCGAAGGAACCTGGACAGCAGCTGAATCGGCGGAAAGGCATACCTCAGACGATACTGATGCCAGGGAGCCACTAACGCGTCTGACGCGTCTGCTCGAGGATCGCGCATCCTTGCCACGAACCTTTCCAACTTGTAGTTTAGACGAGACGCGAACAGGTCCACATCTGGTGAACCCCACTTCGCGCACAACATCTGGAAGACATCCGGGTGAAGGGACCATTCCCCCTGGTCCAGGGTCTGGCGACTCAGATAATCTGCCTGCCAGTTCTCCACCCCCGGAATGTGAACTGCCGTTATCGCCGGGACGTGTGTCTCGGCCCAAGACAGAATGTCGGCCACTTCCCGAGCCGCGCGGGCACTCCTGGTGCCCCCTTGGTGGTTGATGTAGGCCACCGCAGTGGCATTGTCTGTCTGCACCCGAACCGGACGGCCCTGCAGTCTGTCCGTCCAACGCCGAAGGCAGAGATTTATCGCTCGCAATTCCAGAATGTTGATCGGAAGGGAGGATTTCTCCTCCGACCAAGTTCCCTGGGCGGACAGAACGCCCAGAACACCACCCCAGCCCGACAGGCTGGCATCCGTGGTGATCACCGTCCACGAGAAAGGGCGAAAAGACTTGCCCCCCGACACCGCCGGGGACTGCAGCCACCACAGAAGATCCCTTCTGGTGCGATGGCTCAATGAAACCTGGAGATCCAGAGATTGCGGTTGCCCGTCCCACCTGGACAGAATCTCCGCTTGGAGACCCCGCGTGTGAAACTGGGCGAAGGGAATCGCCTCGAAAGCCGAGACCATCAACCCCAGACACCTCATACACGTCCGGAGGGACGAGCACTGACGGTCCCTGAGGGACCTGACTTCTTCCTGAAGCGTCCTGAGCTTGTCTTCCGGCAGGAAGACCTTTGCCTGAACAGAGTCCAGGATCATTCCCAGGTAGGGAAGACGAACCGACGGACACAGCATTGACTTCGGAAAATTTATCGTCCAACCAAACTCCTGTAGAGTCTGCATCGTGACGGACAGGTCGTTCACCAGACCCTGACTGGTCGCAGTCCGAACCAGAATGTCGTCCAGATACCCCAGGACAGAGATGCCCTGAGCTCTCAACAAAGCCAGAACCGGCGCAAGCACCTTGGTGAACACCCGCGGAGCCGAAGCGAGACCAAAGGGTAACGCCACAAACTGGTAGTGATCCTCCGCAATGGCGAATCGAAGGTACCTCTGGTGACCCTCGAAAATGGGGATATGAAGATACACATCCTTCAGATCGATGGACGCCATGAATTCCCCCGGAACCAGGGCAGCCACCACCGAGCGCAGGGATTCCATGCGGAACTTGCGAACCCGCACAAAGCGGTTCAGAGCTTTCAAGTCCAGAATTGGACGTACCTTGCCCTCCTTTCTGGGCACAGTGAACAGATTTGAATAAAACCCCCGGAACCTGTCCCGAAGAGGCACCGGAACCACCACGCCCTGGGCCCGCAAGTCCCGCACCGCCAGGTGCAGATCCTGCAAGCGCTCCGGAGACAGCTGAAGATTTGAGGGAAAAAATCTGCTCGCCGGCCGAGAGAGAAACTCGATCTTGTATCCAGATCGAACAATTTCCTGAACCCACCTGTCCCGAACGCGGGCCAGCCAGGGTTGAAGAAAACCGAGCAAACGTCCCCCCACCCCAGAACTGGGTGAGGGCGCCCCTTCGGGCCGCATTGTTATGGGCAGTGGACCCGGACTGGCCCGACTTCTGCTTACCTGCCCACGGCTTCTTCTGGGAGCCTTGGCCTTTGAAGGGCTTGCCCTTATAGTACGACCGAAAGGCACGAAAGGACCCCTGAGAGGGTCTAAATGAGGTAGTCTTCTTACCACGAACAACTTTAGACTTGCGAGTCTGGGGTAAGAGCGTGCTCTTACCCCCAGTAATTCCCTTTATCAGAGTATCCAAAGAATCGCCAAAAAGGCGAGATCCCGCATAGGGCAAATTAGCTAAAGTCTTGCGAGAAGCTTGGTCAACAGACCAACACTTTAGCCATATCAGACGGCGTGTCAACACCGCCACACTTTGGACGCACGCAGCCAAAGGGACTAAATCCAAGTCCGCATCACACAAATACATGACACCCTGATGAATTTGATCCACCATAGCCAAAGTTGTCGGCGGGGCAGAGTCAGCCACCAGGATGCGCCTGAGCACCTGCATCCAATCCGTGACAGCCTGGGCTGCCATAAGGGAAGCAAAAATAGGTTTCAGCATGGAACCAGTAACCGTACAAGTATGACAGGCAAGAGATTCTAATCTCCTGTCCGTGGGGTCCCGGAACACCGGGGTATCCTCCGCCGGAATCGCAGTAGACTTATTCAAAATAGCCACCGCGTGATCCACCTGAGGTGGTACACACCAACGCTCATCAGTAGCGGGCGTAAAGGGGTAACGCAGCTTGAACCTACTCGGCACAGCAAAAGGCTTCTTTAAATTGCGCCATTGCTCATCAACAGCGTGCTGAAATTCCGCAGAGCAAGGAAAAAACCTGCGATGTTTTGCGTTTCCTCTGCGTCCCATAAGAGGACAGCAAAGCAGGAGGACATGGTTCCTCCACCAAATGCAGCATGTGCTTGATAGAAGCAACCAACTCATCCATGAGTGCAAGCTCTTCAGACGAGCCAGGGGGGGAATTATCAACCCTTTCTACCTCAGCCTCCCCCTCAGACCCCACAAGGTCTAGAGATGAACGGGACCCTGAGAAGGGTCCACCAGCCATAGCAGCCCCATCGCCCTCTGAATCAGAGGAAATTGACACTCTGGGCCGTTTTGTGGATCGATCAGCCACAAGCATCTGCACCTGAGCAGCTAGGTTTGCCACAATAGCAGCCAAATCAGCCCCCTCGGGGGAAGCAGCAGGCCCTTGGCCCCCCCACCAGGGTGGGAGGAAACTTGCTTTCCTGAGAATCCATGCCCCAGTGTTTTAGGAAAAAAAGGAGTACTGCCCCTTTAAGATCGCGGCGAGCGTAGCCCACCGCACCCACCGAACACACTGACCCCCACAGGGAGAAGAATACTAGGCAAGGAATACAGGAATATGGAAAGGTAAAACCTGGAGAGATCACACAGGCTGCTGCACCGATCGCTGTCCCAGAGCAAAAGGAAGTGATGCAAGACTGACCGCCCCTATAAAGCCTATGTAAGGCTACACAAACATGGCCGCCGGCAGGGGATTTCACAGGTAGATAGAGAACAGCGCTGACATGTGGCCTGAGCGATCGCCGTGCTTACCACACAGGACCGGCCACCTAAGCTTGCTGCAAAAAAATGGCGGACCGCAGCAGCGGTCGCCGCACAGTATGCCCAAAACATGTCTCACAAGCATGTCCCACACAGCATACCGCATGTCTCACAGATAACACAGCCTGTCACACAGAGCAGAGCAGGAGAGCCCCCCCCCCCCCTTGCAGCCCACAGAAAGGCAGCTATACCTGACAGGGAGCTCAACATATTACACAGACATGCAGGGTCCCACAGTCCCAGACTGACACCCAAAATAGACAGGTCCCCACACAGAATACGCTTACCATCCGGATGACGTGGGGAGCCCGCACAAGCGATCAAACCGCTGCACTAAGGACAGGGAGAGTAGCAGCCAGGATGCAGTGGAACTGCGGTGCGAAACCGCAAATGGCGTCCGGTTAGGTAGCCACCTCACCGCAGCATCCCTGCAGCAAACAGGGATGGGTCGTTCAATATGCCAGGGAAACCTGAGCTGAACGCTCGATGGCAGGCTGGGAAGCCACTGGCCCTGAGAACCCTGAGGATCCTGGAAAGCCAGCCCGAGACCCAGCACCGCACGATCATCTTCATCCGAAGAACTAACTAATGCTGAAAAATAACAGCTAAGTAAAAGAAAGAGAGAAATACTTGAAATAAAATCAAAAAAAAGGATAGAAGGCTGAGACTGAAAAGCCCCAGCACAGGAACCCAGCTAACTCCTAAGCTAGGCAAATTGAAACTGAGGTAGGAATGCAGGAAGCAGGAGGGTATTGACTGAGGGGACCACCCCCTAGGGGTGGGATATGCTAAAAGCTTTGATATTAACATATTCTGTTGCCTAGCTACTCCTACGGAGCAAAGGTCAATAACCCCAATAGTGACGAATATGAAGAGGCAGCGACTGTCGGAGGACGTAAGAGAAAATTGTTTTTTTTTTCCCAGAATTATCGCTCTTTTTTTGTTTATAGCGCAAAAAAAAAAAAAATCGCACAGGTGATCAAATACCACCAAAAGAAATCTCTATTTGTGGGAAAAATAGGACATTGATTTTATTAAGGTACACGACTGCGCAATTGTCCGGTAAAATAACGCAGTGGTGAATTACAGAAAATGGCCTGGTCATTAAGGGGGAAATCCTTTCCGATCCAAAAGTGGTTAAAGCCTTACCAATGCATAATAAAAGCCTGCTATACAGTCTGCTGTGCTTTCTGGCAGAGGTGTATGAACCCCAACTGTTAAAAAACATTTAGGAGAAGTAATGAGAACATTTGATACTTGATAGTTACTTTCTATATATCTCTATATTGAAACTACCAACATCCAGGCGATAGTTACTTTCTATATATCTCTATATTGAAACTACCAACATCCAGGCGCTAAGAGGATGTAATTGAGGGTGTGAAGCCGAAGAAAGGTCACTAACCCAGCTGCTCAGACTATTCCACATGAAGTTGTGGAATGACAATCCAAAAGAAACACACAACTCAGAGCGCTATATGAAAAATGACCACAAGATGGTGCTATAATGTATCGCTATGACAGTTCTCTGTGGTAAGATCTCATAAATAAATCATATGTTCAAATAATTCAAAAATAAATAAAATGTTAATTTCAAATTCAAAGACGACATCATAAGCCTTGTAGGGTAAAATAATTTACAACGGTAAGCTTGTGTAAGCCTGTATGATGTGGGAGGAGCATAGGATGTTGCATACCAGCCCATGGAGGTGGAGGAAACCCAGGAGGACTGTTGTATGATTCAATCGATGATATGCCCAGGAGAACTTAAGGGGGGCTCCAGGGGGGGTTCCCACCAATGGATGGATAAGGGGAGCAGTGGCCTACAAAGCGCTGGAGATGTCACAGCGGGCTTGAAGCGACCAATTAGGAACTGCTGGAGAGTTGGGAGGATGCCACACCCACTGGACCAAAACAAGGCTTGGGTGGCATGCTACCAGGTTACCCTCATAGGTGGGGTTTCCTCCACCTCCATGGGCTGGTATGCAACTTCTTCCCGCATCATACAGGCTTACACAAGCTTACAGTTTTAAATGATTTTACCCTACAAGGCTTATGATGCCGTCTTAGAATTCTAATAAACATTTAATTTAATCTTGGATTATTTGAACATATGATTGATTTGTGAGATCTTACCACAGACAACTGCCATATCGATACATTACAGCACCATCTTGTGGTCATTTTCCATATAGCGCTCTGGTTTGTGTTTCTTTTAGATATCTCTATATTGCCCAACTATAAGAGAGAATGATGAATGACTACAATGGGATCATTTGAGAAAAAATATCCATGTGTGGCTGTCTTCCAGCTTGCTATACACATACTGGCTGGGCAGAAATACAAATACTGTGGCAGGTGAACCCATTCATGTTTTTGTATTTTACAAGTGTATTTAGCTGGTTGAGAAAAAAATTAAACTAGTGCGCTCGGTAATTAAATGGAATAGAAATCAACACATCCAATAAAAAATGTTGAAAAAAAACAAAAAATATACAGGTGAAAAATAAATGTGCAACACCTCAAAAGTAAAGGGTGATGACATGCATTATACTAAAATATAATATAAGGTGAATAATTCCAAAAATAATTAAATGTGACACGGGAATCTTCACTGAAGTGTTCCATATATTATATATATCCTTTCTTAAAGGTCAGCAGGTTCAGACATCCCATGTAGCACAACGTGACCCAAACAATGCAGTGTGATGGCTCCCACCGACTTTCCAGCGAAAATTAGCATATAAGTCTACATCAAATCACTGGAAAAAGGTCCACGAGCCACAGTGTCGTCCCAACACTCAATGTGACACCACGTGTTAACAAAATAAACGTGCCTCTTACCAAATAACCATAAAGGAAAGCTTGGAATAAAGAGACCACAGTGGGACCGCAGAGATGGATGAAGGTGGGTTAAGCTGTTACTATCCACACAGGCGGCCTCGCAGGGGCTCTCTCATATAAACAGATGCTGCTCCCATACAGTAAACCTCATAGGCGCTGGGTAATAGACTACAGCACTGTGCCATTAACAGCTAAACCCACCTTCATCCATCTCTGTGGTCCCTTTATGGGAATCATTATTCCAAGCTTTTGTTTATAAATAGATATTGTGAAGGATTAGCTCGGTAGCGGGTGTGGATAACCCCTTTTGGGGGGGGTTCGTCACACAGGGAGATAGCCGAGGAGTGGTTGAAAACAACAGTTTATGGTTTATTCTTCCAATTTCTTCAAAACAGTGCATGCAGCAAAAACATCAAAATAAAATAAAACACAAAATAAATCCTGGCCACTGTGGGCGTCTACCTTCTCACACACCGGAACCTATCTAAGGAGTCTTCCCAACCTAGTCTTTGGGCAGACCCTGCTGGTTCTACAGCAGACACTCAAATGTCCATTTGTGTTTTCTTTACACAGAAAAAATTCAACACCTCACCTTTAGAAGTCTCTCATCTGACTGCTCTCCCCAGCTTACACAGCCTCAGGAGACAGCAATCAATAGACTCCCTTTGGACAAGTTATAGAGATCTTAATTGCCTCATTCTGAACAGCTGAAAGTGTTCTCAACTTCCGTACACCTTCCTGCCTACCTCTGCAGCCGACACCTGATAGCAATTAGTGAATTGTCTAAACCAAGCAGAAATATATCTCCCGTCAGTGACAACACCCATAGATTTTCCTGACTTCCTGTCACATACCCCCCCCTCTTGTTTCAACCCTAGGGTTGGGACACAGGTTGACAGGCACGCATGTGCACGGGACAAACCATCTGCATTCCCCATTTGAACACCGGGGCGATGCGTTACCACAAAACTAAATTCCTGAAGGGCCAGAAACCACCTATTTATTCTCCTATTGGTCTCCTTGTTCTGTGCCATCCACTTCAATGGGGCGTGATCCGTCACCAGTTCAAACTGTCTACCCAGGAGGTAGTATCGGAGAGAATCCAAGGCCCATTTCACCGCCAAACACTCTTTCTCAATGGTGGCATAATTCTCTTCATGGGCCTTCAACTTTCGGCTGAGGTACATAACAGGGTGTTCTTCCCCATTGATAATCTGGGACAGTACGGCTCCTAAACCCACATTTGATGCATCTGTCTGGACCACAAAGTCTCGTGAAAAATCAGGCGACTTTAAAACTGGCTGGCTACATAAGGCCTGTTTTAAAGCCTGAAAAGCTGTTTCTGCCTCGGGAGTCCATTTGATCATGACAGACTCCTTCCCTTTGGTCAGATTGGTCAGGGAAGCAGCCTGTGAGGCAAAATGGGGAATAAAACGGCGATAATAACCTGCAATCCCCAAAAATGCACGAACCTGTTTCTTGCTGGTGGGACGTGGCCAATCCTTAATAGCTTCAACTTTGTTTATTTGGGGCTTGATTAGACCTCTACCAATGGTATACCCCAGATACTTCGCCTCTTCTAGCCCAATGGTACATTTTTTTGGATTGGCTGTAAACCCAGCTTTCCAGATGGAATCCAACACAGCCTGAACTTTTGGTAAGTGTGAGTCCCAATCCTCACTGTGAATGACCACGTCATCGAGGTATGCAGCAGCATAGGCTAGATGAGGCCGAAGGGTCTTATCCATGGTGCGTTGGAATGTGGCAGGAGCATTCTGTAACCCAAAAGGCATCCTCCGATATTGGAAAGATCCGTCTGGAGTTACAAATGCTGTTTTTTCCCTGGCCGACCCCGAGAGAGGAATTTGCCAATAACCCTTGGTAAGGTCTAACGTGGTCATGTACCGGGCAGTGCCTAGGCGATCAATTAGTTCATCTATGCGGGGCATAGGATAGGTGTCAAACTTAGTGATTTTATTCAGGCGGCGAAAATCATTACAAAACCGCCAACTTCCATCTGGTTTGGGCACTAAGACAATGGGACTGGACCAATCACTATTTGACTCTTCTATCACCCCCAACTCAAGCATTTTTTTTACTTCCTGGCGAATGGCATCTCGCCGGGCTTCTGGAATTCTATAAGGCTTTAACTTGACCTTATCCCCTGGGGTGGTGATAATGTCATGTTTAACTCCCGAGACCCAACCTGGCAGGTCTGAAAACTTCTCCCTATTACGGAGCACAAATTCTTTAACCTCCTGTTTCTGAAGTTTGGACAGAGTCTCTGCTATCCCAACTTCAGGGACAGCCAGGTGAACTGGAGCAGAAACTCGGGTAGTCTCAGCGACCAAGGACTCTCTATCCTTCCATGGTTTTAACAAGTTCACGTGATAGAGCTGCTCAGGTTTTCGTCTTCCTGGTTGGCTAATTTTATAATTCACCATCCCTATTTTCTCCAATACTTCATAGGGCCCCTGCCATTTGGCTAGGAATTTACTTTCGACCGTGGGGACCAACACCAACACCCTATCACCAGGTGCAAAAGAACGGACCTGGGCCCCACGATTGTAAATCCTTTGTTGAGCCAACTGGGCTTGGGCTAAATGTGCCTTCACAATCGGCATCACTTGGGCAATTCTATCTTGCATTTGGGCAACATGCTCAATCACACTTCGATGAGGGGAACTCTCACTCTCCCATGTTTCCCTGGCAATGTCAAGTAGGCCCCGGGGGTGCCTCCCATACAGCAACTCAAACGGAGAGAACCCTGTGGATGATTGGGGAACCTCTCTTATGGCAAACATCAGATAAGGGAGCAGATAATCCCAATTCTTTCCGTCTTTATCCACCACCTTCCTCAACATTTGTTTTAACGTTTTATTAAACCTCTCCACTAACCCATCTGTTTGAGGGTGATATACTGAGGTACGTAACTGGGTCACTTTCAGGAGTTTACAAAGTTCTCTTGTCACCCTGGACATAAACGGGGTGCCCTGGTCAGTTAGGATTTCCTTAGGTAGACCCACCCGGGTGACAACTTGAAATAACTCCTTGGCTATGGTTTTAGCAGAGGTATTTCGGAGAGGAATCGCTTCTGGGTAACGGGTGGCATAATCCATTATCACCAAGATGTGCTGGTGCCCTCTTGTGGACTTCAGTAAGGGCCCAACCAAATCCATGGCGATCCTCTCAAAAGGAACCTCGATAATGGGCAGGGGTACCAAAGGACTACGGAAATGGGGCATGGGTGCATTAATCTGACACACTGGACAGGAAGAGCAGTACAATTCCACTTCCTTAGTGATCCCAGGCCAATAAAACCTCTGGGTGATTCTCTCCCGGGTTTTTTCTGCTCCCAAATGTCCCCCAAGAATGTGCCCATGGGCCAGTTCCAAAACCATCTTGCGGTACGGTTTAGGCACTACCAGTTGCTCAACAGTGTCCTCTATCCTCTGTGACACTCGATATAAGAGGTCCCTCTCAATAATGAAGTAAGGGAGGGCAATCCTCTCGTCAGGGTTAACTAGCTCCCCATCTATCTTCACTACATTCTCCCGGGCTCTTAGCAATGTGGGGTCCCTCAATTGCTCAGTGATAAAATTTTCTCGGTGCACTTTAAGGTCATCCAACCCTAACGGCCGCTGTTCCTCTTCTGAGGTAGCAGGCTCCTCCCTAGGGACTGGTGTTTCCCCGGCTAAGACTGAGCACGGAAACTCAGGATAATCCTCACAGTTAGAGGATTCTGGAGTAGATGGTTCAGGCTCAGAAGAACCACCTACTGGGGAATCTGGGCAATCCCAGAGTTCCCAGAATTTTGGGAAATCCCTTCCCACAATGGCGTCATGTGGCAGTTTGGGAACTAAACCCACTTGGTGACACAAGTTACCGAGGGAGGTTTCAAAGGAAACTGTAGTCACCGGATATTCTCGAGTGTCCCCATGTACACAAACTACCGCCATTTTCCTAGGATGTACGTTTTTTTTCACCACTAGATCACTTCTCACTAAGGTAACCAGGCTACCTGAATCCAACAATACCACAACATCTTTACCATCTAAACACATTCTATATAAAGGTTTCTCATTCCCCTTTACTGCAGTGTATGTGGTTGCAAAAAAGGACTGTCGTCTCTCTGTCAGAAAGTCACAATGCATGGGTTCATCATCCACTGGGCAAACCGCTGGGCAAACTGCTGCTACATGTCCCTCTTCCCGGCAACGGTAACAAATCAACCTTCCAGTCCTCTCCTGTGGGATGGGTCTTCCAGGTCGCTCTCGCCAAACATTAGTAGTAGTCCTACTAACACCTCGAGTTGCTCTTTGGATCCTCTCTCCACCCCCATCCCCTGACGCAGTCTTACTTATAGGTGGGGAGGGTCTGGTCTTGGGGTGAAAAGTCTGTGCATCTCTGGAAAAAGAGGTCAAATTCTCAGTTGTTAGGTACCTTTCGACCAGGTCTACTAATTTGTCTGCGGTTTCCGGACCACCATGGCTTACCCATTTCTGCAGGGTGTTAGGAAGAGACCTAAGAAATTTGTCCATGACTACTCGCTCCAAAATTTCTGGTCCGGACAGAATTTCTGGCTGCAGCCATTTCTTAGCCAAATGGATGAGGTCATACATCTGCGACCGGGGTGGTTTCTTCAGCTGATAACTCCAATTGTGGACCCGCTGAGCACGGACATCCAAGGTTACCCCAAAACGTGCCAATATTTCCACTTTTAATCGATCATAGTTTTTTGCATCTGCAAGTTCCAAGTCAAAATATGCCTTTTGGGCTTCTCCAGCTAATAGGGGGGCCACTAGTCCAGCCCACTGTTCTTTAGGCCAACTCTCTTTCTCCGCTGTTCTTTCAAACGTGGTCAGAAACATCTCAGGGTCCTCATCTGTAGTCATCTTTGGCAATAAGTGGTTTACCCGAAAAGTCGGTATGTTACTGGCCTGACTCCCAACCTCGGTCTGCTGTCTCTGAAGCTGTTTCACAATGGCCTCCATTTGCTGCTGGTGTCTCTGTTCCACGCCTTCAATGGCCTCTCGGTGAGCTTGTTGTTGAGCTGCAAAGCTCCGCTGAAAATCCGCATTTGCCTGCTGTTGAGCTGCATTTGCCTGCTGTTGGGCTGCATTCGATATAATCAGTTGTTTCAGTATTTCCTCCATTTTTTTGGGTTTACTTTAACTGCCCGTGGCACTCCACCATATGTGAAGGATTAGCTCGGTAGCGGGTGTGGATAACCCCTTTTGGGGGGGGTTCGTCACACAGGGAGATAGCCGAGGAGTGGTTGAAAACAACAGTTTATGGTTTATTCTTCCAATTTCTTCAAAACAGTGCATGCAGCAAAAACATCAAAATAAAATAAAACACAAAATAAATCCTGGCCACTGTGGGCGTCTACCTTCTCACACACCGGAACCTATCTAAGGAGTCTTCCCAACCTAGTCTTTGGGCAGACCCTGCTGGTTCTACAGCAGACACTCAAATGTCCATTTGTGTTTTCTTTACACAGAAAAAATTCAACACCTCACCTTTAGAAGTCTCTCATCTGACTGCTCTCCCCAGCTTACACAGCCTCAGGAGACAGCAATCAATAGACTCCCTTTGGACAAGTTATAGAGATCTTAATTGCCTCATTCTGAACAGCTGAAAGTGTTCTCAACTTCCGTACACCTTCCTGCCTACCTCTGCAGCCGACACCTGATAGCAATTAGTGAATTGTCTAAACCAAGCAGAAATATATCTCCCGTCAGTGACAACACCCATAGATTTTCCTGACTTCCTGTCACAATATATACATATATAAAACTCCACAGTGACTGTGCACTGTGTGCAAAACTGCAAATGAACTATATCAGTCCTTCATGCATATATCGTGACTAATCACAAGTGAGTCAATAATGTTCAATTGACTTAAAAAGTGTTCTTATGCTTGATAGGTGACAATACTTGGTGTAAACTTCTGTGGGATAATCCAAAAAAGTGCTCTTTGTGCTTGAAGAGGTTGTAAACCCATACAACTTTTTTTTTTTTTGCAACCTGAAAGAGAAACACATAATGAGCTAGTATGCATACTAGCCTATTATGAAATACTTACCTTAGAATGAGCCCCGCCGTTCCGCCCGCTTACCTGTATGACGGGCGACATGTCCAATATCTGATTGGCCGGATGCCGCGGTGACGTCACTCCCACGCACGTGCGTGGGAGCCGACAGTCACGGCACCAGCGGCCGTTCCTTCAGAGCGCATGCGCCAGTGATGTCACTGGCTGCATGTAAGGTAAATATCTCCTAAACGGTACATGTTTTGGAGATATTTACAGTACCTATAGGTAATCCTTAATATAGGCTTACCTATAAGTAAAAGTGTCAGAGGAGGGATTACTTCCTCTTTAATAAAGTGACCATGAACAACACTTGATATAAGCTCCAGTGGGATTAGTGCATCTATGTTGCCTCCACCGCAATCACAGCCCACTTACCAGATGACCCCTTGAGTACCAGATGACATACTGAAGTATGTACTGTGACATACTGAAACAGAGCATGATCCCCTCCTATCGGAGACTGGGCCGCAGGGCAGTATTCCAACATGATAATGACCCCAAACACACCTCCAAGATGACCACTGCCTTGCTAAAGAAGCTGAGGGTAAAAGTGATGGACTGGCCAAGCATTTCTCTAGACCTAAACCCTATTGAGCATCTGTGGGACATCCTCAACTTGAAGGTGGAGGAGCACAAGGTCTCTAACATCCACCACCTCCGTGATGTCGTCATAAAGGAGTGGAAAAGGACTCCAGTGGCAACCTGTGAAGTTCTAGTGAACTCCATGCCCAAAAGGGTTAAGGCAGTGCTTGAAAATATTGGTGGCTACACAAAATATTGACACTTTGGGCCCAATTTGGATATTTTGACTTAGGGGTGTACTCCCTTTTGTTGCCAGCGGTTTAGACATTAATGGCTGTGTGTTGAGTTATTTTGAGGGGACAGCAAATTTACACTGTTATACAAGCTGTACACTCAATACTTTACATTGTAGCAAAGTGTTATTTCTTCAGTGTTGTCACATAAAAAGATATAATAAAATATTTAAAAAAATGTGAGGGGTGTACTCACTTTTGTGAGATACTTAATATATTAATATACACACACACAGGGCAAAAACAAAAAAACAGAAAATTGAATTGGAATGACGTGTGATGACGAAACCAGGACATGTGTATGTGTATACCTGATACGCATTGGGAAGGACAAAGGACAAAATTGTTCACCAGATCAAGTATGCTATAGATGACGGTTATGATTGGTGATTTATCCTTGACCACTTACGGACCGCCCACTGTGTATTTACGAAGCTACTTTGATGTTAATTACCGGGGTTATGGCAATGTACATGGTAATCTCTGTACGTTGCAAGGATTTTAACAAACATTGTTGCGGATTTCTAACGTTTATTGTTCTGAAGAAATCATTGTTTGTTCTTCTGTGCCTCTGTGATGAGTGGGTCAAATGGGAGTGGTTTCATAATTATCTGTCAGCTGTGGCAGCTGCAGGGCTCTAATGAGGAAATCCGCTGGACCTGCATCCCTTTAGACATGTTCCTATTGGGAGTATCTCACCAAAAATGAAATTTTGTTGCAGGGGATGCCAGAAATCTGACTTGTATCTTATGCATACTTCTGGGAAAATTGGTGAGCCAATCACACAAGCAGGACATTTTTTTTCTGGGGTGTGGTCAGTACACAATCTGTGTACAAAACAGCTTCAGGGAGCCATATTGCATTGCATTTTCAGAAGATTGCAGATTGAAAAGGAAAAGTCATTTTTAATAACATTCAATTACAATATGAATGTGTCACAGTTGTATACGCTATATTGTTTTTTCTTTATTTGCTATTTTATTCCCCCCACGAAAGTGCAGTTACCCTTTAAGGGAGGGCTCCTTTCTCGACCAGCCCTGCCAAAAGGGGGCTACAAGGGCAAGAAAGGAGTTTAAAAAAAAAAATACGTCAAGTTCTTCCACCTCCGATTCGCTCACCCTGGTCTTTATGGACCTTGCTTTGTGCACTGATGCGCAGTCATGTTGGAACAGGAAGGGGCCATCCCCAAACTGTTACCACAAATTTGGAAGCATGAAATTGTCCAAAATGTCTTGGTATGCTGACGTCTTGAGTTCCATTCACTTGAACTAAAAGACCAAACTTACCCCTAAAAACAACCCCACACCATAATCCCCCCCCCCCCCCTCCACCAAATTATTTAGACCAGTGCACAATCAAGGTCCATAAAGGCATGGATGAGAGAGTTTGGGGTGGAGGAACTTGACTGGCGTACACAGAGTCCTGGTCTCAACCCAAAGGGACACCTTTGGGATGAATTAGAGACTGTAAGGCAGGCCTTCTTGTCCAACATCAGTGCCTGACCTCACAAATGCGCTTCTGGAAGAATGGTCAAACATTCCCATAGACACACTCGGACTACTAAACCTTGTGGACAGTCTTCCCAGAAGAGTTTAAACTGTTATAGCTGCAAAGGGTGGGCCAACTCCATATTGAACCCTACTTACTAAGATTGGGATGACATTAAAGTTCATGTGCATGTAAAGGATGTGCGTGTAAAGGCAGGCGTCCCAATACTTTGGTGATATAGTGTATGTCAACAATGACTGTCTGACAGGACTGGACTCACCTTAGCAACACTGTTATTCATATAATCTCTACCCTGGTCTTCTATCATTTTCTTTGCAAGGTAGACATGAATACCCTAAGACAGAAGGTAGAGTGTTAGAGTTACAGTACTGTGCAAAAGTTATAGGCAAGTGTGACGAAATGCTGTAGTAAGTAAGAACGCTTTAAAAAAATATACAGTATATTTTCAAATCTTTATATTTATCAATTTACAAAATTAAAACTTAAGAGAACAGAAGAAAAATCTAAATCAAATCAATATTTGATGTGACTACCTTTTGGTGTCAAACCAGCATTAACCACTTTACCACCGGAGGATTTTGCTGTCTTACGTCCAGGCCACTTTTTGCGATTCGGCTCCGTGCGACTTTAACGGACAATTGCGCGGTCGTGCGACGCCGTACCCAAACAAAATTTATGTCTTTTTTTCCCCACAAACAGAGCTTTCTTTTGGTGGAATTTGATCACCTCTGCGATTTTTACTTTTTGCGCTGTAAACAAAAAAAGAGCGTAAATTTTGAAAAAATAACAATACTTTTCACATTTTTTTCATATGAAATCCCCCCCCCCCCCCCCAAAAAATGTAAAAATCAAAATTGTTTTAAATTTTTGGCCAATTTGTTTTCTGCTACCTATGTTTGGTAAAAAAAGAAAAATCACAATAAGTGTATTTTGATTGGTTTGCGCAAAAGTTATTGCGTTTACTAACTAAGGGAAAGATTTCTGTCATTTTTGGTGTTTTTTTTTTTTTTAACGAGTAATGGCGGCGATCTGCGATTTTTTTTGCGGGACTGCGATATTGCAGCGGACAGATCGGACCCTTGACTGACATTTTTGACACTTTTGGGGGTACCAGTGACATTACTACAGTAATCAGTGCTATAAATATGCACTGTTACTGTAAAAATGACACTGGCAGGGAAGGGGTTGACACTGAGGGTGATCAAAGGAGTTAATGTATGCCTAAAAGTGATTGACTGGGGGGGGGGGGGGGGGAGGGCTCTGTGATAGGTACAGAGAGATCGGGGTTTCAGCTTAGCTGAAACTCCTGATCTCTCCCTGCCTGTCTGACAGAAGACTCGCCTGCTTAGTTTACATAAGCACGCGGGTCTTCTATCAGTTTCTCAGACGACTGCGGGAGGCCAGCGGTAATTGCCGCCGCTCCTCCCATGGCCCACCTTCCGCTGTGTCTAAACACCTCATGCCTCGGCCTCGTGCACAAAATCACATAGACCTATGTGATTTTGCGCAGCCGAGCCGCCCTGCCCCAGTAATACTGCCGCAGTAATACTGCAGTTGCTGGTCAGCAAGAGGTTAAAGACCCCCCAGCATTGGTGTCAGTGGATGAAATAAAGACCCCCAGCATTGGTGTCAGTGGACTCATTAAAACCTGCAGCACGGATGACATTGAACGCATTAAAACTCCCAGCATTGATGTCAGTGGACGCATTAAAACCCCCAGCATTGATGTCAGTGGACGCAATAAAAACCCCGAGCATTGATGTCAGTGGACGCAATAAAATCCCCCCCATCATTGATGTCAGTGGACGCAAACCCCCCCCCCATCATTGATGTTAGTGGACGCAATAAAACCCCCCAGCATTGATGTCAGTGGACACATTAAAGATGCCCAGCATTAATGTCAGTGGATGCATTTATAGACCCCCAGCATTGATGTTAGTGGACGCATTACATCACCCCCCCATCATTGATGTCAGTGGACGTATTTATAGACCCCCCAGCATTGGTGTCAGTGGACGCAAAAAAGATCCCCACCATTGATCATCAGTGCACACATTAAAACTCCCCGGTATCGGTGCCGGCGGACGCATTAAAAACCTGGTCAAGAAGCCATATAAGGTCATATGTATAGCTTATACCTTTCTGATGTAAGGCTTGAGGAATGCAGGATGACCAAGCCCACCCTTCCCCTTAAAAGGTGAAATCACTGTCCAAACAATGGATAAGCGAGCCCTTTCTCCTCAGGAATGTGAATGTCATATTGTTTCTTACAAGGGTGTTGGCCAGGGGTGTTTTTTTCCATTTACAAGTCTAAATACCACTGCCCAAACTGGTAAGACTTTAGTCTCACCCAGAACAGCCATGAGGCAAGTGTCTGGTCCTGATTACCTGTGCCATGTTGCATAATAGCAAATGGGACTCCATGGAAGGAAACGTCTTTAGTTAAGTATTCTTGTTAGATTTTCTTTATCTTTATCTGTCATTACTTTTAATAAATGTTTTACTTTTAAGTATGTGTGTGATCTCTCTTTGCACATATTGAACACAACCCCAAAAACATGACAAAACAAACCCCCAGCATTGATGTCAGTGGACGCATTAAAGACCCCCAGGATTGATGTCAGTGGACATAATGACCCCCCAGCATTAATGTCAGTGGACGCATTAACCACTTAAGCCCCAGCCCTATTTCGGACACTTTTTGTGTAAAGTTAAAACCAGTATTTTTTCCTAGAAAACTACTTAGAACCCCCAAACATTATGTATATTTTTTTAGCAAAGACTCTGGAGAATAAAATTTCGGTCATTGCAAAACTTTTTGTCAAGCGGTATTTGCGCAGCGGTCTTTAAAACGCCATTTTTTTGGAAAAAAATTGAAAAATCACATTTCACTGCATTTAAAAAATACTAAACAGTAAAGTTAGCCCATTTTTTTTTTGTATATTGTGAAAGATGATGTCACGCCGAGTAAATAGATACCCAACATGTTACGGTTTAAAATTGCGCCCCCCCGTGGGATGGCGACAAACTACGGTCAATAGAGATCTCAATCTGCGACGCTTTAAATTTATTTAACGGTTACCAGTTTAGAGGTAGAGTGTAGCTCTTTTTTTTAAATTATTGCGCACGCTCCGGCGATCGCGGCAATACCTCACATGTGGGGTTTGAACAGCGATTAAATTGCGTATACGTTTCTTTTTGTGCGCGAGCTAACGGTGACGGGGGCGGCAAATTTATTATTTTTTTTTTTTCCTATTTATTTTTTTTTTTAACCACTTGCCTTCTGTGCACTTAAACACCCTTCCCATCCAGGCCAATTTTCAGCTTTCAGCGCTGTCACACTTTGAATGACAATTGCGCGGTCATGCTACACTGTACCCATATGAAATTTTTATCATTTTTTTCACACAAATAGAGCTTTCTTTTGGTGGTATTTAATCATCTCTGGGTTTTTTATTTTTTACAAAAAAAAAGAATAAAGACAAAAAATTTTGAAAAAAAAAAAAAGTTTTTCTTATTTTCTGCGAGTAAATTTTGAAAATAAATTTTTCTTCTTCACTGATGTGCGCTGATGAGGCAGCACTGATGGGCACTGATAGGCTGCACTGATGGGCACTGATGAGGTGGCACTTATGGGCACTGATGAGGTGGCACTTATGGGCACTGATGAGGAGGTACTAATATGCCGCACTGATAGGCGGCACTGATAGGCGGCACTGATAGGCGGCACTGAGAGGCGGCATTGATGAGCACTGATAGGCGGCACTGCTGGGCACTGATAGGCGGCACTGCTGGGCACTGAGAGGCGGCACTGCTGGGCACTGAGAGGCGGCACTGCGAGGTGGCACTGCTGGGCACTGACAGGTGGCACTGCTGGGCACTGAGAGGCGGCACTGCTGGGCACTGAGAGGCGGCACTGATGGGCACTGGCGGATGGCATTGGACACTGACGGGTGGCACTGATGAGCGGCACTGATAGGGAGCACCATCAGTGCCCACACTCAGTGCCCATAGTGCTGCCAGTCAGTGCTCATCAGTGCCTAGATGAGCAGGCACTGATGGGCACTGACTAGCAGCACTATGGGCACTGATTGTGGGCATTGATGGGGGGCACTGATGGCGGGCACTGTGGGCACTGATGGGGGGGCTCTGTGTGTGTGTTTTTACCTTGCAGTAATCAGGGCACTGGTGATCGGTGCCCTGATTACATTGCTGTGTGTCCCCGGCGCTGTGAGGCTCCCCCTCCTTCCTCACACTGCAGGCTCCGTGTGAGGAAGGAGCGCCGGCGATGAGAGATGATCTCATATGTTTACATATGAGATCATCGCTCATTGGACGGCCAGATCACGTGGTGAATGGCCGCTGTGATTGGCCATTCACCACGATCTGTGATCGGCCGTGTCCAAGGGACACGGCCGACACAGATTTTCCCCGCAGCGCGCTCGCGGGAGCGCGCTGGGGGCGTGTCACTGGGAGGCCGTTTAAAAACGGCCTCCCGAAAATTCGAGTCCGCGCTGCAGCCGTATATAGGCTGTAGCGCGGACGGGGGGAGGTTAAACTTTATTACAGGTTTTTAAAAAAAAAAAAAAAAATCTGATCACTTTTATTGCTGTCACAAGCAATGTAAACATCCCTTGTGACAGCAATATGTGCGACAGGTACACTTTATGGAGGGATCGAGGGTCTAAAAGATTCTAGACCCCTCCACTACACTTCCCTGTTTGCAAAACGCCAAAAACGGCATTTTTGCATACAGCCGTTTTTTAAATTTGCCGCCTTTTGCAGCACAGTAACCCGGAAGTGACGTCATGGACGCCGCCTCCGGGTTACGTCATTGGAGCCCCGATCGATGCCATTTCCGGCATTCATCGGGACTCCATCCAGCCAGCGGACGTGCCGGCTGAGTGCTCTGGGCTCCCGGTGGGACGGGAGCCCCGGACAAAGCCACGGAAGGCGGCGGGAGGGGGGGGGGCGTCCCCTCCCGCCACCCCCCCCCCGGGTAACGATCGAGCGGCTCCCGAGCCGCATCGGTCGTTACCGACGGAAAGCCGACCGTCGGCTTCAAACCACGGTACCGGGATGATGCCTCTAACATCCCGGTATAAACCCGCAAAGTGTACCGACGTATCGGTATGTTACTATGCGGTAAGTGGTTAAAGAACCCCAGCAATGATGTCAGTGGACGCATTAAAGACCCCCAGGATTGATGTCAGTGGACATAATGAACCCCCAGCATTGATGTCAGTGGATGCATTAAAGACCCCCAGGATTGATGTCAGTGGACATAATAAAGACCCCTAGGATTGATGTCAGTGGACGCATTAAAGACCCCCAGGATTGATGTCAGTGGACATAAAAAAGACCCCCCCATCATTGATGTCAGTGGACGCATTAAAGAACCCCAGCATTTATGTCAGTGGACATATTAAAACCCCCAGCATTGGATGCATTACAACTCTCCAGCATTGATGTCTATTGATGCATTAACCACTTCTGGACTGGAAGGATTTGCCCCCTTAATAACCAGGCCATATTTTGTGATTCGGCACTGCGTTAATTTAATGAAGAATTGCGCAGTCCTGCGACGCTGTACATGAATAAAAATGATGTCCTTTATTTCCCACAAAAAGAGCGACAATTCTGAAAAAAAAAATAAAAATAAAAAAAAAAAAAAGCAATATTTTTCACATTCTGCTTTATAACATTAGCATTTTTTAACATTTTAGGCCAATTTGTTTTCTACTACATATTTTTGGTAAACAAAAATCACAATAAGCGTATTTTGATTGGTTTGCGCAAAAGTTATCACGTCTACTAACTATAAGATTTATGTCATTTTTATTTATTTTTTTTACTAGTAATGGTCACGATCTGCGATTTTTAGCAGGACTATGACATTGTGGTGGACAGATCGGACCCCTGACTGACATTTTTGGGGGGACCAGTGACATTACCTCAGTAATCAGTGCCACAAATATGCACTGTTACTGTGCTAATGACACTGGCAGGGAAGAAGTTAACACTGTGGGTGATCAGGGGGTTAAATATGTACCTAGGAATGGGTTTCTAACTGTGGGGGGGGGGGGGGGGGGGGGGTGGCTTGTGAAATGATCACAGAGACCTGTGTTCCTATAAAGCAGGATCACAGGGGCTCTATGATCATTCCAGGGAGAAGGAAGGCCGGCTGTGTTTACAACAGCTGACCGTTCTTCTCTCTCAGCGGGGAACAATCGCGGGTGTCAAGCCGGCAACCGGAGCCGCTTGCCCTGTGCATCGGCTTTCCCGCTGACGAGCGCTCGCCCTCTAGCTGCCTGCGCGACATATAGCTACGGCGGTTTGCCCAGGAGCGGCTGCCTGCCACAGTATAACTGCGGCAAGCGGACGTAAATTGGTTAAAGACCTCCAGCACTGAGATCAGTGAAGGCAATTAAGACCCCTCCCCCAGCATTGATGTCAGTGGACGCATTAAAACCCCCCATTATTGATGTCAGTGAACGCAGTAAAGACCCCCAGGATTGATGTCAGTGGACATAATAAAGACCCCCCATCACTGATGTCAGTGGACGCATTAAAGACCCCCCCAGCATTGATGTCAGTGGATGCAGTAAAGACCCCCATCATTGATGTCAGTGGATGCATTAAGGACCCCCATCATTGATGTCAGTGGATGCATTAAGGACCCCCAGCATTAATGTCAGTGGATGCAGTAAAGACCCCCATCATTGATGTCAGTGGATGCATTAAGGACCCCCAGCATTAATGTCAGTGGACGCATTAAAACTCCCCAGCATTGAGGTCAGTGGACACATTAAAACCCCCCAGCATTGGTGCCGGTGGACACATTAAAACCCCAGCATTGGTGCCGGTGGACACATTAAAATGCCCAGGATTGATGTCAATGGATGCATTAAAACCCCCAGCATTGGTGTCTATTGATGTATTAACCACTTCTGGACCGGAAGGATTTGCCCCCTTAATAACAGGCCATATTTTGTGATTCGGCACTGCGTTGATTTAACGAAGAATTGCGCAGTCCTGCGACGCTGTACATAAATAAAAAAGATGTCCTTTATTTCCCACAAATAGAGCTTTCTTTTGGTGGTATTTGATCACCTGTGCAATTTTTATTTTTTGCGCTATAAGGCCCCGTTCACACTGGGGCGATCCGACTTCAGGGCTGCCAGGCGACCTCCGAGGTTGCGGTGCGAGCAGAGCGCCGCGACCTCGGAGCGGCCGGCACAGACTTCATAACATTGAAGTCTATGCAGGTCGCTCCGGGTCGCCCCAAAGAAGCTCCGGACCCTTTTTCTAAGTCGGAGCGACTATTAGAAGGGGTCCGCAGCTTCTCTATGGGAAGGCGACCTACGGCGACCTGTGAGGCGACCAGGTCGCCTCACAGGTCGCCCCAGTGTGAAGGGGGACTAAAACAAAAAAAAAAGGGCGACAATTCTGAAAAAAAAAAAAACACAATATTTTTTACATTCTGCTATATAACATTCCCCAAAAAAAATTTAAAAATCTATTTTTTTTTTACATTTTTGGCCAATTTGTTTTCTGCTACATATTTCTGGTAAACAAAAATCACAATAAGCGTATTTTGATTGGTTTGCGCAAACGTTATCGCGTCTACTAACTATGGGAAAGATTTATGTCATTTTAATTTTTTTACTAGTAATGGTCGCGATCTGCGATTTTTAGCGGTACTACGACATTGCGGCGGACAGATCGGACCCCTGACTGACATTTTTGACACTTCTGGGGGGGACCAGTGACATTACTACAGTAATCAGTGCTAAAAATATGCACTGTTACTGTACTAATGACACTGGCAGGGAAGGGGTTAACACTGAGTGATCAGGGGTTAAATGTGTACCTAGAGGCGTGGCTTGTGAAATGATCACAGAGACCTGTGTTCCTATATAGCAGGATCACGGGGGCGCTATGATCATTCCAGGGAGAAGGAAGGCCGGCTGTGTTTTCAACAGCTGACCGTTCTTCTCTCTCAGCAGGGAACGATCGCGGGTGTCAGGCGGCAATTGGAGCCGCTTGCCCTGTGCATCGGCTTTCCCACTGACGAGCGCTCGCCCCCTAGCTGCCTGCTCGTGAGGCGGGCGGTCATAAAGTGGTTAAAGACCTCCAGCATTGAGTTCAGTGAACGCAATATAGACCCCCAGCATTAATGTCAGTGGATGCAATAAAGACCCCCAGCATTGATGTCAGTGGATGCAATATAGACCCCCCTAAGCATTGAGGTCAGTGGATGCAATAAAGACCCCCAACATTGATGTCAGTGGATGCAATAAAGACCCCCAGCATTGATGTCAGTGGATGCAATAAAGACCCCCAGCATTGATGTCAGTGAAGGCAATAAAGACCCCCCTAAGCATTGATGTCAGTGGATGCAATAAAGACCCCAGCATTGATGTCAGTGGATGCAATAAAGACCCCCAGCATTGATGTCAGTGGACGCATTGAAGACCCTCAGCATTGATATCAGTGGACATAATAAAGACCCCCAGCATTGATATCAGTGGACATAATAAAGACCCCCAGCATTAATGTCAGTGGACGCAATAAAGACCCCCTAGTATTAGTGTCAGTCTACGCAAAAAAGACTCCCAGCATTGATGTCAGTGAATGCAATAAAGACCCCCAGCATTGATGTCAGTGGACGCATTAAAACCCCCAGCAATGATGTCAGTGAATACATTAATAGCCCCCACCATTGATGTCAGTGGATGCATTAGAGACCCTCAAGCATTGGTGTCAGTGGACGCTTTAAAACCCCTCAGCATTGGTGTCAAGGGACTCAGTAAACCCCCCCTCCCCCAGCATTGGCGTCACTGGACGCATTAAAATCCCCCAGTATTGGTGTCAGTGGATGCATTAAAGACCCCCCCAGCATTGATGTCAGTGAACGCATTGATCATTCCAGGGAGAAGGAAGGCCGGCTGTGTTTTCAACAGCTGACCGTTCTTCTCTCTCAGCAGGGAACGATCGCGGGTGTCAGGCGGCAATTGGAGCCGCTTGCCCTGTGCATCGGCTTTCCCACTGACGAGCGCTCGCCCCCTAGCTGCCTGCTCGTGAGGCGGGCGGTCATAAAGTGGTTAAAGACCTCCAGCATTGAGTTCAGTGAACGCAATATAGACCCCCAGCATTAATGTCAGTGGATGCAATAAAGACCCCCAGCATTGATGTCAGTGGATGCAATATAGACCCCCCTAAGCATTGAGGTCAGTGGATGCAATAAAGACCCCCAACATTGATGTCAGTGGATGCAATAAAGACCCCCAGCATTGATGTCAGTGGATGCAATAAAGACCCCCAGCATTGATGTCAGTGAAGGCAATAAAGACCCCCCTAAGCATTGATGTCAGTGGATGCAATAAAGACCCCAGCATTGATGTCAGTGGATGCAATAAAGACCCCCAGCATTGATGTCAGTGGACGCATTGAAGACCCTCAGCATTGATATCAGTGGACATAATAAAGACCCCCAGCATTAATGTCAGTGGACGCAATAAAGACCCCCTAGTATTAGTGTCAGTCTACGCAAAAAAGACTCCCAGCATTGATGTCAGTGAATGCAATAAAGACCCCCAGCATTGATGTCAGTGGACGCATTAAAACCCCCAGCAATGATGTCAGTGAATACATTAATAGCCCCCACCATTGATGTCAGTGGATGCATTAGAGACCCTCAAGCATTGGTGTCAGTGGACGCTTTAAAACCCCTCAGCATTGGTGTCAAGGGACTCAGTAAACCCCCCCTCCCCCAGCATTGGCGTCACTGGACGCATTAAAATCCCCCAGTATTGGTGTCAGTGGATGCATTAAAGACCCCCCCAGCATTGATGTCAGTGAACGCATTAAAAAACCCCAGAATTAATGTCAGTGGATGCATTTAAGATCCCCTAGCATTGGTGGCAGAGGCTGCATTATTAACCCCTAGCACAGGTGCCAGTATTATTAAACCCCTCCCCCACATTAACCCCAGCAATGATGTCAGTGGATGCATTAAAGACCCCCCCCCCCCCCCAGCATTGATGTCAGTGGACACATTAAAACCTGCAGCATGGATGACAGTGGATGCATTAAAACTCCCCATTATTGATGTCAGTGGACGCATTGAAGACCCCCAGCATTGATATCAGTGGATAATAAAGACCCTCCAGCATTGATGTCAGTGGACGCAATAAAGACCCCCTAGTATTAGTATCAGTCTACGCAAAAAAGACTCCCAGCATTGATGTCAGTGAATGCAAAAAAGACCCCCCCCCCCAGCATTGATGTCAGTGGACGCATTAAATAACCCCAGCATTGGTGTCAGTGGACGCATTAAAACCCCCAGCATTGAAGTGAGTGGACGCATTAAAACCCCCAGCAATGATGTCAGTGAATACATTAATAGCCCCCACCATTGATGTCTGCGGATGCATTAAAGACCTCCAGCATTAATGTCAGTGGATGCATTAGAGACCCCCAAGCATTGGTGTCAGTGGACGCTTTAAAACCCCTCAGCATTGGTGTCAAGGGACTCAGTAAACACCCCCCTCCCCCAGCATTGGCGTCACTGGACGCATTAAAACCCCCCAGTATTGGCGTCAGCGGACGCATTAAAATTGACCAGTATTGGTTTCAGTGGACGCATTAAAAGCCCCCCCCCCCCCCCCCAGCATTGGTGTCAGTGGATGCATTATCACTTAAGCCCCGGAAGATTTTACCCCCATTCCGACCAGGGGGTATTTTGCGATTCAGCACTGCATGACTTTAACGGACAATTGCGCGGTCGTGCGACGCTGTACCTAAACGAATTTGGCGTCCTTTTTTTCCCACAAACAGAGCTTTCTTTTGGTGGTATTTGATCACCTGTGCGATTTTTTGATCACGCGCTATAAACAAAAAAAAGAGTGTAAATTTTGCAAAAATAGCAATATTTTTCACATTTTTTTTATATGAAATTTCCCCCCAAAAAAATGTAAAAATCAAAATTTTCGGCCAATTTGTTTTATGCTACCTATGTTTGGTAAAAAATATCGCAAAAAGCGTATTTTGATTGGTTTGCACAAAAGTTATCGCGTTTACTAACAAAGGGAAAGATTTTTGTCATTTTTGTTGTTTTTTTTTTTTTAACGCGTAATGGCGGCGATCTGCGATTTTTTTGCAGTACTGCGACATTGCGGCGGACAGATCGGACCCTTGACTGACATTTTTGACACTTTTGGGGTTACCAGTGACATTTCCACAGTAATCAGTGCTAAATATATGCACTGTTACTGTAAAAATACACTGGTAGTGAAGGGGTTAACTTTATTTGGGAGGGAGGGGCTGTGTGTGTCCCTAGGGGCGTGCTTTCTACTGTGATTGGCTGTGGCTTGAGCTGTAAGGACACTGATCAACGAATCTACATAGTAGATCCATGTGATCAGTGTCTTTACAGCGAGGAGAATGACAGGTCGCTTGTTTACACAAGCTGCCTGACATTCTCCCTCTCCCCCGCCGATCGGCCGGCGGACACCGGGTCCGCTGGTCACACGCGGGGGGGGGGGGGGTTCCGTGACCACGCGGGGGCGCGCGCTCGCTCCCTAGACCCTCACAAGCAAGCAACGTAGCCCTACGTTAGTTTTGCCTGTGAGGGGCTGACCGCCGACGTAGATAGTCGTGCGGCGGTCGGCAAGTGGTTAAAAAACCCCAGAATTAATGTCAGTGGACGCATTTAAGATCCCCTAGCATTGGTGTCAGAGGCTGCATTATTAACCCCTAGCACAGGTGCCAGTATTATTAAACCCCTCCCCCACATTAATTAACCCCAGCAATGATGTCAGTGGATGCATTAACCCCCCCAGCATTGATGTCAGGGAAGGCATTCAAATTTCCCAGCATTGATGTCTATTGATGCATTAAAGACCCCCCCCCCCCAGCATTGGTGCAGGTGGACGCATTAAAACCCCCAGCATTGATGTCAGTGAAGACAATAAAGACCCCCAGCATTGGTGTCAGTGAAGGCAATAAAGACCCCCAGCATTGATGTCAGTGAAGGCAATAAAGACCCCCCTCAGCATTGATGTCAGTGGACGCATTAAAACCCCCAGCATTGGTGTCAGTGGATGCATTAAACCCCCCAGCATTAATGTCATTGAACGCATTAAAGATCCCCCAGTATTGATGTCAGTGGATGCATTAAAGGCCCCAGCATTAATGTCAGTGAACGCATTAAACCCCCCAGCATTAATGTCAGTGAACGCATTAAACCCCCAGCATTAATGTCATTGAACGCATTAAAGATCCCCCAGTATTGATGTCAGAGGCTGCATTATTAACCCCTAGCACAGGTGTCAGTATAATTAACCCCCTTTCCCACATTGGTGGTCAATGGCATTGAAATGTAACCCATTCCATGACCACCAATGTGGGGGGAGGGGGTTATTAATACTGACAGTACCACAAGTGCAGAAGAGGGGAGGTGGGTTAAAATTAGTGGCGATCGACGGATATCGTTTTTTTTAATGCCGATACTGATATTTTGGTGATCGGATATTGGTATTTTTTATTCTTTTTTTTTCTGCAGGTACTCCTTGTGGAGGGATATGGGTGTCTAAAAGACCCCAAACCCCCCCGGGGCTAAGAGCACTGGGGGGGACTAAGAGCACGGGGTGGGGGGGCTAAAGAACACTGGGGGGGGCTAAAGGGCACTGAGGGGGGAATTTTTACATTCAGAGTATAGCACTGGTACAGGTAGGTGTCCTTCCGGGTCCACAGTTTGCCCTTACTGTCAGTCAGTGGCCAGCAGCAGCAGCAGCCGAGGAGATGACCCAATCAGGCAGCGGGGAGGGCCGGCCGCAGTTTGCCTGGAGACACTGTGACTGGCTAGCAGCAGCAGTAACAGCCGGGAGATTATCAACCAATAAGGCAGCGGAAGCGTCACTGGAGGGCGGGCCGGCCACATGAACGTGATGACGCAGGGGTGCGGTAACCGAAATGGTTACCGCCCCCTAACGAGTCATCATCGCGTCATCATTACTATGTTATGTGTGCTATGGGGTATAGGAGAGTGTTGGGAGACGCATGGAGTGTGCTATGGGGTATGAGGAGAGGGGAGGGTCTGAGGAAGAGGGAGGTTCTAAGGAAAGGGGGGGTGAGGAAGAGAGGGGGTTCTCTACTAAGACAGATAAATTATTTTTACTGCACAGCCTGCAAAGGGGAATTAGTGACAAAGGACAATAATGATCCTGAAGACCCCTATATATCTAACATCAGCTCTTTTTATTGGAAATGTCACAATGGGGGTACAGGGTCAGAGCCCCCCCACCCAGGCACCATAGCAGCTGCATGGACTGTGGTGGCAATTGTTACTTCACTGCATACAAAATCCATGAGACCCCCTCTTTTCAATCAACGGGTGTCCTCATTTCTGAGCATACATCCCCTCCCCCACCACTATTATTGATGCATAAAATATATTTTTAAAGTCATTTTATTGTTGGCTATTTTTAATTACAATGTATTTTTACTCATGGATTTTCATAAATATACATTAAAAATTATTGTATAAGTGCCGGTTCACATTTCTGCGATGCGGGAACGCTGCGAATATACAGCGCGTTCCCGCATCGCATCCGCACCCCTGGCAGTTCACACTGCCATATGCGATACACTGGGGGTGTCAATTAAAGGTTAATGACACCCCCAGATCAGATGGCATATCGCAGTGCAATCTATAAGTTGGCACAGAATTGGATCACACTAGTGTGAACCACCATGCCATCCGATTCTGCTGCGGACCAAATAAAGGGTCCTGTGCGAGATGGGTGCGATTGCGGTGGGAATTGAGTCATACAATCTGTATGGGTGAATTTGCAGCGCACAGAGATGGCATGTTATTTTAGGAGCAGTGCGCTCAGAATTACATGCCATCTCAGTGATGGCAGAAATGTGAACCGGTGTACTGCCGATAGTTTCAACTTGCCGAAAATTTCAACCAATGACGTCACTTCCGCCGCGAGTACGAGCGAGTACGAGACTTCCAATAAGGCTTTCAATGCAATGCGAGTCGATGCCCATGCACAGTGGAGAACACTGTGCACGAGAGTTGGTTTTTTTCGGCAAGAAGTTTCAACGCAACTGCGCATGCGCCCGACATTTGGAGCCGCTGTAGTTGGAGTTTTCGGCAAGATGTTGCGCCAGGCATTTGGAGCTTACATTATATATATATATATATATATAATGGAGAACTGCAAGTCCCAGCATCTCCCTTGAAGTATGGAGAACTACAAGTCCCAGCGTCCCTCCCCCTCCAGTTATATATATATATATATATAAGGATTTACAAAAAAAACTGCAGCATGGTTAACACTATAATATATATATATACTGTATACATGTGTGCGCCCGACATTTGGAGCCGCTGTACATAGTTGGAGTTTTCGGCAAGATGTTGTGCTAGACATTTGGAGCTTATATACCGTATATATATATATATATATATAAAGGATTTACAAAAAAAAATCTGCAGCATGGTTAACACTACTATCGATCTATCTATATCTATATATAAAAATGGACGTATAAAAGGAAAAACCTAAATAAATAAATACCAGTGCCTGACACTTTGATTATATATATATATATATATATATATATATATATATATATACATACATACACACACACACACACACTATATATACCTCTATATATATAACTCTTTTGTGCACTGCATAGGACTTCTCTGTGCACGGCATTTGTTGGCGCACATGCACAGTACAGGCAACTTGCCGAGATTTCCAACCAGAGGTGACGTGGGTTGGAGATCTCGGCAAGCACCCACCCTGCCCCACCAGTGGCGGCTGGTGTATACAGGGCGCAGGGGCACCGCCCCCCCCCCCCATCCATGCATCCGGCCCCCTAATCTGCATGCAGCGCGCCGGACGCATGGAGCTTAATGGGTTTTTTTTTTTTTTTAAATCCCCTGATTAGAGCCAGAGGCTCTAATAGGGTGATGCAAAGGGTGGTCCCGGGGCGCAGAGCAGTGCGCCCAGAGCCCGCCCATTGTGTGACAATAGCGAATGAAAATTCGCTATTGTCACACCGATCCTCCTCCTGGCCAATCAGGAAGCCGGTCTAATACCGGCTTCCTGATTGGCCGCATGGCAAACCCCATGCCATTGGCCGAGGAGGAGGCGGGAGTGGGAGGACCAGAGAAGACACGCCGCCGGAGTGAGAAGAAGCCGCCCGCCGGGAGTCCGGGACTGAAGACAAGAGAAGCCGTCGCGCTCCAGGGCTCCAGGTAAGTGCACTGCTCTGGGGGGGGGGGGGGGGCACACACGCTGAACTCTGCATTGATGGGGGCACGGCACAATGTTCATTGCATTGAAGTGGGCACACACGCTGATCTCTGCATTGGCGGCATGTATGCTGGTCAGTGCAATAGGGGCATGTACGCTGGTCACTGCATTGAAGTGGGCACGCACGCTGATCTCTGCATTGGGGGCATGTATGCTGGTCACTGCATTGAAGGGGGCATGTATGCGGGTCTCTGCATTGGGGGCATGTACGCTGATCTCTGCATTGAAGGGGGCATGTACACTGGTCACTGCATTGAAAGGGGGCACGCTGGTTACTGTGCATTAAAAGGGGGCACGCTGGTCACTCTGCATTGAAAGGGGGCACACTATACCTTAATTACTGAAGGCCCCTTTCACACTTTTGCGACCTCAAAGTTACGCAATTTTTTACAGCGTTTTTTGCCGCAAAGCAATGCCTATTGCATTTTTCTGTTTGCGCCCCCCCCCCCCCCCCACAAAATTTTGAGCACCAGTCGCCATGTGCCCCACCCCTCCATTGGTACACCCCTGACTCCGCCTGTGTCCCCTGCCATCATGCAGACTGTGTCCCCATCTCGTAGCCTTTGTCCCCCGTTGTTCTGCCACCTGTGTCCCCCATCATGCTGGCACATCATGAAAGAGCTGCCACTCATCTCAGCCAGCTATATCAAAAGAGGGCTGTTCTTCTGATCAAATCTATATATTTATATATACATATAAATGTGAGGATTAATATATATATATATATGTATATATAGTAGTGTTAACCATGCTGCAGCATTTTTTTGGTAAATCCTTTATTTATATATATATATATATATAATTACTGGAGGGGGAGGGACGCTGGGACTTGTAGTTCTCCATACTTCAAGGGAGATGCTGGGACTTGCAGTTCTCCATTATATATATATATATGCAAGCTCCAAATGCCTGGCGCAACATCTTGCCGAAAACTCCAACTACAGCGGCTCCAATTGTCGGGCGCATGCGCAGTTGCGTTAAAATTTCTTGCCGAAAAATCCAACTCTCGTGCACAGTGTTCTTCACTGTGCATGGGCATCGACTCGCATTGCATTGGAAGCCTTATTGGAAGTCTCGTACTCGCTCGTACTTGCGGCGGAAGTGACGTCATTGGTTGAACTTTTCGGCAAGTTGAAACTATTGGCAGTACACCGGCACTAAGCCAACATTTATGGTTTTGCTGTTGTTTTGGCTAAAGTGGTGAAGTGTTCGTCCAGAGGGGGGCTTTAGCAGAGAAATGCTTTATAAATGCAAGAAATAAAAAAATAAGATGAAAATGTAGAAAATAAATGTCTGCTTTCATGGTAAAATAAATCAATAAATAAAAAGAGAATAGACTGACAGGCTGATGGGAAAAGCACTGATAGATTTACTGGGAGACTTTACCAAGGATTACCAATGACATTTTCTGGGCTCCATATAATATAAGCCTGGGGGGGGGGGGATAGATGAGGAGATGGGGGGGGGGGGGAGGTGAGGAGATGGTGTTTTAGGGAAGAGAGCAGAGGGGTAGGTGAGAGGGCTCTAAGGATGAGGAGGAGAGGTGTGAGGAGGAGAGAGGGAAGGTCTTGGGCTGAGTTCTCCCCCCTTGTACTTACCACACCGAGAGGCATCGATTTCCTCCCTCCAGCCATGTGACCAGGGGGATAGAGGGAGGACGGGCAGCCTTCCCTCACTACACAGAGGCGCTCTCTATTGCCACCTGCAGGCTGGAGGGAGGACAAAGTCTAATCCCCTCCCCAGCTCTGTCACTCCTGTCAGTAAGCATCGGGGATGAGCGGCCTCACTGGCAGCGCGCGGAGGTGGGCTCGCGCTTCCTCTGATTGGTGCAGGGGGCAGGCGGATCATGTGATGTTTAGCACGCGCAGGCGGAGTGGCGCCATTTTTACTGTGGTTGCCAGGGAGAGGGAGTGTCTCCTGTCACTGCCGTCACAGCGCCCTACAGCGGATTCTTCTGACACTACAGCCACAGCTTCTATATCTAATCATCTGTATCCAGGAGAGACGGTAAGTGTCATTAGCTGTCATGTCACCTTACCAGTGAGGTCGGGTCCAGTGTCTGGATATGTGTGTGTGGGGGGGAGGACAATAGAGACCTGGACCCGATTTGTACTGTAAATGATCTGTCAGTGTTTTCTCTCCTCCTTTCTAGTTGGAGGGAAGAGAAATCACTTTTTCACACTCAGGATCAGAGCTGCCATTAGAAATCACAGGGGCCCCGAACAGCCTCCTGACAGGGGCCCCAAACATCTCACCTGACAGGGGCCCCCCTCCCCCCCCCCCCCCCCCCCACAGTTCAAATCTTTTTCCCAACTCACTTCCCCCCCCCCCCCCCCAATTCCCCCTCCTAGCAGAAATCTTGGCAGTGAAAGGTTTAATGGTTTTTCTTTAACTTTTTAGGTTTATTAACCTCCCTGGCGGTATGAATTTTTTGGAATCTAGGTGCTGAAAGCGGTACCATTGTTTTGCATGTAATTCTTGTGAATGAGCAGCCCAAACCAAATGTATACATTTATTACTGTATATATATATATAATGTATACAGTTGGTTTGGGCTGCTCATTCACAAGAATTATGTATTTATATATATTTACATAAGAAGTACAGTAAAACTGCAGGAAAGGGCACTGGGGGGCAAACTAATGTGATTTTATTTTATTTTGAATGGTGTCAGTGTGTTTGGTGTGTTTTTACATTTGAATTTGCAATGTACGTCACGTCGCAGGAGACGGAAGCTGGAGCACGGAGACGATCGGGAGGAAGAACCGCCGCTAGACACATCGCTGGATCCCGGTGACAAGGTAAGAAACCTCTTTTACAGGATCCAGCGATGCTTCTGGCGGTTCCCCCGAGTGTGGCTCGGGGTTACCACTTTTGGCTCTGAAATGTAACCCCGAGCCACGCTCGGGAATACCGCTAGGAAGGTTAAGCACAAACAATTACTGAGATTTTTAATCTTGCACAGTATTATTTCTGAGGGGAGCGCCCCCTGGTGGAGTCTTTTTTCTTTAGTACATAACTGTTAGAGCCATAATTTGGGGAAACAATTGTGCTACTACCAGCTTCCAAGGTCAGCTATAGCAGTAATAAGAGCCTAAACACAGGATTGTCATTGTATGGAAAAAGAAGAGCACAGGTAATACTGGTAAATGCTCCTTTCACCTCTGCCTGGCCGATTTTGGGAAGACCTTTCAGAGTTCAGTTCCTCCTTAAATGATGGCGTTACTGTTTCACTGTTCAGGGTTTGTATATAAAGTACGTTTCTGCTCTAGTATGATGGGGAATCGCTCACATCAGGGCTGGCCCAAGTCAACGTGCTGCCTGGGTCCAAGCATGAAATGCTGCCCCCCCCCCCCCCCAAAAAAAAAAAATTACGCCCACCGAAAGGCCTGCACATTCATCCATGATTACTAAAACTAAAATTACATTTATCAGAAAGTAAGATTTACGCAGATGCAGTGTGTGAGAAGAGTAGAGAGAGAGACACCGTAGCAGCATGAGCTGAATCGGTAATGACGCCGGTTTGTTGAAAAGTGATCGCTCCATCATTGGGTGGAGCGATCACGCAGTAAAGGGCCGCGTGATCACTTGTCAACAAACCGGCGTTATTGCCGGTTCATCTCATGCTGCTGCGGTGTCTCTCTCTCTCCTCTCATGCTGCATCGGTGGTAAAGGGGGCCACTGTCATTGCCCTTTACCCAAATTCGTGATGCGCTAGGTCCTGCGGACACAGCCATCAGACACTTCCACGTGTGCAAATGGGGGCCACTATATGATGGCCCCCCAGAACTAGCCGGCTGCGCTGTAGCCGTCAATCGGCTACAGCGCGGTCGGCAAGTGGGAGGGACTTGCCCTGAGGAGCTGAGTAAACACATTAAAAAAACGAAAAAAGTGGTTGTTGATATACGACCGACAAACCCTCACCCAGCGCTAAAAAGCCAAATAAATGTTAAATTATAAACATATGATACAATCACACTAATAGCAGCTGCTGTAAAATATCCAATATCCAAAATAAAATGCAACCCACACTATGATGTCAAATCAATCAAGTAATACAAATTGCATTCAGCAGCGCTTCCATATGTCTGCACATATCAAGTGTAAATGACTAGAAAGTCCCCAATATTGAGTATAGTCATTGAACAATAAGAACAGAAACCATCATGAAAGTTGTAGTACATATATTGCTGAAAGAAATTTCAAATCAGCTCAATATATATATACAGTAGCTTGACCATCTGCGGTACTCCCAGTGCTCATATGGGTAAGATTATGGGTATGGGATATGGGTGCCCATTGCTATGGGGTGCACTGATGGTGTGGTGGAAGACACAGTATAATCTTACCCATATGAGCACTGGGAGTACCGCAGATGGTCAAGCTACTGTATATATATTGAGCTGATTTGAAATTTCATTCAGCAATATATGTACTACAACTTTCATGATGGTTTCTGTTCTTATTGTTCAATGACTATACTCAATATTGGGGACTTTCTAGTCATTTACACTTGATATGTGCAGACATATGGAAGCGCTGCTGAATGCAATTTGTATTACTTGATTGATTTGACATCATAGTGTGTGGGTTGCATTTTATTTTGGACATTAAAAAAAA
This sequence comes from Pelophylax lessonae, assembly GCF_965119305.1. Lineage (NCBI taxonomy): Eukaryota > Metazoa > Chordata > Amphibia > Anura > Ranidae > Pelophylax > Pelophylax lessonae. Next base: position 199,155,111 of record NC_138776.1, read on the forward strand.
CCAACAAATTAAACCAGCCACTCACATTACCTATATTTATTAGAACTCACTCCTCAGCTGGCAAAGTGGTGTACCCGAGCCTTCTTGCAGCACTGGTGGTAAGTAAGCGGTGTGTGCTGTGTGCTATATGCTGCCTGGAAACCTGTTCTGCTCTCTATTCCCTGCGCCCGCGCCGCACTGGCTCTGCCTCCGCCCCACAAGCCATGCCCACAGCCCGCCCACCCACCCACGCTGCTCCAAACCAATGCGGTTGCCGCTCGTCCCGCTCACCTGCTCCTCAGCCAGCAGCATAGTGGGAGATAAACTGTGGAGCTGAGACAGAGACTGTGCTGCAGCCGGACCAGTGTATTTTGTACATTCCCATCCGCGGCCGCAACAACGCTGACTAGTTTGTTACCCGGTTACCGGCAATTTCGCTTTTTTTTCTCCTACACTGGCTGCCTTTCTGGTGGGATGTAGAGGTGGCGGCCGGGCAGCGGCCACCCCTGCTCAACTGCCGCCTGGGTCCAAAGGATCAACTGGGACCCATTGTAGGGCCGGCCCTGGCTCACATATATAAATAGGGAAAGGGGAGTTGTAGGTTTCAGGACAAGGTGTCACATGCTTGTGATGAATACAACCTACTCAGGAAAAGCCATTTCTCTTTTTGGTAACTGAGGATCAACTATGTAATTCATGACATAACTATCATATACTTAAAGGGATCAATCCACTAAAAAGTCACATTTACCTTCTAGGTGTATCCTGGTGGGTTGGGTCATTTTTGCCTTCTTATATGGCTACTCCAAGATCTTCCTATAATAAATTTCAAATGACATTCCACTAGAAAGGTGAGAATCAATGGGTGAGATGAGGAGCACTGATTTTCTAAGCCAAGCCTTACACAGAGCGAACTTCTTTCCTGCAACCATGGGTTGCAATAAAGAAAATCGATCGATTTCCCCATTAACACCGACTCCCACAGAGCCATTGTGTTCTCCTGGCGGGGGAAGATGCCGCACTGAGAGAACACAGTGATTTTTGCTAGCAGCTATAACAGCCACTAGCAATAATCGCCTATAAACTCGGACAGGCTGGTTGTACCCAGGTTGATCGATCAACTAGGGTACATTCAGCCTGCCCATACATGGTTCCGATCTCGGCCGGTTCCTGCTAGTTACTTAGCTGTCCAGTTGGTTCTCTGACTTCTATACAATGGGAGTCACAGCCTCAGAGCAACAATTGACATCAGAAAATCTTTGCATGTGTTTCTGGGTCAGTGGCTCAGAAAGTGCTAAAGCCCAAAAAATGAATTTCTGTAAACAGGCTCCAAACAACTCTGTTTTGAGGTGGGAGGGGGGTCAAAAAAATGCATACTTCCAGATCGGTGGTCTTTAGGCATTATGAATGCCATTATGTCAGTGGAAGGAATGGGGTCCTTGTGTTAATAGGAAAAGGTGGCCCAGCATTGGTGTTCTATGAGACTCAACTTGCAGACTTCATCCCCTGTGCTTTCCCTCATAGGGAGGTCACAACCAGGCCTATAAGCACCATTGGAAAGGAGTTCATGCCACCTAAGGGTGTCTGAAATAATGCCAGGTGCTGGAACCATCTGCCTTCCACCCTCAGACTTTCTGAATACAGTAGCTTGCAATGAGAAAGCTCTGCATGTAGGGCCTTCTCACAGGGGCTGGTCTATGGAAACCACCTTGCCATAGTTTGGGGACCTTTGGCTTAAGCCTTGTTCCCACAGGCATTAGCTTGAGTAAGATCAGTATGAGCTGCAAACTTCTTCCCAACTTCTAGCAGCTTTATTGATGCATTTAAAGCACTCCAGTTTAGAGAGGTGATACACACATCACAGAGAGCTGACTGTCACATTAACCTCCCTGGGGGTATTCCCGAGTGTGGCTCGGGGTTAACTTTCAGTACCAAAAGCAGTTACCCCGAAGCCACACTTGGGATTACCACAGAATGTTATTCACCTTCCCTGCGATCCCCTGCCATCCCCCCTGCCATCCTCCCCGTCGTCCTCATACTCTCTCCCTGCTCTGTGCTCGGCCGATTGCTGCCACTTGCCTTCCGGTTCTCTTCCCTGCGAGCGTTGATGATGTCTCTTCCTAGCACATAGCTTGTGGAATTTGGGAAGTATATCAAATGATTCTTCAGAATTTTCAACAGAGTTTTGTGCCAGAAAGAGACATCGGAATCATCGCCGTCGTCACTTTCCGTACCTGATGACGAATTTTCCCACGAATCGCTATCGCTCAGTTCTTCAAGTAACTCCGTTTCGCTGTCGCTGTTTTCCAGTTCGTCTAAAAGTGCTTTTGCGCAAAAAGAAAACTTTTTGGACGCCATGGTCGTTCTCTATTTTCCAGGCACAAAGAACTGGAAAAGCACAGGCAGGGCACTGGAAAAGTCACCAGGTGAAATCCTGTGATGAAATGGCATGATACAGTGTAATCCGTTAGGATCACAACTTTGTATCATTTCGTGTATTTACATTTTTGAATTTGCCGCCGGTTCCACCCCCCTGCGTCGCAACGCTCGCAGGGAAGGCAACCGAAAGACAGGTGTCAGCATCGGCCGAGCACACAGCGGGAGGACAGTGGGAGGACAGCGGGGGGAGGACAGCAGGGGAGGACAGCAGGGGATCGCAGGGGAAGGTGAGTTTTAAAATATAAAAGAACAGATTTGCATGCAAAACAATGTAGCGCTTTTAGCACAGTAATCTGTACATAATTAGACCGCCAGAGAGGTTAAACATGCTTCTAGTAGAATTGGGGGAGCTTCAGCACTTCTTGCTGTGTAGGAAAATGGTGGTTGCTTGCTGAAGCTTGCTAGCAGCTTGTTTAAATGACATTTTCATTAGGATTTAGGTTTGCCCTGCCCAAAGCTTGCTTAACCACTTGCCGACCGCCCATCGCATATATACTGCGGCAGGCTGGCTCAGCTGCGCCAATCGCCGTACCTGTACAGCGGTTTGCGGGAGCACTCCTGGGGGGAGAGCCCATGCCGCCGCCGGCACGCACCCACCCCCACTAGGCAGCAGGGATGCCGATCAACAGGGCCGGCGGCCGCGATTACCGCTGTGCACCCGCGATGGCTCCCCGCTGATAGAGAACACCAGTCAGCTGTTGTAAAGACAGTAGACCGTTCTTCTCTCTGAAATTTTCAGAGTGCCTGTGATTCTCCCATATAGGATCAAAGGTCTCTGAGTTTATTTCACAAGCCCATCCCCTATACAGTTAGAAAACACTCCCCTAGGCTCACACTTAACCCTTTGATCACCCCTGGGTTAACCCCTTCCCTGCCCGTGTCATTATTACAGTAACAGTGCATATTTTTAGCTCTGATTACTGTAGTAATGTCACTGGTCCCCCCAAAAGTGTCAAAAATGTCAGTTAGGGGTCCAATCTGTCCGCCGCAATGTCACAGCCCCGCTAAAAATCGCAGATCACCGCCATTACTAGTAGAAAAAAAAATGACATAAATCTTTCCCCTAGTTTGTTGACGCAATAACTTTTGCGCAAAGCAATCAAAATGCACTTATTGGGATTTTTTTTTTTTACCAAGAATATGTAACAGAATACAAATTGGCCTAAAATGATGAAAAAAATTGATGTTTTATTCTTTTTTTGGAAATGTTATATAGAAGAAAATGAAAAATATTGTTTTTTTTTTTTGTAAGTGCCGGTTCACATTTGTGCGATCACAGAGATCGCATGTAATTCGGAGCGCACTGCTCCTAAAATTACATGCCATCTCTGTGCGGTACAGTTTGTATGGCTGAATTTGCACCGCATTCGCACCTAACTCGCACAGGACCCTTTTTTTGGTCCGCAGCAGAATCGGATCGCATGGTGGTTCACACTAGTGCGATCCGATTCTGTGCGAACTTTCAGATTGCACTGCGATATGCGATCTGATCTGGGGGTGTTGTTAACTGTTAATTGACACCCCCAGCGTGTCGCATATGGCAGTGTGAACTGCCAGGGGTGCGGATGCGATGCGGGAACACGCTGTATATTCCCAGCGTTCCTACATCGCAGGAATGTGAACCGGCACTTAAAGGCTTTTAAAGCATTGCCAATGGACAATTTTAGGTAGAGCAGTTTGTCACCATTTCACAAGCATGCACATGACAAGTTTGGTATCTATTTACCTGATGCAACATTATCTATTATATTTTAGCAAAAAAAAAAAAATCAGACCTCTGTCTGATCAGCTGTCTTGTAGGGCAGAGGAGGGATCGACGATGTAACAGTCCCTTGATTTCTCCACGAGGAGTGCCTGTCACCGGCCAAAGCTATCACAGGGGGTCTTGTCCACCCTTTGTAATAGCAATAAAGTTGGATGAAAAAATATATTTTAACCACTTCCATACCAGGCCATTTCTGGCACTCCGCTCCTACATGTAAAATTCATAATTTTTTTGCTAGAAAATTACTATTAACCCGCAAACATTATATATATTTTTTTAGCAGAGACCCTAGGGAATAAAATGGTGGTCATTGCAACTTTTTATGTCACACGGCATTTGCGCAGAAATTTTCCAGATGCGCTTTTATGGGAAAAAAAAACTTTCATAAATAAAAAAAAAACACTACAGTTAGCCCATTTTTGTTGTATAATGTGAAAGATTATGTTATGTCCAGTAAATAGATACCTAACATATCAGGCTTTAAAATTGCGCACACTCGTGGAATGACGCCAAACCTTGGTACCTAAAAATCTCTATAGGCAATGCTTTAAAAAAGTTTACAGGTTACCAGTTTAGAGTTACAGGGGAGGTCTTGTGCTAGAATTGTTGCTCTCACTCTAACGTTTGCTACGATACCTCACATGTATGGATTGAACGCCATTTAAATATTACATATGTGGCCATGACGAACGCATACGTTCTCTTCTGCATGTAACAGATAAGGGCACTTTAATTTTTTTATTTTTTTTTTTATATTTTATTTTTTTTATCACTTTTATTCCTATTACAAGGACTGTAAACATCCCTTGTAATAGGAATAGTGCATGACAGGTTCTCTTTATGGAGAGATCTGGGGTCAATAAGACCTCAAATCTCTCCTACAGGCTGGAAAGCCTGAAATAAAAAAAAAAAACGATCTCGGCTATCCAACCGAGGTCACAGAAGTATTAACAACTGCCAGGCCAGGCATGACGTCATCACCTCATGCCCTGGCCTTCAAGAGTCAAAGAGACTGCAGGGGACCATCTGGTCCTCAGCAGTCTCTATGGTGTACTTCCGCCAGCGGCCGATTCCTTCCCCGGCACGCCGATCGCACGGGAGAGTCAGTAGAAGCACCGGAGGGGGCGGGAGGGGGAGATGTCCTCTCCCGCCACCTATAAGAACAATCAAACGGCTGAACAGCCACTATGATTGTTCTTATGGTGAAGGGAATCGCAGGCTGAAAAACCCTATTATCTGAATGATGCCTGCATCTGCACCCATCATTCAGATATCCCCACCTAAACCCCTGGATGTCATATGACGCCCAGCGGTAAGGAAGTGGTTAAAAGAGTGTAACAAAAAAAAAATGCGAATAAAAAAAATATTATTAAAAATGAACAATTTAAATGACTCCCGCCTGCCCCCATGATCATGCCAAATGCAATTGTGTGCTTAGGTCTGGCATGCATATGTAAAGAATGATTGCATCACACATGTAAGGTATCGCTATGAACCTCATAGTGAGAGAAAACATTCTAGTGCCAGAGCCCACGGATAACCTATAAAGGCTTTTAAAGTGTTGCCAATGGACAATCTCAGGTACCGCAGTTGTTGCCATTTCACAGGAGTGCGCAATTTTCAGTCTTGGTGTTGGTGACGTATTACCGGACACAGCGCCATCTTTTATATTTTACCAGAAAAACTGGGTCTAATTTTGTGCACTAAAATTAGTTTGAGTGTAGTTTTCAAGAAAATATACAGTATGATGTATTATAGCATAACCCAATGGTGAAGAATTATATGGAGCTGCGTCTGTCAATGGATGATAGAGAAATATATATATAAAATGTTTGGGGGTTCTAGGTAATTTTCTAGCAAAAGATACTGGCTTTAACTTGTAAGCAACAAGTGTCAAAAAAAGGCTTAGGAATGATGGGGTTAAGATGCCCAGAGGCGGGGCATAGCTTAAGATCACATGACCACCGTAGTTGACTGTCATGTCATCCAAAAATCAGTTGTCTGCAAAGCGCTATTGACTGCAATTCACACAAATATGCGGCCTCTCTGTGCTAAGGCCCAGGGGCCGAGAGGCCGCTAAATTTTACACAAGAAAAAAAAAAAAAACAATAGAGAAACTGTATATCACAAAGAATGCACTTTTCACCACAGGTACATTACCGGAGATACAAAGAGAATGCTGGTGCATTTAGTAAAAAAAGAAAAAGGACATAAGAACTCTTTAGACCGTAGAAACTTGGTTTCCAGGCCTGTGGCCTGATGTGGGTCTGCCATTAGTACCGGAATCCTCTCCAGCCCATGTGAGCTGAGTCCCTGGGTGTGACAACTGAAGCAGCGACAACTCCAGCATCTTTGTTTTTGGGTTTTTATTATAAATTAAAGGGGATGGGAGAAGGGAATGAGTGGGATACTCCTTTAGGCTCAAACTAATTACAATTGGGACTTTGATCCTGAAAATGCCCGTTGGCGCTTCCTTGACGCCAGCCGGCGCCAGCCAACGCTCACTGACTCTGAGAACACTCTGTATAGCAGAAGAAGTGTTGAATCCCCGACTTATAGTCCAGTAGATCCAAGACTGAGAACCATAGAACTCCTGACACTGTTGTGCAGTAAAAGTCACTGAATACTTTCCCCCGCCTGGCACAGCTTGAGGTAGTATATTGTAGAACTCTGTATAACTGTCACTGTAACTGGCACACACTGTACAATTCAGGGCCCAAACTGCAGGTGCCCCCTTTGACCTTGAACTCTACAGGATCCACTGACTATGTACCCCCTTTGCAAATTCAGGGTCCTCTACCTAGGTACCCCCTTTACAGCTAGCTGACACTGGATCCCAGAACCTCTCCCGGAGTGGTCCCCTCTGACTCTAGGCAGACCCCCAGGGACAATCCGCAGTACTCACAACCTGTGTAGGCTTTCCTGGGACTGGACCCCCCCCCTCTCTCTCTCCGTAGGTTCTCGGCACACCGGATCCCCTCAGCTCAACTCAGCACTCTCTGGATAGTCGGGCGACAACCCGCGACATCCTCCTTCCTCAGACAGGAGGAGAGACAGCCGCACTCTCCTTCCTGGGACTCTGCTCCCCCCAAAGACACCCTGTCATGCACTTCCCCCAAACTTATACCCACTCCCAGAATCATTCACAGCCTAATCTGCCTTCTGGGGTAGTTACAAGCTGGGATGTGTCCCCTGATTGGGCTTCCCACACTGCCCTATGAGAAGCCTCTCACCGAAGCCAGTGGGGATACTTCCCCTTCAGCAGGCACATCTGGAAGCCCTGACACCCTACCTAACAAATCACAGCCCTGCTGTTAGGCAGACAAGGCCCACTATATACTTACCTAGCACCTACCTGTAGGGTGCTACAAGACAAATAGAGGGTGTGTACCAAGTTAATGTAATCACCCATAAAGGCGGGCACATAGGCGTAAACACAATACTTTAATTGCTCTAAATATAGAAACAAAATCAAGTATATAAAGAGCCTCTGCCAATATCTTGAATGGCACGAGTATCAATTCTACCATCTGTGTAGTAATAACTATGTAGTAAGTTATAAAGTGGCAGATGCAAATATGTAAAATCAGCATTTTTTGCTAGAAAATTACTTAGAACCCTAAAACATTTTTTTTAAAGCAGGGGCATGAGAGGATTAAATTGTGGGTGTTGCAGTTTTTTTATATCACACGGTATTTGCGCAGCTGTTTTTCAATTGCTAATCTATTTGGGGGGCCAATAATACGTTTTAATGCACAAAAACACAGTAGAAGACCTAATGGTTTGGTCAAATATAAATGATGTTAAGCCACGTAAATAGACACCTAACATGTCAAGCTTTAAAATTGAGCAAACAAATGGAACGACACAATAAATTATCCATAGACGATGCTTTAAAAGCCTTTACAGTTTACCAGTTTAGTGTTACACAGCACAGGACACTTAGCGCTATAATCATTGCATATAATATTCTTGCTACAACGTTTGAGGCAATAACTCATGTGTGATGTGCGGTGGGAACGCCATTGATATATATGTGTGTGTGACCTACATATGCATTTGCCTTTGCGCATGACCAGGGGGGGACAGGGGGGATTTCCATTTTTTTTTTTTTTTATATTTTTTTTTACAATTTTTTTGTTTACTTTTATGGCTACTCAGAAGGGATGAACAATATCCCTTGTGATAGCTGGAGCAGTGCCAGGTCCTCTTTATAGAGATCTGGGGATGTTCCGATCTTCAATCATCCCCTTCAATGCAATGAACACTGTGCTGTGCCCCCACAATGCAGAGTTCAGCGTGCATGCCCCCTTCAATGCAACTGTGCTGTGCCCCCTTCAATGCAATGAACACTGTTCCGTGCCCCCATCAATGCAGAGTTCAGCGCGCGAGCCCCTTTCAATGCAGAGTGCCACAGCATTGTCCCCAATCACTGCAGAGCACCACAGCATTGTCCCCAATCACTGCAGAGCGCCACAGCATTGTCCCCAATCACTGCAGAGTGCCCACAGCATTGTACCCCAATGATTGCAGAGTGCCACAGCATTGTTCCCCAATGATTGCAGAGTGCCACAGCATTGTACCCCAATGATTGCAGAGTGCCCACAGCATTGTACCCCAATGATTGCAGAGTGCCCACAGCATTGTCCCCCAATGATTGCAGAGTGCCACAGCATTGTACCCCAATGATTGCAGAGTGCCCACAGCATTGTACCCCAATGATTGCAGAGTGCCCACAACATTGTACCCCAATGATTGCAGAGTGCCACAGCATTGTACCCCAATGATTGCAGAGTGCCCACAGCATTGTATCCCAATGATTGCAGAGTGCCACAGCATTGTACCCCAATGATTGCAGAGTGCCCACAGCATTGTACCCCAATGATTGCAGAATGCCACAGCATTGTACCCCAATGATTGCAGAGTGCCCACAGCATTGTACCCCAATGATTGCAGAGACCAGTGTGCGTGCTCCCTTCAACCCAATGTACTTACCTGGCGGCGGCTCGGCTATCGGCAGCGGCTTCTCCCCTCCTCGATCCTTCGTCCTCTTCTGCGGCGGCGGGAAGGTGAGCGGCGGCGGGAAGGTGAGTGGCTTCTCCCTCATCCTCTTCTGCGGCGGGAACCGGCGGGAAGTTAGCGGCGGTGACGGTGAGTGACTGACGCACGCACCGGCACCTCCCCCATTGCGACGTCAGTGATCGATGTCCTGGATGATGATTGGTCCAGGCTGTAGACTGGACCAATCACAGCCAGGATATCACGAAGGTGGGGGTGGCCAAGCGCTCTTTCCTGCGCCCAGGTTACGCCCCCAGAAGGCAGCCAATCGGCGCCTTTCTGGGTCGTAAACCCCACCCACCCTTTAGCCACCACATAGGCCGGCGGACCGTTTTTTTTTTTTTAGATAACTTTATTGTTCTTTTTTGTCATTTTTTTTCCTTTTTTTTAAGGGGGTGGCGCCCTATGCACGGGCCGCCACTGATGTGAACGTAGCCTTATGGGTGGCAATTTCTGGGCACTGATGAGGAGACTGTTGGGTGAAAGGTGTAATTGGGGGGGGGGGGGGCTGGGGACCGTGTGGGGACCTTTATTAGTGTGCTTTTACTTTTACAGGTGTACAGAGCAGTAACTCACTGTTTCTGGCTCTGCTCTCCTCACACTGGAAACTGTGTGTGAGGGGAGAAGAGCTAGTAACAGTGAGTTACTGCTCTGTGTTTACATTTTGTGATCGGCTGTGAATGGATTCACAGCCGATCACATAGTAAACAGTCACTGTCAGTGGCTGTTTACTACCACCGGTGACTAGCTGTGTTCCTAGGGAACACAGAGCCACCGACATGACCGCGCTGCGCGCTCCCGATCGCGCATACGCGGTCATCTTCTGGGCTTTACTATTGTGATCGGCTGTGTGATTAGATCACAGCTGATCACGTGGGAAACAGCCATGCCCATTGGCTGTTTCCCCCATGACGGTGACGGGCTGTGTCCCGGGGACACGCCGCCACCGACAGTTCAGGGCGGCGCGCACACGATCGCACGCCTGCCCTGCCTGAATGGGCCGCCGTCATATGACGGCAGCCCAGAACATTTGTCACTCCGCTCCGCCGTCATTTGACGGTGGGCGGGCGGCAAGTGGTTAAAGACAGCCCTGATTCTAACAGTCTATTCAGTAGGACTATCAGCTGTGTATCCACCTGACTTCTGCACAACACAACTGATGGTCCCAACCCCATTTATAAGGCAATAAATCACACTTATTAAACCTGACAGGGCACACCTGTGAAGTGAAAACCATTTCAGGTGATTACCTCTTGAAGTGTGACTCTACAATTTCCATAGTCATGAAAATAAAGAAAACTCTTTGAATGAGAAGGTGGGTCCAAACTTTTGGTCTGTACTGTATACATATATATACACAGTATATATATATATATATATATATATATATACATACATACATATACACGTATATATATATATATATATATATATATATATATGTATGTGTATATACATATATATATATATATATATATATATATATATATATATAACGTATATATGTACAGTATATATACTTTAACTTATTTATAGTCATTTATTATATTATTTTTTGATTTTGTGTTTCAAACTTTATCATACCCGAGATGTTATAAAGAAGAACGCACAGTAAAAAAAAAAATCATATGTAAATAATTGGTTTGGGCTGCTCGTCATTAAGAATTACTAGCAAAATAATTGTACCGCTATCAGCACCTAAAATCGGAAAGAATCATACCCCCAGGGAGGTTAAAGAAGAACTACACTCACCGGCCACTTTATTAGGTACACCTTGCTAGTACCGGGTTGGACCCCCTTTTGCCTTCAGAACTGCCTTAATTCTGGCATAGATTCAACAAGGTGTTGGAAGGATTCCTCAAAGATTTTGCTCCATAGTGACACGATAGCATCACACAGTTGCTGCAGATTTGTCGGCTGCTCATCCATGATGCCAATCTCCCGTTCTACCACATCCCAAAGGTGCTCTATTGGATTGAGATCTGGTGAGTGTGGAGAACATTGGAGTACAGTGACCTCATTGTCATGTTCAAGAAACCAGTAATGAGATGATTTGAGATTTGTGACATGGACTTTATCCTGCTGGAAGGAGCCATCAGAAGATGAGTACACTGAGCCATCAGAAGATGGGTACAATGTAGTCATAAAGGGATGGACATGGTCAGCAACAATACTCAGGTAGACCATGGTGTTTAAACAAAGTTTTTTGGTACTAAGGGGCCCAAAGTGTGCCAGGAAAATATCCCCCACACCATTACACCACCACCAGTTTGTATAGCTGAAATTGCATTGCATTGGAACTGAAATGGTGGAGGACCCTTTATTTGGTCCGCATTGCAATTGAATTGCATGGAGTTCAGACCCATGCAATCCGATCCCTGGCCAATTTCACAGTTCGCACTGCATTCTACAAACTGATTTGGGGTGTCATTAAGATTACATTGACATCTGCAGTGGTTAGCAGAGAGCAGTGTGAAGTGCCTGTGAGTCAGATGCAATGCAGGAACCCACACAGAAATTGTGGTGGTTCTCGCATCACATCAGTGTGAACCCAGCCTGAATGTATGCACAAGGATTACATATAGAGGTGTCAAACACAAGGCCCGTGGGCTGAATCCACCCTTCCAGGCTATTTTATGTGGCCCTCGCACCTCTCCTGCAGCTACAGGAGAGTTCTAGCCCTCCGTTGGTCCTCCTCTAGACCCTGCACTTTCTTCTTCCCAGCAACGCCCCAGCTTCTTCCCAGCAGCAGCACAAGGTAAGGGAGGGTGGGGAACTCTTAAAGAGGAAGTAAACTCCCCCAAAAAAAAACGAGGAAAAAAAAGCCCTGTAAAGATAAAGGCATAATGAGCTAGTATGCATCGCATACTAGCTCATTATGCAGTACTTACCTTAAAACGAAGCCCCCGCCGTGCCGCCACCTCAGCGACAGGACGGCGACATGTCCGGCCGTCCTGCTTCCGGGTTTGCTTCCTCCGGCCATCTGATTGGCCGGAGGCGCGATTACATCACTCCCGCGCATGCGCGCGGGAGCCGCCGTTCACGGCACTGAGCTCTGAAGGAACGGGCACGGGTGGCCGTTCCTTCAGAGCGCCTGCGCCGATGACGTCATCGGCAGTAGGCACTCTAAATATCTCCTAAACGGTGCAAGTTTAGGAGATATTTATAGCACCTATAGGTAAGCCTTTATATAGGCTTACCTATAGGTAAAAGTTTGTGAGGTGGGTTTACAACCTCTTTAAATTCTGATGGTGGGAGGAGCTCTTGACATCTGATGTAAGAGGGGGTGGGGTGCTCTGGACATCTAATCTTACAGATTCAACCAGCCCTTTGGGGGCAATCATAATGCTGATGCGGCCCGAGAAGAAACGGAGTTTGACACCCCTGCACAAGAAGATTTCTTGTATTAGTATGTGATCTGAACAATACTACATTTACCACAGTTAATCTCTATGCGCCTAATATGGGTCAACAGAAATTCCTTAACACTCTATTCAAAAAGGTCCGGCGGTTGCAACGTGGGCGTCTATTTGTGTAGCGGAGACTTCAAAGAAGATCTCAACGTGTCTCCTTCTATTCTTTGGCGCAATAGCACATACTTCTTATCCTTGAAACAAAGGAAACAATTAAACTTGAGATCAACTGGAACCGTTCTTGCAAGAATTTTCTAACCAGTGTGGACACTATTGTTTTCAATGTCTGGTGTGCTCATAAAGCGTACAGTAGAGGCGTGTTGCTACAGTTAGCGGCAGGAGAGAGGAGGAGGATGCAAGGTGTCGACTCATTGCTGTCACAAATTAAATCCTTAGAGGTACAGTACAATCTAAAACTTCACCCACTTCTACCCTTACTGAAAATCTTTTGTGGTGTAGGCAACAACTCCTGCTACTTCTGTTGAATGAACAGGAGAAAGCATTAAAGACTGCAAAAGCTACATTTTATGCCCAAGGTAACAGAGCAAGCAAACTCTTGGCCAGCATGCTGAGGACAAGGCATCCAAAGTCCTGGCCTCCCTTTGTAGTGGATTTGGTAAGGAATTCACAAGTCTCCCATCCAACTGATATTGCTAATGCTTTCCAGAAGTACTACTCCACATTATACAAATTAAAGGATTATCCTACCACTGCCCAGCCTATGAATGCTGCTATCTCTGCATTCCTAGATGCATACAACTTCCCATAGTAGACCCCACCGTGTAAGCCAAACTGAATGCACCTATTACCTCTTCTGAAATCCTTTAATTTTTTTATGGTCTACTTGAGTTGAGCCCAAATCTATGTTTTATTTAACCACTTTCCCACTGCTCACATTGCTGCTACTGCAGCAATGTGGCTCGTTATCGTCAAGTGACGTAGACCTACGTCGCTGGACTCCTCCCCCTGTAGGCGGCGCTCGTGCGCCACCGGAGGCGCGCTCCCGCTGTTTTCAGTCACAGCGGGAGTCGGGCCAGGGGAGGAGCGGTCGCCGCCCCCGCCGCTTTTCCCCGATCGTCGGGGAATCGAGTGAGGAGATCCGCCCGCTTGTGTAAACAGAGCGGGCGGATCTCCTAAGTGACAGGCAGGGACAGATCGCAGTGTTCAGCATAGCTGAACATCCGATCTGTCCTTGTGTCACTCAGTCACCCCCCCCCCACACGTTAGTAAGCACCAGGCATACATTAACCCCTCCCTCTCCAATAAAATTAACCCCTTCCCTGCCAGTGTCATTTTTTACAGTAACAGTGCATATATATAGCACTGATTACTGCAGTAATGTCACTGGTACCCCCAAAAATGTCAGTCAAGGGTCCGATCTGTCCGCCGCAATGTCGCAGTCCCGCAATAAAAATCGCAGATTGCCGCCATTACGTGTTAAAAAAAAACACCAAAAATGACAGAAATCTTTCCCTTAGTTAGTAAACGCAATAACTTTTGCGCAAACCAATCAAAATACGCTTTTTGCGATTTTTTTTTTACCAAACATAGGTAGCAGAAAACAAATTGGCCAAAATTTTTAAAAAAATTTGATTTTTACATTTTTTTTTGGGGGGGGGGGGGGAATTTCATATAAAAAATGTTAAAAATATTGTTATTTTTTCAAAATAAACGCTCTTTTTTTTTTATAGCGCAAAAAGTAAAAATCGCACTGGTGATCAAATACCACAAAAAAAAGCTCTGTTTGTGGGAAAAAAAGGACGTAAATTTTGTTTGGGTACGGCGTCGCACGACCGCGCAATTGTCAGTTAAAGTCGCACAGTGCCGAATCGCAAAAAGTGGCCTGGACGTAAGACAGCAAAATCCTCCGGTGGTAAAGTGGTTAAACAGACAGTTCATGAATACTGTATGGTCTTGTGGTGTACATGGCATGCTTTCCTTGTTGTTTCTCCTTTCTTTTCTTCTTCTTTTCCTTCTCTTCTGTTTCAGTCTTTGTTTTCCCTAGTAATGGGGAATGTCTGTTCTTGGATGTTTTTCTCTTTTGAAAGCCCCTCTGTCCAGTTGAGAGAGATTATGAGTGGGCTTGGTTCTTAATACACTATATTGTCAAAAGTATTGTGACACCTGCCTATACACGCACATGAACTTTCATGGCATCCCAGCCTTAGTCCGTAGGAGTCAGTATTGGCCCATCCTTTGCAGCTATAACAGCTTCAACCCTTTTGGGAAGGCTGCCCATAAGGTTTAGGAGTGTCTATGGGAATGTTTGACCATTCTTTCAGAAGCACATTTGTGAGGGTCAGGCACTGATGGTGGAAAGAAGGCCTGGCTCACAGTCTGCGCTCTTATTCATCCCAAAGGTGTTCTATCGAGTTGAGGTGCACAAAGCAAGGTCCATAAAGACATGGATGAGCGAGTTTGGGGTGGAGGAACTTGACTGGCCTGCACAGAGTCCTAACCTCAACCTGATAGCACACCTTTGGGATGAATTAGCCCAGAGACTGCGAGCCAGGCCTTCTCGTCCATCATAAGTGCCTGACCACACAAATGCGCTTCTGGAAGAATGGTCAAACGTTCACATAGACACACTCCTAAACCTTGTGGACAGCCTTCCCAGAAGAGTTGAAGCTGTTACAGCTGCAAAGGGTGGGCTAACTCAATATCGAACCCTATGGACTAAGACTGGGATGCTAATAAAGTTCATCTGCATGTAAATACTTTTTTACAATATATTATATATTGTATTATGTATGCCTTATTTTCCTTACCTGAGAGCGGTGTGCTCATTATGTAATCCAATGGTGTGACACATTGTCAAATGCGATGTCCAGTTGTGTCTGGTGTATTTTATTTTCTTTCTTTGTAAAAATTCAATAACAATTATTGGATCATAAAGATATGAGTGCCTATGAATCCCTGGCCATAGAGATGAAGCACCCATTTTCTTTTTGAAGTCTTTGCAATATGATGGACTTTATTTGCCTTCATGTTGCTGAACTTTGTTCTTAAAAATGGACAATACAGTTGACTGTTGTTACTGCACTTGTATTAATTCTCAGGCCTTTGGGCCCATGTACTGTATCCGCACTTTTTTTTTATTCAAATAAAGTACTTGTGGAATATATAAAGAAATGAGTGACCTGCAACTGTTCAGTATGAAGTGAGTCAAAGGTTTTATGAAGAAAAGCTTTGCAATGGTTTTTCCTGAATGTTAGAGTAAAGTAATGTATGTAGGAGATTGTTGACCCGGATCCATAATCCGTTTACCTTTGGACACCAGATATGTGGCATAGTGCCCTCCTGGAGGCATGCTCGGTAACACGTAGAAGGATGATTTGGTATAAAGTAGGCCAGATAGGCTGGTAGAAAATAAGGCACAAGATTTTGTGTTTGGATTCCAAGCAGAAACAAGGTGCAGTCATTGAGTTCTTGATGAAGGAGGGATGCAGGCTGTCTGACATCCACAGAAGGCTACAGACAGGGCCGGACTGGGAATAAAATTCAGCACTGGAAATATTTTCATACTAGCCCCATAGCATTATTATACCAGCTCAACAGCATGTAATTATATTCTTGTTCATAAAAAGGAAAACCATGCATTTTTAAGCACATCTGAAGAGTGTATTATAGATAAGACAGATATGAAAGCATATAGGGCTTTATATATATTAACTCCGGTTCAAAGTGGAAAAAGTGCCATACAGGAGGTGGTCATAGGCTGTGTGGACATGGCACAGGAGATGTCAGAGGCTGCGAGCATTGTACAGGAGGATATGTCAGAGGCTGGGGGCATAGCACAGGAGATGCAGGGGCTGCGGGCATGGTACAGAGATGTCAGGTTGCGAGCATGGTACAGGAGATGCAGGGGCTGTGGGCATGGTACAGGAGATGCAGGGGCTCTGGACATGGTACAGGAGATGCAGGGGCTGCAGGCATGGTACAGGAGATGCAAGGGCTGTGGACATGGTACAGGAGATGCAAGGGCTGTGGACATGGTACAGAAGATGCAGAGGCTGCGGCACAGTACAGAAGATGCCGAGGATGCAGACATGGTACAGGAGATGCAGGGGCTGTGGGCATGGTACAGATGATGCAGGGGCTGCGGACATGGGGCAGGAGATGCAGAGGCTGAGGCAGGAGATGCAGAGGCTGCGGGCATGGTACAGGACATGCAGAGGCTGCGGGCATGGTACAGGACATGCAGAGGCTGCGGACAAGGTACAGGAGATTCAGAGGCTGCGGGCATGGTACAGGAGATGTGGGGCTGCGGGCATAGTGCAGGAGATGTTGGGCTGCGGGCATAGTGCAGGAGATGCGGGGCTGCGGGCATGGTGCAGAAAATGTGGGGCTGCGGACATGGTACAGGAGATGCAGAGGCTGTGGGCATGGTGCAGGAGATGCGGGGCTGAGGACATGGTGCAGGAGATGCAGGGGTTGAGGGCATGGTGCAGGAGATGCAGGGGCTGCGGGCATGGTGCAGGAGATGCAGGGGCTGCGGGCATGGTACAAGCGAATCTCCTAAGGAGATGCAGGGCTGCGGAGTGGTCTTACCCATCGGTGAGGTGCCTTACATTTAAAAATGGCACCGCCCGGCGCCTTTACGTCACTGCGCATGTGCCCTCTGCCCGAGAATGGCCGCAGCGCTGGATGCACAGTGTACATGTTGGGCCGGCCGCAGCCATTTTTTTTTTTTTACAGGTGCCAGTGATGTTCAGGCAGCCCCAGGGAAATTTCCCGGTATCTCGGTAGGCCAGTCTGAATGTTAACAGAGATGACACCATTGACAACAGTCCCCAATGACAAGACATTGCTTATGTCAATGATGTCATCTCCATAAACATTCTGTAGCCTTCTGTGGATGTTGGACAGTCTGCACCTCTCCTTCGTCAAGAACTCAGTGACAGCATGTCATGGCCTCTGCTTGGAATCCATTATTTATCTGCAATGAAAAAGAAAAAAGTTACTATGGAGAAAGGGTTACTCTACCAACGTGTGAAATTTGAATGACCTGCTGTATGTACAGTATGTTAATAAAAAACATGTCCCCTTTTTAATTCCGGTACAGCCCTTGTATCTTATACATCACTGTCTAATTAACGTATCCTGGAAATCCTCTTTGACTCCTTTAACCACATGCAATATTCAAACTCTGAATAGGTACAAGTGTCTTAAGCCCCCAAAACGCAATGGAAGTTTTATGTAAACATATGAATAATTACAGTATTTAGGCTATTTGGATCCTTTCAATATTTGGTCTGGTGCTCCTAATATGTTGTCTGTTTAGCCAATGGGGGATTTATTTCCTGTTTTCCTAATGACCACTGTCAAAAGGGCAGAAAATAATGAGAAATATAACATTGCCCAGCTGCCACCATAATGCCTGGTACACAATAAGATTATCGCCCGCATGATCTTTTTTTTTTTTGCATACTAGTCTCATATCAAAAATTAAAGAGGTTACTAAAGTTACGAAAAATCTTGTACGACAGAATAAAAATTTGAAAGTGATGTATTTTCGGACGACAACTGTACTGATTAAACAAAAATCGTACGATCTGGTATTGTACAAGAAAAATTTCCGTGCATGTCCCTTCGGATAATTCCGGATGAACTGTTGTGATCGACTCTCGAAAGCTGTGTACCAACGATCAGATTATTGTACGATAAATAGAAAGCGGTATTTTTCATACGATTTTCTGATCGTGCTTACGGGCCATAACAGAAGGTGAGGGTAAATCTTCAAATTGGGACACCTGATTGTTCAATGTGAAGTTTTTCCTTTATTTTGAAGAGATTTCCTCTGACTTCTTGTTGTGTCTCCAGGCCAGAAAGTGAATTGAGGTCTTTCCCAAAAAAAAAAAATAATTTTTAATCAAGAATTAACTTTATTTAAAAAATCACATTTTTTTGCAGTACAAGAATATAGTGCATCTGATATTTACAGCATGTCCAAAATCAGCCATTGACTCAACATTGCTCTAAACATTTCAAACTGATACAGGTCACACGTCATGTCATAGGCATAAAACAGATATCTCAGTAACAATTCAACTCAACTCAAACACTTTTTATTTGTGGAGGAATCACTTTTTATTTGTGGAGTAAGCATGGGCCTGATAAAACTCTATGCCATTAATTTACCAAAACAGGAGAATGCTAAAACTGGTGCACCTCTGCTGGAGAATGCTAAATCTGGTGCATCTCTGCACAGAAACCAATCAGCTTCCAGTTTTTTTTTATTTTTTATCAAAGCTTAATTGAACAAGCTGAAGTTAGAAGCTGATTGGCTACCATGCTGCACCAGATTTTGCACCCCCCAGTTTTAGTAAATAAACCCCATTGCATATTATTTTTAGCACCTTTTTGAACCTTAGCAATAATTTTGTACAAGGAAATACAATATGAAAAGCAGCTGTAAATAAATATATTGTTAAAGGTTTATAAAAATTGTTGATTTGTTGGATAGTGTGGTTGTAGAGGTTATATTATTTTCACCCAAGATTCACCCATTTTTCACATCAGGTTTAATTAGAAAAACCATATCTCTCTTGGGTGAAAGTCCTGTGAAGTTTTGCGAAACTCTAATAAATAAACCACTAAGAGAATTTCATTGTTAGGGTTTACAAACAATTTAAAGTGTCTGTAATGGAACCGCGACCCCACAATGTGCTTGTGTGCTTCCGTCAGAATACCGCTTCCTTCAGTTTTGAACAGAGATATCAGATATTCTAGCCGCCCCCCATACAAAACTAGCCAATAATAGCTTGTATAATATCTGGAACTTTAATTGAACAAACTCACACCGAATATATACACCACCAGGTCAGGTGCCTGATTACATTATCCTATGCATATGAAATTGCGTACAGAAAAACATTAGTCGACAACACTATATGGAATATACGGTACTTACAGAATGTCCTTTTAAAAAAAAAAGAACATTTCTAGATTTTTGCCCATATACATGGTGGGAAAGACTTTATTAAATCCTCCTCAATGCTAGCTTGGGAGTTGGATCTAAACAAAACTTTTGATGGTGAGGAATGGCGTAAGGCTATTGCCTTCACATTTAAATCCAAGTGTGTCAACCACTGGGACAATTATCTGAAAACCTTACATAGGAGTTACCTAACCCCTTTTAAATTATCTTGAATATTCCCGGCCACACAACCAGAATGTTGGAGACAGTGCGGTGCAGTTGGCAACTTGCTCCTTATACTATGGGGATGCAAAAGTGTGGAAGACAGGTGGTTGAGCTGATGACATTAGCATCTGCCATGAGTCTGACTCAGCAGTCCCCTATTGGCAATTGACAGATAGGCCTTTAACATGGATCCTAGGACTAGAGTTGCAGAGTCTGTGTGTCCTGGGGAGATGTGGACTTGAATCAAAAGAAACTTTACTCCAAGGGTCCCCCCAGCATACACCCCACAAAGAGCAATGTTCCCTCACAAGCCAGGGCCCATAGTCAGTAGGCAAGAGGCTAGCCTGCAGTCCCCTCCAAAAGCCCCTGTCCTGAGTGAGTTTGATACAGTGTCAATTCACGTTTGTACAAAAAATAAAAAGGTGAATTAACACCATAAACTTTCCAAACTCACTGGTCTCCGGTGCACTCAACTCCGTGGGTGATTGGCTGTACCTGCCAAAACAGCTGGTACAGTGGTCCAGGGATTTGAAAGCCCCGCTCTTCTTCCCTTTTTTATTTTAGGGCTTCCTGTTGTCACCAGGAACGTGATTATTTTCCCGTTGTCACCAGGGACGTGACCATTTTCCTGTTATCACCAGGGACGTGATCATTTTTGACTTAAGCTGGGTTCACATGTATGCAAACTGAATGTGGGTTTCCCTGCATCCAATTCGCATGGCAGGCGAGTGTGACCGGCTCTCAAAGAAGCTGGTTTATACAGGTCCGGGACGGCTGCGGTCTGCATTCAAAAATGGTCCTGTGCGTCTTTAGCTCCGATTCAGGTGTGAATTCAGGCAAAAATTCAGACCTAATTCGCACCTGGACCGGTGAACAGGGACGCACTGTACCCCAGTCAAGAACTCACAGCTGCATATGTGTGAACCCGGTCTAATCAAAATTGCTTTGATCCATCGTGAAAGCAATAAGGAAAGGAGAAGAGATGGGCATTCAAATCCCCAGATGGCTCATACGTCAATGATGTCATGAGTGTTCCCTCCCCTTTGTTACGTGCAACTATGGGGCATCTCCATCACGCAACTCATTGGGCAAGCTGACAGGCAATCATGTGGCAGCTTCCCACATATTGGAGAAAATTGGGTTTGAACCACATTTGGATCCAAACCCAGCTCATACCTAGTTGTCACCCAAGGACAGAAAATGTGTTTGTGGCAGAATCACCAGGTAAAAATAAAGGACAGAGAGAAAACAAATGCAGTCACTACAGCTAAGAACTGGTTAGCTGCAATATATTACATTTTTGCACTTGGGTTCAGGCTAAATTCACACCAAGTTTTGTAGGACTGCATTGAGTGGTTATTCTATTGCAGTGTCATCAAAAGATTCGGTGTTCCCTGCCTGGCTGGTTCATAACCACCACATTGCAGTGGTGTGCACTTAAGAAAAGTATAGCAAGCCATACTTTTTTCCAGATCATCAAGACAAACCACCTCCTCGCACTGCATGGCGGCCAATAGAACTTTGTGAAATGGCACCTTGTGAGTGATATTTCCATGGATTTTATATACAAAGAAAAAGTGAACAGTGCGCTGTACTGTGATTGGCACTTTGGCGTATTTCCACCACACACCAGCCGGTGCTTTGTAACACAATGGCCAGTGTGAATGTACCCCTAAATAAACTGTAACTCTATTCTAAAATGCTGGACATTATCATAGTTTGCACTGAAAGCAATGACATTGACCCCTTTCCCCCAGCCAATACCAACTAATTCACTCCAGTCGTTATATCTGGTATGAAGGTGATATTGTGTCATTATTAACATTGTGACTCATAAGCATTTATTAAGCATTGTGTTAAAACAGGCTTGATTACTTTTTCCTGTGTTATCTTTCATTGTATTCAATTCTATTGTATTCTGTCTTTGTGGCATGTTCTTCCCTTATTGGGCAGTATAAGTGGGAGGCTGATTAGTGGGGACTTCAGAAGTTGGGTATGATAGCAGTGCTGAGTCCATGACATTTTTCTGAATTAGGAACACCTGGAAGAATGACACAAATACAGAAGCTAGAATACAGACCTCATACTGTTTTAAACATCATTATACCTTAGCTATAGCGTATTTGAAAATTGACACATTAAAAAGACCAATAGGCTTATGATAATGACAACATACAGTATCTGTGTCTCATTTACTTAACGTCTCACTAAACCCACATCATAAACTATAATTATAATAAATGATGTATCACATGCTCTTCATACTCACTCAGTCACTATGAGATTCATTTTCAGTATTCTGCAAAAAAACCTGGTTGATCCCGCTGCTCTCCATCTCCCCCTTCTGTCCAAGTCCCCAGTTCAGCTAGGGATTTTGCCAGAGGCGTAACTAGAACCTTCAGGGCCCCAGTGCAAAAAACCATGAAGCCCCCCCCCCCCCCCCGGGCCCCTGACCATCAAGCCTGGGGCTCTTCCCACTGATCCTGGGGCCCTTTACTCTTGTTGTGGGGCCCTTTCACAAGAGTGGGCCCCCTTACTGCCATCTAGGGGCCTCCCCACGCTGGTGAAATGCCAGGGCCGGGCCGCAAGTGTGACCTTTGCGATCCTGGAAGTTCACCCAATGGTGTCAGTAGTTTTTATTTTTTGGTATTTTAATTGTATTATTTGTTATCATTTTATTTAATTTTTTTTACAGTGTCACTGACTATGACTCTGTCCATTTAGAAAAAGAAGGAGCTGGTAAATTACATATTTACAGACCCCTTCCTGGTTCTCTATTGTGTCACATCCCCTGCAGCAGCCAGCAGGAGAGGGAGCACAGTGTGTGTGTGGGGGGGGGGGGGGGGGGCAGGGGAGCACACAGGGGCCCAGAGACAGAAGAACACAAGTGAACTGGATAGGAGGAGTGGCAGGGGCAGCATACAGAGGAACCAATCTCCTCCATTTTCCTCTTGCAGCTACAGGAGGTAAAAGGAGGACAGTGATTTCTCTACATGCTGCCCCCGCCACCCCTCCTATCCAGGTTACAGGGGTGCCGCATAGGCCCCCTGGAGCATGGGGCCCGGTTGCAATTCCAACCCCTGTAGTTACGCCCCTGAGCATTTTGCACCTGTATATAAAGAGGAGGTATAGGTGGCGTTTTCTGTGTAATATGTGAAATCCTTAAAAAAAAAATCAGACACTAGTGAAAAAAAGTTATACAAGGGATAAACTAAATGTAAAAATGTGTATGTGTGGTCCTATTGCACAAACCCCATATGAAAACAATGATAAGGTACAAACATAAAAAAAGCTTAAATACTATAATAGTGATCCACACTTATAAATTACTAGACACACTCTGTAATAATAAATACAGTGCTACAGAAGAGTGCTCTCCACGCAGAAATGTGCCAAAAAAAAAGTGCAATGTTCAAATGAGTCCATAAAACAATCTAATAAGTAAAAAAATTCATAAAAATTGGTAACGTGCTATGGTGCAAAAAATATGTTCTCCAAGGTGCAGCATCAGTCTCTTGGTGATAAAAACAGGAGGTGAATCCCCTCGTGCTCCCCCCTAAGCTCCACACTCACCAGAGGACTGAACCCCTGCCCAACAAATGGTATAATACACGATCCTGTATCTCCTCCTCCGTCTCACCGGGTCTGTTCAATGGGAATTCCCCTCACAGTGTATATGGACAAGAGAGGCAACTCATCATGTGAGTCCGTAACAAATGCATTTATTTTAAAACCAGAAAACACATTTACAGCAGTTCAAGGAATATAAGCGGTCTGCAAAGTACACTTGGTCACTTACGTTTCTGAGTTTCTGATCCATGGAACGCACAGCGTTCAGGACATAGTGTACTTGCAGACCGCTTGTATTCCTTGTACCACTGTAGGTGTGTTAGTGCATCTGACCCCTGCAGGGGTTCAGTCCTCTGGTGAGTGTGGAGCTGAGGGGGGAGCACGAGGGGATTCACCTCCTGTTTTTATCACCAAGAGACTGATGCTGCACCTTGGAGAATATATTTTTCGCACCATGGAGAATATATTTTTTGCACCATATAATTTTATCATTTTTTATGAGTTTTTTTACCTATTGGATTGTTTTATGGACTCATTTGAACATTGCACTTTTTTTTTTGCACATTTCTGCATGGAGAGCACTTTCCTGTAGCACTGTATTTATTATTACAGAGTGTGTCTAGTAATTTATAAGTGTGGATCACTATTCTAGTATATAAGCATTTTTCATGTTTGCACTTTATCATTGTTTTCATATGGGGTTTGTGCAATAGGACCACACATACACATTTTTACATTTAGTTTATCCCTTATATAACTTTTTTCACTTGTTTCTGTTTTATTTTCATAGGGATTGCACAAATTATACAGGTAGAGCCACCTATACCTCTTCTTTATTTTCATTTCCATACCCCACTATGTGGGATATGTGAGGTTTGCTGCAGCCATTTTGTTCACACTGTAGTGCGGAACATTACCAATTTCAGATTTTGCACCAGCGGTGGCAACTCTGCACATGCTCAGTTTTCAGTGAGCTTCTATGCTGAGAATTTCCTCTCTATGACATCAGAGCAGCCAATGTGACTATAGAGTCACACATATGGGCGTATTATACACAGTGGTAAATGACAGCCCACTCCCTCCCTTTACCTTCACGCCCACTAACCAGCTAAACACAATGGGGGCAGGATACTATATGTAGATTGATGGAGGCTTCACCTTGCTTTTTATTCTAAGACACAGGCTGGAGGGGCGTGACACAGATTGTGACCGGTGGAAATCCGACTACACCATTATATTGCCAAAAAATAATAAAGATTTGTATGACAATCTTTAACCACTTACTGCAAATCGATGTAGCTCTATGTTGGCTGCAATAAGTGGGTGATGCCTACAGCTAGAGGCATCATCCTGGTACCATTATTTAGAGTCGGCTTTCAGGTGGTAACAACTGATGCGGCTCAGGAGCTGCTCGGTTGTTACCCCAGTGACTGGGAGGAGACGCCCCCCTCCTGCCGCTTTCCGCGGCTCTGCCCGGGTCTAGAAAGGCTAGGAGAGAGTTGGGTCATGTGACTGCTGTATTAGGAAAAGGGTACTTAGATGTTTTTCTTATTAAAATAATTACAGTGCCATCATCCACATACAGAAAGAGATGGGAAAATGTCAATTAAATAGTGTGTGTTTAACATCACTTAACCACTTAAGCCCCGTAGGATTTGGCTGCTCAATGACCAGGCCCTATTTTGCGATTTGGCACTGCGTGAATTTAACGGACAATTGCGCGGCCGTGCGACGCTGTACCCAAATGAAATTGATGTCCTTTTTTCCCACAAACAGAGCTTTCTTTTGGTGGTATTTGATCACCTGTGCGATTTTTATTTTTTGCGCTATAAACAAAAAAAGGCCGACAATTTTGAAAAAAATAACAATATTTTTCACATTTTTTTATATGAAATTCTCAAAAAAAAAAAAAAGTAAAAATCAAAATTTTCTAACATTTTAGGCCAATTTCTTTATTGCTACATATTTTTGGTAAAAAAAATTGCAATAAGCGTATTTTGATTGGTTTGCTCAAAAGTTATTGCGTTTACCAACTACAGGAAAGATTTATGTCATTTTTATTGTTTTTTTTTTAACTAGTAATGGCGGCGATGCAATTTATTTTGCGGGACTGCGACATTGCGTCGGACAGATCAGACCCCTAACTGACATTTTTTACATTTTTAGGGGGACCAGTGACATTACTACAGTAATCTGTGCTAAAAATATGCACTGTTACTATAATAATGACACTGGCAGGGAAGGGGTTAACAGTGTGGGTGATCAAGGGGTTAAATGTGTACCTAGGGGCGTGGCTTGTGGAATGACCATAGAGACCTGTGATCCTATCTAAAAGGTTCTGTGATCATTCCAGGGAGAAGAACGGTTGGCTGTGTTTACTCAGCGGGGAACAACTGCGGGGGGGGGGGGGGGCGTGGCTTGTGGAATGACCATAGAGACCTGTGATCCTATAAAATAAAACTGACAGGCTGGTTGTGCTGAAGTCGATCGATAGATAGATCAACCTCAGTATAACCAGCTTGCCCATGGATGAATCGAAATTCGACTGGTGCCTGCTGAACTGGCTGAATTTCATAGTTACATAGATAATCTGGTTGAAAAAGACACTTGTCCATCCAGTTCAACCAACATAAATAAAAAAATAATAATAATAGAAATTATTTTGATTCGTCTATGGCCGGCTTAAGGAACACACACCTTTTAATGTTTTTTTTTTTTTTTAATTGTCCCTCAATGTATAACTATTATCAATCATGTCGTCTAAGAATGTAGGTCCACGTCAATCACAATGTATGACAGCTGCCAACCCGCATAAACTCACACCTGACTGATCCAGACGCTTTCTGCGTGTCGCGTGACGTCTCTGGTAATCCCCACTGATAAAGTAAACAAAGGGGTGTGGTCACCCTGTGATGTCAGTGACCAAATATGGACATGGCCATATAAATGTAGTCAGGTGCCGGCTATCATAGTATGAATACAGTGGACATGACCTCATTGCTGCAGTCTGCTCCTGTTTCCCTCTAGTTCTGCACTTAGATTGTTTGCATCACATTTCTGAGCCAAGAAGCAAAGGACTGTGGGATTTGTAGTCCTGTGTTCAGCCATAACTGGACTCCTGAGTCTCTCACAAGCTGCTAAGGGCGATTATGGGAGAGGCTATTTAATCACTTGCGGCAGGTTGGCCCTGTGCCCCGCGAAATGACATAGCTGTACGTCGTTTTGCGGGACCGCTAGTGGGGGCGCGCACACGCCAGTTGACTACAGAGGGAGCCAAGCAGTGGGTCCGGTGGCTGCGATGTCCACTAGGCACCCGCGATCGTTTCCCATGGAGACAGAGCGGCGGTCTGCCGTTGTAAACACAGCAGACCGCTGTTCTGTCAATAATGAACACAGGGATCCTGTGTTCCTCTTATTTAGGAACACAAGTCTCTGTGGTTATTCAGCAAGCCCATCCCACACACAGTTAGAAAGCCCCCCCTAGGGACACATTTAACCCTCTGATCGCCCCTGGTGTTAACCCCTTCCCTGCCAGTGTCATTAGTACAG
This sequence comes from Pelophylax lessonae, assembly GCF_965119305.1. Classification (NCBI taxonomy): domain Eukaryota; kingdom Metazoa; phylum Chordata; class Amphibia; order Anura; family Ranidae; genus Pelophylax; species Pelophylax lessonae. The sequence continues at coordinate 199,182,028 of NC_138776.1, forward strand.
TAACAGTACATATTTTTAGCACTGATTACTGTAGTAATGTCACAGGTCCCCCCAAAAGTGTAAAAAATGTCAGTTAGGGGTCCGATCTGTCTGCCGCAATTCTGCTACAAATCGCTGAACGCAGCCATTACTAGCAAAAAAAAAAAAAAATAATAGAAATGACAAATCTTTGCCCTGGTTTGTAGACACAATAACTTTTGTGCAAGCCAATCAATATACTCGTATTGGGATTTTTTTTTTTTTACCAAAAATATGAAGCAGATGACATATTGGCATAAAATGATAAAAGAAAAAGGGGATTTTTACATTTTTTTGTATTGGGAATGTTTTATAGCAGAATGTAAAAAATATAGTTTTTTTTTTTTTTTTTTCAGAATTGTCGCTCTTTTTTTGTTTATAGCGCAAAAAATTTAAATTACAGAGGTGATCAAATACCACCAAAAGAAAACTATTTGTGGGGGAAAAAAAGCACATCAATGTTATTTGGGTACATCGTCACACAAAAGTATAACAGCCCGGAGTTTGAATTTTTATAATCTTTATGACTGCAGAAGTATAAGGGGTAAAGCCAGAACTGAACATTCAGTTTAACCACTTGCCGACTGCCTAACGACTATTTACGTCGGCAGTCAGCCCCTCACAGGCAAAGTGACGTAGGGGTATGTCACTAGCCTATGAGGCTCTAGGGAGCAAGCGTGCGCCGCCGGAGGCGCGTTCCCGCTCGCTCACGGACCCCCCCGCGTGTGTGAGTGGCGGACCCGATGTCCGCCGGTCACTCGCGATCGTCGGTTACACCGGGAGAAAGGCAGGTGGCTAATGTAAACAAAGCCGCCTGTCATTCTCCCCTGTGTAACAGCAGAGATCATACAGTCCTGCTATGTAGGACCGTAGATCTCTGCTGTTACATGAAAAGCCACATCCAATCACAGTTAGAAGCATGCCCCTAGGGACACACTTAACCCCTCCTTCTCCAATAAAGTTAACCCCTTCCCTGCCAGTGTCATTTTTACAGTAACAGTGCATATGTATAGCACTGATTACTGTAGTAATGTCACGGGTACCCCCAAAAGTGTCAAAAATGTCAGTCAAGGGTCCGATCTGTCCGCCGCAATGTCGCAGTCGTGCAAAAAAAAAAAAAAAAAAAAAAAAAAAAAAAAAATCGCAGATCCAAAAAAAGACAAAAATCTTTCCCTTAGTTAGTAAACGCAATAACTTTTGCGCAAACCAATCAAAATACGCTTTTTGTGATTTTTTTTTTACCAAACATATGTAGCAGAAAACAAATTGGCCAAAAATGTTAAAAATTTTTGATTTTTACATTTTTGGGGGGGAAATTTCATATAAAAAAATGTGAAAAATATTGTTATTTTTGCAAAATTGTCGCTCTTTTTTTGTTTATAGCGCATGATCAAAAAAAAAAAAAAAATCGCACAGGTGATCAAAAACCACAGAAAGAAAGCTCTGTTTGTGGGAAAAAAAGGATGTAAATTTCATTTCGGTACAGCGTCGTACGACCGCGCAATTGTCCGTTAAAGTCACGCAGTGCCGAATCCCAAAATAGGCCCTGGTCAGGAAGGGGGTAAAATCTTCCGGGGCTTAAGTGGTTAAGGCCCCTTTCACACCATCAAGTCTGCCTGTCAGTTTTTCAGGCAGACCCAATCAGACCACCCATTGTTCTCTATGGGGCAGCGGATGTCAGTGGACATGTGTCTGGTGACACCCGCCAGGCATCTGATCCGATAAAGCTCCCTAAAAATAGACATATGGCGATACATTAGCCATCCGTCCAGCGGATTGGATGACAATCAGATGGAAATGGACATGCAGTCCATTTCCATCTGACAGCCAAATAGAGGAGAGCGAGCTTTGTCCGTTTACGCCAAAAACAAAAAAAGGATGGCGCAAACGCCTAGTGTATTACCTTTAACACCATAAAAGATTTATTGGAAATGCCAAAAACATACCTATAAACATGAGAAGATAAAAAGCATATCAGTCACAACTCCAGCATTGGGGAAATGAGATCACTGCAGTTGGAAAGCTGACGCGTTTCGGGAGACATGCTCCCTTTCTTAGAGCCCATGTGTCTGTGTACACTCTGCATAGTGGAGTGGACATGGACCTGTCATCCGCCCGCTCAGAAGGGATCAGTGGAGAGATCTCCCGCTGGGCAGGTGGATTCTGCTTGGACAGATCCGCTCCATCTGAAAGGGGCCTTAACCAGCTAAATATGTTTGAGGTGCATTAAAACAAAAGATGTGGAAGGGCTTACCCTTTGTTTTCTTTACAAAGCAGCCACAGCCTGAGTAGAAAGGCTGGTCCTCTGCCAGCATGCTGGGAAGAAGAAGGAGCCTTGCTCTCTGTGTGGAAGCGGTGCTCTCTCTGAAAAGGTCTAGCTTACCCCCTACTTAACTAGAGCTCTCCCTATGGATTGGAGAGCTCCAACTCTGGCTCAGCAGGGAGTGTGTGGGACCTCTGCAGAAAGTCCACTGCTTTCACACAGACAGCAAGGGTCCTTCTCTACAGCATGCTGGTAGCGGGCAGGATTGCCATATAGACTGTGACTGCTTTATAAATAAAATTAACTGTAAGCAGCCCCTCCCCTTCCATTGCAAGCTTAAAATGCTTGTCATGTCTAGGGGGTAGAGGAGTTTAATTAGCCTTTACACACTGGGATGTAAAAAATAAATGTAGCTTCTACAAAATGCCATGCAAAATGAAGGCCTTTTTTATTTTCAATCTTTATTTATTTATGTATTACATCCAGAAATAAAACAAAAAAAAAAATGAACATTCATAGGGAAAAAAAAAAAAAATGGTGCAACATTTGTCGTGAACCACAAATATTCAAACAGCTTCACAGTTAAACTATTATCCAGTATGCTGAAGAAAATAAAGCTCCAAGTTGCTTTAATGAAAAGGTCATGACCAGGTGGGGACAGCCCAACCCCGACACCGCCGCTTAACTGTAAATGTGGCAGCGGGGCCTGTGGCCCCCGACCAAGATGACTGGCCAATAAATGTGCCCACAAAGTCGCCATGAAGGGGCTGCCCCATTGAGGTGCGGGTCAAACCGCGTCAGGTATTGGAAGCATACATATTGATAAACCACCCTCAAATGAAGGCCTTTTTTAAGCTTCTTGATAGTGATAACCAGGTTCACTCCCCTGACCATTATATATATATATTTGTTATAATGGAATATTTTCTGCTATTCTCAGAGGTCAGTAAGTCACCTTGCCTCCACTGGAGTTCTTAGATGCCGCTATTGTGAAAGATCCAGCAATGATGTGCTGTTAAAAAACAAAGAATAATTAAGTGTTATAATGATGTAGCACCTTCCTAGGTAGGTGCTAGGAAAACACATTTGTGGCTCTGTTCTGCTTCTCAGGAGAGCCAGATCTGTTAGTTTAGGTGCGCTAATCAATCAAATTGTGTAAAAGTTCAAATGAAATCACATGAATGATAAACATGAAAGAAGGGTCTGGAATAAAACCGACCAAATGTGCTTAAGGGTCATACAAAACAGTGAATAAAATAAAAAACTGCTGGTACAAATAACATTGATACACAAATATTGCCGTGAATTCACCAGTGAATATCAAAAAATTTGGGTGACAACACAAATGAAATTGTGACAGAAACAGTCCCAAATAATATACAAAATGAAATCCAATTGACAATGTCCGTGATGAGACCGCTGAGTTAAGATGTGGAAGCCAAGTGAATAGTGTTCAGTATCCCACCACCAGCATAGCTTCTTACCAGAAAGATGAATAATAAGGGCACGTAAATGAGAAGATCCACTCCAGAGAACACACACCAAAAGCAAGCAAAAGGGATATCCACTAATGCCTCCCGGGTGAGGTGGGAGGAGGTAAGCCTCTTACCAGATTTAAATATGTGTAGGGCTGTAATCAAACGAACACTCCTCTCCTTACTAGAATGTGACAATGGATGGATCCCTGATGGGTAATCGCTGCTCTTGTCCTCAATAAAAATGGGGAAAGAAGAGGGACCGCCAATAGTGCATTATCATAGATACCATTTATTGAAGAGTAAAATTGCACTTACATGCATGAAGACAATACACGCTTTCGGTCACCCTTGCGGGATTACAGATGACAGCAGTCGCCTGCAGTGCGGACCGCTGTATTACGCTGTGAGTGATGACGCGGCGCCTCCTCTCTCTAGAGGCACATGGAGATGAGTGACGCTTGCAAGAACCCTGTGACAGGTATCCAGCCATATAAATAGTTAAGTAAGGAAGGGCACTCTCATTTAAACACTAAGTACTAAGACACAAAATTCATATAAATCCCAAAAATGTGTCCTATTTCTCTCAAAGTGGCCCTCTTACAATACCAAAGCTTTAAAAACGAAAAACAAACACAAGGGCGCACTGGCCTAGTGCATTATCCTCTACAAAGATTTGTTCAAATAAAAGGTATAAAAATACTCACAAACGAGTTCTTGGTAAAAGCACATCAAATAGATACGTTGTCATCCGCATCAAGATCAAAGGCCAAACCCCTGAAGCTGGAAAGGCTTACGCGTTTCGAGGCTTAGCCTCTTCCTCAGAGCCTTCACGTTCCAGTAGTTTTAAAAATTGCTTTTATTTTGTTTTCATTTATTTTATTCTGCAACTTTCATTAACATAACTCCCATTCATCCTGCCATGAAGGCGCTTATTTGGACCTGTTATAGGGTGATAACATCCCTGTATACTGCAATATCAGTGTCACATGCTCCCCTGGTAGAGACTACAAGTGGTGGTGCCCACACACTTTGTGCAGGTATGGTCCACTGTTGCCAGTAGGGATGATCGAAGTGTTTGAGTCGACCATCAGTTCGACCCGAACATTGGCTGTTCGAAATTCGGCCGAATTTCAAACTTTTTGCCGGAAAAGTTCGGAATTCGGCGACCAGAATGGCCCAAAATGCCTGGGTCAGGAAATGGGCTTAAAAAGCCTGTGATTGGCCCAGAAACATTAGGAAAAGCTGATTGGAGTGACTAGGGGGTCCAGAGGCCAATCATTAGTGAATACGCCCCCCAGTATATAACCTAGCCCCGCCAAATCTCTAGCACAGTAATACAGGGGCTGTGGAATAGAGTGCAAGCATTAGTGTTACTCCTGCTGTTCTTTTAGTGTGAGGAAAGGGATATGCAGTGTAGTTAGTGTTCTGTATAACATTATAGTTAGATTTAATAATTTCGTTTCTGTAGGGACAGTAAAAGTGTTAGGGTGACCGTAGTGACCAGACCCTGCCATACCAAGGTGACCCTAATGAAGTTTAGCTGACTTAGCCTGCCATACCAAGGTGACCGTAATGAAGTTTAGCTGACTTAGCCTGCTGCCATACCAGGGTGACCGAACTCAGGGTGACCGTAATGTAGTTTAGAGTGAACTGACTCTACTATGCCAGGGTGACCAAACTCTTCCATGCCAAGGTGACCGTAATGTAGTTTAGGGTAAATTGACTCTGCTATGCCAAGGTGACCGTAATGTAGATATATATATATGGAATCAAAAGACACCATTTTGAAGCCCTAAAACCCAATAAATGCCCCTAAAAAGTGCCTAGGGTTCTGGGTCATGCAGCTTGTTTAAATTACACTTTCATTAGGATTTAGGTTTTCCCTGCCCACAGCTTGCTTAACCACTTGCCGACCGCCCGCCGCATATATACTGCGGCAGGCAGGCTCAGCTGCGCGAATCGCTGTACCTGTACAGCAGTTTGTGGGAGAACTCCTGGGGGAAGAGCGCGTGTCCCCGCCTCCTTGCATCGGCCCCCACTACGCAGCAGGGATGCCAATCCACGAGGCCGGCGGCTGCGATTGCTGCTGTGCACCCGTGATCGCTCCCCGCTGAGAGAGAACACTGGTCAGCTGTTGTAAACACAGCAGACCGTTCTTCTCTCTGAAATGATCACAGAGCGCCTGTGATCCTCCTATATAGGATCACAGGTCTCTGAGTTCATTTCACAAGTCCCTCCCCCATACAGTTAGAAAACACTCACCTAGGCTCACACTTAACCCTTTGATCGCCCCTGGGTTAGCCCCTTCCCTGCTAGTGTCATTAGTACAGTAACAGTGCATATTTTTAGCACTGATTACTGTAGTAATGTCACTGGTCCCCCCAAAAGTGTCAAAAATGTCAGTTAGGGGTCCGATCTGTCCGCCGCAATGTGGCAGTCCCGCTAAAAATCGCCGCCATTACTAGTAAAAAAAAAAGAATGACATAAATCTTTCCCCTAGTTTGTAGACTTGATAACTTTTGCGCAAACTAATCAAAATGCACTTATTGGGATTTTTTTTACCAAAAATATGTAACAGAATACAAATTGGCCTAAAATGATGAAAAAAATTGATTTTTACATTTGGGGGGGGGGGGGGGGGGGAATGTTATATAGCAGAAAATGAAAAACTGAATTTTTGTAAAATCTTACCTGTAAAATTCCTTTCTCTGAGTCCTCCGACAGTCGCCGCCTCTTCATATTCGTAACTATTGGGGTTATTGACCTTTGCTCCGTAGGAGTAGCTAGGCAACAGAATATGTTAATATCAAAGCTCTTAGCATATCCCCCCCCCCTAGGGGGTGGTCCCCTCAGTCAATACCCTCCTGCTTCCTGCATTCCTACCTCAGTTTCAGTAGCATAGCAGTAGAGTACATAAACAAACCCCAAAAGAGGGGCGGGGGCGGCGACTGTCGGAGGACTCAGAGAAAGGAATTTTACAGGTAAGATTTTACAAAAATTCAGTTTTCTCTTACATCCTCCGACAGTCGCCGCCTCTTCATATTCGTCACTATTGGGGACGTCCCAAAGCAGTGTAGACCTGAGGGGTGGGAAAAAAACGCAGCCGCGCCTAAGGCAACGCAGTACCCACATCAGAAAAAAAGGAACCTTACCAAAGGAAGGAAACCAACTGGGCAACAGGAAAAAAACTTGCTCAACAGGAGCAACAACCCAGGAAGAACAAGTAACCTAGGGATAAAAACATCCCAACAGCCAAGGACCCAAAAATAAGGGACCCTAAGGCACTGCCGCACTAAGAACCTTGCGGCCAAAGGAAGCATCTGCCGATGCCTGAACATCCACTTTGTAGAATTTTGAGAAGGTGTGAACGGACGACCAAGTCGCCGCCTTACACACCTGGGCCACAGAAGCTCGATGATGACAGGCCCAAGACCTACTCAGAGATCTGGTAGAGTCCGCCTTCACAGGCATGGGGGGAACTTTCCCCTTCAAAGCATAGGCCTGTTCAATGGTCTGTCTGATCCATTTGGCGATGGTAGAAGCCGACGCCGCCATGCCCTTCCGAGGTCCCTCTGGAAGGACAAATAGAAAATCCGTTTTGCGAAAAGACTCAGTCGACGACAGATAAACCCTGATCGCCCGAACAACATCCAAGGAGTGCAAAGCCACCTCCTTTGGATGTTTAGGCTTCGCGCAAAGCGAAGGCAAGACAATGTCCTCATTAAGGTGAAATTCCGAAATCCTTTTCGGAAGAAAAGACGGGTTAGGTCGCAAGACCACCTTATCCAAATGAACCACCAAATAGGGAGATCTGCAAGACAAAGCTGCCAGCTCCGACACTCTGCGAGCCGAAGTGATCGCCACCAAAAAAGCGACCTTCTTGGACAACAAAGACAACGAGATCTCCCTGATCCTTTCAAAAGGAGCATGTTGCAACATGGACAGAACAAGGTTCAAGTCCCATGGAGGCAAAGGCTCCCTCCTAGGAGGGACCAGATGTCGCACCCCTTGAACAAAAGTGCTAACCAAGGAATTAGACGCCACAGGGCGTTGAAAGAGAACGGCCAGCGCAGAAATCTGACCCTTAATCGTGGCCAACGCCAAACGCTGGTCCACGCCCGTTTGAAGGAAAGCCAACACTCTTGATACCGAATACGAGCGAGGGGAATACCCCCTGGACTCACACCAGGCAAAATAGGCCTTCCAAGTACGGTAGTAAACCTTCCCCGAAAGAGGTCTTTCTAGCCTTGATCAAAGTGTGAATGACCTCAGGGGAGAGACCCCTATCCTTCAGGACCTCGCTTTCAACAGCCAGGCCGTCAAAGCCAGCGACTGTAAAGCAGGATGGAATATCGGCCCTTGAGACAGGAGATCTTCTCGAAGAGGCAGACGCCACAGAGCGTCGATCGCCAGATTCACGAGATCTGCGTACCAAGACCGGCGAGGCCAGTCTGGCGCCACCAGAATCACCGTGTGCGGTTCCGAGGCTAACCTGCGAAGGAACCTGGACAGCAGCTGAATCGGCGGAAAGGCATACCTCAGACGATACTGATGCCAGGGAGCCACTAACGCGTCTGACGCGTCTGCTCGAGGATCGCGCGTCCTTGCCACGAACCTTTCCAACTTGTAGTTTAGACGAGACGCGAACAGGTCCACATCTGGTGAACCCCACTTCGCGCACAACATCTGGAAGACATCCGGGTGAAGGGACCATTCCCCCTGGTCCAGGGTCTGGCGACTCAGATAATCCGCCTGCCAGTGCTCCACCCCCGGAATGTGAACTGCCGTTATCGCCGGGACGTGTGTCTCGGCCCAAGACAGAATGTCGGCCACTTCCCGAGCCGCCCGGGCACTCCTGGTGCCCCCTTGGTGGTTGATGTAGGCCACCGCAGTGGCATTGTCTGTCTGCACCCGAACCGGACGGACCTGCAGTCTATCCGTCCAACGCCGAAGGCAGAGATTTATCGCTCGCAATTCCAGAATGTTGATCGGAAGGGAGGATTCCTCCTCCGACCAAGTTCCCTGGGCGGACAGAACGCCCAGAACACCACCCCAGCCCGACAGGCTGGCATCCGTAGTGATCACCGTCCACGAGAAAGGGCGAAAAGACTTGCCCCCCGACACCGCCGGGGACTGCAGCCACCACAGAAGATCCCTTCTGGTGCGATGGCTCAATGAAACCTGGAGATCCAGAGATTGCGGTCGCCCGTCCCACCTGGACAGAATCTCCGCTTGGAGACCCCGCGTGTGAAACTGGGCGAAGGGAATCGCCTCGAAAGCCGAGACCATCAACCCCAGACACCTCATACACGTCCGGAGGGACGGGCACTGACGGTCCCTGAGGGACCTGACTTCTTCCTGAAGCGTCCTGAGCTTGTCTTCCGGCAGGAAGACCTTCGCCTGAACAGAGTCCAGGATCATTCCCAGGTAGGGAAGACGAACCGACGGACACAGCATCGACTTCGGAAAATTTATCGTCCAACCAAACTCCTCTAGAGTCTGCATCGTGACGGACAGGTCGTTCACCAGACCCTGACTGGTCGCAGACCGAACCAGAATGTCGTCCAGATACCCCAGGACAGAGATGCCCTGAGCTCTCAACAAAGCCAGAACCGGCGCAAGCACCTTGGTGAACACCCGCGGAGCCGAAGCGAGACCAAAGGGTAACGCCACGAACTGGTAGTGAATCTCCGCAATGGCGAATCGAAGGTACCTCTGGTGACCCTCGAAAATGGGGATATGAAGATACACATCCTTCAGATCGATGGACGCCATGAATTCCCCCGGAACCAGGGAAGCCACCACCGAGCGCAGGGATTCCATGCGGAACTTGCGAACCCGCACAAAGCGGTTCAGAGCTTTCAAGTCCAGAATTGGACGTACCTTGCCCTCCTTTCTGGGCACAGTGAACAGATTTGAATAAAACCCCCGGAACCTGTCCCGAAGAGGCACCGGAACCACCACGCCCTGGGCCCGCAAGTCCCGCACCGCCAGGTGCAGATCCTGCAAGCGCTCCGGAGATAGCTGAAGATTCGAGGGAAAAAATCTGCTCGCCGGCCGAGAGAGAAACTCGATCTTGTATCCAGATCGAACGATTTCCTGAACCCACCTGTCCCGAACACGGGCCAGCCAGGGTTGAAGAAAACTGAGCAAACGTCCCCCCCACCCCAGAACTGGGTGAGGGCGCCCCTTCAGGCCGCATTGTTATGGGCAGTGGACCCGGACTGGCCCGACTTCTGCTTACCTGCCCACGGCTTCTTCTGGGAGCCTTGGCCTTTGAAGGGCTTGCCCTTATAGTACGACCGAAAGGCACGAAAGGACCCCTGAGAGGGTCTAAATGAGGTAGTCTTCTTACCACGAACAACTTTAGACTTGCGAGTCTGGGGTAAGAGCGTGCTCTTACCCCCGGTAATTCCCTTTATCAGAGTATCCAAAGAATCGCCAAAAAGGCGAGATCCCGCATAGGGCAAATTAGCTAAAGTCTTGCGAGAAGCTTGGTCAACAGACCAACACTTTAGCCATATCAGACGGCGTGTCAACACCACCACACTTTAGACGCACGCAGCCAAAGGGACTAAATCCAAGTCCGCATCACACAAATACATGACACCCTGATGAATTTGATCCACCATAGCCAAAGTTGTCGGCGGGGCAGAGTCAGCCACCAGGATGCGCCTGAGCACCTGCATCCAATCCGCGACAGCCTGGGCTGCCATAAGGGAAGCAAAAATAGGTTTCAGCATGGAACCAGTAACCGTACAAGTATGACGGGCAGATTCTAATCTCCTGTCCGTGGGGTCCCGGAACACCGGGGTATCCTCCGCCGGAATAGCAGTAGACTTATTCAAAATAGCCACCGCGTGATCCACCTGAGGTGGTACACACCAACGCTCATCAGTAGCGGGCGTAAAATTGCGCCATTGCTCATCAACAGCGCGCTGAAATTCCGCAGAGCAAGGAAAAAACCTGCGATGTTTTGCGTTTCCTCTGCGTCCCATAAGAGGACAGCAAAGCAGGAGGACATGGTTCCTTCTCCAAATGCAGCGTGTGCTTGATAGAAGCAACCAACTCATCCATGAGTGCAAGCTCTTCAGACGAGCCAGGGGGGGAATTATCAACCCTTTCTACCTCAGCCTCCCCCTCAGACCCCACAAGGTCTAGAGATGAACGGGACCCTGAGAAGGGTCCACCAGCCATAGCAGCCCCATCGCCCTCTGAATCAGAGGAAATTGACACTCTGGGCCGTTTTGTGGATCGATCAGCCACAAGCATCTGCACCTGAGCAGCTAGGTTTGCCACAATAGCAGCCAAATCAGCCCCCTCGGGGGAAGCAGCAGCCCCTTGGCCCCCCACCAGGGTGGGAGGAAACTTGCTTTCCTGAGAACCCATGCCCCAGTGTTTTAGGAAAAAACGGAATTTTTGTAAAATCTTACCTGTAAAATTCCTTTCTCTGAGTCCTCCGACAGTCGCCGCCTCTTCATATTCGTCACATAGGGGGTATTAGACTTTGCTCCGAAGGAGTAGCTAGGCAACAGAATATGTTAATAAAGCTTTTAACATATCCAACATATCCCACCCTCAAGGGGTGGTCCCCTCAGTCAATACCCTCCTACTTCCTGCAACCATATCTCAGTTTTAGTGGAATAGCAGTAGAGTATACAACCAAACCCCAAAAGAGGGGCGGGGGCGGCGACTGTCGGAGGACTCAGAGAAAGGAATTTTACAGGTAAGATTTTACAAAAATTCCGTTTTCTCTTACGTCCTCCGACAGTCGCCGCCTCTTCATATTCGTCACATATGGGGACGTCCCAAAGCAGTGCAAACATGAGGGGTGGGAAACACATCCGCGCCGAAAGGCAACGCAGTTTCCACATCAAGAAAGGAACCTTACCAAAGGAAGGAAACCAGCTGGGCAACAGCAAAAAACAAGTGCTCAACAGGAGCAACAACCCAGGAAAAGGCAAAAACCAGGGGATACAAAACTTATCCCAACAGCCAGGAGTCCCCAACAAGGGACCCTAGGGAACAGCCGCACTAAGAACCTTGCGGCCAAAGGAAGCATCCGCCGATGCCCGAACATCTACTTTGTAGAATTTTGTGAAAGTGTGCACGGTCGACCAAGTCGCCGCCTTACACACCTGGGCTACAGAAGCCCCATGACGACAGGCCCAAGACGTACTCAGAGATCTAGTAGAGTGCGCCTTCACAGGCACAGGGGGAACCTTCCCCTGCAAGGCATAGGCCTGTTCAATGGTCTGTCTGATCCATTTAGCGATGGTAGAGGCCGAAGCCGCCATGCCCTTCCGAGGACCCTCTGGAAGAACAAACAAGGAGTCCGTTTTACGAAAAGACTCAGTCGATCGAAGGTAAACCCTGATCGCCCGAACAACATCCAAAGAGTGCAATCTCACCTCCTGTGGATGTTTAGGCTTCGTGCACAACGAAGGCAAGACAATGTCCTCATTAAGATGGAATTCCGAAACACGTTTCGGAAGAAAGGAAGGATTAGGTCGCAAGACCACCTTATCCAAATGAATAACCAAGTACGGAGACTTGCAGGACAAAGCCGCCAGTTCCGACACTCTGCGAGCCGAAGTGATCGCCACCAAAAAGGCGACCTTTTTGGATAACATAGACAATGAGATCTCCCTGATCTGTTCAAAAGGAGCACGTTGTAACACAGATAGCACGAGATTCAAGTCCCAAGGGGGCAGAGGATCCCTCCTAGGAGGGACCAGATGCCGCACACCCTGAATAAAGGTGCCAACCAAAAGGTTGGATGCCACGGGACGTTGAAAACAGAACGGCCAGAGCAGACACCTGACCCTTTATCGTAGCCAGCGCCAAGCGCTGATCAACACCCGCTTGAAGGAAAGACAGCACACGGGACACCGAGTACGTGCGGGGTGAAAACCCCCTGGACTCACACCAGGCAAAATAGGCCTTCCAAGTACGGTAGTAAACCTTCCCAGAGGAAGACTTCCTCGCGTTGATTAAAGTATGAACAACCTCCGGAGAGAGACCCCTCTCCTTCAGGACCTCGGTTTCAACAGCCAGGCCGTCAAAGCCAGCGACTGTAAAGCAGGATGGTATATCGGTCCTTGAGACAGTAGATCGTCTCGAAGAGGCAGACGCCACGGGGCGTCGACCGCCAGATTCACGAGGTCTGCGTACCAGGACCGGCGAGGCCAGTCCGGTGCCACAAGAATCACCGTGTTGCGTTCCGATTGAAACCTGCGAAGGAACCTGGACAGCAACTGGATCGGTGGAAACGCATACATCAGTCTGTACTGATGCCACGGGGCCACTAACGCGTCCGACGCGTCTGCCCGAGGGTCGCGCGTCCGTGCCACGAACCTCCTCACCTTGTTGTTGAGACGTGACGCGAACAGGTCCACATCTGGAAGACCCCACTTCGCGCACAACATCTGGAAGACAGCCGGGTGGAGAGACCATTCCCCCTGATCCAGGGTCTGGCGACTCAGATAGTCCGCCTGCCAGTTCTCCACCCCCGGAATGTGAACCGCCGTTATCGCCGGGACATGAGTCTCGGCCCAAGACAGAATGTCGGCCACTTCCCGAGCCGCTCGGGCACTCCTGGTGCCCCCTTGGTGGTTGATGTAGGCCACCGCCGTGGCATTGTCCGTCTGCACCCGAACCGGGCAGCCCTGCAGCCGGTCCGTCCAGCGACGAAGACAGAGACTTATCGCACGCAATTCCAGAATGTTGATCGGAAGGGAGGACTCCCCCTCCGACCAAGTTCCCTGGGCGGACAGAACGCCCAGAACACCACCCCAGCCCGACAGGCTGGCATCCGTGGTGATTACCGTCCACGAGATAGGACGAAACGACTTGCCCCCGGACACCATCGGGGACTGGAGCCACCACAGAAGGTCTTTTCTGGTGCGATGACTCAACGAGATCTGAAGATCCAGAGATTGAGGTCGCCCGTCCCACTTGGACAGGATCTCCGCTTGGAGACCCCGCGTGTGAAACTGGGCGAAGGGAATCGCCTCGAAGGCCGAGACCATCAATCCCAGACATCTCATGCACGTCTGTAGAGACTATTGCGGAACATCCCGGAGGGACCTGACTTCCTCCTGAAGAGTTCTGAGTTTGTCGTCCGGCAGGAAGACCTTCGCCTGCACCGAGTCCAAAATCATTCCCAGGTAGGGAAGACGAACAGACGGACTCAGTGCCGACTTTGGAAAATTTATCGTCCAACCAAACTCCTGCAGAGTTTGCATCGTGACAGACAGGTCCTGCTCCAGACCCTGGCTGGTCGCAGACCGAACCAGAATGTCGTCCAGATACCCCAGGACAGAAATGCCCTGGGCCCTCAATAATGCCAGAACCGGTGCAAGCACCTTGGTGAAGACCCGCGGAGCCGAGGCGAGGCCAAAAGGCAACGCCACGAACTGGTAGTGATCCTCCGCAATGGCAAATCGAAGGTACCTCTGGTGACCCTCGAAGATGGGGATGTGAAGATACGCATCCTTCAAATCGATGGAGGCCATGAATTCCCCCGGAACCAGGGCAGCCACCACCGACCGCAGGGATTCCATGCGGAACTTGCGAACCCGCACAGAGCAGTTCAGAGCCTTCAAGTCCAGAATCGGACGAACCTTGCCCTCCTTCCTGGGCACGGTGAACAGGTTTGAATAAAACCCCCGAAATCTGTCCCGATGAGGCACCGGAACCACCACTCCCTGAGCCCTCAGGTCCTGAACCGCCAGGTGTAGGTCCCGCAGGCGCTCCGGAGACAGTTGAAGATTTGAAGGAAAAAATCTGCTCTCCGGCCGAGAGAGAAACTCGATCTTGTAACCAGACCGAACGATTTCCTGAACCCATCTGTCCCGCACACGGGCCAACCAGGGCTGAAGAAAACCGAGCAAGCGTCCCCCCACCCCAAAACTGGGTGAGGGCGCCCCTTCAGGCCGAACTGTTATGGGCTGCAGGTCCGGATTGGCCGGACTTCTGCTTACCAGACCAGGGCTTCTTCTGAGAGCCTTGACCTTTGAACGGCTTGCCCTTGTAGTGCGGCCGAAAGGCACGAAAGGACCCCTGAGGGGGCCGAAAATTAGCATGCTTCTTCCCAGAAGCCCCCTTAGCCTTGGGGAAATGGGGCAAGAGAGTGCTCTTACCCCCGGTGATTCCCTTAATCAACACATCCAGGGACTCCCCAAAAAGGCGAGACCCATCATAAGGCAGATTGGCTAAGGTCTTACGCGAAGATTGGTCCACCGACCAACATTTTAACCAAACCAGGCGGCGAGACAACACCGCCACACTGTGCACCCGCGCAGCCAACGGAATCAGGTCCAGGTCCGCATCACACAGATACATGACACCCTGGTGGATCTGATCCACCATATCCAGGGTCGCCGGCGAGGCCGAGTCGGCCACCAAGACGCGCCTAAGCATCTGCGTCCAACTTGCGATCGCCTGGGCCGCCATGAGAGAAGCAAACAGAGCTTTAAGCATAGAACCCGTAACAGAATACGTATGACGGGCCAGAGACTCCAGTCTCCTATCTGTGGCATCACGGAAAATGGGTGAACCCTCTGCAGGAATCGCAGTGGCCTTGTTCAAAACCGCAATCGCATGATCCACTGGTGGAGGCACGCACCACCTTTCATCAGTGGCAGGTGAAAAAGGATAACGCAGCTTGAATCTACTTGGTACCGCAAAAGGTTTGCGCAGATCGCGCCATTGATCCTTAACAGCGCGCTGAAAATCAGCATTGCAGGGGAAAACCTGTGGCGTCCTGCGTTTCCTCTGCGACCCATAAGCCGCCAAGGCAGCGGGGGGACACACTTCGTCCTGCAAACGTAGCGTTTGCTTAATAGAAGCAATCAACTCATTCATGATTGCAAGCTCTTCAGGCGAGCCAGGGGGAGAATTATCAACCCCCTCAACTTCAGCCTCCACCTCAGACCCCACTAGATCAAGAGAGGAGCGGGACCCCGATAGGGAAGCCCCAGCTAGAACAGCCCCATCACCTTCACCCTCAGAATCAGAGGAGAGCACAACTCTGGGCCTTTTGGTAGATTGAGCAGCCACCAGCATTTGCACCTGAGCAGCAAGGCCAGCCACAATAGTGGCTAAATCCCCCCCTGGGGGGGAAGCAGCGGTCCCCTGGCTTTCCACCAATACTGTAGGAAATTTGCCCTCCTGAGAATCCATTGCCCCTGTAATGCCAGACAACCAAGGGTTAACTGCCCCTTTCAGCAAGCGCGGCAAGCGCAGCCCACCGCGTCACACTAAGCGCAATGAGACCCCCACAGGGATATGTAAACTGAACACAGGCAATGGATAGCAAGAAACAGAAGGATAAAACCTGAGGAGACCCTCGCCGCTGCTGCTGCCTCGATCGGTGTTCCTGGGAAGAGGAAGTGATGCTGCTAGGGCGCTCTATGTAAACCTATGGAGGCTACAAGAAAATGGCCGCCATGCATGTAAAACATGCGGCCGGAGCGAGGGCAGGCAAAATGGCGTCTTTTGGCGCCGAAACCGTCGCTCCACAGTGCAGTAATGCACACATGTCTGTATGTAAAAAAACAGAACCGATCGCCGCAGCGATCGCTGTAAGTGCCCAAACATGCCATAAAACATGCCCCACAGCACACAGCTTTCCACACTGATCATGCTGACACTCATAGTGCCACACAACTCCCCCCCCCCCCCCTTGCAGCCCACAGCATGCAGCCGAGAGATAGGGAGACAAACAGTGTGCATAGAGACAGGTTACACAGTCCCAGACTGACACCCCTCCAGACAGACAGGTCCCCACATAAATACACTTACCTCACCACGGTGTGGGGGACCCGCACAGGCGAACAAGCCGCTACACATGAGGCAGGGAGAGTCGCATACAAGACGCTCCGAACGTGGGTTAAGAAACCGCACAGCGTCCAGTGAGGTAGCCACCTCACCAAGCATCCCTGCACCGAACAGGGATGGGTCGTTCACTATGCCAGGAGCGTTACCTGGCTGAACGCTCGATGGCAGACTGGGAAGCCACTGACCCACGACCTGCGACCAGGGGGATCAGCCCGAGACCCAGTCCGCATGATCCTCTTCGTCCGAAGAACTAACTAACGCTGATAAAACAACAGCTAAGTAAAGGTAGAGAGAAAAACTCAAAACAAAATATTAAAAAGAAGAAAGAGTCTGGGACATAAAGTCCCAGCACAGAGAGAGCCAGCCACTCCTGACAAGCTAGACATTAAAACTGAGATATGGTTGCAGGAAGTAGGAGGGTATTGACTGAGGGGACCACCCCTTGAGGGTGGGATATGTTGGATATGTTAAAAGCTTTATTAACATATTCTGTTGCCTAGCTACTCCTTCGGAGCAAAGTCTAATACCCCCTATGTGACGAATATGAAGAGGCGGCGACTGTCGGAGGACGTAAGAGAAAAAGGAGTACTGCCCCTTTAAGATCGCGGCGAGCGTAGCCCACCGCACCCACCGAACACACTGACCCCCACAGGGAGAAGAATACTAGGCAAGGAATACAGGAATATGGAAAGGTAAAACCTGGAGAGATCACACAGGCTGCTGCACCGATCGCTGTCCCAGAGCAAAAGGAAGTGATGCAAGACTGACCGCCCCTATAAAGCCTATGTAAGGCTACACAGACATGGCCGCCGGCAGGGGACTTCACAGGTAGATAGAGAACAGCGCTGACATGTGGCCTGAGCGATCGCCGCGCTTACCACACAGGACCGGCCACCTAAGCTTGCTGCAAAAAAATGACGGACCGCAGCAGCGGTCGCCGCACAGTATGCCCAAAACATGTCTCACAAGCATGTCCCACACAGCATACCGCATGTCTCACAGATAACACAGCCTGTCACACAGAGCAGAGCAGGAGAGCCCCCCCCCCCCTTGCAGCCCACAGAAAGGCAGCTATACCTGACAGGGAGCTCAACATATTACACAGACATGCAGGGTCCCACAGTCCCAGACTGACACCCAAAATAGACAGGTCCCCACACAGAATACACTTACCATCCGGATGACGTGGGGAGCCCGCACAAGCGGTCAAACCGCTGCACTAAGGACAGGGAGAGTAGCAGCCAGGACGCAGTGGAACTGCGGTGCGAAACCGCAAATGGCGTCCGGTGAGGTAGCCACCTCACCGCAGCATCCCTGCAGCAAACAGGGATGGGTCGTTCAATATGCCAGGGAAACCTGAGCTGAACGCTCGATGGCAGGCTGGGAAGCCACTGGCCCTGAGAACCCTGAGGATCCTGGAAAGCCAGCCCGAGACCCAGCACCGCACGATCATCTTCATCCGAAGAACTAACTAATGCTGAAAAATAACAGCTAAGTAAAAGAAAGAGAGAAATACTTGAAATAAAATTAAAAAAAAGGATAGAAGGCTGAGACTGAAAAACCACAGCACAGGAACCCAGCTAACTCCTAAGCTAGGCAAATTGAAACTGAGGTAGGAATGCAGGAAGCAGGAGGGTATTGACTGAGGGGACCACCCCCTAGGGGTGGGATATGCTAAAAGCTTTGATATTAACATATTCTGTTGCCTAGCTACTCCTACGGAGCAAAGGTCAATAACCCCAATAGTGACGAATATGAAGAGGCAGCGACTGTCGGAGGACGTAAGAGAAAATTGTTTTTTTTTTCCCAGAATTATCGCTCTTTTTTTTTTTATAGCGCAAGAAAAAAAAAAAAAATCGCACAGGTGATCAAATACCACCAAAAGAAATCTCTATTTGTGGGAAAAATAGGACATTGATTTTATTAAGGTACACGACTGCGCAATTGTCCGGTAAAATAACGCAGTGGTGAATTACAGAAAATGGCCTGGTCATTAAGGGGGAAATCCTTTCCGATCCAAAAGTGGTTAAAGCCTTACCAATGCATAATAAAAGCCTGCTATACAGTCTGCTGTGCTGTCTGGCAGAGGTGTATGAACCCCAACTGTTAAAAAACATTTTGGAGAAGTAATGAGAACATTTGATACTTGATAGTTACTTTCTATATATCTCTATATTGAAACTACCAACATCCAGGCGATAGTTACTTTCTATATATCTCTATATTGAAACTACCAACATCCAGGCGCTAAGAGGATGTAATTGAGGGTGTGAAGCCGAAGAAAGGTCACTAACCCAGCTGCTCAGACTATTCCACATGAAGTTGTGGAATGACAATCCAAAAGAAACACACAACTCAGAGCGCTATATGAAAAATGACCACAAGATGGTGCTATAATGTATCGCTATGACAGTACTCTGTGGTAAGATCTCATAAATAAATCATATGTTCAAATAATTCAAAAATAAATAAAATGTTAATTTCAAATTCAAAGACGACATCATGAGCCTTGTAGGGTAAAATATTTTACAACGGTAAGCTTGTGTAAGCCTGTATGATGTGGGAAGAGCATAAGATGTTGCATACCAGCCCATGGAGGTGGAGGAAACCCAGGAGGACTGTTGTATGATTCAATCAATGATATGCCCAGGGGAACTTAAGGGGGGCTCCAGGGGGGGTTCCCACCAATGGATGGATAAGGGGAGCAGTGGCCTACAAAGCGCTGGAGATGTCACAGCGGGCTTGAAGCGACCAATTAGGAACTGCTGGAGAGTTGGATGCCACACCCACTGGACCAAAACAAGGCTTGGATGGCATGCTACCAGGTTACCCTCATAGGTGGGGTTTCCTCCACCTCCATGGGCTGGTATGCAATTTCTTATGCTCTTCCCGCATCATACAGGCTTACACAAGCTTACAGTTTTAAATGATTTTACCCTACAAGGCTTATGATGCCGTCTTAGAATTCTAATAAACATTTAATTTAATCTTGGATTATTTGAACATATGATTGATTTGTGAGATCTTACCAGACAACTGTCATATCGATACATTACAGCACCATCTTGTGGTCATTTTCCATATAGCGCTCTGGTTTGTGTTTCTTTTAGATATCTCTACATTGCCCAACTATAAGAGAGAATGATGAATGACTACAATGGGATCATTTGAGAAAAAATATCCATGTGTGGCTGTCTTCCAGCTTGCTATACACATACTGGCTGGGCAGAAATACAAATACTGTGGCAGGTGAACCCATTCATGTTTTTGTATTTTACAAGTGTATTTAGCTGGTTGAGAAAAAAATTAAACTAGTGCGCTCGGTAATTAAATGGAATAGAAATCAACACATCCAATAAAAAATGTTGAAAAAAAACAAAAAATATACAGGTGAAAAATAAATGTGCAACACCTCAAAAGTAAAGGGTGATGACATGCATTATAATAAAATATAATATAAGGTGAATAGTTCCAAAAAAAATTAAATGTGACACGGGAATCTTCACTGAAGTGTTCCATATATTATATATATCCTTTCTTAAAGGTCAGCAGGTTCAGACATCCCATGTAGCACAACGTGACCCAAACAATGCAGTGTGATGGCTCCTTACCGACTTTCCAGCGAAAATTAGCATATACGTAAGTCTACATCAAATCACTGGAAAAAGGTCCACGAGCCACAGTGTCGTCCCAACACTCAATGTGACACCACATGTTAACAAAATAAACGTGCCTCTTACCAAATAACCATAAAGGAAAGCTTGGAATAAAGAGACCACAGTGGGACCGCAGAGATGGATGAAGGTGGGTTAAGCTGTTACTATCCACACAGGCGGCCTCGCAGGGGCTCTCTCATATAAACAGATGCTGCTCCCATACAGTAAACCTCATAGGCGCTGGGTAATAGACTACAGCACTGTGCCATTAACAGCTAAACCCACCTTCATCTATCTCTGCGGTCCCACTGTGGTTCCTTTATGGGAATCATTATTCCAAGCTTTTGTTTATAAATAGATATATACATATATAAAACTCCAAAGTGACTGTGCACTGTGTGCAAAACTGCAAATTAACTATATCAGTCCTTCATGCATATATCGTGACTAATCACAAGTGAGTCAATAATGTTCAATTGACTTAAAAAGTGTTCTTATGCTTGATAGGTGACAATACTTGGTGTAAACTTCTGTGGGATAATCCAAAAAAGTGCTCTTTGTGCTTGAAGAGGTTGTAAACCCATACAACTTTTTTTTTTTTGCAACCTGAAAAGAGAAACACATAATGAACTAGTATGCACAGCATACTAGCCTATTATGAAATACTTACCTTAGAATGAGCCCCGCCGTGCCGCCCGCTTACCTGTATGACGGGCGACATGTCCAATATCTGATTGGCCGGATGCCGCGGTGACGTCACTCCCACGCACGTGCGTGGGAGCCGACAGTCACGGCACCAGCAGCCGTTCCTTCAGAGCGCATGCGCCAGTGATGTCACTGGCTGCATGTAAGGTAAATATCTCCTAAACGGTACATGTTTTGGAGATATTTACAGTACCTATAGGTAATCCTTCATATAGGCTTACCTATAGGTAAAAGTGACAGAGGAGGGTTTACTTCCTCTTTAATAAAGTGACCATGAACAACACTTGATATAAGCTCCAGTGGGATTAGTGCATCTATGTTGCCTCCACCGCAATCACAGCCCACTTACCAGATGACCCCTTGAGTACCAGATGACATACTGAAGTATGTACTGTGACATACTGAAACAGAGCATGATCCCCTCCTATCGGAGACTGGGCCGCAGGGCAGTATTCCAACATGATAATGACCCCAAACACACCTCCAAGATGACCACTGCCTTGCTAAAGAAGCTGAGGGTAAAAGTGATGGACTGGCCAAGCATTTCTCTAGACCTAAACCCTATTGAGCATCTGTGGGACATCCTCAACTCGAAGGTGGAGGAGCACAAGGTCTCTAACATCCACCACCTCCGTGATGTCATCATAAAGGAGTGGAAAAGGACTCCAGTGGCAACCTGTGAAGTTCTAGTGAACTCCATGCCCAAAAGGGTTAAGGCAGTGCTTGAAAATATTGGTGGCTACACAAAATATTGACACTTTGGGCCCAATTTGGATATTTTGACTTAGGGGTGTACTCCCTTTTGTTGCCAGCGGTTTAGACATTAATGGCTGTGTGTTGAGTTATTTTGAGGGGACAGCAAATTTACACTGTTATACAAGCTGTACACTCAATACTTTACATTGTAGCAAAGTGTTATTTCTTCAGTGTTGTCACATAAAAATATATAATAAAATATTAAAAAAAATGTGAGGGGTGTACTCACTTTTGTGAGATACTTAATATATTAATATACACACACACAGGGCAAAAACAAAAAAACAGAAAATTGAATTGGAATGAGGTGTGATGACGAAACCAGGACATGTGTATGTGTATACCTGATACGCATTGGGAAGGACAAAGGACAAAATTGTTCACCAGATCAAGTATGCTATAGATGATGGTTATGATTGGTGATTTATCCTTGACCACTTACGGACCGCCCACTGTGTATTTACGAAGCTACTTTGATGTTAATTACCGGGGTTATGGCAATGTACATGGTAATCTCTGTACATTGCAAGGATTTTAACAAACATTGTTGCAGATTTCTAACGTTTATTGTTCTGAAGAAATCATTGTTTGTTCTTCTGTGCCTCTGTGATGAGTGGGTCAAATGGGAGTGGTTTCATAATTATCTGTCAGCTGTGGCAGCTGCAGGGCTCTAATGAGGAAACCTGCTGGACCTGCATCCCTTTAGACATGTTCCTATTGGGAGTATCTCACCAAAAATGAAATTTTGTTGCAGGGGATGCCAGAAATCTGACTTGTATCTTATGCATACTTCTGGGAAAATTGGTGAGCCAATCACACAAGCAGGACATTTCTTTTTCTGGGGTGTGGTCAGTACACAATCTGTGTACAAAACAGCTTCAGGTAGCCATATTGCATTGCATTTTCAGAAGATTGCAGATTGAAAAGGAAAAGTCATTTTTAATAACATTCAACTACAATATGAATGTGTCACAGTTGTATACGCTATATTGTTTTTTCTTTATTTGCTATTTTATTCCCCCCACGAAAGTGCAGTTACCCTTTAAGGGAGGGCTCCTTTCTCGACCAGCCCTGCCAAAAGAGGCTACAAGGGCAAGAAAGGAGTTTAAAAAAAAAAATACGTCAAGTTCTTCCACCTCCGATTCGCTCACCCTGGTCTTTATGGACCTTGCTTTGTGCACTGATGCGCAGTCATGTTGGAACAGGAAGGGGCCATCCCCAAACTGTTCCCACAAATTTGGAAGCATGAAATTGTCCAAAATGTCTTGGTATGCTGACGTCTTGAGTTCCATTCACTTGAACTAAAAGACCAAACTTACCCCTAAAAACAACCCCACACCATAACCCCCCCCCCCCCACCAAATTATTTAGACCAGTGCACAATCAAGGTCCATAAAGGCATGGATGAGAGAGTTTGGGGTGGAGGAACTTGACTGGCGTACACAGAGTCCTGGTCTCAACCCAAAGGGACACCTTTGGGATGAATTAGAGACTGTAAGGCAGGCCTTCTTGTCCAACATCAGTGCCTGACCTCACAAATGCGCTTCTGGAAGAATGGTCAAACATTCCCATAGACACACTCGGACTACTAAACCTTGTGGACAGTCTTCCCAGAAGAGTTGAAACTGTTATAGCTGCAAAGGGTGGGCCAACTCCATATTGAACCCTACTTACTAAGATTGGGATGACATTAAAGTTCATGTGCGTGTAAAGGCAGGCGTCCCAATACTTTGGTGATATAGTGTATGTCAACCATGACTGTCTGACAGGACTGGACTCACCTTAGCAACACTGTTATTCATATAATCTCTACCCTGGTCTTCTATCATTTTCTTTGCAAGGTAGACATGAATACCCTAAGACAGAAGGTAGAGTGTTAGAGTCACAGTACTGTGCAAAAGTTATAGGCAAGTGTGACGAAATGCTGTATTAAGTAAGAACGCTTTAAAAAAATATACAGTATATTTTCAAATCTTTCTTTTTATCAATTTACAAAATTAAAACGTAAGAGAACAGAAGAAAAATCTAAATCAAATCAATATTTGATGTGACTACCTTTTGGTGTCAAACCAGCATTAACCACTTTACCACCGGAGGATTTTGCTGGCCACTTTTTGCGATTCGGCTCCGTGCGACTTTAACGGACAATTGCGTGGTCGTGCGACGCCGTACCCAAACAAAATTTACGTCTTTTTTTCCCCACAAACAGAGCTTTCTTTTGGTGGTATTTGATCACCTCTGCGATTTTTACTTTTTGCGCTATAAACAAAAAAAGAGCGTAAATTTTGAAAAAAACAATACTTTTCACATTTTTTTCATATGAAATCCCCCCCCCCCCCCCCCCCCCAGAAAAAATGTAAAAATCAAAATTGTTTTAAATTTTTGGCCAATTTGTTTTCTGCTACCTATGTTTGGTAAAAAAAAAAAAAAAATCACAATAAGTGTATTTTGATTGGTTTGCGCAAAAGTTATTGTGTTTACTAACTAAGGGAAAGATTTCTGTCATTTTTGGTGTTTTTTTTTTTTTAACGAGTAATGGCGGCGATCTGCGATTTTTTTTGCGGGACTGCGATATTACGGCGGACAGATCGGACCCTTGACTGACTGACACTTTTGGGGGTACCAGTGACATTACTACAGTAATCAGTGCTATACATATGCACTGTTACTGTAAAAATGACACTGGCAGGGAAGGGGTTGACACTGAGGGTGATCAAAGGAGTTAATGTATGCCTAAAAGTGATTGACTGGGGGGGGGGGGGGGAGGGCTCTGTGATAGGCACAGAGAGATCGGGGTTTCAGCTTAGCTGAAACTCCTGATCTCTCCCTGCCTGTCTGACAGAAGACTCGCCTGCTTAGTTTACATAAGCAGGCGGGTCTTCTATCAGTTTCTCAGACAACTGCGGGAGGCCAGCGGTAATTGCCGCCGCTCCTCCCATGGCCCACCTTCCGCTGTGTCTAAACACCTCATGCCTCGGCCTCGTGCACAAAATAACATAGACCTATGTGATTTTGCGCAGCCGAGCCGCCCTGCCCCAGTAATACTGCCGCAGTAATACTGCAGTTGCTGGTCAGCAAGAGGTTAAAGACCCCCCAGCATTGGTGTCAGTGGATGAAATAAAGACCCCCAGCATTGGTGTCAGTGGACTCATTAAAACCCGCAGCACGGATGACATTGAACGCATTAAAACTCCCAGCATTGATGTCAGTGGACGCATTAAAACCCCCAGCATTGATGTCAGTGGACGCAATAAAAACCCCGAGCATTGATGTCAGTGGACGCAATAAAAACCCCGAGCATTGATGTCAGTGGACGCAATAAAATCCCCCCCATCATTGATGTCAGTGGACGCAAACCCCCCCCCATCATTGATGTTAGTGGACGCAATAAAACCCCCCAGCATTGATGTCAGTGGACACATTAAAGATGCCCAGCATTAATGTCAGTGGATGCATTTATAGACCCCCAGCATTGATGTTAGTGGACGCATTACATCACCCCCCCATCATTGATGTCAGTGGACGTATTTATAGACCCCCCAGCATTGGTGTCAGTGGACGCAAAAAAGATCCCCACCATTGATCATCAGTGCACACATTAAAACTCCCCGGTATCGGTGCCGGCGGACGCATTAAAAACCTGGTCAAGAAGCCATATAAGGTCATATGTATAGCTTATACCTTTCTGATGTAAGGCTTGAGGAATGCAGGATGACCAAGCCCACCCTTCCCCTTAAAAGGTGAAATCACTGTCCAAACAATGGATAAGCGAGCCCTTTCTCCTCAGGAATGTGAATGTCATATTGTTGCTTACAAGGGTGTTGGCCAGGGGTGTATTTTTCCATTTACAAGTCTAAATACCACTGCCCAAACTGGTAAGACTTTAGTCTCACCCAGAACAGCCATGAGGCAAGTGTCTGGTCCTGATTACCTGTGCCATGTTGCATAATAGCAAATGGGACTCCATGGAAGGAAACGTCTTTAGTTAAGTATTCTTGTTAGATTTTCTTTATCTTTATCTGTCATTACTTTTAATAAATGTTTTACTTTTAAGTATGTGTGTGATCTCTCTTTGCACATATTGAACACAACCCCAAAAACATGACAAAACAAACCCCCAGCATTGATGTCAGTGGACGCATTAAAGACCCCCAGGATTGATGTCAGTGGACATAATGA
The DNA here is from genome assembly GCF_965119305.1 of Pelophylax lessonae. Lineage (NCBI taxonomy): Eukaryota > Metazoa > Chordata > Amphibia > Anura > Ranidae > Pelophylax > Pelophylax lessonae. The sequence goes on from NC_138776.1 coordinate 199,207,926, forward strand.
CCCCCCAGCATTAATGTCAGTGGACGCATTAACCACTTAAGCCCCAGCCCTATTTCGGACACTTTTTGTTTAAAGTTAAAACCAGTATTTTTTCCTAGAAAACTACTTAGAACCCCCAAACATTATGTATATTTTTTTAGCAAAGACTCTGGAGAATAAAATGTCGGTCATTGCAAAACTTTTTGTCAAGCGGTATTTGCGCAGCGGTCTTTAAAACGCCATTTTTTTGGAAAAAAAATTGAAAAATCACATTTCACTGCATTTAAAAAATACTAAACAGTAAAGTTAGCCCATTTTTTTTGGATATTGTGAAAGATGATGTCACGCCGAGCAAATAGATACCCAACATGTTACGGTTTAAAATTGCGCTCCCCCGTGGGATGGCGACAAACTACGGTCAATAGAGATCTCAATCTACGACGCTTTAAATTTATTTAACGGTTACCAGTTTAGAGGTAGAGTGTAGCTCTTTTTTTTTAAATTATTGCGCACGCTCCGGCGATCGCGGCAATACCTCACATGTGGGGTTTGAACAGCGATTAAATTACGTATACGTTTCTTTTTGTGCGCGAGCTAACGGTGACGGGGGCGGCAAATTTATTTATTTTTTTTTTCCTATTTATTTATTTATTTTTTTAAACTTTATTACAGGTTTTTAAAAAAAAAAAAAAAAATCTGATCACTTTTATTGCTGTCACAAGCAATGTAAACATCCCTTGTGACAGCAATATGTGCGACAGGTACACTTTATGGAGGGATCGAGGGTCTAAAAGACTCTAGACCCCTCCACTACACTTCCCTGTATGCAAAACGCCAAAAACGGCATTTTTGCATACAGCCGTTTTTTAAATTTGCCGCCTTTTGCAGCACAGTAACCCGGAAGTGACGTCATGGACGCCGCCTCCGGGTAACGTCATTGGAGCCCCGATCGATGCCGTTTCCGGCATTCATCGGGACTCCATCCAGCCGGCGGATGTGCTGGCTGAGTGCTCTGGGCTCCCGGTGGGACGGGAGCCCCGGACAAAGCCACGGAAGGTGGCGGGAGGGGGGGGGGTCGTCCCCTCCCGCCCCCCCCCCCGGGTAACGATCGAGCGGCTCCCGAGCCGCATCGGTCGTTACCGACGGAAAGCCGACCGTCGGCTTCAAACCACGGTACCGGGATGATGCCTCTAACTAGAGGCATCATCCCGGTATAAACCCGCAAAGTGTACCGACGTATCGGTATGTTACTATGCGGTAAGTGGTTAAAGAACCCTAGCAATGATGTCAGTGGACGCATTAAAGACCCCCAGGATTGATGTCAGTGGACATAATGACCCCCCAGCATTGATGTCAGTGGATGCATTAAAGACCCCCAGGATTGATGTCAGTGGACACATTAAAGACCCCCAGGATTGATGTCAGTGGACATAAAAAAGACCCCCATCATTGATGTCAGTGGACGCATTAAAGAACCCCAGCATTTATGTCAGTGGACATATTAAAACCCCCAGCATTGGATGCATTACAACTCTCCAGCATTGATGTCTATTGATGCATTAACCACTTCTGGACCCGAAGGATTTGCCCCCTTAATAACCAGGCCATATTTTGTGATTCGGCACTGCGTTAATTTAACAAAGAATTGCGCAGTCCTGCGACGCTGTACATGAATAAAAACGATGTCCTTTATTTCCCACAAAAAGAGCGACAATTCTGAAAAAAATAAAAAAAAATAAAAAAAACTGAATTTTTGTAAAATCTTACCTGTAAAATTCCTTTCTCTGAGTCCTCCGACAGTCGCCGCCTCTTCATATTCGTCACATATGGGGTATTAGACTTTGCTCCGAAGGAGTAGCTAGGCAACAGAATATGTTAACATTAAAGCTTTTAACATATCCCACCCTCAAGGGGTGGTCCCCTCAGTCAATACCCTCCTACTTCCTGCAACCATATCTCAGTTTTAGTGGAATAGCAGTAGAGTATACAACCAAACCCCAAAAGAGGGGCGGGGGCGGCGACTGTCGGAGGACTCAGAGAAAGGAATTTTACAGGTAAGATTTTACAAAAATTCCGTTTTCTCTTACGTCCTCCGACAGTCGCCGCCTCTTCATATTCGTCACATATGGGGACGTCCCAAAGCAGTGCAAACATGAGGGGTGGGAAACGCATCCGCGCCGAAAAGGCAACGCAGTCTCCGCATCAAAGAAAGGAACCTTACCAAAGGAAGGAACCCAGCTGGGCAACAGGAAAAAACAGGTGCTCAACAGGAGCAACAACCCAGGAAAAGACAAATAACCAGGGGATAAAAAACTTATCCCAACAGCCAGTGGTCACCACAAGGGACCCTAGGGAATCGCCGCACTAAGAACCTTGCGGCCAAAGGAAGCATCCGCAGATGCCTGAACATCTACTTTGTAGAATTTTGTGAAAGTGTGCACGGTCGACCAAGTCGCCGCCTTACACACCTGGGCTACAGAAGCCCCATGACGACAGGCCCAAGACGTACTCAGAGATCTAGTAGAGTGCGCCTTCACAGGCACAGGGGGAACCTTCCCCTGCAAAGCATAGGCCTGTTCAATGGTCTGCCTGATCCATTTTGCGATGGTAGAGGCCGACGCCGCCATGCCCTTCCGAGGACCCTCTGGAAGAACAAACAAGGAATCCGTCTTTCGAAAAGACTCAGTCGATTTAAGGTAAACCCTTATCGCCCGAACAACATCCAGAGAATGTAATCTCACCTCCTTTGGATGTTTAGGCTTCGCGCACAGCGAAGGCAAGACAATATCCTCATTAAGATGGAATTCCGAAACTCGTTTCGGAAGAAAAGAAGGATTAGGTCGCAAGACCACCTTATCCAAATGAACAACCAGATACGGAGACTTGCAGGACAAAGCTGCCAGCTCCGACACTCTGCGAGCCGAAGTGATCGCCACCAAAAAGGCGACCTTTTTGGACAACATAGACAACGAGATCTCCCTGATCTGTTCAAAAGGAGCACGTTGCAACACAGACAGAACGAGATTCAAGTCCCAAGGGGGCAGAGGATCCCTCCTAGGAGGAACCAGATGCCGCACACCCTGAACAAAAGTGCCAACCAAGGAGTTGGAAGCCACGGGACGTTGAAACAGAACGGCCAGCGCAGACACCTGACCCTTTATCGTAGCCAGCGCCAAACGCTGATCGACACCCGTTTGAAGGAAGGACAGCACTCGGGAAACCGAGTACGTGCGGGGAGAAAATCCCCTGGACTCACACCAAGCAAAATAGGCCTTCCAAGTACGGTAATAAACCTTCCCCGAGGAAGACTTCCTCGCGTTGATCAAGGTATGAACGACCTCTGGGGAGAGACCCTTCTCCCTCAGGACCTCGGTCTCAACAGCCAGGCCGTCAAAGCCAGCGACTGTAAAGCAGGATGGTATATCGGTCCTTGAGACAGGAGATCGTCTCGAAGAGGCAGACGCCACGGGGCGTCGACCGCCAGATTCACGAGGTCTGCGTACCAGGACCGGCGAGCCAGTCCGGTGCCACAAGAATCACCGTGCTGCGTTCCGAGTGTAACCTGCGAAGGAACCTGGACAGCAACTGAATCGGTGGAAACGCGTATATCAGCCTGTACTGATGCCACGGGGCCACTAACGCGTCCGACGCGTCTGCCCAAGGGTCGCGCATCCTTGCCACGAACCTTCTCACCTTGTTGTTGAGACGAGACGCGAACAGGTCCACATCTGGAAGACCCCACTTCGCGCACAACATCTGGAAGACAGCCGGGTGGAGAGACCATTCCCCCTGATCCAGGGTCTGGCGACTCAGACAGTCCGCCTGCCAGTTCTCCAACCCCGGAATGTGAACCGCCGTCATCGCCGGGACATGAGCCTCGGCCCAAGACAGAATGTCGGCCACTTCTCGAGCCGCTCGGGCACTCCTGGTGCCCCCTTGGTGGTTGATGTAGGCCACCGCCGTGGCATTGTCCGTCTGCACCCGAACCGGGCAGCCCTGCAGCCGGTCCGTCCAGCGATGAAGACAGAGATTTATCGCACGCAATTCCAGAATGTTGATCGGAAGGGAGGACTCCCCCTCCGACCAAGTCCCCTGGGCGGACAGAACGCCCAGAACACCACCCCAGCCCGACAGGCTGGCATCCGTGGTGATTACCGTCCACGAGATAGGATGAAACGACTTGCCCCCGGACACCATCGGGGACTGGAGCCACCACAGAAGGTCTCTTCTGGTGCAATGACTCAACGAGATTTGAAGATCCAGAGATTGAGGTCGCCCGTCCCACATGGACAGGACCTCCGCTTGGAGACCCCGCGTGTGAAACTGGGCAAAGGGAATCGCCTCGAAGGCCGAGACCATCAATCCCAGACATCTCATGCACGTCCGCAGAGACGAGTGCGGAACGTCCCTGAGGGACCTGACTTCCTCCTGAAGAGTTCTGAGTTTGTCTTCCGGCAGGAAGACCTTCGCCTGCACCGAGTCCAGAATCATTCCCAGGTAGGGAAGACGAACCGACGGACTCAGCGTCGACTTTGGAAAATTTACCGTCCAACCAAACTCCTGCAGAGTTTGCATCGTGACAGACAGGTCCTTCTCCAGACCCTGGCTGGTCGCAGACCGAACCAGAATGTCGTCCAGATACCCCAGGACAGAAATGCCCTGGGCCCTCAATAATGCCAGAACCGGTGCAAGCACCTTGGTGAAGACCCGCGGAGCCGAGGCGAGACCAAAAGGCAAACGCCACGAACTGGTAGTGATCCTCCGCAATGGCAAATCGAAGGTACCTCTGGTGACCCTCGAAAATGGGGATGTGAAGATACGCATCCTTCAAATCGATGGAGGCCATGAATTCCCCCGGAACCAGGGCAGCCACCACCGACCGCAGGGATTCCATGCGGAACTTGCGAACCCGCACAGAGCGGTTCAGAGCCTTCAAGTCCAGAATTGGACGAACCTTGCCCTCCTTTCTGGGCACGGTGAACAGATTGGAATAAAACCCCCGAAATCTGTCCCGATGAGGCACCGGAACTACCACTCCCTGAGCCCTCAGGTCCCGCACCGCCAGGTGCAGGTCCCGTAAACGCTCTGGAGACAGTTGAAGATTTGAGGGAAAAAATCTGCTCTCCGGCCAAAAGAGAAACTCGATCTTGTAACCAGATCGAACGATCTCCTGAACCCATCTGTCCCGCACGCGGGCCAACCAGGGCTGAAGAAAACCGAGCAAGCGCCCCCCCACCCCAAAACTGGGTGAGGGCGCCCCTTCAGGCCGCACTGTTATGGGCTGCGGATCCGGATTGACCGGACTTCTGTTTACCAGACCAGGGCTTCTTCTGAGAGCCTTGACCTTTGAACGGTTTGCCCTTGTAGTGCGACCGAAAGGCACGAAAGGACCCCTGAGGGGGCCGAAAATTAGCATGCTTCTTCCCAGAAGCCCCCTTAGCCTTGGGGAAATGGGGCAAGAGAGTGCTCTTACCTCCGGTGATCCCCTTAATCAACACATCCAAGGACTCCCCAAAAAGGCGAGACTAGGGATGCACCAAAATGAAAATTTTGGGCCGAAACCGAAACCGAAAATGCAGGATGCCCTTGGCCGAAAACCGAAACCGAAACCGAAAATGACTTTTTCCCCAAAAAAAATTTGAAATGGATAGAACAGGGACATAAACCAAAAACAGGCAGCGACGTACACCTACACCTGTCGCTGCCACCCTGTCACAGTATATGTACTGTGATGGGTTGGCAAGAGGTTAATTTAATTACCAATGGTATTTGTATTATGAGGCATGAGGGGTTAATGTATTGTCACTGCTGGTCACTCATCTATTAGTGACTGACCAGTGGCAGGTAATTAACCCCTTTGTGCTGCATTAGTGCAACCAGTGTTAATTAACACTGACACTGGTTGCACTAATGCAGCACAAAAGGGGTTAATTAACTGCCACTGGTCAGTCACTAATAGATGAGTGACCAGCAGTGACAATACATTAACCCCTCATGCCTCATAATACTAATAGCATTGGTAAGCTGCCTCAGCTCCCCTCCCCCTTCCCCCACTGCCTCAGCGTCCTCCTCCTCGGGTGTCCTCTCCTGCATTCAAAAGTCCCGCCTCTGGCCGGCGGCACCGCCTCTCAATGATGTCCCTACTACTCTGTGCATTATGAATGGACATACTAGGCGGGGGGCGGGGCGAGCGGCCGCTATAGAGAGAACTATTGTGATCCTTCACTGTCAGCTCCTCACGTCTATGTATGAATGAGAACTGAACTGAGCTGACACCGGGCGGGGGGGCGGGCGGAGCGGCCGCTATTAGCTGTGACTATGTGAGAGCTTCTCTTCCTTGTCAGCGGAGATACGTGCCTGTCAGGGAAGTGAAACTCTCACATAGTCACAGCTAATAGCGGCCGCTCCGCCCGCCCCCCCGCCCAGTGTCAGCTCAGTTCAGTTCTCATTCATACATAGACGTGAGGAGCTGACAGTGAAGGATCACAATAGTTCTCTCTATAGCGGCCGCTCGCCCCGCCCCCCGCCTAGTATGTCCATTCATAATGCACAGAGTAGTAGGGACATTATTAAGAGGCAGACGGCCGGCCAGAGGCGGGACTTTTGAAACCTGCCCTGCGCTGCGCTGCGCCCTCCTCCTTCCCCACGGCGGCCATTTTTATTTTCGGCACTGTTAACCCATTATCGGCCGAAATGAGAGAGGCTCATTTTCGGCCGATAATTTCGGTGGCCGAAATTTCGGTGCATCCCTAGGCGAGACCCATCATAAGGCAGATTGGCTAAGGTCTTACGTGAAGACTGGTCCACCGACCAACATTTCAACCAAACCAGGCGGCGAGACAACACCGCCACGCTGTGCACACGTGCAGCCAATGGAACTAGGTCCAAGTCCGCATCACACAGATACATGACACCCTGGTGGATTTGATCCACCATATCCAGGGTCGCCGGCGAGGCCGAATCGGCCACTAGGACGCGCCTAAGCATCTGCGTCCAACTTGCGATCGCCTGGGCCGCCATGAGAGAAGCAAACAGAGCCTTAAGCATAGAACCCGTAACAGAATAAGTATGACGGGCAAGAGACTCCAATCTCCTATCCGTGGCATCACGGAACACAGGGGAATCCTCTGCAGGAATCGCAGTGGATTTGTTTAAAAGCGCAATTGCGTGATCCACTGGGGGGGGCACACACCAACTTTCATCAGTGGAAGGCGAGAAAGGATAACGCAGCTTGAACCTACTTGGTACAGCAAAAGGTTTGCGCAGATTGCGCCATTGTTCCTTAACAGCGCGCTGAAAATCATCATTGCAGGGAAAAACCTGCGGCGTCCTGCGTTTTCTCTGCGTCCCATAAGCCGCCAAGGCAGCGGGGGGACACACTTCATCCTGCAAATGCAGCGTTTGCTTTATGGAAGCAATCAATTCATCCATGATTGCAAGCTCTTCAGGCGAGCCAGGGGGAGAATTATCAACCCCTTCAACTTCAGCCTCCACCTCGGACCCCACTAGATCCAGGGAGGAGCGGGACCCCGATAAGGAGGCCCCCGCCATAACAACCCCATCACCTTCACCCTCAGAATCAGAGGAACGAGCAACTCTGGGTCTTTTAGTAGATTGAGCAGCCACCAGCATCTGCACCTGAGCAGCAAGGCCAGCCACAATAGTGGCTAAATCCCCCCCTGGGGGGGAAACAGCGGTCCCCTGGCTTTCCACCAAGGCGGTAGGAAATTTGCCCTCCTGAGAATCCATTGCCCCTATAACAAATGCCGGATAATAAAGGGTTAACTGCCCCTTTAACACGCGCGGCGAGCGCAGCCCACCGCACCACACACAAGCACAATGAGACCCCCACAGGGACAATAAAACTGACACAGGCAATGGATAGGAAGGATATAACCTGAGGAGACCCTCGCCGCTGCTGCTGCCTCGATCGGTGTACCCAGGAGAAGAGGAAGTGATGCTGCCAGGGCGCTCTATGAAAGCCTATGGGAGGCTACAAGAAAATGGAGAATGGAAAATGGAGAACATGCGGCCGGAGCGAGTGTAGGCAAAATGGCGCCGTTTGGCGCCGAAACCGCCGCTCCACAGTACAGTAATGCACACATGTCTGTATATAAAAAAACATGTCAGATCGCCGCAGCGATCGCTGTATAATGCCCAAACATGCCACAAAACATGCCCCACAGCACACAGCTTCTCACACTGACAAGGCTGACACACACAGTGTCACACAGCGCCCCCCCCCCCCCTTGCAGCCCACAGCATGCAGCCGAGAGATAGGGAGACAAACAGTGTGAATAGAGGCAGGTTACACAGTCCCAGACTGACACCCCCCCAGACAGACAGGTCCCCACATAGATACACTTACCTCACAGTGGCGTGGGGGACCCGCACAGGCGAACAAGCCGCTGCACATGAGGCAGGGAGAGTCGCATACAAGACGCACAGAATGGGGGTTAAGAAACCGCACAGCGTCCAGTGAGGTATCCACCTCACCAATCATCCCTGCACCGAACAGGGATGTGTCGTTCACTGTGCCAGGAGCGTTACCTGGCTGAACGCTCGATGGCAGGCTGGGAAGCCACTGACCCACGACCTGCGACCAGGGGGATCAGCCCGAGACCCAGCCCGCATGATCCTCTTCATCCGAAGAACTAACTAAAGCTGAAAAAAAGGAACAGCTAAGTAAAGGTAGAGAGAAAACTCAAACAAAAAATCAAAAAAGAAGAAAGAGTCTGGGGCACAAAGCCCCAGCACAGAGAGAGCCAGCCACTCCTGACAAGCTAGACATTAAAACTGAGATATGGTTGCAGGAAGTAGGAGGGTATTGACTGAGGGGACCACCCCTTGAGGGTGGGATATGTTAAAAGCTTTAATGTTAACATATTCTGTTGCCTAGCTACTCCTTCGGAGCAAAGTCTAATACCCCATATGTGACGAATATGAAGAGGCGGCGACTGTCGGAGGACGTAAGAGAAACAATATTTTTCACATTCTGCTTTATAACATTAGTATTTTTTAACATTTTAGGCCAATTTGTTTTCTACTACATATTTTTGGTAAACAAAAATCACAATAAGCGTATTTTGATTGGTTTGCGCAAAAGTTATCGCGTCTACTAACTATAAGATTTATGTCATTTTTATTTATTTTTTTTACTAGTAATGGTCACGATCTGCGATTTTTAGCAGGACTATGACATTGTGGTGGACAGATCGGACCCCTGACTGACATTTTTGGGGGGACCAGTGACATTACCTCAGTAATCAGTGCCACAAATATGCACTGTTACTGTGCTAATGACACTGGCAGGGAAGAAGTTAACACTGTGGGTGATCAGGGGGTTAAATATGTACCTAGGAATGGGTTTCTAACTGTGGGGGGGGGGGTGTGGCTTGTGAAATGATCACAGAGACCTGTGTTCCTATAAAGCAGGATCACAGGGGCTCTATGATCATTCCAGGGAGAAGGAAGGCCGGCTGTGTTTACAACAGCTGACCGTTCTTCTCTCTCAGCGGGGAACAATCGCGGGTGTCAAGACGGCAACCGGAGCCGCTTGTCCTGTGCATCGGCTTTCCCGCTGACGAGCGCTCGCCCTCTAGCTGCCTGCGCCTGAGCGACATATAGCTACGGCGGTTTGCCCAGGAGCGGCTGCCTGCCACAGTATAACTGCGGCAAGCGGACGTAAATTGGTTAAAGACCTCCAGCACTGAGATCAGTGAAGGCAATAAAGACCCCTCCCCCCAGCATTGATGTCAGTGGACGCATTAAAACCCCCCATTATTGATGTCAGTGAACGCAGTAAAGACCCCCAGGATTGATGTCAGTGGACATAATAAAGACCCCCCATCATTGATGTCAGTGGACGCATTAAAGACCCCCCAGCATTGATGTCAGTGGATGCAGTAAAGACCCCCATCATTGATGTCAGTGAATGCAGTAAAGACCCCCATCATTGATGTCAGTGGATGCATTAAGGACCCCCAGCATTAATGTCAGTGGACGCATTAAAACTCCCCAGCATTGAGGTCAGTGGACGCATTAAAACCCCCAGCAATGATGTCAGTGGACGCATTAAAACCCCCAGCATTGGTGCTGGTGGACACATTAAAACCCCCAGGATTGATGTCAATGGATGCATTAAAACCCCCAGCATTGGTGCCGGTGGACACATTAAAACCCCCAGCATTGGTGCCGGTGGACACATTAAAATGCCCAGGATTGATGTCAATGGATGCATTAAAACCCCCAGCATTGGTGTCTATTGATGTATTAACCACTTCTGGACCGGAAAGATTTGCCCCCTTAATAACCAGGCCATATTTTGTGATTCGGCACTGCGTTGATTTAACGAAGAATTGCGCAGTCCTGCGACGCTGTACATAAATAAAAATGATGTCCTTTATTTCCCACAAATAGAGCTTTCTTTTGGTGGTATTTGATCACTTGTGCGATTTTTATTTTTTGCGCTATAAGGCCCCGTTCACACTGGGGCGATCCGACTTCCAGGGGCGACCTCCGAGGTCGCGGTGCAAGCAGCGCGCCGCGACCTCGGAGCGGCCGGCACGGACTTCATAACATTGAAGTCTATGCAGGTCGCTCCGGGTCGCCCCAAAGAAGCTCCGGACCCTTTTTCTAAGTCGGAGCGACTATTAGAAGGGGTCCGCAGCTTCTCTATGGAAGGCGACCTACGGCGACCTGTGAGGCGACCAGGTCGCCTCACAGGTCGCCCCAGTGTGAAGGGGGACTAAAACAAAAAAAAAAAAGAGCGACAATTCTGAAAAAAAAAAAAAAAAAGCCACAATATTTTTTACATTCTGCTATATAACATTCCCCAAAAAAAATTAAAAATCTATTTTTTTTTTACATTTTTGGCCAATTTGTTTTCTGCTACATATTTCTGGTAAACAAAAATCACAATAAGCGTATTTTGATTGGTTTGCGCAAACGTTATCGCGTCTACTAACTATGGGAAAGATTTATGTCATTTTAATTTTTTTACTAGCAATGGTCGCGATCTGCGATTTTTAGCGGGACTACGACATTGCGGCGGACAGATTGGACCCCTGACTGACATTTTTGACACTTCTGGGGGGGACCAGTGACATTACTACAGTAATCAGTGCTAAAATATGCACTGTTACTGTACTAATGACACTGGCAGGGAAGGGGTTAACACTGAGTGATCAGGGGTTAAATGTGTACCTAGAGGCGTGGCTTGTGAAATGATCACAGAGACCTGTGTTCCTATATAGCAGGATCACAGGGGCGCTATGATCATTCCAGGGAGAAGGAAGGCCGGCTGTGTTTTCAACAGCTGACCGTCAGAGATGTATAGTAACGAAGTAGAACTACTTAAGTACTGTACTTAAGTACCGAAATGCGGTATCTGTACTTTCCTAGAGTAGAATTTTTTTCTCCTACTTCTACTTTTACTTCACTACATTTTTTCGATGATTTCGATACTTCTACTCAAGTATTTTTTTTTTGTGCTGCATAGTTACTCGTTACTTTTGAAAAAATTACCACTGCCAGAACAGTAGATGGCAGGTTGCATAACGCTCAAAAAAATGTGTATAATGTCATTTGTAAATCAGCGCATACGAAAATAAAGGCTGTGTATAATAAAAGCTGCTATACCAAATCTTTCCAATAAAAAGAAAATATGAAACAAACAAATAAATGGTGCTACAGCGCTTAAAGTGCATCAAGAAACTACTAACAAACACAGGTTAATCATTTGAATAAATCATTTAAAATAATAAAAACAATATGATGTTCAAACTTTTGACTTATTTCTTTAATAACTACATAACACAGTACTTGTACTTCTACTTTCAGTACTTGAGTAGAAATTTTTTTTCAAAACTACTGGTACTTTTTACTTTTTTTTTTTTTTTTAATTTATCTCTTTTTTATTCAGGAATTCACATGGTTATACATAACATTTTCAACATCTTTTTCATAATATATATCATAATATATAACATCTCTATCTGCTGTTTTCCTAAAACATTTTTCTTTCCTCCCCCCCCTTCCCTTCCCTCCCCTCCCTCCCACCCAACACGACAAAAAAAAAGGACAAAAGAACTTATTGTAATAAACAGAGATGGGGGGATACTCTCTTTTGCTATCTCACTTTCCTTCTCATTTTATTTTGTGAAGTATAGTTTCCCTTCTTCAGAGCATATCCAGTGGTTCCACAGTTCCCAAATTTTTCTATGTTTCTCCTGTCTATTTTGTGCCGCTGCAATCAATTCTTCCAATCTCCTGTTATCTTCTATCCTTCGTATCCACTCGGACACTAAGGGAGGTTGTGTTTTTTTCCAGGCCCCTGGAATGCATGCCTTTGCTGCGTTTATCAAATGAGGAATTATGGATCTTTCATATTTTTTTGCTGGAATATCCGATAGGTTTAATAGAAGAAAAGACGGATTCTCCTCTAATTCATGTTCTACAAATTTCTGAACTATATCCTTCACCCCTGTCCAGTAAGTTTTTATTTTAGAGCAGGACCAGAAGATATGGTACAAGGTTCCCACTTCCGTCCCGCATCTCCAACATAGATTAGATTCATTTGGGAACCATCTATGTAATTTCTCAGGCGTGACATACCATCTTGTTACCAACTTATAGTTCGTCTCTTGTATTCTGGTACATCTAGATGACCCTAGTGCAAACCTTAATATCCTCTGGATCTGCTCCCCTGTAAACTTACAATTCAAGTCCTCCTCCCACCTCCTTACCCATGGCAAATCCGGTTGTTCCTCCGGGTTTGTCAATAGGCCATATGCAATTGACAGAGTACGTGAGAGATTTCCTGGCTTTACACAAGCTTGCTCGAATCTCGTTAGTGGTCTATCAAAATCCTCTGGTCCCGGTATAGAGACTAGATAATGATGTAGTTGGACAGCTTGCCAAAATGGCACCTTATATGGTCCCTCCCCTTCAGTCAATCTGGTCATCGAAGGCCATTTTTTTTGTGTTAAGAAAGACGATGCCTGTTCCTGCTCCCTTTCCCTTAACATTACAAATTGTCTTTGATCTAGTCCCGGAGGGAATCGGGGATTACCTAATATTGGAAGCAAGGGGGATCTATCTGTCGTTAGTTTATTAAATACATTTGGTCTCGTGCAGATCCGTAAAGTATTTCCAATTATTAAGTGATGTTTTAGTCTTTTCGGGAGGTCCTGGTAGCACCATATCGCTCTTTTCAGGTTTACTTCTGTTTGTGCTTGTTCCAGGATCACCCAAAGTTTAGTCTCTGAGTGATGCCACCAGTCCAAGATCCTACTTATTTGAGCTGCCTGGTAATATGCTCGTACGTCCGGCAGGGCTAGACCCCCCTTTTTTTTAGGCAAAGTTAAAATTTCCCGTGCTATTCTTGGTTTTTTGTTTGACCAGATATATTTCACAAGCATTGAGTGTATTACCTTAAAAAATCTACCTGGTATCTTCACCGGTAGTACTTTTTACTTTTAGTACTTAAGTAGCAAATTTTTTGAAAAAACTACTTGCAATACTTAAGTAAAAAAAATGTTGAATACTTTAGTACTTCTACTTAAGTAACTTTTTCTGTGAGCACTTCCACTTCTACTCAAGTAATTTTTTGATCGAGCACTTGTACTTTTACTCAAGTAGAAATTTCGAGTACTTTATACAAGTCTGCTGACCGTTCTTCTCTCTCAGCGGGGAACGATCGCGGGTGTCAGGCGGCAATTGGAGCCGCTTGCCCTGTGCATCGGCTTTCCCACTGACAAGCGCTCGCCCCCTAGCTGCCTGCTCGTGAGGCGGGCGGTCATAAAGTGGTTAAAGACCTCCAGCATTGAGTTCAGTGAACGCAATATGGACCCCCCTAAGCATTGATGTCAGTGGATGCAATAAAGACCCCCAGCATTGATGTCAGTGGATGCAATAAAGACCCCCAGCATTGATGTCAGTGGATGCAATATAGACCCCCCTAAGCATTGATGTCAGTGGATGCAATAAAGACCCCCAGCATTGATGTCAGTGGATGCAATAAAGACCCCCAGCATTGATGTCAGTGAAGGCAATAAAGACCCCCCTAAGCATTGATGTCAGTGGATGCAATAAAGACCCCAACATTGATGTCAGTGGATGCAATAAAGACCCCCAGCATTGATGTCAGTGGACGCATTAAATAACCCCAGAATTAATGTCAGTGGATGCATTTAAGATCCCCTAGCATTGGTGGCAGAGGCTGCATTATTAACCCCTAGCACAGGTGCCAGTATTATTAAACCCCTCCCCCACATTAATTAACCCCAGCAATGATGTCAGTGGATGCATTAACCCCCCCAGCATTGATGTCAGGGAAGGCATTAAAATTTCCCAGCATTGATGTCTATTGATGCATTAAAGACCCCCCCCCCCCCAGCACTCATGTGCAGGTGGACGCATTAAAACCCCCAGCATTGGTGTCAGTGGATGCAATAAAGACCCTCAGCACTGAATTCAGTGGGCACAATAAAACTCCCAGCATTGATGTCAGTGGATGCAATAAAGACCCCCAGCATTGATGTCAGTGGACACATTAAAACCTGCAGCATGGATGACAGTGGATGCATTAAAACCCCCCATTATTGATGTCAGTGGACGCATTGAAGACCCCCAGCATTGATATCAGTGGACATAATAAAGACTCCCAGCATTGATGTCAGTGAATGCAAAAAAGACCCCCCCCAGCATTGATGTCAGTGGACGCATTAAATAACCCCAGCATTGGTGTCAGTGGACGCATTAAAACCCCCAGCATTGAAGTGGACGCATTAAAACCCCCAGCAATGATGTCAGTGAATACATTAATAGCCCCCACCATTGATGTCTGCGGATGCATTAAAGACCTCCAGCATTAATGTCAGTGGATGCATTAGAGACCCCCAAGCATTGGTGTCAGTGGACGCTTTAAAACCCCCCAGTATTGGCGTCAGCGGACGCATTAAAATTGACCAGAATTGGTTTCAGTGGACACATTAAAAGCCCCCCCCCCCCCCCAGCATTGGTGTCAGTGGATGCATTACCACTTAAGCCCCGGAAGATTTTACCCCCATTCCGACCAGGGGGTATTTTGCGATTCGGCACTGCATGACTTTAACGGACAATTGCGCAGTCGTGCGACGCTGTACCTAAACGAATTTGGCGTCCTTTTTTTCCCACAAACAGAGCTTTCATTTGGTGGTATTTGATCACCTGTGCGATTTTTTGATCACGCGCTATAAACAAAAAAAAGAGCGTAAATTTTGCAAAAATAGCAATATTTTTCACTTTTTTTATATGAAATCCCCCCCAAAAAAATGTAAAAATCGAAATTTTCGGCCAATTTGTTTTATGCTACCTATGTTTGGTAAAAAATATCGCAAAAAGCGTATTTTGATTGGTTTGCACAAAAGTTATCGCGTTTACTAACAAAGGGAAAGATTTTTGTCATTTTTGTTGTTTTTTTTTTTTTAACGCGTAATGGCGGCGATCTGCGATTTTTTTGCGGTACTGCGACATTGCGGCGGACAGATCGGACCCTTGACTGACATTTTTGACACTTTTGGGGTTACCAGTGACATTACTACAGTAATCAGTGCTAAATATATGCACTGTTACTGTAAAAATACACTGGTAGTGAAGGGGTTAACTTTATTTGGGAGGGAGGGGCTGTGTGTGTCCCTAGGGGCGTGCTTTCTACTGTGATTGGCTGTGGCTTGAGCTGTAAGGACACTGATCAACGAATCTACATAGTAGATCCATGTGATCAGTGTCTTTACACAAGCTGCCTGACATTCTCCCTCTCCCCCGCCGATCGGCCGGCGGACACCGGGTCCGCTGGTCACACGCGCGCGGGGGGGGGGGGGGGGGGGTCCGTGACCACGCGGGGGCGCGCGCTCCCTAGACCCTCACAAGCAAGCAACGTAGCCCTACGTTAGTTTGCCTGTGAGGGGCTGACCGCCGACGTAGATAGTCGTGCTGCGGTCGGCAAGTGGTTAAAAAACCCCAGAATTAATGTCAGTGGACGCATTTAAGATCCCCTAGCATTGGTGTCAGAGGCTGCATTATTAAACCCTAGCACAGGTGCCAGTATTATTAAACCCCTCCCCCACATTAATTAACCCCAGCAATGATGTCAGTGGATGCATTAACCCCCCCAGCATTGATGTCAGTGGACGCATTAAAACCCCCAGCATTGATGTCAGTGAAGGCAATAAAGACCCCCAGCATTGATGTAAGTGAAGGCAATAAAGACCCCCAGCATTGATGTCAGTGAAGGCAATAAAGACCCCCAGCATTGATGTCAGTGAAGGCAAAAAAGACCCCCAGCATTGATGTCAGTGAAGGCAAAAAAGACCCCCAGCATTGATGTCAGTGGATGCAATAAAGACCCCCCTCAGCATTGATGTCAGTGAAGACAATAAAGACCCCCAGCATTGATGTCAGTGCATGCAATAAAGACCCCCAGCATTGATGTCAGTGGATGCAATAAAGACCCTCCAGCATTAATGAAAGTGGACGCAATAAAGACCCCCTAGTATTAGTGTCAGTCTATGCAAAAAAGACTCCCAGCATTGATGTCAGTGAATGCAAAAAAGACCCCCCCCCCCAGCATTGATGTCAGTGGATGCATTAAAGACCTCCAAGCATTGGTGTCAGAGGCTGCATTATTAACCCCTAGCACAGGTGTCAGTATTATTAAACCCCTCCCCCTACATTAATAACCCCCAGCATTGCTGCAGGTGGACGCATTAAAACCCCCAGCAATGATGTCAGTGGATGCAATAAAGACCCTCAGCACTGAATTCAGTGGGCACAACAAAACTCGCAGCAATGATGTCGGTGGACGCATTAAACCCCCCAGTATTGATGTCAGTGAACGCATTAAAACCCCCAGTATTGATGTCAGTGGACGCATTAAACCCCCCAGTATGTCAGTGGACGCATTAAACCCCCCAGTATTGGTGTCAGTGGACGCATTAAAACCCCGCAGCATTGATGTCAGTGGATGCAATAAAGACCCCCCTCAGCATTGATGTCAGTGGACGCAATAAAGACCCCCAGCATTGATATTAGTGGACATAATAAAGACCCCCCCCAGCATTGAAGTCAGTGGATGTAATAAAGACCCCCAGCATTAATGTCAGTGAAGGCAATAAAGACCCCCAGCATTGATGTCAGTGAAGGCAATAAAGACCCCCAGCATTGATGTCAGTGAAGGCAATAAAGACCCTCAGCATTGATGTCAGTGGATGCAATAAAGACCCCCCTTCAGCATTGATGTCAGTGGATGCAATATAGACCCCCAGCATTGATGTCAGTGAAGGCAATAAAGACCCCCAGCATTGATGTCAGTGGATGCAATAAAGACGCCTAGCATTGATGTCAGTGAAGGAAATAAAGACCCCCCCAGCATTGATGTCAGTGAAGGCAGTAAAGACCCCCAGCATTGAGGTCAGTGAAGGCAAAAAAGACCCCCAGCATTGATGTCAGTGGATGCAATAAAGACCCCCCTCAGCATTGATGTCAGTGGATGCAATAAAGACCCCCCTCAGCATTGATGTCAGTGAAGACAATAAAGATCCCCCAGCATTGATGTCAGTGGATGCAATAAAGACCCCCAGCATTGATGTCAGTGGATGCAATAAAGACCCCCAGCATTGATGTCAGTGGACGCATTTAAAAAACCCCAGCATTGATATTAGTGGACATAATAAAGACCCCCCCCCCCCCCAGCATTGATGTCAGTGAAGGCAATAAAGACCCCCCTTCAGCATTGATGTCAGTGGATGCAATAAAGACCCCCAGCATTGATGTCAGTGAAGGCAAAAAAGACCCCCTTCAGCATTGATGTCAGTGGATGCAATAAAGACCCCCTTCAGCATTGATGTCAGTGGATGCAATAAAGACCCCCAGCATTGATGTCAGTGAAGGCAATAAACACCCCCTTCAGCATTGATGTCAGTGGATGCAATAAAGACCCCCAGCATTGATGTCAGTGAAGGCAATAAACACCCCCCCAGCATTGATGTCAGTGGATGCAATAAAGACCCCCAGCATTGATGTCAGTGGATGCAATAAAGACCCCCAGCATTGATGTCAGTAAAGGCAATAAAGACCCCCAGCATTGATGTCAGTGAAGGCAATAAAGACCGCCAGCATTGATGTCAGTGAAGGCAATAAAGACCCCCAGCATTGATGTCAGTGAAGGCAATAAAGACCTCCAGCATTGATGTCAGTTGATGCAATAAAGACCCCCAGCATTGATGTCAGTGGATGCAATAAAGACCCTCAGCATTGATGTCAGTGAAGGCAATAAAGACCCCCCTCAGCATTGATGTCAGTGAAGGCAATAAAGACCCCCACCATTGATGTCAGTGAAGACAATAAAGACCCCCCAGCATTGATGTCAGTGAAGGCAATAAAGACCCCCAGCATTGATGTCAGTGGATGCAATAAAGACCCCCAGCATTGATGTCAGTGGATGCAATAAAGACCCTCAGCATTGATGTCAGTGAAGGCAATAAAGACCCTCAGCATTGATGTCAGTGAAGGCAATAAAGACCCCCAGCATTGATGTCAGTGGATGCAATAAAGACCCCCAGCATTGAGGTCAGTGAAGGCAATAAAGACCACCAGCATTAAGGTCAGTGAAGGCAATAAAGACCCCCTTCAGCATGGATTACAGTGGATGCATTAAAAAACCCTATAGCATTGACGTCAGTGGACGCATAGAAGACCCCCAGCATTGAAATTAGTGGACATAATAAAGACCCTCCAGCATTGAGGTCAGTGAAGGCAATAAAGACCCCCAGCATTGATGTCAGTGAAGGCAACAAAGACCCCCATCAGCATTGATGTCAGTGGACGCAATAAAGACCCCCTAGTATTAGTGTCAGTCTATGCAAAAAAGACTCCCAGCATTGATGTCGGTGGACGCATTAAATAACCCCAGCATTGATGTCGGTGGATGCATTAAAGACCTCCAAGCATTGGTGTCAGAGGCTGCATTATTAACCCCTAGCACAGGTGTCAGTATTATTAAACCCCTCCCCCACATTAATAACCCCCAGCATTGGTGCAGGTGGACGCATTAAAACCCCCAGCAATGATGTCAGTGGATGCATTAAAGACCCCCCAGCATTGGTGTCAGTGGATGCAATAAAGACCCTCAGCACTGAATTCAGTGGGCACAATAAAACTCGCAGCAATGATGTCGGTGGACGCATTAAACCCCCCAGTATTGGTGTCAGTGAACGCATTAAACCCCCCAGTATTGATGTCAGTGGACGCATTAAAGAGGTTGTAAACCCACCTCACAAACTTGTACCTATAGGTAAGCCTATGTTAAGGCTTACCTATAGGTGCTATAAATATCTCCTAAACTTGCACCGTTTAATAGATATTTAGAGTGCCTACTGCCGATGACGTCATCGGCGCAGGCGCTCTGAAGGAACGGCCACCCGTGCCGTTCCTTCAGAGCTCAGTGCCGTGAACGGCGGCTCCCGCGCGCATGCGCGGGAGTGATATAATCGCGCCTCCGGCCAATCAGATGGCCGGAGGACGCGAACCCGGAAGCAGGACGGCCGGACATGTCGCCGTCATGTCGCTGAGGTGGCGGCACGGCGGGGGCTTCGTTTTAAGGTAAGTACTACATAATGAGCTAGTATGCGATGCATACTAGCTCATTATGCCTTTTTCTTTACAGGGCTTTTTTTTCCTCGTTTTTATTGGGGGAGTTTACTTCCTCTTTAAAGATCCCCCAGTATTGATGTCAGTGAACGCATTAAACCCCCCAGTATTGGTGTCAGTGAACGCATTAAACCCCCCAGTATTGATGTCAGTGGACGCATTAAAGATCCCCCAGTATTGATGTCAGTGAACGCATTAAACCCCCCAGTATTGATGTCAGTGAATGCATTAAAGATCCCCCAGTATTGATGTCAGTGAACGCATTAAACCCCCCAGTATTGATGTCAGTGAAAGCATTAAAACCCCCAGTATTGATGTCAGTGGACGCATTAAACCCCCCAGTATTGGTGTCAGTGAACGCATTAAACCCCCCAGTATTGATGTCAGTGAAAGCATTAAACCCCCCAGTATTGATGTCAGTGAAAGCATTAAACCCCCCAGTATTGATGTCAGTGGACGCATTAAACCCCCCAGTATTGATGTCAGTGAACGCATTAAACCCCCCAGTATTGATGTCAGCGAACGCATTAAACCCCCCAGTATTGGTGTCAGTGAATGCATTAAACCCCCCAGTATTGATGTCATTGGACACATTAAAGATCCCTTAGTATTGATGTCAGAGGCTGCATTATTAACCCCTAGCACAGGTGTCAGTATAATTAACCCCCTTTCCCACATTGGTGGTCAATGGCATTGAAATGTAACCCATTCCATGACCACCAATGTGGGGGGAGGGGGTTATTAATACTGACAGTACCACAAGTGCAGAAGAGGGGAGGTGGGTTAAAATTAGTGGCGATCGACGGATATCGTTTTTTTAATGCCGATACTGATGTTTTGGTGATCGGATATTGGTATTTTTTTATTCTTTTTTTTTTCTGCAGGTACTCCTTGTGGAGGGATATGGGTGTCTAAAAGACCCAACCCCCCCCCCCCCCCCCCCAGCACCGACAAGCATTCAAAACACCAAGTTTGGCTGTTTTGAATGCAGTCAGTTTTTTTTAATTCGGCGTCGAGTACCAAGGGGGATGGAGAGCACAGGGGGAGAGGGGGGGGGGGACTGGAGAGCACTGTCTGGGGGAACTGGAAATCACTGAGGGGGGAGCCAGGGAGCTGGAGAGCACTGGGGGAGCCAGAAAGCATGGGGGGGGGGGGGGAGAGATGAAAAGCACTGTGGAGAGCTGAAGAGCACCGGGGGGGGGGGCTAAGAGCACGGGGGGGGACTAAATGAACTGCGGGGGACTAAGAACACTGGGGGGGGTGCGGCTAAAGAACACTGGGGGGGCTAAAAAGCACTGAGGGGGGGCATTATTACATTCAGAGTATAGCACTGGTACAGGTAGGTGTCCTTCCGGGTCCGCAGTTTGCCCTTACTGTCAGTCAGTGGCCAGCAGCAGCCGAGGAGATGACCCAATCAGGCAGCGGGGAGGGCCGGCCGCAGTTTGCCTGGAGACACTGTGACTGGCTAGCAGCAGCAGTAACAGCCGGGAGATTATCAACCAATGAGGCAGCGGAAGCGTCACTGGAGGGCGGGCCGGCCGCATGAACGTGATGAGGCGGGGGTGCGGTTACCGAAACGGTTACCGCCCCCTTCCGCGTCATCATCACTATGTTATGTGTGCTATGGGGTATAGGAGAGGGGTGGGTCTGAGGAAGAGGGAGGTTCTAAGGAAAGGGGGGGGGTCAAAAGAAGAGAGGGGGTGAGGAAGAGAGGGGGTGAGGAAGAGAGGGGGTGAGGAAGAGAGGGGGTTCTCTACTAAGACAGATAAATTATTTTTACTGCACAGCCTGCAAAGGGGAATTAGTGACAAAGGACAATAATGATCCTGAAGACCCCTATATATCTAACATCAGCTCTTTTTATTGGAAATATCACAATGGGGGTACAGGGTCAGAGCCAACAGCCCCCCCCCCCTCCCCCACCCAGGCACCATAGCAGCTGCATGGACTGTGGTGGCAATTGTTACTTCACTGCATACAAAATCCATGAGACCCCCTCTTTTCAATCAACGGGTGTCCTCATTTCTGAGCATACATCCCCTCCCCCACCACTATTATTGATGCATAAAATATATTTTTAAAGTCATTTTATTGTTGGCTATTTTTAATTACAATGTATTTTTACTCATGGATTTTCATAAATATACATTAAAAATTATTGTATAAGTGCCGGTTCACATTTCTGCGATGCAGGAACGCTGCGAATATACAGCGTGTTCCCGCATCGCATCCGCACCCCCTGGCAGTTCACACTGCCATATGCCATACACTGGGGGTGTCAATTAAAAGTTAACGACACCCCCAGATCAGATGGCATATCGCAGTGCAATCTATAAGTTGGCACAGAATCGGATCACACTAGTGTGAACCACCATGCGATCCGATTCTGCTGCGGACCAAATAAAGGGTCCTGTGCGAGATGGGTGCGATTGTGGTGGGAATTCAGTCATACAATCTGTATGGGTGAATTTGCAGCGCACAGAGATGGCATGTTATTTTAGGAGCGCTCAGAATTACATGCCATCTCTGTGATGGCAGAAATGTGAAGCGGCACTAAGCCAACATTTATGGTTTTGCTGTTGTTTTGGATAAAGTGGTGAAGGGTTCGTCCAGAGGGGGGCTTTAGCAGAGAAATGCTTTATAAATGCAAGAAAGTCATGGAAATAAAAAAATAAGATGAAAATGTAGAAAATAAAATGTCTGCTTTCATGGTAAAATAAATCAATAAATAAAAAGAAAATAGACTGACAGGCTGATGGGAAAAGCACTGATAGATTTACTGGGAGACTTTACCAAGGATTACCAATGACATTTTCTGGGCTCCATATAATATAAGCCTGGGGGGGGGGGGGGTAGGTGAGGAGATGGGGGGGGGGGGGTAGGTGAGAAGATGGGGGGTAGGTGAGGAGATGGGGGGGGGGGGGTAGGTGAGGAGATGGGGGGGGGGGTAGGTGAGGAGATGGGGGGGGGGGTAGGTAGGTGAGGAGATGGGGGGGGGGGGTAGGTGAGGAGATGGGGGGGGGGTAGGTGAGGAGATGGGGGGGGGGGGGGGGGGGGTAGGTGAGGAGATGGGGGGGGGGTAGGTGAGGAGATGGGGGGGGAAGGTGGGGAGATGGGGGGGGGGGGTAGGTGAGGAGATGGAGGGGGGGTAGGTGAGAAGATGGGGGGGTAGGTGAGGAGATGGGGGGGGGGTAGGTGAGGAGATGGGGGGGGGTAGGTGAGGAGATGGGGGGGGGGTAGGTGAGGAGATGGGGGGGGGGGGTAGGTGAGGAGATGGGGGGGGGGGAAGGTGGGGAGATTGGGGGGGGGGGGTAGGTGAGGAGATGGAGGGGGGGTAGGTGAGGAGATGGAGGGGGGGTAGGTGAGGAGATGGGGGGGGGGGGTTGGTGAGGAGATGGGGGGGGGGGGGGTAGGTGAGGAGATGGGGGGGGAGGTGAGGAGATGGGGGGGGGGCGGTGAGGAGATGGAGGGCTAGATGAGGAGATGGGGGGGGTAGATGAGGAGATGGGGGGGGGGGGGTAGGTGAGGAGATGGGGGGGGGTAGGTGAGGAGATGGGGGGGGGTAGGTGAGGAGATGGGGGGGGGGGGTGAGGAGATGGGGGGGAGGTGAGGAGATGGGGGGGTAGGTGAGGAGATGGGGGGGGTAGGTGAGGAGATGGGGGGGTAGGTGAGGAGATGGGGGGGTAGGTGAGGAGATGGGGGGGTAGGTGAGGAGATGGGGGGTAGGTGAGGAGATGGGGGGTAGGTGAGGAGATGGGGGGGGGGTAGGTG